>NC_091441.1:32887766-33487766 GCF_964237555.1 Oryctolagus cuniculus | reverse complement strand
AAGAGAACATAATAAGATTACTTTAACTAATTGCTTTAACAGAGGATCAGATATCACATTCTAATTCTATGTCAAAAAGAAGTAGATTAATAGCTTTTGTATCCAAAATTTTCTTTCTTTCATAACCTTCTGTGATTTCCACACACCCTCTTCACCTTACTTGAAATATTCTATCATTTCCATTCCAGTCTAGAGTAAATTAACTAGCTGTCAGGAAAAGTAATTCTTACAAACCATGTCCTTTCTTTATTCAAAAAAAACTCTTTCCTTCTTAAACTTCCATACCAAGAACTCTCTTTCCTCCTTTCTTCAAACTCAGTGTCTAGTTACAGTTGTTTTTTTTAAACCCTAAGAACATCTTATGCCAGTGATGTCCTAGTCAGCAGTCAGCCACTTGGGACTGCCTCTGAGACAAAAGTTCAGGCAGCTGCCAAAGGCTTCCCAAAGGTGACTGTGGGCCAGTGGCTGGTGCACCAAAGACAAGAATTCCACTGGGGTGAAGGTCAAAAGACCTGATTTTCCTGTCTGGCTTGCTCAGGATAAAACAAAAAAGCCATCAAAGCAGGGATAACTAATTTGTTTCACAGTAAACAGGGAGCTCAGAAGGATGGAATCACCAAATTATTATGGTAAAACTGGAATAGAAGAGGGAGGGGCAAAGAACAGTTTGGGGACAAGGGCTGGAGGGTGAAAGAATGGAGGCGGCCATCCCAAACTTGTGGGAGGATCATTGAAATGACAGTGGGAGTAGACTTTGAACCAGGCCTGGTTATAAGATAAAGTCAAAATTCCCGGGGGGGGGGGGGTACAGTGAGCCAAGACAGTGAGAGCTGGGGCCGTGAATGTAGAAGGATGGGATTTCAGCTCAGGCCCTTGACCTCTAGTGGAAACTTTGGAGGCTGAAAGAATCTGGGCCAGAGAGCAGGAAGTACACATAAGAGGTTTAGATCAAAAAGGAGGAAAAGCTTGTGTATATAGTATCTCCTTCCATTTTTCCCACTTACAGAAGTAATAAAGCTATCAGAATCATGTTTGAGATCTGGAGCCATGTTGAGAGGGACCATATTACTTAGAAGGAAACTGACAGGAGAATCAGATGGAACGTGTGAAGAAGCAGCTCCCATGGAAACTGGTCGGGTCAGATCAGTGGATATCAGGTGTCCCTGAGATTACAGCTGTCTGAATAAACGATATGAGAACAGAGGGTGGGATCGTTGACCATGCACCCACTGGAGCCCAGGGCATGGCCAGTAGAAGGGAAATAGGAGGTTGAGTCATCACCAACACCCACTGTTGCCTGGACACCATGTTCATAGGGTTTGTGGTGCCTGGTACCAGGACTTCGAGATGAAGTAGAGTAGAACCACAACTTGTAGTAGTGATCAATGTGAAAATTTCCCATTCCATGTTTTACCTCAGAATTCAGAAGGCAGGTGTGCAGATGGAGATCACGAAGCATTTGTTGGCATAGAAGGACATCCAGAGGTGTGTTTTTGTGACAGAAATCCAGGACCCCAAGGCAGCTCAGAGATCCCCAAAGGGAGAGCAAAGTCACTGGAGGAGCCTGGAACCAAGTCATAGCACCAATGTGAGGCTACCACAAAACATACCAAACACCGGAGTAAGGGAACAGGCTTATTGGTGGGGAAACCCATCAGACCAGGGGGAAGGGGCAAATAAGGAAAAGAGGGAGAAGGAAAGCACAAGATAGAGATCAAGAGAGAGCAAAAGAGAGAGATCAAGAGACACAGAGAGAGAGCCTCATACTTATTAATTAGTTGCTTCCTCCATTCCTCCCTCCCTGCAGCCACTGGTATCCACTGGCTTGCTTTCTGTCTCCATGAATTTATTTATCCTGGATGTTTCATACAAATGCAGTCACACAATATATGGCCTTCATGACTGGCTTCTTTCACTAGTATTGTACTTTCGAGGTTTATGCATGCTGTAGCATATTTTTCATACTGAATAATATTCTGTCATGCTAACATATTATCCTATTTTGTTTATTCTTTCATCCACTGATGAATATTTAACTTGTTCCTAACATTTTGGCTGTTATGATTAGAGTTTCTATGAAATTCACATACAAGTATTTGGAGATACACTTTTTTTCAAAAACATAAGTCTGTTTTGTCATTTGTCACAGACATCAGTATTTGAGAACTGTCATTTTGTCATGAATATGATTTAGTTTGTCATTATCCTTGAAAATAAAACATAATGCTCAGACTCATCCATGATTTTGTTCATTTTCTTAAAAAGAGTTGCAATACTATACTTTCAAATCTTAGATTGCTATGAGAAAAAATACTTTAAACATCATGCTGCATGTAAAATATTTTTTCATATTTGAAACATGTCCTGTTCTCTTTGTGGCTTATTAAGTTTTTAAAGTCTGGAAATTTTGAATATCCCTTGTTGATGTGGATAATCAATATTTAAATTAAAGTGAGTCCTCTCTACTTTTTCATGGAAAACCGAGTACACCTCAGTATGGTTTTTTGACTAACATCTGCTTGGTCCATCAAAGAATTTTCTGAAACCTCTTTGATATATGAGAAATTTAAAAAGATATCTTAATCATGAAGAAGAAGAAGAAGTTTGCCAACTGCAAAAAAAGCATTACAGTTTTAATTTGGTTGAGCAAAGAATCAACATTACCTTCCTTTTATTAGGGTTCTCTGATTAAGTGGGATTATAGAGAAGTTTCATCCTGAAGGACTAATGGTTTGGTTCTCTATAGATTTTGGCATTGTGGTGCATCCTTAAGCTTTAAGTACATCAACCATGTAACAAATTAAGCAAAGTGCCATCAACCATGTAAAGAATTAAGGCAATCAGTCAAACTTAGAGCAAAATTGTTTTAACAAGCAGGAAAAAAATTTGGTCTCAGTGGTTCTGGCTCGTAATCAGCCATTAGAAGTAATCTGATAGTTGGGTCAATCTTCTTGGCTCACAGTGACATAACATGAGTTAGCCAAAGTACATTATGATTAAAATATATGAAAGGACTGTGAAGACATAAAGATCTTTGCAGTTATCCAAAGGTGAGGGAGGTGAAATATTTTTTCTTTTTTCTCCTTTGTTCTCTCAAGAGGAACATATAAGAGTTTAGTTATAACAAGTGTTCAATAAAAGTATTTTTAATTGGATTACTTTTCTTCAACATTTTTCATCTTCTTCATCTATGAGTGACTTAAATCTTATGAAATAAAACTAAAGCACGCATACCGAACATTTATGGTGAAAGAAAGTATAAGTAGAATTGATTGAAGATTTTGAAAATATTCCAAGTCCTATTCATTTGAAAAGTTCTACTCTCAATGTCTGTGGGAAGGGAGGGACTGGACGAGGTTGCACTTGGGAGTTAATCACATCTGAGTTGTCTACTCTGCCTTCTGTAAGCCACTTGGTCAGTAGTTTCTGTTCCTATGTCTCCATTCCATTTACCAAACTGTAATAATAATAAATCTATTTTAATACAATTTTAATAAATAGTAAAACCTTCCTATTTTATGACCACTTATATTAGGCTCAGGGATTAGTGTGTATGAAGTATTTTCTCATGGTTCTCCTTTATTTTAAATTTCAAAATCTAAAGCTCAGAGAAAAATGTAGATGCGAATGTTTACAGACTATGGGAAAATATTTTAAGAGTGTTAAATTCTTCTCACAGAACCTCATCTCATGAATAAATGCCCATAAGTCTAGTTTAGGATCTATTTCAATTCCTTTTCTCACTTCCTCTAAGTTTTGAGTAATTTAATTTTTCTATAACATCTGTCAAATGTTCCATAACCAGGGTCAGCAATTAAACTCACAAAGTTTATTGACACATACACAAGCATAGTTAAAGCAGGTGTTCATCTGTCTAGTCCCTGTTCAACTCAGAATGAAGTGAGATTGTTGTATTTCAAACCACTCTGAGTTTTTATTATACTTCTTTCTGTGTCTATCTTTGTATAATTGCAAAGTAAAACACAAATATATCTATGTTGATCCATAGCCACTTATCTATCTGTATGTATATACCTATCTATGCCTCCATTGTCTAACATCTGTCTATATCTTTAACCAGCTACAAAGGGTTATCATTTTTCATTGGTAAGGCAAGGTAAGAGAGGAAAACATAATTCTCTTTCTAACTTTTCTAGTTCTTAGCTGTGATGGACCTCTGTAACACAAGAGCAATTAAAATATGAACAGAAATTTATTTGAATAGGTAGCTCCTCATGTGCACGTGGAAGCAAGCAAATCTCAGTGATTTTGAATTAAGCATTAAATATTTCTGTCTGTTGAAACAAAGGAAGAAGGACATAGAGAAGCCTGATTACAAGGAGACAGCCAGGAAACATGTAGAAAACAAGAGTAAGATTTGTCATTTGCAGATGTATGGTGGTGCCTTCTCCACTGGTTAGAGTATGTAGTGATTTAGAGCCATCTTTCAGGGCACTGAGGAGGAGATATATTTGAAAATTCAGATTCAATTTAAAAATAAGAAATTCCCTTCCAAAAGAGTGACCTCTACTCTGATTCTGAGCTTTTCCAGTGATTCCTATTTTCAAAACAAACAGTTCAAAATAATCTGCATGCCAAAGTGGCATATTTGGGGTTTAACAATAAAATCACCAAAATTATAGTGTCAAACCAATTATTTGAATATTTATGTTTAGAGACTTGAATTTCTGTGTACATCAAGGCTAGAACATCTCAAATATGGATACTCATCATCTAGGTTCATGGAAAATCATAAAAATGAGAGAGTTTTCTGACTTTTGATTGGGATACATCTGTGATGTGGAATGCTGAGGTATCCCATTAGTCTCTCTGTCTATGTGACTACACTCTATAGTATGAAAAATTGGCATCAGAATGTTGGTTGGAGGATGTGAAGCAAGAATATCTTGAATATTCTACTAGTCTTCCATGGCCATAGAAATGGGTCTCTGAGAATGGGATAGAGTCTCTTCCTGGGAAGGACCAACATGGTCTTTGACGACTTTGAGTTCTTTTGATTTTCCTTTCTTCATCTGTTTCCTTCTATATGGGGAAAATATAATACATTCAGTTATTACATATCTATGTAATAAATTATTATATTTTACTCCTACCTTCTTAAGGTAACATACTCAGTTACTAGAATAGAGTTCTATATCTACTTATTTATAGTCTCTGGGTTACCCTCACAGAAAGACAATAAAATATAATATGTACAATGTTATCCATTCAGCTTTCTGAAAGCAAATTTATTTTCTGTTTGCTACTAAAGAGAGGAACATTCCCCTTAGCCAAATTATTGTCCTTTAATATAGCTAAAACTGCTCAATGAGATGTGTACAGATCAGGCTTTCTAATCATAAACACAGGTAAATTTTAAAATCACACATTATATGTATTTTAGATGCTAGCATTTCTGGGAGTGGTCAGGCTCACTCTATATCAGAGCACTTGACCATGCTTTAATACAAATTTTTTAACATTTATGCTAATCTATGTGAAAGTGTTTTTGGAACTAGGCCTTTAATACAGCTCTAGGTGTTTTTAGTTCCAGGTTAGCAAATTCATTCCCTCCTTATCGAAAACCTTCTGCAACTTTGAATACTTAATTATGCAAATATTTTTGAGAGACAACTATGCAATTCCCACTGTTAACTAGATGAAAAATTAATGAATAATGATTCCTGTCACTAGTAAGCTTTTAATTTCTCAATTCTAATCAAGTTTTGCTTCTCCTTGCCTTGCATCCTAAAATATGGAGACCTGACTATTGAATCTTCATTTTTTTCTTTTTTCTTTTTGTGTGTGTTCCACTTCCTGCTCCCCTTTCTTCCGCTTCTCTATATTTTTCTCTCTCTTCCCTTTCTTTACATTCTCTTTCTCTTTTTCTTCTTTAACTTTCCATTTCTCTAATAAAATGTTTATGATTAAATAGCAGAGGAAATGAATAAGACACATGGCTGGAGTTCAGAAATACAAATTCAGGTTAAATGACAGAATGGTATGTGATCTTGGCTATGGTTTTATGAGACTTCCAATCATCCCTGAAGCTTCTCTTCTGCTCACATCCATACTCATTTTGTCTTCTCACCTGCTATTATGGATAAACTATTCTGTGCTCCCTAGTATTTCCCTGTCCACTATCCTCTCTTTCCTCCTTACCCATCATTTCAATCCTCTACCCTCTTTTCTACACTGTCATCATTCTTTCTATGATGCATCTAATCCACTATTAGAACTAACAAAAGGTTTCTTGTTCCTGTAGCTCCTGAAGCTATCCCAGTGCTTTTCTAAAATCTTGTCTTTTCTTACAGTTCTTATCTAATTTACAAACAAATTGTTAATTTTGCTTTAAAGATAGATACAAAATCCCACTACTTATCATTTATTTCACATTTGTCACCCTAGAATCAGCTATCCTATCAAGCTAAAATAGGATTTCTCATAGACTACTCTAATAGCCACCTACTGAATCCTACACTTCCTTTTGATCTTTTATCAAAAGAGTGGCAAGCGTTATTTTGAAACTCAAGTCAAATCATATGGCTATTCTAAGGAAAACCCATATGGCTCTCTTAAACCCGGTCATTACAGCTGTCACTATTACTCTGCCTTATCTGATGCCCCTGCTACTCTCTTATCACCTGCCTCTTCCCATCTTGCTCAGAAAACTTCATCACACTCCTTCTGCTTTTCTTCGAATACTCCTGACACATTTCTCTTTCAGGGTGTTGGTATTTGTTTTTTTTTTTTAAACATTTTATTTTGTTTAAGGAATATAACTTCATGCATTTAATGTATACATATTTGGGAACACGATGATTCTCCCCACTCATACCCCTGCCCTTCTTTATCCTCCCTCTTCCTTTCCCATTCTTATTTTTTACAGAGATCAATTTTTTCAGATAATTTTCATATTCATAGAATTAACCTGACACTAAGTAGAGTTCACTGCTAATTGTTAAGAAAAAAGAAAATGAAAAGAAAATATTGTCCTCAACATTCAAGGCACACACAGGCTGTTCAAAATCAATGCATCTCAAAGTGTCAGTTTTGCTTCTATAGATAAATTTTAGGTACTCTATTAGTTACCACAGATCAGAGACCATATGATATTTTTCTCTTTGTGACTGGCTTATTTCCCTAAGTATATTTGTTTCCAGTTGCATCCATTTTCTTGCAAGTGAAAGGATTTCATTATTTTTACTGCTATGTAGTATTCAATAGTGTATTTCTTTATTCAGTCCTCAATTGATGGACATCTGGGTTGATTACATACCTTAGTTATTATAAACTGAGCTGAGATGAACATGGGGATACTGATCACACTTTCATCTGCTGATTTCATTTCCTTTTGGATAAATTCCCAGGAGCGGGACAACTAGATTAAATAGTAGGTCTTTACTCAGCTTTCTGAAATATCTCCATACTGTCTTCCACAGTGGCTATACCAGTCTACATTCCCACTAAGAGTGGATCAAAGTACCTTTCTCCCCACATCTTCACCAGCATTTGTTATTTGTTGATTTTCTGTATGAGGGCCATTCTAATGGGGGTGAAGTGAAACCTCATTGTGGTTTTGATTTGCACTTCCATGATGGCTAATGATCCTGAGCATTTTTTTCATGTGTCTATTGCCCATTTGAATCTCATATCTTGAAAAATTTTTGTTCAAATCCTTCCCCTATTTCTTAACTAAGCTGTTTGTTTTGTGGTTGTTGAGGTTCTTGAGTTCTTTATAGATTCTGGAAGTTAATCCTTCGTCAGTTGTATAATTTGAAAATATTTTCTCCCATTCTGTCAGTTGCCTCTTAACTTTGCTGAGTGTTTCTTTTGCAGTGTAGGAGCTTCTCAGTTTTATGTAATCCCACTTGTTAATTTTGGCTTCAATTGCCTGTGCTTCTGGGGTCTTTGCCAAGAAGTCTTTCCCTACACCAATGACTTACAGGGTTTCCCCAATGTTCTGCAGTAATTTGATGATATCACATCACAGATTTAGGTCTCTGATCCATTTTGAGTGGATTTTTATACAAGATGTAAAGTAGTTTCATGTTCATGCTTCTGTATGTGGAGATCCAGTTTACTCAGCACCAGAAGAGATTATCTTGGTTCCAGAGGTTTATTTTTGCTTCTTTGTCAAAGATAAGTTTGTTGTAGATGTGTGGATTAATTTCTGGGGTTTTTATTCTGTTGCATTGGTCTACACGTCTGTTCTAGTGCCAGTACCAGGCTGTTTTGATTATATCTATCCTATAATATGTCTTAACGTCTGGTACTGTGATGTATTTTTTATTGTTTAAGATTGCTTTCACTATCCAGGGTCTCCATATGAGTTTCACCATCATTTTTTTTCTATATTGGAGAAGAATGTCGTTGGTATTTTGATTGGGATTGCATTGAATCTATAAATTGCTTTTGGTAGTATGGACATCTTGAAGCTGTTGATTCTTCCAATCCATGAATATGGAAGATTTTTCCAATTTTTTATGTCTTCTTCTATTTCTTTCCTTAATGTTTTATAATTTTCATCATTGAGATCTTTGACGTCCTTGGTTAAGTTTAATCCAAGACATTTAAATTTTGTAGCTATTGTGAGTGGGCTTGATCTTAGCAGTTCTCTCTCAGCTATGGCACTGTGTATACAAAGGCTATTGATTTTCGTGTGTTGATTTTATATCCTGTTACTTTACCAAACTCTTACATGAATTCCAATCGTCTCCTCACTCAGTCTTTTGGGCTCCCTATATATAGAATCATGTCATCAGCTTCCTTATTCCTATTTCTTGAATTTTTGCCTTTTTGGGGACCATTTTATGAGCTGCACATATGAACTTCGGTTTATTTTCTGTGAGCATGGTTCCCTTTGTCATGAGCTGCTCTAGGCAACTGAGGATTTCAGAGACTGTGAAGAAGCACTCTGTGGTTGCACATAACCTAACCACACTGTGTCTCCTCTTATATAATCAAGGTTTTCTCAGTCTGAGCTCCCAGGGTTCTCAGGGTTGTGAAGTGCCAGTGAGGCCACTCTGCTTGGCTAGCCAGTCCTGTCTACAAGGAAGCTAAGATGTTCCCAGAACTTCTATCTGTATGTTTTTCAGACTGCTAGACTGAGTCCAATCCTCCCAACCAGATTTGATGTCAGTGGGGAACGTGGGTTTTTCTCTCTGGTTAGATCTGTGGTTTGCAGGCTCATAAAGTATCTGCCTGCTGCAGACCTGGCTGCTTCACAATTGTACTGGATGCATAGGAGAGTCCCCCAGTCTGCACTCCCCCATCATAGGGGCAGCCCCCCCCATCTCCCATTGCTGAGCAACTGGCATGGTGCACCTGACATGGTGGAGTCCCTCCTCCCTGGTTTCTTTTTTTTTTTTTTTTTTTTGACAGGCAGAGTGGACAGTGAGAGAGAGAGACAGAGAGAAAGGTCTTCCTTTGCCGTTGGTTCACCCTCCAATGGCCGCCGCGGCCGGCGCGCTGCGGCCAGCGCACCGCGCTGATCCGATGGCAGGAGCCAGGAGCCAGGTGCTTTTCCTGGTCTCCCATGGGGTGCAGGGCCCAAGCACCTGGGCCATCCTCCACTGCACTCCCTGGCCACAGCAGAGGGCTGGCCTGGAAGAGGGGCAACCGGGACAGAATCCGGCACCCCGACCGGGACTAGAACCCGGTGTGCCGGCGCCGCTAGGCGGAGGATTAGCCTAGTGAGCCGCGGCGCCGGCCTCCTCCCTGGTTTCTTATGAATTGCTATGGGTTGCCCTTGCAGACTGGGTGGAGGGTGGCCCCATTATTTGCTGGTTGTGTACACAGGAGCTTGGGTGGCTGCTACCTGCCTGTGTCCAAAAATGGCACCAGCCTTCCCACTTCTGGTTGAAGGTCTCTGCTATAGCAGGGAGGTAGGGTGGGAAAGAGACATGCTCCCCTTTTCTTTCTTCACCTCTGGGTGATAGATCACCTGCTATCTTGGGGAGCCACATGGAACTATAAAAAGTGTAGTTCACCAAGATCTCCCTCCTACTGTGTCATGAGCCTGTCTGCTCTCACTTGGCTTGCTGGGGTAGGTGTTTTCCTCTCCAGATCCAAGCTGGTGGATCTTTTGTTGTGGGTCTGATCTTTCAGCATGGGTCCAGACCACTTCTACTGCTTTTGTAGGATCTCCCATTGCAGTTCCCCTGCAGCTTTGCCCTAAGAGTGTACTTTCTCCCCCTTTTTTTAAATATTAATTTTGCCCTGTGTAAATCATCCCATCCTGTTGCTATTCCGTCATCTTAGAACCCCTGGTCTTTGTTTTTACCTCACATCTTCCTTGTCCTCTCTCCCACTTCCTCAAATCCCAGGTTGCTTTTGTAATGAGACTTGTCAGAAGAACCTCAGCTAAAATTGCAAACCCTCAGACTGACAACTGACCTCCTTGATTTTTCTCAAAAGCACATATTATTAGCATCAGCATTTGACATGCCTAAATGTGCCTTGAAATTTTCCTCTCCATTCTCCCACTACAGTGTGTGATCTATGAACACAAGTACTTCTTTTCTATTTATTTATTTATTTTTGGTTAATTTATTTTGTTCATGTCTATATCCATTGCCCTTAGGAAACTTCCTGGCATATGGTAGGCACTCAGAGAATATTTATAGTTGTACAATGACATTTTCAAAAATTACTTAGAAGTTTCCCAAAAGGAAAAACAAACATTACAGTCATAGATTAAAAAGAAAGTTGACCTTAGTTTTGAAGCCGAATTGAAAAATATTGAACACAGCAGGCTGGACAAGTCAGAGATAGACATTATCAACTGAGTGTCTTGTGTGTGAAACGTCTTCCACATTGCTCATGTCAATGTATTTTATATAGGTTAGCTTTATCTCAGTAAGTTTCATCTTCTCAATATGTGCAATAATTAGTGGAAGGAGCACTCCACTTCTGTGTCTTTAGCACTAATAAGAGTGCTACCGTCCTACTAGATTTTCATTAAGTGTGTGGTGATTAATGCATGACTTGATTAATATTAAATGCATAATATTACTCCCTAATCTTTGACAAGCCGTATCACATGACTGCCTCTGCAGAGTCTATGTTATAAAATATTTGGTAATTTAAGGAGTAAAATGTATTGAAAGGACCCACACCTGATGAAAAGTGAATGTTATAGTTTAAGGAATGACATATTTATAATAATTTGAAATATAAAGTGTTTCATTGTCACTACTTACAACTATCTTTACTCCATAAAGATTTCATTCAGACTGAAATTTGTTGTGTCATGTGTGAGAATGTGTCCAAGTTTGTTATATTTCATTCTTTTTGGTATTTTCTTTTTTGTCTTCATAATCTTCCGCTGCATGTAACAGAGGCTGTAACACCAAGGATCTGGTGAAGCACAATCATTTATGGCTAAAGTTGAAATAAAAAAGTTATTTTCCAATGCATAGCACCAAACATAAATTGACAAAAGAAATCCTGCAACAAGATAAGAGGACATAGAAAATTATTTACTTTCAACTCCATGAGAAAAACACACAAAGAAAATTGTTTATTTTGGTGGAACATAATTCCCAGGGTCATATTAACTCCCCAATACTTGCCAGTCCCATCATTGGTCTTCATTTGCCATAAAGCGTATGAAAGCAGTATTATCCTGATTGTGTTTTTGTTTAGTCTTATGAATAGAAACTGTGCATTTACATATAGTAAGAGGTGGATTAAACTAATTTGTCAGCCAAGAAGAAATCTTTACAACCATAATGTAAAGGTTATTAAAACAATGACTACAATAAAGTTTTGAAGTAAAATCTTGTTTGAAAATAAAATTGTATAATAAATGTTGTCTAATAATAAGCAAATGATTATTATAGTTTTTTAACGAGTATATGCATGCATTCAATACAACGTTACAGATAAAGAATTCACAAGAACATGGTTTAAAGGTAAATTATTTCATTGTAAAAGGAAAGTTAATTTTATAGTCAAGTTAAAACAAAATTTGATGGTGACAAAAATATGAAAATGGAAACATAGTGAAGCTAATAAAAGGTATCAAGCATAGTGTGTAGGTAATTTTCTTGGATGGCATTAAAATGAAATGCAAAGCAAATGAAATAAAAAATCTATTCATGTGCCTTATGGAATCATAAATTGCAATGACATTACAATGAAAACAACATGATTTGCCCAGTCAAAGCCAATTATGTTAAGGGAAAGAGTGCAAGAGAGAAAGCTATGGACATCATAAACACTGTCAGTCCAAATTTCATCTCTTCGGCAGTTAAGTGAAGTTAATACATATTTTTACATAATTCTTCATAAAAATGTTCTGGGCTACAGACAGGACTAAGGTCAGAACTACAAAAATATCTGTGCTGAGGGACTCTTTTAGAGGTTATTTGTCTTTTGCCTTTTTATTTTTCTGTTAGTTTTTTTTTAGCATCTACAATTGTAATATAGACAAACTATTGTATCTGGCAATTATCAAGTTATTTTCTTTCATTTACTCTCAAATACATTGTTAGTAAATGTGATTTAATCTTCCTACTAAAGTTATCACTTAGTAAATATTATAAAACTTAACCAAACAGTAGTAACAATAGTAGTGTCAAGGGCATTGAGCTGGAAATTATGAGACCTGGCTACTGATTGTACAAAGTTCAACCAGGATGAGTTGTGTAATGTTTTCCAAGTAACTTCCATTTTCTTGATTGCCATGTGAATTATTTGAATTGGAGAAACTTCGATGGCTCTATCATTTACCACATCATATGATACTATATTTGAACAGTACCTACAATAATCAAAGATATATTATGACCATGATGAAATTTTAATGCTCCAAACAAGTCTATTTACTACTAGTCAAAGAGGGTATTAAATGCTTTGTGTAAGATAGAACTAATATGGCATTGCATTCAGAAAATATTTATTAAATGGATGTAGTGCTTGCAGTTGGGAATGTGGCGAGGAAGAACAAGGTAGAATTGACCTCCACCCCATATTTATGGGTTCTATACTTCAGGATGATAACTACTATGGCTCACAAATATTTAGAAGAAAATTGCACCTGTATTGAACAAACACTAATTTTCTTGCCATAATTTCGCCCAACAATGCAGTATAACAACTACTTATATGGCATTGATGTTGTATTAGTTATTATAAGTAATCTAGGAAGGATTTTAAGTTTGTGGGAGAATTGTCATAGGTTATATGTAAATACTACGTCATTATATATAAAGGACTTAAGCATCCATAGATTCAGGTAGCTGCATGGATTCCTGGGACAGATCCTCCAAGAAACCAAGGGATAATTTTGACTGATTTCCTCAACAGTTTCCAATTTAGTTCCAAGATTGATCTTTGATTCATATATACATTTTCCAGACAGTAGGCTGCTAAGAGATGCCCATCAGTTCTCAAACACAGTCTTAGGAAACTAAATTGAATTAACTAATCAAAATAAATGAAAAAGTTAAATTAGCATGAAAATCTCTAAAATATACTATAACAAAAGAAAGCCATTTAACTTTTTCATATTTCCCTGAGCAAATTTAATTGTAAAACTACCTACCCACTACCCTCTTCCTTCTAATCTAATAGGGGCTAACATCCAGTGAAGGTTACTCACAGCAGTTTGTAAGATACTGGTTTGAGCCAAGGTCTTCACTAATAGCTGATCCTTATTGACATAAGGATCATTAAAAGATATTAGGGCTGGGTTTGAAGCACCATTGAGAATCAATGGACTGTTTCATGTGTACACTATTCTTTCAGAAAGAGATCTTTTGACAGAATGTTTAAATCCCTATCAAAGATCCAAGTTTTTGTCTCTCTTCCTTCTGTCCTCATCATGCTAGTCAAAGATGAAAAGATGCCTGATAGAATATTTCTGCCCCGAGACTAAAAAGCATTGTCTACTTTCAGCAGAATTCTCAAACTCTGATAACTATAAACGTAATTAGAGATGTCTCTCTATCCATGTGCTATTCTTAAACAAATATCCTTTCTCCCTTAATTTTTCTTTATTTTTTTGAATAGAAACATGATTAAAAACTACTTTGTTGTGACTTTGATAAGTCCACTTCTGTTTAAATGGGAAAAAAAACTATTATTACAGAAGAGAAACATTATGCTAAAACAGTTTCAAGAAAAAAAATAGCAAGCAGGTAGCAATACAGTGACGATATACACAAAACCTTGACAATAAAACACACACAAATATATAATCCTCACATTCCTTCACACTTAAATGACCACTGTTTACTGAGGGCTGTAGCAAGTTAGTGGCTAGGAAAAAAAAAGTGGACTGGGTGTTTCTATTTCCTAATGTTGCTTCCAAATTTGTCTAGTAGCTCTTCCTTTTCTCCATGTTAAAGTTAAAAAGGAAGACATTTAATGAAATATAGCATTTTGGCACTGTTTCTTAGACTTCAAATCACTTTAAGGTCTCCCTTTTCTTGTTCAGATTGTGTATGTGTGTTAATGGGGATGAGATAGTAAGATACAAAGATAATCAAATTTTAAACCAGAATTATGGAAAGATAAAAGTGAATAATAGAAGGTAATGTTTTTGGATATATAGCCATGTACTACAAAGTGACTCTGGTCAATGATAGACCTCATATATGATGGCAATTTAATAAGATGATCTTTACTGTCTAACAATGTCATAGCCACCTTAGTTTGTATAAGTGCATTTTGATGTTTGCAAAACAATAAAATCACTTAAAATGTATGTATTAGAACACATTCCCTGCACTAAGCAATCCATGATCATATTACTAAGTTGACAGTAAGCAAGAGGAAAGAACTAGACTTTAGTCTGTGATTTGTTAGTTGTCAAGTAATCAAACTGAGTAACTATTCTTTTTTTTAAGATTTTATTTATTTATTTGAGAGGTAGAGTTATGGACAGCGAGAGGCAGGAACAGAGAGAGAAAGCAAATTCCATCTGCTGGTTCACACCCCAAATGGCCACAATAGCCAGAGTTGGACCAATACGAAGCCAGGAGCTAGGAATTTTTCCAGATCTCCTATGCAGGTGCAGGGACCCAAGCGCTTGGCCATCTTCTACTGCTTTCCCAGGCCAAAGCAGAGAGCTGGATCTGAAGAGGAGCAGCCAGAACTAGAACAGTTGCCCATATGGGATGCTGGTATGGCAGACAGAGGATTAACCCTCTGTGCCACATTGCCAGCCCTGCAACTATTCTTATTAATGTTCAGAATTTTGAAAATTACTTCAAATAAATATAATTTATAGTATCAATAAACTATATACTTTCAAATTGAAAACATGGCTCATGTAAATATATAATCAGATGTCAGTGATTCTATTAAACTCATTAATTTAATGAGGAAATTAGTACATTTTTAAGATGTATTTTATAGACACATACATAGAGAATCCATGATGTTGGGACATATTTTCTAATAAAAAGAACTAATTAATTCCCTAAAGGGAAATAAAATATAGTGTTTGAAGCATTTTTCTTTAGGTTAGAAATGAATAATATCTCTTTCATGATGAAAATTAATTTTCATTATTAAGGAAAATAATTAATTTTCTGCCTGTCAGTGTTTTTCCCTATATAGTTGGATACTTCCAGTCCATTTAACATTTATATTGCTGTCCAGCTATAAAATGTTGGAGTTCAAATCCATGATTACTAAGCTTTCTTAAAACTGCAATGTTATCTGATCTCTGAAAAGGATGAGATAAGGAAACTAACATGATGGAACTTTAAAGCTGAAGATATAAAATATGATACCAGGAATAGCATATATAAAATTTAAGTATATTTGCAATAAACCATAAATGATCTAGAAGATCAATACAATAAAAATATGATTAGAAATAGTGACCTTAGACAATTGATTTGGACCTGAAATTGGCAAATAAGGATAAGAATTGACAAGGCGGCAAAGCACTTGAATATAGCACACATATAGAGAGTGAGTACCATAAGGATTCAGACAGAATAGCATATGTTTTTTATAAAGCCATTGATCAAAGCTATGAGTAGAGCAAATAAACTATGACAGTTATGCTCAAGCTGACTTACCCCAAACGGTAGAGTTAGAAACATACCAGGGGATTCCAATTCAATCCCATCAAGGTGGCACGTACCAATGCCATCTCACTAGTCCCAGTGATCAATTTCTGTTCACCATTGATCATAATGATAGGACTAAGAGCCAAAGGGATCACATAAACAAGAATAGTGTCTGCAAATACTAGCTGATAGAATAAAAAAGGGAGAGAACAATCCAACGTGGGAAGAGAAATACACAGCAGACCCATAGAATGGCAGATGTCCTAAACAGCACTCTGGTCTCATAATCAGCCCTTAAGGCATGCGGATCTGGCTGAAAAGCCCATGAGAGTATTTTAGGCATGGAAAGCCAAGACAGTCTGGAAAAAAAAAAAAACATAAATGAAACATCTCTGTGAGTGAGATCCCAATGGAAAGAACAGGTCATCAAAGAAGGAGGTACCTGTCTCTGAAGGGAGGAGAGAACTTCCACTTTGACTACGACCTTGTCTAAATATGATCAGAGTCAGTGAACTCAAAAGGCTTCCATAGCCTTGGCAACTCATGACAAGAGCCTAGGGTGATTACTGATGCCATAAAGAAGAGTGTCAATTTGTTAAGTCAACAACAGGAGTCACTGTGCACTTACTCCTCATGTAGGATCTCTGTCCTTAATGTGCTGTACATTGTGATTTAATGCTATAACTAGTACTCAAACAGAATTTTTCACTTTGTGTTTCTATGTGGGTGCAAACTGTTGAAATCTTTACTTAATGTATGCTGAACTGATCTTCTGTATATATAGAGAATTTAAAATGAATCTTGATGTGAATGGAAGGGGCGAGGGAGTGGGAAAGGGGAGGGTTGCGGGTGGGAGGGAAGTTATGGGGGAGAAAAGCTATTGTAATCCATAAGCTATACTTTGGAAATTTATATTCATTAAATAAAAGTTTTTAAAAAAGAGATATTTATTGAAATAAGGAATGAGAAAGTATTCATCCCTCAACATTCTACGATTCAGAAATAATTCCAAACGTTTAGCTAGTTTGTTGTGTGGGTGATATGTTTTTCTGTGATAAGAATTTG
Source organism: Oryctolagus cuniculus (assembly GCF_964237555.1). Lineage (NCBI taxonomy): Eukaryota > Metazoa > Chordata > Mammalia > Lagomorpha > Leporidae > Oryctolagus > Oryctolagus cuniculus. Next base: position 33,470,667 of record NC_091441.1, on the reverse strand, counting down.
AAGCGAATTTTCCTTTCCCTCAAGAATGCAACATTGCACCTTATCAGACCTCATATCTAAGCCATTGGCCTCAAGTGCTGCACTTCTAAACGCATATAAACTCACGTGTTTGACTTTTTAAGGGTTCAGACTACTACAGGAACACAGCCTGTTGGTCTGTGTGCTAATCTCTGAAGCCTCACTGCCAAAAGTGGTGCTGTACTGCAGCTGCAAGGGGCGTTGGTGTTCTCAGGACATCAGGTGTGATGGTCAAGCCAGTCTCTCCTGAGAACTGCTCATATAAAATACACTTCAAATTGGATTAGGCTTTATTTGTACAGATGTCTGTTTCCATTTAATGGAACAACTAACCTAACCATTTGGGGTTCTGTGTAGCTGAGGTAGCTTGTGCACTGAGTGTATTCCTGTGAGTTTTGTTCTTGGTATCTACCTTTCTTTAACCATTGTGAATCAAAAGAAAAATAAAATGTCTTTGTACCACAAAACACTATGTGATTCATGAAGTCATACTTAGTCATGAAAACTCAGATATATTTCAGATAAAAAAGAATCATGCGATCAGGCTTATAGAGATAAATCTGTGGAATGCTTGGCGGAAATCAAGTCAAATCTCTTTGATTCTCTTTCACCAACTGACTCCAAGTTGAGTACCTTGTGTCACATTGCCAGCTCTGCAAAAACCTTAGATAGCTACCGGAAGGGAGGCTTCTCAACCATTTTACAGAAGGAATGCTACATAGAACTGACAATCAGAACCTAACATCTTTCACTGTCTTACCATTCCTTAGCCCAAGTGTAAATCTGTGTAAAAGTAAGGTTTTTTTTTTTTTAAGATTTTATTTATTTATTTGAAAGGTAGAGTCATGGAGAGAGTGAGAGACAGAGATTTTCCATCTTCTGGTTCACTCTCCAAATGGCCACAATGGCCAGGACTGGACCAAGCCAAAGCCAGGAAACTGGACTTCACCTGGTTCTCTCCTTTGGGCACTTCTTTCTCAGTAAAATCAGCAGGGAACTGGATTGGAACTGGAGCAGCTGGAACTCAAAGCCAGCATTGACATGGGCTGTCTGTGTTACAGGTGGAAGTTTAACGTGATGCCCCCTTTTTTTTAACTTTTGCCAAATGTTAAGAATGTTTTTTGATTGTTGTTGTGCCTAATGTTTACTATGACACTTGTTTTTACAAAATTCACACAAATCCAGCTAAGTCAATATTTCACAAAATTAACACAAATCTAGTTAAGTCAATATTTCATGAAAAAAAGCATGTTGATACATGCAGAGTATAATATTTATCACTTAGCATTGATTTGGGCTAAAAATTACAGAAAACTGGACTAATAATGGCTTGAAGAAAATGGGTTAATTTATCTAACATAATAAGAAGTCAACATGTACAATATACCATGAAAAGTGCATCCCAATGATGCCACAAGGGACTCAATCTTTCACTATTCTGCTTTCTCCTATGCCATGTTTAAGCTGAAACTATTTCTCTTAACATCTCAATAGCACTGTTATAAGTGATATACATTATACATTCTGAGGAAGAAGGAGAGAAGAGAGAAATCAAGAAAACAAAATACGTAATGAGAAATTCTCCTATTGTACTTTCATTCTCACTTTTACCTACAGTTATTATTACTTAATTTAGCCATATCTGTTGTAAGGTGATGGCAATTTGTGCTTCAGAGATGGATCATTTTTCTGCTCCAAGAAAACCAATGGGTAATATCATATAATATATATGTAATATATAATTATGTATAATGTTTAGCATAAAGATCTACCAAGAAAAAGTTGAACAGCAACATTTTATAATTTACAAGTGATAGTGTTTAGCTCATTGGCCACATAAGACAAAATTAAGAGAGTATTATCTTTAATTATAAAGTTTAATAGTATGAATATAATCTAAGAGGGGACTTGGAGACACTAAGTATCATTACATTTTTTTTAAAGTTGATATTTACCAAATTAGGTTTTGAGGTTTTATACTTGTGGCCACTATTGTGATGTAGCGAGTAAAGCTGTTGCCTGTGATACCAACATCCCATACGAAGCCCAGTTAAAGTTCTAGTTGCTTCACTTCTAATCCAGCTCCCTACTAATGTGCCTGGGAAAGCAGCAGAGGGTGGCTAAAATCCTTGGGCCCCTGCACCTATGTGGGAGACTCAGATGAAGCTCCTGGCTCCTGGCTCTGGCTTGTCTCTGCTAAGGCCATTGCTGTCATTTGGAGAGTGAATCAGCAGATGGAAGATCTCTCTCTTTCTCTCTCTCTCTCTCTCTCTCTCTAATTTTGTCTTTCAAATAAATCTTTAATAAAAAAAAAAGATTCCATACTTGCCATCACAATTAAGTAATGGGAGCTACTCAGAAAAACAAGTCTAAGAAATACTTACTGCTTATTATAGAACTGCAATTCAGTGGACACATTATATATTTTAAATTACTGTGTGTTCAAAAAAAATTTTTATAAAATAAATATTTATTTGACAGGTAGAGACACACAGACAAATCTTTCATTGGTCAGCCCTAATGTAGCCCTAAATGGCTACAATGGCCGGGGCTGGTCCAAGCTGAAACCAGGAGCCTGGAAGTCCGTTCAGGTCTCTGATGTGGGTGTCAGGGGATCAAGCACTTGGGCCATCTTCTGATGCTTTCCCAGGCACATTAGCAGGCAGTTAGATTGGAAAGGGAGCAGCCAGGAATTGAACCAATGCTCTGATATGGGATGCCAGCATTGCAATTGGCAGCTTAACTCACTGCCTCACAAAGCAGACCCCACAGCAAACCTATAAAGTAAGGACAAGACTGGGTAATGAGTCCAGAAGCTGGTATGGTTTGTCTTTAAAAGTCCACCTGACTTCATGACTTATGTGTTTTACTACTGCCTCCTATGTCAGGTGTGGTATTTATTGAGTCAAGAAAAAAGAGAAAACTGTGCTGATTTATTTATTTCTGAGATTAGTGATTGATCTTTGTTCATTCCTTAGCATGGTAAAACCTTTGGTGAAGATAATGGTATGAAAAAATGGAGAACCGCCGAGAACCAAAGTGTCAAATTATGTGCAATTAGCTAACATACTGATTAGGAAAAAGCTTCAAGCCATGTACAGACTTCAGCTGTTATATAAAATCAGACATTTGAATAGTGGAGACTACTGGAATTCATGCTTATTCTATCGTTGATACTCTGGAGGGACAGTTGTAATTGAAGCAGTGTTGTCATCAATTTGTGTTTGAACAAGTACATTCATATGTCAAACCAACAGTTCTAAAATGTGTGCCTATGTCTTTGTACTCTAATAAGTAGAACATTGTTATATTTCAGCACAATTCTCTTATCTTATCACTCTTGGAAACCATACGCCTGTTATGTGGAAATACAACACAGTGAAGCTGCCAAGAAGTCTGGGTGCATGTGTTTGTCTGTGTGTGCATGCATGTGCGCATGCAAGTGATACATTGTGTACATAACCCACATATGTCTATGCAGCTGTGATGTTTGAATAACATACCACTTGGCATGTGGAATGTGTACAGAAGAGGTTGATTACCTTTCTTTGTAATACTAATTACTGATAAAACATGACTACCATTTCCTGGAAGCCATGTTGAAGTTTAGAGTGCCAGATTTAAAACTAAAAAGCAAATAAGGAAGCAAAAACAGCTCTCTGCTTTCTCTCATTTCATTACTAATACCAGACCTTAAAATTACAGTAAAAAGGTTGCAAGGCAATTTCTGAAAATATTGACACACAAACTCATACATTTATTATGAAAATTAAATAGGTGACATTAAAAAATTGCTAATCCTGGCATTTTGTAAACAACTAAACAAAATAATTCATATTCCCTGTTCTTCATAACATTAAAACACTTCTTTCAGACTCTCCAACCTTTCTATGAGTTGGGCTACAGTCTTAACTGGAAACATTGAAAGTCAGTTTCTACCTTCATCAACTCCTGAATTTCATGCTCATGATAAAATTTAAGTTTCTCTTGGTTACCCTTGCCATAGAATCACTTCCTTTTCGGGAACTTATTCCTAGAACAAGGGAAAATAGTGATTGATAATATCAAGAACACTAAAGTGTTTAGTATTTTACTTAGTTTAAAAACTAACAGAGTTTTCTGGCATAGTTTCATGTATGTTTGTGGAAGATAGAATACTGCTGGTTCAGAGATAATGAATAGTTTATTTTTTGCACATATTTATAGTGTAATCAGGGTAACAGCAATTTGAGTTAATTCCCCAAACCTTAATTTTCACAGGGTGACATGAAGAAAGCCAAATGTACCCACACAAGGTTGTATTACCAAAATTATATATGTATATATAGATTTTATATATATTATATATATAATGGATGGTCCTATAACTGCCTAGTAATCTAGAGGAAACCTTGATCTTTACTATAAAACCTCTCAGAAAGCTAGGACATAAAAGTAATTTCCTTAATATGATAAGTGAAAAATATATGAAAATTTAGACTAAATATTATATTTACTAATTTAAAAAATAAACATTTTTCCCCTAAAATCAAAGTTATGTAAGTATTGGAGGTTCTAGCCAGGCAACTAGACAATATAAATAAATAAAAACAATCCTTATTAGAAAGGAAAAGAGAAACTGTCTTTTTGACACTACTGGATTATCAGTGTAGAACAGCTGATAATCTACAAATACAAATAGTAAGGGTTTTTAGCAATATTGCAGACTATTATCTAAATGTATTTAACTTTTTTTTTTAATTTGAAAGGTAAAAGGATAGAAACACACACACACATACACACACACAGATTGGGGGATGAAGGGAATCCTTTACAGTGATAGACTCCCTAAATGCCTGCAAAGGCAGAGGCAGCCCAGGCAGAACCCAGAAGCTGGGATGTCGCTCCCCGTCTTCGTGGAGGAACGACACAGGACCCTGCGCTGTTCTTTCGTCTGCTTGGCCCTCCCCGGGTTTGCTGCTGGTTCTTCCCGGGTTGGCTACCGTCCCTTCCACCTCCGTGGAAGGGCGGTTCCCCCTGCCACATTCCCCACTTCCGCGGGGGAGCGGCACACCGCCGGCCGGCTCTCTCGGGGGCTGCACAGGTGTTCCCCTTAGATGTTCCTCTTAGATGTTCCTGGTGCATGTTGTCTCTCTCCTCCTTTATAGTCCTCTTCCACCAATCCCAACTCGGCTGCCCACACGCCGAGTACGCTGCTCTCCTCCAATCAGGAGCAAGATCAGCTCCTGCAGTTCAGTCAATCAAATTGGCGAGAGGCAGCTGCGTAGAAGCTGCTACTCCCTTCCCAGCGCCATATTGTGGGAGAGCAGATGCATAGAATAAGTCTTAATTCCAGTAACTTAGTCTAGTCCGAGTTGCTCCCCACACTGGGAACTCTTAATCTAGATCTCCCAAAAGTTAACAAAGACCCACCTACCTGCTGCCTCCCTAAGGCTGAATTGGGAATTGAATTTGGGAGTAAAACTCAGGTACTCCAATATGGGACTTGGATATTCTAACTGGCATCTTAACTACTTGGCCAAATTTAAATCACAATAAAAGCCATATTTTGGTAGAATTGTGGAAAAACTAGAAACTTCCTACACTACTGAGGAATTAGTAAATACTAAAACTATTTTGGAAAATGTATGAGAAGTTTGATAAAATTATATACATATTAATTAACCATCCAACTCCTAGTCATTTACCTAAGAAAAAGAAAATCTGTCCATGTTTGGAAGTACTGATCTTATTATCACTAAAATTGTTTCAATGGACGCCAAAAGATTTTCAGTTCTATAGGAAGGGTTCTTTTCTCTTAAAAAAAAGATATTTATTTATTTATTTGAAAGGCAGAGATACAGAGAAAAAAAAAAGAGAGAGAGAGCAAGCAAACTAGTGAGAGACAGAGAGAGATCTTCCATCTGCTGGTTCGCTCCCCAAATATCTACTATGGCTAGGTCTGGACCAGGCTGAAACCAGAAGCCAGGTGCTTCTTGCAGGCCTCCTAAATGGATGCAGGAGACCAAGCACTTAGTCCCTCTTTTGTTGCTTTCCCAGGTGCATTAGCAAGGATCTGTATAAGAAATGGAGCAGGGCCGGCGCTGCAGCTCACTAGGCTAATCCTCCGCCTAGCGGCGCCGGCACACCGGGTTCTAGTCCAGGTCGGGGCGCCGGATTCTGTCCCGGTTGCCCCTCTTCCAGGCCAGCCCTCTGCTGTGGCCAGGGAGTGCAGTGGAGGATGGCCCAGGTGCTTGGGCCCTGCACCCCATGGGAGACCAGGAAAAGCACCTGGCTCCTGCAATCGGATCAGCGCGGTGCGCCGGCCGCAGCACGCCGGCCGCGGCGGCCATTGGAGGGTGAACCAACGGCAAAAGGAAGACCTTTCTCTCTGTCTCTCCCTCTCACTGTCCACTCTGCCTGTCAAAAAATAAAAATAAATAAATAAATAAAAATAAAAATAAAAGAAATGGAGCAGCCAAGATTTGAACAGGCACCCATTCGGGGTGTTGGCACTGCAGGGAGAGGCTTAACCTTCTAGCTACAAAGATTGCACAGGAAGGAATCTTACATAAAGGGAAGGTTGAAGTGTTAAACATATTTTCTATAAAATTGCATCCAACTTAGGAATCTGTCAAGTCAGATAAGTGGTTTTAATTTTTATGTTGTTATAAAACTATGTCTGGCGGTTGGTGTTGGCGCAGCGGGTTGATACCTTGGGCTGAAGCACTGGCATCCCATATGGGTGCTGGTCTGAGTCCCGGCTGCTCCTCTTCCCATCTGGCTCTCTGCTATGGCCTGGGAGAGCAGTGGAGGTTGGCCCAAGTCCTTGGGTCTCTGCACCCGTGTGGGAGACCCGGGAGAAGCTCCTGGCTCCTGGCTTCAGATTGGCACAGCTCTAGCCATTTTGGCCATCTGGGGAGTGAACCATCGGATGAAGACCTCTTTCTCTGTCTCCACCTCTCTCTCTAACTCTGTCTTTCAAATAAATAAAATAAATCTTAAAAAAAAAAAAACAACAAAAAATCATGTCTGATTCTTAGCTAAATAAGTTACATAAGCTATCTCAAGCTAAATCAATATTGGCTAATCATAAATTAATTTGTTGATCATATGACAACATTCTGTGAGGGCCTTAAATACTTAACCATATGTTAATGAAGTCAGTGTGGAGAATTTGGGCACTGTAGCATGGACCATTTTAGGTTTACTTCTTAGGATTCTTTCACTATTGTCCTCAATTCACACCTTTAAATGGGTAAGAATCATTTTTCCCAAGACACATGATCTTAATACTCACTTTCTCTTCTGTCCCTTTTATCCCCCAACAACACCTTCCCTCTGCCCCAACAAATGTAGAAAAGTGGGCTAAGTGGTGTCAATGCATTTTTAAAGTTGAAGTTTGATAAAGAAACAGTAATTAAAACAGTTCTGGCATAAAAACTGATATAAAGATCAACTGAATGGAATTGAGAGCCCTAAAATTAACCTATATACATACAGCCAAATGACTTGACAAAAGCACTCAGACTATACCGTGGAATAAGGATAATCTCTTCAACAAATGGTGCTGGCAAAACTGGATAAGTAGATAGATAGATAGATAGATAGATAGATAGATAGATAGAGATAACAGATACAATTCAATGTGTATCTCTCACCTATACAAAAATCAACTCAAGATGGATCAAATACATAAATTTAAGACCTATTACTGTGAAGTTACTTGAAGAAAATGTTTGGGGAAAAACTCCAAGACATTGGTGTAAGTGATGACTTCTTGGACAAGACCCCCAAGCACAAGCAACAAGAGCAAAACTAAATAAATAGGATTATTTCAAACCGAGAAGCCTGGATTCAACAAAGGATATGATCAATAGAGTGAAGAGATATCCAACAGAATGGGAAAAATATCTGGAAGCTATATAACCAACCAAAGGATTAGTATCCAGAATATGCCAACAACTTAAAAAACTCAACACCATAAAACAACCAATCCAGTTCAGAAATGGGTCAAGGACTTCAACAGACATCTCTCAGAAGAAGAAATACAAATTACCAACAAATATATGAAAAAAATATTGAGAATCACTAGCCATCAGGGAAACACAAATCAAAACCACAATGAGATATTACCTCACCCTTGTAAGAATGACTAAAATCCAAAACAGAGAATAACAAATGCTGGCTAGGATGTGGAGAAATGGGAACACTTATACACTGTTGAAGTTGAAGTTTGAGAGACAACACATATGCATATCTAAATTTATGTGTATTTCCAATAACATAATTTGTTTAACATTGGTGGAAAACAAGAAATTGGTAAAAAAGGAATGCTAAGCATTAATAATATCCTGAAATATATGGAGCAGTATTAAAAAAGTTCTTGGAAAATACTTGTTATTTTAAAATGCATGGATTTTAAATATTTTTGTCCCAACATAAACTTACTTTAATTCAAATTTCCACATATTTCATTGAAAGATTTATTGATTTATTTATTTGAAATAGAGAGAGAAAGAGAGAGAGAGAGAGAAAATCTACCATCCACTATTTCACTCCCCAAATGGCCTCAATAACCAAGTTTGAGCCAGGTTGAAGCCAGGGGCTGGGAACTTCATGCTCGTCCCCCACAAGAGTGACAGGGGCCCACTACTTGGGCCTCTACCACTGTCTTCCCAGGCACATTAGCAAGGAAGTGTATCACAAGCAGGGCAGCTGTAGCTCAAACTGGCTGCTCCCCTATGGGATGTCAGCATGATAAGTGGCAGCTTCACCCTCTGTGCCTCAACAATGAACAAAATTATTATCATTACTTTTAATTTGAAAGACGTATATAAAGAAAGAGCTCTAATCCATAGGTTTTTTTCTCCAACTGCAATAGCCAGGGATAGGAAGGGGGAAATCAGGATTTGGGAAGTTGGTCCAGGTCTCCCACATAAATGATAGGAACCCAATCACGTGTCATCAAAGTCATCTTCAGGATCTGCATTAACATGAAGGTGGGAGTCTGGAGCTGGCACTGGCTGCGGAACCCAGGCACTTTGATGAGTGATTCAGTCATCTTAACTGGCATCTTTAGTGCAAGGCCAAATGCCTGCCACTGGAAATGATTTTTGAAACTTATCTTATTTTCTTATTTTAATTTCTAACCCCTTAATTGCTTTCTATTTTTTTCCTTTATTTTTCTCAGTTAAATGACAGAAATGTTTCACTCTTTTATGCTCACTTCATCAGTGTTTTTAAATTTTTATCATAAAGAGGCCGCACCCATCTCAAGCCTCCAAGGCTCCTCCAACAGCAGGCAGTCCACTTAACACGGACACAGTATAAAAAAAAAAAAAGAAAAAAAAAAACGCACAGTGACGCAAGAAGAATTAACTATGCCGAGTAACAAACACAGAAATAGAGGGAGCAAGATCAACGATGACACTATGATGCCTCCAAATAAGCAAAACACCCCAAGCCAAGAGTATGAAGATGATGAGATAGAAGAAATGCAAGATACGGATTTCAAAAAATTTATGATAAGAACATTTAGAAGTTTTCAAAAGCAAATCCTTGAACTACAGAAATCCTTAATGGACAAGATTGAAAATCTCTCTCGTGAAAATGAAATTTTAAGGAAGAGTCAAAATGAAACTCAGAAACTAGTAGAACAGGAAAGTGTAATAGTCAAGAGAAATCAAAATGAAATGAAGAGCTCAATAGATCAAATGACAAACACATTAGAAAGCCTTAAAAACAGAATGGGTGAAGCAGAAGAGAGAATATCGGACTTAGAAGATAGAGCACAGGAAAACATACAGTCAAACCAAAGAAAAGAAGAGGAAATTAGAAACCTAAAAAATATTGTTGGGAATCTACAGGATACTATTAAAAAAACCAACATTCGAGTTCTAGGAGTTCCTGAAGGCATGGAGAGAGAGAAAGGATTGGAAGGCCTTTTTAGTGAGATACTAGCAGAGAACTTTCCAGGTTGGGAGAAGGACAGAGATATCCTAGTACAGGAAGCTCATAGAACCCCCAATAAACATGACCAAAAGAGATCCTCACCACGACACGTGGTAATTAAACTTACCACAGTGAAACATAAAGAAAAGATCCTAAAATGTGCAAGAGAGAAACGTCAGATTACTCTCAGAGGATCTCCAATCAGACTCACAGCTGACTTCTCATCAGAAACCCTACAAGCTAGGAGGGAATGGCGAGACATAGCACAGGTGCTAAGAGAGAAAAATTGCCAGCCCAGAATATTATATCCTGCCAAGCTCTCATTTGTGAATGAAGGTGAAATAAAGACCTTTCATAGCAAACAGAAATTGAAAGACTTTGCCGCCACTCGTCCGGCCCTGCAAAAGATACTTAAAGATGTGCTACACTCAGAAACACAGAAACACGGCCATCAATATGAAAGAAGGGAAAGGAAGAACACCTACCAGTAAAAGAGCATGGGAAGCTCAAAGCATATACTAGAAAATATTTCCAGGAAAATGGCAGGGCAAAGTCACTACGTATTAATTGTCACATTGAACATTAATGGTCTGAATTCTTCAGTTAAAAGACACCGTTTGGCTGACTGGCTCACAGAACACAACCCAACTATTTGTTGCCTACAAGAAACACATCTCTCTAACAAAGAGGCATGCAGACTGAAAGTGAAAGGTTGGAAAAAGATATTCCATGCCAACAGAAACCAAAAAAAGCAGGTGTAGCCATATTAATATCAGACAAAATAAACTTTAATACAAAAACTGTTAAGAGAGACAAAGAGGGACACTATATAATGATTAAGGGTTCAATTCAACAGGAAGATGTAACTATTATAAATGTATATGCACCTAATTACAGGGCACCGGTCTATTTAAAAGATATGTTAAGGGACTTAAAGGGAGATTTAGATTCCAATACAATAGTACTGGGGGACTTCAATACTCCACTCTCAGAAATAGACAGATCATCCAGACAGAAGATCAACAAGGAAACAGCAGATTTAATTGACACTATTGCCTAAATGGATCTAACAGATATCTACAGAACTTTCAACCCTACATCTACAGACTTCACATTCTTCTCAGCAGCGCATGGAACCTTCTCTAGGATTGATCACATACTAGGCCATAAAGCAAGTCTCAGCAAATTTAAAAGAATTAGAATCATACCATGTAGCTTCTCAGACCACAGCGGGATGAAGCTGGAAATTAGCAACTCAGGAAACCCCAGAAAGTATGCAAACACATGGAGACTGAACAACATGCTCCTGAATGAACACTGGGTCATTCAAGAAATCAAAAGAGAAATCAAAAACTTTCTGGAAGTAAATGAAGACAACAACACAACATATCAAAACTTATGGGATACAGCAAAAGCAGTATTGAGAGGCAAATTTATAGCAATAGGTGCCTATATCAAGAAATTGGAAAGGTACCAAATAAATGAGCTTTCAGCGCACCTCAAGGACCTAGAAAAACTGCAGCAAACCAAACCCAAATCTAGTAGGAGAAGAGAAATAATTAAAACCAGAGAAGAAATTAACAGGATTGAATCCAAAAAAAATTACAAAAAATCAGCCAAGCGAGAAGCTGGTTTTTTGAAAAAATAAACAAAATTGACACCCCATTGGCCCAACTAACTAAAAAAAGAAGAGAAAAGACCCAAATCAATAAAATCAGAGATGAAAAAGGAAACGTAACAACAGACACCACAGAAATAAAAAGAATCATCAGAAATTACTACAAGGACCTGTATGCCAGCAAACAGGAAAACCTATCAGAAATGGATAGATTCCTGGACACATGCAACCTACCTAAATTGAACCAGGAAGACATCGAAAACCTAAATAGACCCATAACTGAAACAGAAATTGAAACAGTAATAAAGGCCCTCCCAACAAAGAAAAGCCCAGGACCAGATGGATTCACTGCTGAATTCTACCAGACATTTAAAGAAGAACTAATCCCATTTCTTCTCAAACTATTCAGAACAATCGAAGAAGAGGGAATCCTCCCAAATTCTTTCTATGAAGCCAGCATCACCTTAATCCCTAAGCCAGAGAAAGATGCAGCACTGAAAGAAAATTACAGACCAATATCCCTGATGAACATAGACGCAAAAATCCTCAATAAAATTCTGGCCAATAGAATACAACAACACATCAGGAAAATCATCCACCCAGACCAAGTGGGATTCATCCCTGGTATGCAGGGATGGTTCAACATTCGCAAATCAATCAATGTGATTCACCACATTAACAGACTGCAGAAGAAAAACCATATTATTATTTCAATAGATGCAGAGAAAGCATTTGATAAAATTCAACACCCTTTCATGATGAAAACTCTAAGCAAATTGGGTATAGAAGGAACATTCCTCAATATAATCAAAGCAATTTATAAAAAACCCACAGCCAGCATCCTATTGAATGGGGAAAAGTTGGAAGCATTTCCACTGAAATCTAGCACCAGGCAGGGATGCCCACTCTCACCACTGCTATTTAACATAGTTCTGGAAGTTTTAGCCAGAGCCATCAGACAAGAAAAAGAAATCAAAGGAATACAAATCAAGAAGGAAGAAGTCAAACTATCCCTCTTTGCAGACGATATGATTCTGTACTTAGAGGATCCAAAGAACTCTACTAAGAGACTATTGGAACTCATAGAGGAGTTTGGCAAAGTGGCAGGATATAAAATCAATGCACAAAAATCAACAGCCTTTGTATACACAAGTAATGCCATGACTGAGAAAGAACTGCTAAGATCAATCCCATTCACAATAGCTACAAAAACAATCAAATACCTTGGAATAAACTTAACCAAGGACGTTAAAGATCTCTACAATGAAAATTACAAAACCTTAAAGAAAGAAACAGAAGAGGATACCAAGAAATGGAAAAATCTTCCATGCTCATGGATTGGAAGAATCAACATCATCAAAATGTCCATTCTCCCAAAAGCAATTTATAGATTCAATGCAATACCAATCAAGATACCAAAGACATTCTTCACAGATCTGGAAAAAATGATGCTGAAATTCATATGGAGGCACAAGAGACCTCGAATAGCTAAAGCAATCTTGTACAACAAAAACAAAGCCGGAGGCATCACAATACCAGACTTCAGGACATACTACAGGGCAGTTGTAATCAAAACAGCATGGTACTGGTACAGAAACAGATGGATAGACCAATGGAACAGAATTGAAACACCAGAAATCAATCCAAACATCTACAGCCAACTTATATTTGATCAAGGATCTAAAACTAATTCCTGGAGCAAGGACAGTCTATTCAATAAATGGTGCTGGGAAAACTGGATTTCCACGTGCAGAAGCATGAAGCAAGACCCCTACCTTACACCTTACACAAAAATCCACTCAACGTGGATTAAAGACCTAAATCTACGTCCTGACACCATTAAGTTATTAGAGAACATTGGAGAAACCCTTCAAGATATTGGCACAGGCAAAGAATTTCTGGAAAAGATCCGGGAGGCACAGGCAGTCAAAGCCAAAATCAACTATTGGGATGGCATCAAATTGAGAAGTTTCTGTACTGCAAAAGAAACAGTCAGGAGAGTGAAGAGACAACCAACAGAATGGGAAAAAATATTTGCAAACTATGCAACAGATAAAGGGTTAATAACCAGAATCTACAAAGAGATCAAGAAACTCCACAAAAACAAAACCAACAACCCACTTAAGAGATGGGCCAAGGACTTCAATAGACATTTTTCAAAAGAGGAAATCCAAATGGCCAACAGGCACATGAAAAAATGTTCAAGGTCATTGGCAATCAGGGAAATGCAAATCAAAAGCACAATGAGGTTTCACCTCACCCCGGTTAGAATGGCTCACATACAGAAATCTACCAACAACAGATGCTGGCGAGGATGTGGGGAAAAAGGGACACTAATCCACTGTTAGTGTGGGAATGCAAACTGGTCAAGCCACTATGGAAGTCAGTCTGGAGATTCCTCAGAAACCTGAATATAACCCTACCGTTCGACCCAGCCATCCCACTCCTTGGAATTTACCCAAAGGAGTTTAAATTGATAAAGAAAAAAGCGGTCTGCACCCTAATGTTTATTGCAGCACAATTCACAATAGCCAAGACCTGGAACCAACCTAAATGCCCATCAATGGTAGACTGAATAAAGAAATTATGGGATATGTATTCTTTAGAATACTATACCGCAGTAAGAAACAACGAAATCCAGTCATTTGCAACAAAATGGAGGAATCTGGAACACATCATGCTCAGTGAAGTAAGCCAGTCCCAAAGGGACAAATACCATATGTTCTCCCTGATCGGTGACAACTGACTGAACACCAAAAAGGAAACCTCCTGAAGTGAAATGGACATTATGAGAAATGGTGACTTGATCAGCATAGCCCTGACTGCTAATGGACAACTTAATACATTATCCCTCATAGTATTTTTTTTTGTCTGTTCTACTTAATATGACTGGTTTAATTCTGTAATTATCACACAGTTATTCTTAAGTGTTGAAAATTAACTGAAATGTGATCCCTGTTAAACATAAAAGTGGGAATAAGAGAGGGAAGAGATGTATAATTTGGGGCATGCTTGGGCTGACTTGCCCCAATTGGTAGAGTTGGAAACATACCAGGGGATTCCAATTCAATCCCATCAAGGTGGCATGTGCCAATGCCATCTCACTATTCCAAGTGATCAATTTCAGTTCACAATTGATCATAATGAAAGGACTAAGAATCAAAGGGAGCACATAAACAAGTCTAGTATCTGCTAACACTAACCGATAGAATAAATAAAGGGGAGAGTGATCCAACATGGGAAGTGAGATACTCAGCAGACTCATAGAATGGCGGATGTCCTAAATAGCACTCTGGCCTCAGAATCAGCCCTAAAGGCACTCGGATCTGGCTGAAAAGCCCATGAGAGTATTTCAGGCATGGAAAGCCAAGACACTCTGGCAAAAAGATCTCTGTGAGTGAGATCCCAGTGGAAAGAACAGGTCTTCAAAGAGGGAGATGCCTTTCTCTGAAGGGAGGAGAGAACCTCCACTTTGACTATGACCTTGTCTAAACAAGATAAGAGTCGGAGAACTCAAGGGGCTTCCATAGCCTTGGAAACTCATGACTGGTGCATAGGGAGATTATTGATGCCATAAACAGGAGTGTCAATTTGTAAAGTCAACAACAGGAGTCACTGTGCACTTATTCCTCATGTAGGATCTCTGTCCTTAATGTGCTGTACACTGAGGCTTAATGCTATAACGAGTACTCAAACAGTATATTTCACTTCGTGTTTCTATGGGGGTGCAAATGATTGAAATCTTTACTTAATGTACACTAAACTGATCTTCTGTAAAAAAAAAAAAAATTATCAATTCCCAACTTGACTCTCACTGGGATTAAACATGACAATAGGTCTGATCTGATTTCATCATCATTTAAAAAAAAATCATCTATTATTTTTCACTTTATGTTTCTGTGTGGGAACAAACTGTTGAAATCCTTACTTAAGGTTTACTAAGCTGATCTTCTGTATATTAAGATAATCGAAAATGAATCTTGATGTGAATGGAAGGGGAGAGGGAGTGGGAAAGGGGAGGGTTGTGGGTGGGAGGGACGGTATGGGGGGGAAAGCCATTGTAACCCATGAGTCGTACTTTGGAAATTTATATTCATTAAATAAAAGATAAAAAAAATAAACATATGAGGGTGCTTTAAAAAGTTCATAGAAAATGGAATTAACACACACAATTTTATTTTAGTGCAAACATTTTTGAAATCGATGCAATTTTTTTGTAGTATACATTTTCTATGAACTGTTAGAAAAGTCCTTGCCTATACTTCAAAAGATTTTTTGTGAAGATGATTACTTAGAATTCAGAATGCCTGTGTTATGGTTAGATTCCTAGTTCACCTCACAGAGGCCTATTATAAAAAAAAAAAATTTTATCATAAAGTATCATATGCCATTCTTAGCTTTGCAATATGACTTGTTAATAATTATTTTAATGTAATGTTTTTATGGTTTTCATGGTTTACTAGTGGGTATGCCTGAGCAATGGAAGAAAATAAATTTATTTGTTAAAGCATTTCTATATTTAGGGAATTTTTTGTAGTTACATTTAGCTGTTTATAAAGCAGTCCATATGTTGACATTTTTAATAAAAACATCATTGTCTACTGATTCTGTTAAATTTCTTTTTTTTTTAATTTAGGAGAGCATCACTATAGTGTTCATATCTACATAAGCAAAATAGTTTGGTAGGCTTGAAATAGAGTAGAATTTCCATGATTGTGGAATTTCAGGTGACCATACAGCTTCTTTTTTAATTTTATTTTTATTTATTTGAAAGGCAGACTTAACAGGAAGGCAGAAACAGAGAGAGATAGAGGTCTTCCAGCCAGTGGTTCACTCCCTAGATGACTGCAATGGCCAGTCTGCACAATCTGAAGCCAGGAGCCAGGAGCTACAGACTGAGGTCTCACTCATACTTGTGATACTGATAGAGAAATCCATTGGAAGTTTTCCTCAAGAAACAGGGTTGGTCCTGGCATTGTGCCTTTCGCTCTCATTCCCTAGACATAACTTTGCTGGAATCATGAAGAAAAATGCCACAGTTGTTCTTATCCCCAACAGAAAAATAATTTATTGTCTCTGTTTGAAATTAAACTACAAATGGCTTTTTTTTTCAAGGATACAGAAGAAAATAATTAGCAATGATGTTCTAGTTTCCAAATCCACATTTCACTTGCATTAAATAAGACTTATTCTGAGCATCTTATTTTTAATGTTAACATTTATTAGCACGTACAATATGAGTTGACTTGATTATTTGAAGACTTCAGCTTCAATCATTCACTAATAAATAGATTTTTTTTCCTAATCATTCCAAATTCTCATCTTACACAATGTCCTAGAAAATCCCTACATACTTCCTAGAATATATTTTATTGTTCTTGTTGGAACAAGTGCCAAAAGATCACATAAATCAAACAAGGAGCTATTAGTAATTCCTATTTTGCTCCAAAGATAATTATGAAATTTATAGTATGTCACCTCTGCAGTAGAAAGCCATAATTTTTTATCTGTGCTTTGTAACCTGATTAGTGGTCTTTTCTGGATGCTAAGCACAAGGAGATCTCATCATTTCACTTGAAAGTAGGGGAATTTACCAAAATTTTTCCTTTATTTATACTACTATTTTTAGGAAAGTCTCCTTTGCATGTTGTCCAATCAATCCTTCTTAAAGGGACAGAATGATGAGAATTCTTAAAATTCATAAACATATATGCTATTGTCAGGTCATCAAATTAAAGAAGTTGCAAAAAACTAAGTATTTATTTCTTTTTCTGTCTATAATAATGACAGTGAGCTTGTATTTGCCAGGAATCACACATAAATAATTTAATAAATTATCTGTCAATCATCCTTCATATTATACAAAAGGAAACAAGGACTTCAAATTTAAGTGACCTGCCCAAATCAATATATTTAATAAAAAAGAGAGGACAAGACACAAAATCAAGTCCTTCTTTTATTAACACCCATATTGCTTACAATCTACCCTACTGTCTGTCTCATGAAGGGTAAATTAGATAAGAGATAACTAGACAGGAGGTCTTTACTTCTTAGAATACATTTATAGCCAGTGCTGTGGCAGAGTGAGTTAACGCCCTGGCCTGAAGCACCGGTATCCCATGTGGTCGCTGGTTCAAGACCTGGCTGCTCCACTTTTGATCCAGCTCTCTACTGTGGCCTAGGAAAGCCATAGAAGATGGCCCAAGTCCTTGGGTCCCTGCACCTACGTGGGAGACCTGGAGGAAGCTCCTGGCTCCTAGCTTTGGATAGGCTCAGATCTGGCCATTGTGGCCAATTGAGGAGTGAACCATCAGATGTAAGACCTCTTCTGTCTCTGCCTCTCCTCTCTCTGTGTAACTCTGACTTTCAAATAAAATAAATAAATCTTAAAAAAGGAATACATTTATAGTGATTTTATACATGTGGTAAAATCAGATGTGTTTGTTGTCATATTTATGAACAAGCAAATTGGTTTCTCATATTCTTCAGAAATATTGGCATTTTCCTCACTGATTTTTTTTTTTTACAGGCAGAATGGACAGTGAGAGAGAGAGAGAGACAGCGAGAAAGGTCTTCCTTTTTTCCGTTGGTTCACCCCGCTATGGCTGCTTGCTGCTGCGGCCAACGCACTGCGCTGATCTGAAGCCAGGAGCCAGGTGCTTCTCCTGGTCTCCCATGCAGGTGCAGGGTCCAAGGATTGGGCCATCCTCCACTGCACTCCCGGGCCACAGCAGAGAGCTGGCCTGGAAGAGGAGCAACCAGGATAGAATCCGGCGCCCCGACTGGGATTAGAACCCAGGGTGCTGGCGCCGCAGGCGGAGGATTAGCCTATTGGTTCTTATACTTATTGTGTGACTCCATTTAGATTGGGAACTATTTTATTTTAACTTGCAGTTGCAGTCCTAATATCAGCATCAGAGATTAAAAATTTTAAAAAAATTTAATCCTCTTTTAATTTTAATTAGTTTACCAAATTCATTATGCTTCATAGATACAATTCTAAGAACAAAATGATATCCTTTTCCTTTCTTCCTCTCACACTCCTTTCTTCTCTCATTTTTTTTTTTAGTTTTTGAGATAATATTTTAAATTTTATTACACTAAAAAGGCTTTACACTTCATCAAATAAGTTTAACAAGGGAAAGCAAAAATACCCTAGTTTAGTGGGAAGATAGATAATGGCTATAAACAATAACTGAATGGGAAAATGAGCATTTCACCCATAGACAGTAAATTTTAAAATAATCACAGATCATTAAGACTATAACAGTATAACATTCTTAAACACTGGTTTCACAAAGGTATAGAACAAAGTTTTGCAAACCTTATTAGCAACAATACTTATACACACAGATATTTCTTACTTTTTTTAAATTTTAGCTCCCACATATAAGGAAAAATGCACTATTTATCTTTCTGGAACATGCTTATTTCAACATATGTCCTCCAGTTGCATCCATTTTGTTGCAAATGGTAGGATTTCATTTTCTTTCTTAACACCTGAATAATATTCCATTGGTATATATACCACATATTCTTAATCCATTCATCTTACGATGGACACCTTGGTTGATTCCAAATTTTGATTATTCTGAACAGTGTTGCTGCAAACATGGTGGTGAAGATATCTCTTTGATACATTGTTTTCAAGCCTTTAGGCTGTATACCCAGTAGTGGAATTGTAGAATCATATGGCAAATCTATTTCAGATTTTTAAAGAAATCTTCACATTGTTTTCCACAGTGGCTGTGCTTATTTATATTCCCACCAATAGTGTATATGTGTTTCCCTTTCTCCACATCCTTGCCAGCATTTGTTATATTCTGTGTTGCGGATTTTAGTCATCTGACAGGGGTGAGGTGATATTTCATTGTGGTTTTGATTTGCATTTCCCTGATGGCTAACAATATTGAGGAATTTTTTCATATATTTGTTGGTCGTTTGTATTTCCTCTTTATAGAACTATCTATTGAAGTCCTTGACCCATTTCTGAACCAGATTGGTTGTTTGTTGTTGTTGTTGTTGCTGAGTTTTTGAAGTTGTTGATATATTCAGTATGTTAATTCTTTGTGAGATAGGTGGTGTGCAAATATTTTCACATTATATTGGGTGTCTCTTCACTCTATTGATCAGTTCCTTTGCTGTGCAAAAGCTTCTCAGTTTGATAAAGCACAATTTACTTAGTTTTGCTTTTGTTGCCCTAGAAAAATAAGAACAAACTAAACCCCAAATGAGCAAGAGGCAAGAAATATTAAGGATCAGAGCATAAATAAATGAAACTGAAACTAAAAACAAATCAAAATATCAAAAACCAAAAAACTGATTTTTAGAAGATAGACAAAATAGATAAATCTTTAGCCAGATGAGAATAAAAGGAGAAAATAGTGAAATAAATAAAATTAGAGATAAAAAAGGAGACTGCAACCAACACCACTGAAATACAAAGGGTCATCAGAAACTACTATGAAGAACCATATGCTAATGCACTAGAAAACATTGGAGAAATGGATAAATTCCTGAATCTATTCCCATGGGATCATACATGATTTACTTAGTTCCCTGACCAATGAATTGTAAAAATATATGAGAAATGCAACTCATCATTTCTGGGAATAGCAGGAGATGTCCTGAAATCTAATTTTCCAGATGTCAATCAAAAGTTAATTTAGCAAACAGGTATTTCTAAAGAAAACTCTTTTCTGTAAAGCATAGTCACATAGTAAATGAAGAGGAAGGCAATTTCAATGAATTAAATGA
The DNA here is from genome assembly GCF_964237555.1 of Oryctolagus cuniculus. NCBI lineage: Eukaryota > Metazoa > Chordata > Mammalia > Lagomorpha > Leporidae > Oryctolagus > Oryctolagus cuniculus. Next base: position 33,450,341 of record NC_091441.1, on the reverse strand, counting down.
AAACAAACAATTCCTAGAGCTCATTCATTATTCAACAAATATTGACCGGAAAACAAAATTTTAGAGACTTGGAAAACAAAATTAAATAAGACTGACAAGATTATTGATATGATATATGTTGCTTATGGTAAAGTTAATGTAATAAATTACTAAATTGTATATGTTAGTACAATGGTGCCATCTTGTCTGTGGTGCCATCTATACCCCAGACACCATCCTTGGCTGTGGCCCCCATTGCCATTGCTATAAGCCAAGTAACCAGATGGCCGAACCACAGGTGTCAGCTCCACTCCCACCCTAATGAGATTTGCTGCTCCTATTTCCCTGCCCCTTGCAAAGGTGAGATAGGACCTGTTTCCTGTACATGTATCCTCCTGATTCCTCTCTTACTCTCCCATTCTCTCCTCCCAGCCCGTTGGGCTTCTCCCACCTGACAATAAACATTTCCCTTAACTCCAGTGTTTGGTGTGTTTTGTGGCAGCCTTAAATTGGTACCATGACTTGGATCTAGGCTTTTCCATTGACCTTGCTCTCCCCTGGGGACCTGAGCTGCTTCAAGATCCTGAATTTATGCCAGCCACAAAACACACCCCTAGGTCCTCCTTGACACCACAGAATGCTCTGTGATCACCACACATCAGCCTTTCAAAATCCTGAGGTAAGACAGGGAATAGGGAAGTCTCTCACGGCGACCTCTACCATGGGTTATCGCTCCATTCTGCTTTGTCTTGAAGTCCTGGTACCAGGTACCATAACCTCCCAAGGGCTTTATGCCTTCCATGCCTTCTGCCTTTCCACAGGCTCCATGCCTTCCACGGGCTCTAGGCCTCAGGCACCAGTGGGTATGTGAGTGATGACCCCCACTCTGTTCCTGTACCCTCCCCATTGGGCAGCCATGAGCTTGGGGATATCTGATATCCTTCAGTCCAACTCCACCAGTTGCCATGGGAACTTCTCCCTCCTGTGTTCCATCCAACCCTCCTCTCAGTTGTCTCCTACCTCTACAGCCAGTCCACATTTGACCCTGACACTATTCAAGATCTTTATCACTTCTGTGAGTATTTGGGAAAGTAGAAGAAAATCTGTCTAAGCTTTCTCCTATCTCAACTCTAAACCTTCTCTGGCTCAAGTTCTCTTAATTTTCAAAGCTCTTAATAAAAAGACAAACCCCTTTCTTTTACTTTCACTGCTCTGGCTCTCACTGTCTCATTGTACTTCTCCCTCCTGCCCAGGAATTCCAACTTTATCTCAGAACCACCCCTTATCCAAAGTCTACTCCCCTGCCTTATCTATGATACTCTCTAACACCCTCCTCCTGGAAAAACAAAAACATAATGGCAAGGAGTGGTGATTCCATTCTCCTAAGCTCTCAAGTCATCTATCCCAACCTTTCGATGGCTCTTTTGTTTTATTATGAGCAAACCAGAAAGGATTAATCAGGTATTTTGATGGATTTTGTCCCCACCTTGTAACTGAATGTCAAGCTGACCTCAGCAGGTCCCTTCAGTTCCTACAAACTTGATTTCCTGGACCAATTAGTGAGCATTTCCTAGACTGGCCCTTCAAACCAGCTGGCTCACTGGGTTAGTTAGTATTTCCAGATATATCTCCTTTTTTGCTAATTGCCCCTTACTCTGTCACCTATCAGAATCTTTTCCTTAGGAATTTTTGGAGGGGTGCCCATCTCCTCTGTTGGATGCCCTCTCCCATTAAACCTAATATAATGGTGAACAATCTCCAGTGGACCTTGTGTCCTTGGCACATCAGCCCCTGGTCCACAGTCAGCTTTGGGACCTGTCTTGCAGCTGCCTGAACTTTTTGTTTGAGAGGCAGTCCCAAATGGCTGATGTTGACTAGGGTATCATTGGCCTAAGGTGTTCTCTGGGTAAAAAGAAAAGTAGCCCAAAATTCAATTAGAAGCTAAAAAAAGTCTTTGGTAAGCAATAACCTCATGCATGAAAATTTGACTCAGCTGTAACTGGACACTGGATTTGAAGAAATGTCTCTCTTTGAATCTAGGAGGTTCACTGCCTTTAAAAATATTGCTTTGTAACGTGCTGAACTTGTTTTGCAATTTGTTTTAGAAGATTTCTGATGATATAGCAATGGGTAATCGGTACTCATTACATAGCCCCTAAGGTCGATTTTGCAATCTCTAGTTTAATGTCACTGATTTATAGCTAGAGTTTTATAAAAGGAGTAGAATTCCATATGAATGCAATTTGGACCTTAATTCAGATAGGGGTATCATATAATACCAGCATCCTCTGTTATCCAGGTATAATTGCTAAATGTAAATTGGGTAAAGGCAAATGAGATAAATGATTCTAAATGCAAACTTTGGTACTCTTAGCACCTTCTAACATGTTTCCATAAATTGTCCATATGAAAATAGTTCAAAAGTAACTAAGATTGAAAGTCCATATATTATCTTATTTAGAAAATGTCTTAATCTGAGATTTCTAAAGGGTTATTTCAAAATGCAAATCAAGGAAATCAGCAGATAAAAAGCAAAAGCTATTAGTCTATTTGACATAGAACTAGAACCTAATGCTCTGTTAAAGCAATGAGGTTTCTGCAACACATATATGTTAGTCAGTATTTTAAATAGTCTTAAAAATCTGTTTAAAACCTGCAACATTTCCTCTTGATAGTTTTTGTTTAATGGGTGACTCTAGTAGTTTTCTAGCCAGCTCGAATAAGCTATTTTCTCTTCCATAGTTTGAAATCTGTTAAAATTTTTCCAAGTTATAGGATAATTCCATGTGCTAATTAATTTAAATTTCTATTCCCAATTTTTGAAATGACCAAAGACATTATTGGTAAATAATCTATTGCATTCTCTACTGTCTCGTTAAGTTCTGACTGTTTAGTAACAACTGAGTTTTAAAAGAGTTATGGTTTGTTTGAATATACACTCATTCTAAAGCATCTGAGTAATCACTTTGTAACAATGATCAAATCTGCTCTATATTATATCTTGGTGTTAGAGGACCCTGTATCTACCAATTATATTAAGTCTTCTTGGCATCCTTGACAGACATCTAAAAAATCAAAGTCCCAAGGAATTTGGACTTTGATATTTCTAGTTGGGCCCATGGAAATGTTAAAAGATATATCTCTCATCTTGTAGAGACACCAACTAGTCAAGCTATTTGGATATATTAGAGGTACTGTCAAGATGTGAAATGGTGCTAAATTTTAAGCTATGATAATGTAAGGTGCTACTTATACAAATGTTCAAAAGTTAAAAAGTCTAATGATCTTGTGTTACCAGACATGATGGTTACCTTAATGAGAAAGGCCCAGAAGCCTAAAAGGGATAAGTGTTTTGAAAAATCCTACAGGTGCTTTAAAAAATACTATATGGAATAAGCAAGTGCCTCTTGTTGGTTAATGAGTTTATAATTTTAAATGTGGCTATTTAAAGTCTTTTGTCACCCACAGTTTTGTATATCAGATTTGCTGCTCATAAAATTAAACATTGTTGGTTCTGTGTTTAACTGTCCTCCTATTGGTTCTGAGGGATTTTTTTTCCAATGACTTCAATTGTATTCAGTAATTAGGGATGGCTCTGTAAGCAGATGAAGCCATGAATGTACTACAGGGTCCAAGAGGAGAAAGTATGGTTTATCGAGGTTACTAAGAGCAGAAAGTAATTCAAATCAATTGATAAATTTTTTTTAAAAAAAGGTTAAAGATTTTAAGAAGCTATTACTGAAGTTGCTTTATTGTTCTATCTTGTATGTTATGTTATATATGTATACATATTATATGCCTACATAGGAAAATTTATTAAGAACTCTGTTTTAATTGGCCTATAGATGAAAAAATTTCTCATATTTAAAGCTACCTTTGGTTCATGTGACCGAGATGAAGCTCTGTATCAGATGTTTTAAATTTGTTGGAAGAAAGAAACTAAAAATCTGTTTTTACATGTCTGTGCATGAGTTAGCTGGTCAAAAAAGTTACATCATATTAGATATTTAAGAGATTTTTTCAAATACATGTATTCTTGTCTTAAAATTTATAGAAGGCATTGAACCTTCTGGCAAATGTCTTAATAAGTTGTTATTTGACAGTTAACACTGCTTGGTATGGTCTCATTTTGATATTCTTATTGTCAGTAAGCTATCTGGGAAGTTTGCCTTCTTTCCTCATTTCTCTGCAAGAGGGGAAACTGACTTTCTACTGAAGGACTCCCCAAGATGTACAGTTTGATTTTTAGATCTTATAAAAGAAATGCCTAATATTTTTCTATAGTAATAGCATAGCCAAAATGAGAGCTTAAATTATGATTTCACAGCTATATTTGCTTCACCATGGGCACAGTAAGCAGGCAAAACCTCCCTTTCAGACCAAATGAAGGGAGAGAAAGTTTTAAAGTGAGGACATAGCTTTCCTCATGTGTATTGTCTACCTCACAGAAAAACCATTATCAGAACATGCCTGTGACTATAGACTTCTAGTTTAGGCCACCAAAGATTAGAGATGGGACTTGAGCACCCCCTTGACTGGCATATTAAAGGTTTCCTCTGGTCTGCTTTAACAAAAACCAGGAGGAAGAGAAACCTAGGCATCAACAGCCATGTAAAGATAGGTGGAAGTCCAATTAGTGGCTGCTTTACACAGTGATCTGCCATCAAGGAGACCCAACAGGCCAGTCCACTGCAGTGGCTTTCAATGTGAAAAGTCAGGGCTTCAGCAGAAGTCAGCATATGAAGAGCTCTGCCAGCCAAGAGTTGGGTCACTAGAAATGGAACGGTCCTGGAGCTGAAGGACTTCAGGTCAGAACCACAGTTTTTGTTGGCTCTGAACTGAAAAGCCCTTCACTCAGCCCAGATTCCAAAGTAACCACCACAGCTAAAGGGGTAGCCAAATGTCAGTAACATTGCAGACAAGACTATAAATCTCCTGTTAGAGGTGCAACCTGCTTTTACCTGGCCAGCTCTCCTCCCAGGCCAGCAAGATAATGGAAGTCAATAGGTGCCTTCCCCAAGGAGGCTCATGCCTCCTTTGGACGTACCTCATGTGGGGAGATACATAGGTATGTACCCTATGAAGAGATATATAGGTCTAGGCCTCATGACTGGCAAGGCCTGATTATTATCAGGCTCCTTCTGTCAGTTTTTATTTGCTTCTCAATCTGGAAAATTATTCATGGCTCAGACAGCACCTTTCTTAGGTCCTCCAATAATGACTCTGTCCTTTGTTCTAGACCCTGTCTAGCCCACTTGGAGCCTTATTTTTTGTAATCATACCCTCTATTCTTACATCAATGGCTCTACTACAAACACATGTATATTGATTAGCCTCTTGTACGATTGCTTAGAATTTTTCTACAGACAAAGCCCTCTACCCATAAGAGATAAGCGGCCTTTCTTCCAGTCATGGTTGGATCAGCTTCCCATCCTCTCTGTCTCCTCATTAGTGATCTCAGGAGCAGCTTTGGGCCACAATGTCATAAAGAACAACCAACTCCAAAACAACTCCAACAGTTACAAGAAGATGTCACTAGGTCCATTGAAACCTCAGATGATGCCATCTGAGGTCTCCAAAGCCATATTACCTCACTAATAGGCATGATACTATGGAACAGATGGACCTTAACAGTGTTGTTATTATGTTAACTAATCGGGCTAATTAAAACTACATCCATCAAACAGTCTTCACTAGAGTCCAGAGGCCTCCCTCATTTCTTTTCTTCTATGAAATCGTCTTATTACTTGGTTAATTCCACTCTTAGGACAATTAGTTGCTATTCTCACCCTGGCCTTTACACTATCTTGTCTGTTTAAGTGTTAACAGGAGGTGATGAACTAAAGCCTTCACCAACCAGGCAGTCAACCAAATACTGCTACAGGGATGTATTCGGCTCCCCAACCAGGAGACTGTTGCTTGAGACATCACCTCATGTCAGTGGAGAGGAACTTGTCACCCCATATCAGCAGGAAGTAGCTCTAATGACAGATCATCATCCCACAAGCCCTTCTGTACTTCTGGGATGATGCAATCCCATACAATGGCTGCTTTACAAAACACAAAAATGGGGGAATGTTAGTAAAATGATAATGTCTTATCTGTGGTACCATCTATGCCCCAGACACCATCTCTGGCTCTGGCCCCCATTGTCATTGCTTCAAGCCAGGTGACCAGATGGCCCAACCACTGATGTCAGCTCCACTACACCCTAATGGAATTTGCTGCTCCTATTTCTCTGTCCCCTGCAAAGGTATAATAGGACCTGCTTCCAACACAATTGTCTTCTTGATTCCTCTCTCTCTTACTCTCTCGTTCTCTCCGCCCCTGGCCAGTTGGGTTTCCCCCACCTAACAATAAAGCTTTCCCTTAACTCTGGTGTTTGGTGTGTTTTAAGGTGGCCTTACAGTAAAAATATGAGAAGGTAACAGTGCTACAAAAATGTAGATATAGCCAAAGATAAGTTTGTGGCTTAGCATTAACCTTGTGGAGAAAAAGCAATTTGATTCAAGAGCTACATTTCAACAAAGATGAAGTGAGAAGTTAAACACTGAATTGAGCATCATGAAGGACACTACTGACCTCAACATGCACATTTTCAGTAGATTGTGAATGGCAAAAACTATCAAATTCAAAAGAGAGTGTGTGGTGGAATGAGAAAGTCATGCCAAAATGGCCATGGACAACGGAACCTGCCTGGCAACAGGCTGTGATTGGATGGCTTTGGAAACCACATGGCAACAGAGCCTGACTGGCATCAGGCTGTGATTGGATGGCTTCAGAAACTGCCTGGCAACAGTGTGTGATTGGTTAGGGCATAGACTGACCCTTGACAAGATTGGCTGCCTTGGCTATCTAAGCTGCTGTACCACTGAAATAAATGAGTCTGCAGGCTGCTCTCCTCTGGCTTGCTTTCACCCAACTCCTGGGGTCTATATGGTGACTCCGCGCCTCTTGCCCCCAGCATGCTCCTCCTCTCAGAACAAATCCACCTCAAGAGTGTGGTTTCAGTTTTGGTTAAGATTGAGTACACAGTCTAATGTGTTGGTCACACTGAATGTAATCATAAAACTTGGAAATAAAGCATGGAGCAGCCATTTGAGAACAATTCAAAGTAAACTAGCAAGAAAATTGGGGGAGAAGGTCAGATAAGAATTTGTCTTTTTAGGGTGAGTTACTTTACTCCTTCACTACTTGCCCTCTACCTCTCCCTACCTTCCAACCCCCACCCACTAGGCTAGACTCCATGCAGCCCAAAATTTGCAAGTGAGTGTCAACTTGGGCAGACAAAGTTCCAGAGAGTGCCTTCTACTTCTGATTTTTCAAGGAGTGAATAGTGGCCCCTTGCCCTCAGAAACAGTAGGAAAACCCCCCATTTCCTTCTTTTCTCCATTTCTCATTTATTTGTACCCAACATATTCTTCTGTAGCAGCACCAGTCATGACAATTCAGTCCCACAGGAAAAAAAAATCTCAAGGGAAGGAAATCTCTCAGATCACAGCAGCTGTGCTATCAAAGGTGTAAAGCAAACTCTCTTTGAAAAACTCTCTCTTACTCAAGAAAGGGGCAACATTTTTGTTTTATTCAGACATTCAGCTGAATAGAGGAGACCAGTTATATTTTCAAATACATAAATGGTGACAAACTCAATTAATTAAATATATTTTATACTGAAATGTAAAACTATCACTAAAACGATAATTTACAAGTGTCTATATATTTTAGATATTTTATAGAGAAACAAAGTACACATAGAAAGGAAAAATTGTAATGGTTTTGGATTTCTTATTGGCATCACTGTGTACTAGAAGATTATAAATTATTCCTTTAATTGAGAATTGTTTTCAAGACAAACCAGCAAATTCATAGGCTTGAGAACATCATTAGAAAACTTTCAGTCATACAAGATCATGTAAAATTTATTTCTCACACATTCTTTCTTAGAGTTGTATTTGAAATACATTATAGATGGGGCCGGTGCTGTGGCTCACTTGGTTAATCCTCCGCCTGTGGCACTGGCATCCCATATGGGCACCCGGTTCTAGTCCCAGTTGCTCCTCTTCCAGTCCAGCTCTCTGCTGTAGCCTGGGAGGGCAATGGAGGCTGGCCCAAGTGCATGGGCCCCTGCACCTGCATGGGAGACCAGGAAGAAGCACCTGACTCCTGCCTTCTGATCAGTGCAGCGCCAGCCGTAGTGGCCATTTGGGAAACGAACCAACAGAAGGAAGACCTTCCTCTCTCTCTCTCACTGTCTGTAACTCTACCAGTCAAATAAATTTAAAAAAGAAAATACATTATAGGAAAACAAGGAATAGAACAGAAAAAGAGGACAATTTGACATCCAGTACACAAGTGCTGCAACCTAGGAAAACATTCATGAGAAAGCACAATATGGCAGCTATTCTGGCTCTTTAGAGAGCTTCTACTCAGACTTTAGTAAGGAAGCAGCAAATTCTAGAACTAGGATGGTATAAGAAGAATAAAACAGAGAAAGTGAAGAAACAGGGACAACGGAAGTAATTAATAAATCAAAGGTGAAAGCATACAGCTATTATCCTGAAGGAATAAAGAGCCTTGGTTACTCTGAGCCTGAATAAACTTCTAAAGATATTAGGGACAGGATCTGTGATTTTTTTTCTCTGCAAAAAGAAATAGAGTGACACAGACTGACTTCTAGGAATTGAAGAAAGGAGGAAAAATGACAGATGGACTATTGCCCTTAACTTGTAGCTAACTATCTAAATAGTAATAAAGTTAGACAAAACTTTGCCAAGTCTGTATAAATCACCATTCATTCTCTTTTATCTACTCTCAAGGGATCAACACATTGCTGCTCAGTAGCCAGAATTTGAGAACTTCAAGGAGTGGCCAAAGGATAAAAAGGCAAACTGTAACAAGTCCCCAGGCCAAAGCAGAAATGAGATAGGATAAGTGGCAAAGAAAAACCAAAAATACTATAAAAGCATGGCATTTAGCTATTACATAGGTCCAAAAGGTGACCAAAACTGAACATAAACAGTGTAAGCCCTATTTGAGATTTTATCAAGGGGCACAAAACAATTTAACTTAGAGTGATAATAAGAAAAGAATCAAATTCCTTGAAAATTCCAACCTATCAAGTCTAGACTTTTAAATAAAATTTGCACATAGACCTTAAAAGATAATATATTCATTTTCACCAGATAAATAGACCAAATAAAGTATATAAGTATATAGAAATGTAATTATTCTTGGGAATTCGTTCTTGCAATTATGGCAGCTAGCAAATCCCAAAAGTCACAAAGTGGGCAAAGTGTAGTTCCAGGGAAGCTTATGGTATGGTTGTAGTTCGAAGCCTGGAAGAGCTAGCTCAGATATTCTGATTCTATTGGTTTAAACAAGAGTCTCAACCAAAAACATCCTCATAAAAACACTGTATCCCCACCAACTCAACATATAAAATTAAAAATTGATGCCAGGGTTGTGGTGCACAAGGTTAAGCTGCAGCCTGCCACTTGGCATCTCTTACAAGTGACAGCTTAAGTACAGGCTGTTCTTCTGATCCAGCTCCCTGTTAATGCACCTGGAAAATCAAGGACAGTGTCTTCAACAAATGGTGCTGGGAAAACTGGATCTCCGCATGTAGAAGTGTGAAGCAAGACCTCTATCATACATCTCACACAAAAACTCACTCAAAATGGATCCAAGACCTAAATTTACAAACTGATACCAATCAAACCATTAGAAAACATTGTGAAACTCCTGAGAGTCATTGGTATAGGCAAAGAGTTCTTGGAAAAGACCCCAGAAACACAGGCTATCAAAGCCAAATTTGGCAAATGGGATTCCAGCAAATTGAGAAGCTTCTGCACTGCAAATGAAACAAACAGTCAGCAAGTGAAGAGGCAATTGACAGAATGGAAGAAATTATTTGTGAACTATGCAACTGATAAAAAAATTAATAACCAAAGTATATAAAGAGCTCAACAAGCTCAACAACAAAACAAACATCCCAGTTAAGAAATGGGCAAAGGACATAAACAGGCATTTTTCAGCAGAGGAAATTCAAATGGCCAACAGACACATGAAAAAATGTTCAGGATCACTAGCCATCAGGAAAATGCAAATCAAAACCACAATGAGGTTTTACCACACCCCAGTTAAAATGGCGTTCATACAGAAATCAACAACAAATGCTGGCAAGGATGTGGTAGAAAGGTACCCTAATCCACTGTTGGGAATGTAAACTGATACAGCCACTGTGGCAGATAGTATAGAGATACCTCAGAAATCTGAATATAGACCTATCTTATGACCCAACCATTCCATTCCTAGGAATTTACCAAAGGGAAATGGAATCAGCATATGAAAGAGTTATCTGTACCCCCATGTTTATTGCAGCTCAATTCACAATAGCTATGGAAGCAACCCATCCAGTCAACTGAAGACTGGATGAAGAAATTATGGGATATGTACACCATGGAATTCTACATAGTGGTTAAAAAAAATGAAATCCTGTCATTTGCAACAAAATGGATGAAGCTGGAAAACATCATACTTGGTGAAATAAGCTAGTCTCAAAAAAACAAATACCATATGTTCTCCCTGATATATGGTACTAATAAAGCTCCTGAAATGTAAACTAAAGAAGTGAAATTGACACTTTGATATGTGATGAACTTGAACAGTCCTTATCTCCACTGTTGAGGAAGTTTGCTTTTTTTTTTTTTTTTTATACTATATGTTGAATTCTTTGAAGTAGGCAGGCATACAGGCTAAAATTGATTAGATTTGTGAACTTGAAGACCATGCCTTCACCACACCCCTGTGTGACCTCATGCCCCTACCTGATACCTTCACCATGCCCCTGGGTGACCTCATCCCCCTACCTGGCCACACCTTGGTACCCACCAGCCAATCAGGTTAATTAACCACTCCCCTTTGGAAGTAGGTTAAAAGCCTGGGACACAGTGTGTCCTGCCCTTCATTTCTTCCCTGGCCTCTTGCCAGGAGGGGGCTTGCTGTAGCCCTGTGCCTCCAGGGCACTTGGCCTTCGGGCCTTGTGCTCTAGGCTTCCTGGCCTAGATACTAATCCATGTGGCTGGTTCCTGGTGCTTGGTATGAACCCCTATTCACCTCTCTCTCTTAAATAAAGCTCTCACTCTCCTATGCATCTTTCTCACTAAATAAAAGCTTAAAATGTACCATGTTGTCTTATTTGTCTATGCCGGTATTTAGAATTCTTCTCTAAATATTAGGCAAGAACCCTCTTGGACTTTTTAATATTGGGGATTTATTAATAAGCTCATGGTGAAATCGTATGGCACCCCAAATTCTGGTAGCACATGTGGCATCCCAAATAGCACTTCTGGGGAACTTTAAAGGGCCACATTTTAGTGTAAATTTTAGGGGGTCTTGTCTGATTTCATCTTTACTTAATATAGAGCTATTCTTATATGTGTAAAGTTAATTGAAAATATATCTTTGTAAAAAATAAAAATGGGGATAAGAGAGGGAGGAGGAAGGAGGTAAGAGTGTGGGTGGGAGGGCAGGTATGATGGGAAGGTTCACTATGTTTCTAAAGCTGTGTTTATAACATACATGAAGCTTGTATACCTTAAATAAAAGGTTTCTGGGGAAAAAGTTCTCCAAACAAAAACTTGCAGCCCTTAGGAATCACTTGATCTTTTAGTCCCACCCTCAACCCATGAACCCATGACAGCTATTAGTGTAACTTCAGTATCTATTAACTTGGCTATTCTGAATATTTACTGTAAATGGAGTCATATTCTATGCAGTCTTGTGTCTGGCATCTTGCACCCACCATTGATATGGTAAGTGTTGAAGGTGGTTTTTCCCTTGAGTATTCATGTGTTGGAGGGTTGGTTCTCAGTGTGTGGTGAGGGGGTGGTGGGATCTTTGCCTAGTGACAGTCATTTGGAATATGCCTTCAGTAGGGATGAATGTAATTATTGTTGGACCCCAATTAATCCCATCATTCTTTGGCTGTTTTGTGGTGTGATCTGTGACATTTACATGTATTCTTGTTATTGTAGTGTCATCTGCTTTGAGGTTATGTATCATTTGTACCACACTGTTTGCACTTTCAGTCTCCAGAACTCTGAACTAAAAAAAAAAAATCTCTTTATAAGTATCCAACCTCAGATATTTCATTACAGGAATGAAAAAAGTGCCAATAAATATAATGTTTTCAATGTTTACTTACATTATAAAATAAATGAGTCCCTTACTTCTGTTTTGACTGAATAACATTCCATTTTATAAATTCACAAAATTTTGTTCATTATTTGAGATACATTTGAGTTGTTTCTAATATTTGGTTTATATCATTAGTACTACTATGAACATTTATATGCACATTTTTGCAAGGTTTTTTTTTAAGAATTATTTATTTATTCAAACATCAGTGTTACAGAGAGGGAGAGACATGCACACAGAAAGAGAGACGGACAGACAGACAGGGACAGAGAGATACCTTTTATCTGCTGTTTCATACCCCAAATGGCCAAGAGCTTCATTTGGATCTCCCATATGAGTACAGAAGCCCAAGTACTTGGGCTATCTTCTGCTTTGCCCAGGCCATTAGCAGGGAGCTAGATCAGAAGTGGAGCAGCTGGGACATGAACCACAGGTGTCACAACAGCTGCCTCATTCATGTGTTTTCAATTCTACAATGAGTCTACTGAAGCATAAAATTGCCAATTTTCAAGGTAACTCTGTTTACCATTTGTGATACTCACAAACACTTTTCCAAAGACAATGCTTCATTTTAACATTTCCATTCATAATTTGTGATGGTCTGATTTCTTCACATCTTTGGCAGTACTTTAGCGTTCATCTCTGTGATTATAGTCACCCTTGTGGGTATTCTTCACTTGTTTTTGCATGTACTTTAACAACATGAGTGCAGCTGGTATAGGATACATAATAAATATAATTTGATTGATTAGAAGGATACGTGATTTAAGTAAATAGCTGCTCTTAATGTCTATATAACCATATGGGATTGATATTTTTGTGTGAATTTCATTAGCTACAACATAATTTTTCTCCTCTATTTACAGTCTTGCATTGAAATCATTTGGTCTATTGGAAATATCTTTCTATAAATATAAGAATGATTTAAAATTTATTGTTTCATTTATTCACAGTCATATATCATGGTTTTACAAAGTTTAATGAGAATCATTTTAATCTGTCCTAATTTTGCCTTCTTGTATTTCATTTTTTCCCTCCATGTCTGACTTCAGCCACTATTTCCTGTTTTCTCTCAAATCACAGGCTTTTCAACATGACATAAAAGAAAACCAAAAACAGACACAAAAAGTCACTTTGAAAGAGAGTGAAATTTCCCCCACCTTCTTTTTATGGGCCTCATAAAACATTAATTATGAATATTTCATAGCTAAAAATTAGCTCCTTAATTCTCATTGTAAAAATTAAAACACAGAAATGCTTCAAAGAGAGGTATAAATGCTGATTTTCCATTTTATTTGGTACCTACTAAATGGAATGCACTGTGTATATATTGTTTCTAAATTTTCCATTGATTGTTATGAATGATTTTTCACGATTCAGAGATAAAGAACTGTAACTTGGAAAGCTTCTTAAGTAACTCATCTAAAATCACTCCTTAGAAACTAACAGAGCACAGATTTAAACTCAGACCTGTACAGAAATTTTCTTAATTTATTTTATTCTCATTTGGGTAAAACCATTTCTCAATATTTTTCTCCTTTACATTTTGAAATGACATACCAGAAATGAAAATGGTGGAAACTTTAATTTTATTTAATGTTTTACTGTGTCATCCTACCCATGATTTCCCAAGCATAGTGTCTTTTCTATACAGAAGTTGAGAGAGATAAAGGCATTTCTTCATGATGTCAAAAAACAAGGGAGAGTGTAAATTGAGCAAAAACTACTGAACACCTAGTATGTATACTTCATATGCATTCTTTTACCTGTATCCCAAGGAAATTACAAGGTGTATATTCCAATTTATTGCTAGGGAAACAGAGTAACACTGTCTTTATTTGTATTACAAAATTCTGAGTTCTAAATACCAAAAGAAACCAAATTGAGGCTAACTCATGTACAACACCAGAATGGAACAGAACCACTATTTTCTTTTGCTTATAGTTCAGTTCCAGTGCTTTTAGGTCTTGATCTTATTTATAAGAATATGATTGTATTAGTGATTTTGGCCCTCAACTGTAAAATGCAATAATTTAAATTATCAAATAGACTTGCATTATGGATTGTTTTCTACAGTATATTCGATGACTACAGAAACAATTAGCTTTCAATAGTAAAGTGTAAATATAAAAATAACTGATGATTTTCCTAATTATTCTTACCTGCTGATGTACTAACTGGCATTATAGCTAGGGACACAGTATCTATGTATTACTATCATCCAGATGCTTGTATTTTACTAACGCCCTTGTATTATGCCAGACATTTTTAGTCTTTTAGACAGCTCTGCCGTATCCATCTAAAAGTAATCACTTATCTACCTATAACATTTAGATGACTTATAAAAACCTCGTTATTTCCATAACCCAAAGAATTTTTGCATTTGTTACACAAAAAATTTAAATAATTGCATCATTTCTAGTATATTCCAAATCAAACCATACTGTAAACCCTTACCATATGCCTGTTTTCACAGGGCAAAGTTTTTAGTTAACTTTTTTAAAAAACATCTGTGTTTGTTTATTGGAAGTATAAATATTTAAAGAGAGGGAAGAAACCTCAAACTATAAGTGAAATCAGCTTTCTCAGCCCCCCATTGCTTGAAATAAACTTCATGGAACTTTTTAGTGTGAACATGTAAGATCACTGGGCTGGAGTCAACAAAAGAATGAGTAATCTTTTGAGTGTGTTGTTTATTTCAAAAGTTAATGAAGAAGTGGTTCTCCTCAGAAAGAAATTATATTAAGGTTTTATTGGGTAACTAATGTTCTATAGTCCAGGCTGTTAGCTTTAAACTCTGCCCCAGTATTGTTAACCACAGTCTCTAGCAATAAGCTTAATACAGTTAAATAAACACATAAATCATAAAAATCTATTACAAAAGAACACAACTGAAAGAAACTTTTGCTTAATGTGTTGTAAGCAAGTATTTAAACAAAATCTTTTGGTACCAAACCATCACTTAATTTCCTATTCATATTTACACTGATTTTCTGATCCTATGATTATCATTTACTCATGTTATTTAGTAAATCATATCACAATCTCAATGGGAATTTCAATAAATCTTGCTTTTTAAGGGTGTTGGCTTTTATGACTTTATTTTAACAAACAATTGTGTTTTAACTAGATAGACAATAACAAAGCAAAATCCATTGATTCCTCTGTGATAAGTCCATGTATGATTGATGTGTGTGTGTGTGTGTGTGTGTGTGGTGTCACATACAGGTCAGCTGGAATGACTGAATGTGAAAATCAGCCTTCTTGATATACATCTTATTTACCTTAATTCAGCTCAAACCACAATCCTCAGAAGCTGAAATAGTCTTAAACCAGAATTTTGAATTTCATACTGTATATATCCATGTTGATGAACATCATAAGTGTTTACAAATCTGCAAAGTTAAATCAACTGTGACTAACATAGGAAAGAAAAGAAATAATTCTTGTGGGCAGCAAGGCTAAAATAGCATTTTTGACCTTTGGTATTCAAAGACTTTGCTCCACCTTATAGTTTTTCAATGTACTTATTCATTATAATGTTGCATCTGATGCTTATATATATATGTACCTTAAGGTGGTAACTGAACTTCATTATTTTACTTTTCAGGACAATGAAGCCTAAAATTTTCAATATTTGCCTCTGCAAAGTCATGAAGGAGGGCAATACCTAAATTATCCACATCATGAATCTATGTATTTGTTCTTTTGACCATTAAAAAGTGTTTTTGGTGTTTACAGTTACATGCAAGAAATATGAAAGTATTTGTGATGAAGAAGACATGAGAAAATTAATAGTACTATCTGAAGTTGCTCAAGATTACATGCAGATTTCTGTACACAAAATAGTAACCTAAAATTTTGCGGAGTATACTGTATTGGTTGGTATCAAGTCTGTTTTTCATCGCTAAATAACTTGGATGAGTTACTCCTGCTGTCTGAACCTCAACTTTTACTTTTGTAGAATAAAGTATTTATAAGAGTTAATCTTTAGACTCCTCTCCAGATCTAGTGGTTTATGATATAGGTTCTAACTATGTGTTGGTGGATTTGTTTTTGTTGGGATCCTCTTCTGTCAAAATGAGTTTAGTTCATGTAAGGCAGGTATCTGCCAGAGTTGACTGTTAGCCACAGTTGAGTCTGTTTATTTCACATATAATTAATGCTGCATCTGTGATTCACCTCTGACCCATGACCAGGATCTATTTAATCACTAACTGACTAACCTTAGATCAACTGGGCATTTGCAAAGATATTGCCATGCCATTAGTCCTGGAGAAATTCAAAGATCTAGATGTCCAGAGAGAAAAATTAATTACCATTGATTGAAGTATATTTGTGACACAGTATGCAAATGTAACTGAGTATGTGTTCATGGAAACTTTATGTATCTATTCACTTATCTTTCTATTTGCCTATTTTCTACGTATTCATCTATGTGTCTTGTATCTATATACACATAAGTTATGCATAGATATATATATGTATATACACATAATATATGTGCATATATGTACATTCTCTCTCTCACCTATCTATCATGGTGTCAGTCACAGGTTATAAATTAAAAGCTATAAGAAGGCTCTAAACTCTGTATAATGCACCTGGGTGGTATATTAAAACTCAGGGGAATAGGATACATTGAGTATTGCCTCCTGGTAAGGTTCTCCTTAATATTGGTATTCATTTCAACATGAAGGCCACAAGGAAAAACAAGCATGTTTGCTGAAATACATCTCAGATATTCAAAGTAAGATTAGACTCAGAATCTAATTGTGTTATAATTCAAACTCTGCCACTGAGTAGCTATTTAAACATAGTCAAATTATGTAGCATCTCTGTGCCTTCCAAAAATTGGCCATTAAACAGTCAAGTGATATTGAGATCTTTACTTTAAAAAGATTTTGGTGATGCCTAAATAACATTAATAAGCTCAGAGAATGCTTAATGAGAGAATGCTTAATGCTCCGAGAATGTAAGCATGACAATGCCCTCAGCAAATAATATAGTGTATTTTCTTCTTTTACTTAGGGATGGAAAGTGTTTTCTCCTCCAGCAATTTGTATTACGCTTTGGAGTGAAAACTGAATATAAACTAGTACTTTGTATATTACTACTCTAACAACAGCAAAAATGGTAATATTTCTATCAGCATATATTTGGATGTACCAGTAAGAACTGATTGCCACAAAACAGAAAACAAAAACAAAAACAAACTAAACTCCTGCAAACCATTTGTGCAATTGTTAATTATAGAGAACCAAATCCAGGCTGACTTCTACATTATTAAGATAAATATAGCCATCTTGGCAGCTTCTCATTAAATCCAGGACTTTTTATTTACATAAGCGTAGAAAGGGACCTCTTTCCTTGCAACAATTTTGCTCTGTTGTGGAACATTTGCTTCTTTCCATACACAGTCCTAACTGCCACCGAAACTCTTTGCTAATAATTTGAGTTCCCCGCTCAGATTTAATTCTCCATTTTCCAAATCATTAAAAATAGGTCCCTTTCCTGAAGGTTTTCCAACAAAGAGAAACTCAGTTCTCTTTAATTAAATCCAGTGGCCTGAATCACAAAAGAGAAGAAGTAAACTCAGGGGATTCCAACAGGAAGGGACTGTTTAGATCAAAGGAGGCATTCATGTGGTACCAAGTGCAGAACGAGAATTAAAGCAATCCCTGGAGAAAACAAAACGTGTAGTATCCCACAACCTTCCATGCTATATTTGGCTGCACTATTTATTGGATACACAAGTTAGCATAACTTGTGTTTCACCTCTCAACATAAAGCTCTTCATCTACAATGATAAAATGATAATATCTATTTTTTGGATTGATTTTAGAATTAAATATGATATGTGGAATGAGAAAAAAAGGTTACCTCTGAATCATACCTATAATATGCCTCATCTTCCTTTAGGTTTTTAAATATACAACTCAATCCACCTTCATATAAGCCCTTGAAATATATGTTATTATATTCATTTATACAGATGGCAATACATAAAAATTAAAAAATAATTAGTACATGTCCAAGATTAAGTAACTAATGATTGAAACTGAAAGCCAGGATTTAAATTCAAAGCTGCTTAATGCATGTTCATCCTTTAATCCATGATTTATTTGTGCAGTAATTCCACCGTCACTTTTATCCTAGAAGTTGCTAAAAGAAGATACAGAAAATATCTTCAAAAAATCATGTCTCTGCCACCAAGTATAGGTACCTCATAGCAATAGCCCCTAGACAAAATGTTAATCCCATGAGACATAAATTACATTGCTGTGAAACTAAAAACAAACAAACAAACAAAAAATCACTTTGGTGACCAGCGCTGTGGCGTAGCAGGTAAAGCTGCTGCCTGCAGTGCTGGCATCTCATATGGGCGCTGGTTCCAGTTCCAGTTGCTCCATTTCCCATCCAGCTCTCTGCTATGGCCTGGGAAAGCAGTAGAAGATGCACCTGCATGGGAGATCTGGAAGAAGATCCTGGATCCTGGCTTTCGGATCTGCACAGCGTCAACCAGAGCAGCCATCTGGGGAGTGAACCAGCAGATGGAAGTCTTCTCTCTCTCTCTCTAACTGCCTCCGCTTCTCTGTAACTCTGTTCATACAAAATAAATAAATCTGAAAAAAAACCACTTTGAATTCAGCACATAAATTTCACTCCCAGATTTCACATCAACTAAGTGTGTCATTTAGCACAAACTATTTAAATTATCTGAGTCTCAGTTTTCTCATCTACGTACTGGGAATTCTAAAAGCCTTACCACAAATTTGTCACAAAAAATAAGTAAGAGTAATTGGATCAAAGAGGCTAAACTGATATTTCTACTTCATTTTCCACCTGAAAGCACATTACCAAGAAAAACAAGTACATATAAATATAGAAATAATAGTGAGATAAAAAGAGTGAGTACCATCAGTTAGCGATACATGTTTAAGAAATCCTAAAAAGCAGACAACAGATTGCCTTAGCTTTACCAATTAATATCAACAGAAACTATGACATCCCCAAGGCCATGTGAAGATTCCTGGGGATAAGTTGAGCAAGTCATCCAAAAGAAACACAAGGGATTGTAATCAATGCTTGGGCTAAACAAATGTATCTCTGAAACTGGTACCTCAGGTTGTAGGATAGTATAATGAAAAAGCTGAAGCCTAGGAAGAAGAAGGACTATTAAGTGAAAATATTACTGTACAAATCAACCCATAAACTTACATCTAGAAGTAATTTTAAGGCATAATGAAAAATTATAGCATAGCATGTATGCTGATGATAGTTCATGACCTAGAGACAAAGTACATCCTACATGATGTCATGATGGGAGAAAAAGTGGCTAACTCTTCATGTTGACAGATTGCTTCAAGCTTATCCTTGTCTTTTTCTTGCCTATGTTGAAGCTATTCCACAGGAATCAAGTATTTGGATACTTTGAGCCATTTAGTGATTACATACTTAATTAACAGGTAATTATCACAATAAATATCGTCTTCTTTATGTCTACATATAGTAAGTATGTATAGGCCAGATGCTGCTAGAACTAAGTGCAAATAGCAATCCAATCAACAATGTTCCCACATCCACCCCCCAAAAATTCAAAAAGCCATAATTACCAAGTATTACTTACCTCTAGTTGGCACATTCTGCAGCTTTTATGAAGGGTCAATACCAGCCTTTCGGCAAAATTTTTTAATATAAAGATTTATTTATTTACTTGAAAGGCAGTTACAGAGAAAGAGTGGGGGAGAGAGCAAGAAAGAGAGAGAGAAAGGGCCGGCGCCGCGGTTCACTAGGCTAATCCTCCGCCTAGCGGCACCGGCACACCGGGTTCTAGTCCCGGTCGGGGCGCCGGATTCTGTCCCGCTTGCCCCTCTTCCAGGCCAGCTCTCTGCTGTGGCCAGGGAGTGCAGTGGAGGATGGCCCAGGTGCTTGGGCCCTGCACCCCATGGGAGACCAGGAAAAGCACCTGGCTCCTGGCTCCTGCCATCGGATCAGTGCGGTGCGCTGGCCACAGCGCGCTGGCCGCGGCGGCCATTGGAGGGTGAACCAACGGCAAAGGAAGACCTTTCTCTCTGTCTCTCTCTCTCACTGTCCACTCTGCCTGTCAAAAATAAATAAATAAATAAATAAATAAATAAATAAATAGAGAGAGAGAGATTGAGAGATCTTCCATCCACTGTTTCACTCAACAAATGGTCACAGTGGCTGGACCTTGTCCAAGCCAAAGCCAAGAGTGAGGACTTTCATCCAGGTTCCACTTGGGGGACAGGGACCAGCGCACTTGGGCCATTTACCACTGCTTTCCCAGGAACATTAACAGGGAGCTGGATGAAAAGTGGGGCAGCAGGGACTTGAACAGGTTCTACAGTGCCATCTCCCAGTAATGTCTTGTAGAAATATGTAGCCAATACTGATTTGCTGATATTTATACATGTTATATGCATATTTTCTTAGAAATTCAACAAGTCAATGAAGATGACATTGACATATCTCTAAAAATGCAAATTCTGAAGGAAAAGCAGAAATGTTTTTTCTGCTTCCATATGATCCATGTGTTTATTGAGGATAAATATTGAAATTTTTCATGTTTTAAGGCTTACATGAATTATAAAATTAAATAGTTTGGTAGGGCACCACAAATACATTTTTAAAACATTGCCTCCTATTCTTGATTAAAAAAAAAAAAGCTGTTATAAAAATAGAATTAGAAACTCCCAGAATTTCTTAGAGGATGTCTACTAGTTGTCTACTGAGAAATAGTATTGATAAGAGTAGGAAAGCATAAATGCCACTGTCACTGTTTTGATTTGTTAATAAAGTGGAAACTATGGTTTAGATATTTAGATAAGTAGAAGAGATAAGCGATATAATAGCCCAACAGAAAGAGACAAAGATGGCTGAACTGTAGGTTATATAACTGCATAATAATATCTCAGGATAAATGACCAATATAATGAAAATAATAGAAATCTGCACAGTAGGCAACATGCACCCAGGGATGTTCTATCTACAGATATTAACACACATATTCTTTCCAATTCAACAATGTTGTTTTACTATTATTCCATTTTAGTGATGAGGAAACTTTTGTGCACAATGACTACCTTACTAAAATTTCAAGTGTTCAAGAGAGGATTTTAACCCACGCAGTCTTAGACAGCATGCTGATTTTTTCAATGCATTACAAATAGTCAGATACAAGATGTAACTATAATTTGATCCCAGTCACAATAAGAAAGGGAATCATTAATACTTGAGAAAAAAGCTAAAGGAAGAATGCAAGCCCTTGAAAGATAAGCAGGAATGGACAAGAAGCTTTTGACACAGTGACATTTATTCATTATGTACCATTTAAGGCAATAAAATTATTTTTTTGAAATTATATATTTGTTGATTTGTATCTAATTGAAAGGCAGAGTGACAGAGTGAGTGGAAGAGAGGTCTTCCATACTCTAGTTCACTCCTGAAATGCTCCTGACAGCCAGAGCAGGGTCAGGCTGAAGTCAGCAGCTTGAAATCCTATATCGGTCTCTTACATAGGTGGCAGGTGCCACATCTTTTTGGAGCCATCATCTGCGGCTTCACTGGGGGTATGCAACAGGAAGCTGGATCAAAAGAGGAGGTGCTATAAATAAAAATTCAAAATGGAATCTGGGCATTCCAAATGGCAGCTTAACCTGCTATGCCACAATGTTCACCCCACACAGGAAAATTCTACAAAAAAAATTATTTTAATTAAATGCAGGAAATGGTGTGTAATTTGTATAGAAATAAACAAATAGATCAGTGAAACAATTGAAAACTCAGAAACGTAATTACATACTCATATGTGATTTTTTAAAAGATTTTTATTTTTTTATTTATTTACTTTAAAGTCAGAGTTACACAGAGAGAGGAGAGGCAGAGAGAGAGAGAGAGAGAGGAGAGAGGTCTTCCAGCCAATGGTTTACTCCTCAATTGGCCACAATGGCCAGATCTGAGCCAATCCAAAGCCAGGAGCCAGGAGCTTCTTCTGGGTCTCCCACACAGGTGCAGAGGCCCAAGGACTTGGGCCATCTTCCACTGCTTTTCCAGGCCATAGCAGAGAGCTCGATTGGAAGTGGAGCAGCCAGGACTTGAACCGGTGCCCATGTGGGATGCCAGTGCTTCAGGCCAGGGCGTTAACCTGCTGCGCCATAGTGCCAGCCCCAGTGATTTGGTTTGATAAAAATGCTTTATTTTAAAAGAAAAAATATACACAGTAGGTTTGAGATAATTATGTCTTCATTTCTAAAGATAAACATTCACACTCCTCCATATTTTGTAGAGACACATTTCAGATGGACTTAATAGCTAAAAATAATAAATACAAACACAGTACAATGAGATACAAAATATTTTTCATAAATTCATTAAGGAAGATTTTTAAATTAAGACATGAAACCCAGAATCAATAAAGCCAAAGGGCAACATATGTAAGTACTTCATTACATATTTTAAAAATATTCTTTGCAATGAAACACACCAATAACTAAGTCTGAAGTCTAAAATTTCAAAAGAAAACAGAGTATCATTATGCTCTTAAACACATACATGAAATACATAAATGTTTTTCCCTTGTACAAATAATTTTTTAAATAATTAAAAATAAAATTATGTTCTCCAGAAAAAAAGAAATAATGAATGAAACTTTCTGGGAGTAAAATATTAAAAAGTACATAATAATCAAATAAGTATCCAGAATATATAGAGTACTCCTAAAGTCAATTGAGTAAAAAAGGAAGCTATGAAGGAAAAAGAAATTTACATACATAAAAAGTGTAGAATTTTATTTATTTTCACTTTTTATTAGATAGAGATAGGTATAAGATAGATGACAGATAGATAGATAGATCAATCGATCGATCTTCCATCCTCTGGTTCACTAACCATATGTCTGTAACAGTGGACTCTGGTTCCAGCTGAAGCCAGGAGCTGGGATCTCAATCTAGTTCTCCCATGTAGGTGACAAAGACTCAGTACTTAAGCATTATCTACTGTCTCCCAGCATGCACATTAGCAGGAAGCTGGATTGGTAGTAAACATGGTAACTGATCCAAGGCCCTCCAGGTATACCTTAATTAATGCAAATTATGAATAAAAAAAGGATTTTCACTTTTTCTCATAGAGAAATGTAAATTACCATTAAATTTAATTTTGTGCCCATTTGTAGTAGTTTTCTGTTACTACTATAATAAATTACCAAAACTCAGCAGCTTATGACAATGCAAATGTATTATCTTATATTCTGGAAGTCAGAAGTCCAACACAGGTCCCACTGGGACAAATCAAGATGTCAGCAGGGTTTTTCTTTCTGGGGTTTCTGGGAGAGAATCTGTTTTCTTTTCTTTTTCACTTCCCACAGGCTTCCTGTTGTGCTCCTGAGATTCAACTTATTTTAGGTTGCTACCTGAATTACAAGCAGGTGGAGTGATTCAGGAGAAATGGGCCATATGACACCTCCTGGCCAACCATGACTATGTCGGTCTACAATTACAGATTTCATATCTCCCCAAATGCCCATCACTCTAGACTTCTAACTTATTATTTCACATTATATGGCAAATGATTACTTAATGTTTTTAATTGTTTTGAGTAGATTTTTTTCTCTAAATTGTCTGAAGTTTTAAATGAGAAAATATTTTGCAATGCTTTTGTTGTATCTCATCGCTAACTCTGCTATCTATAGCACTAATTCCCATTCTGAAAATATATTGGGACTCAATATAATTTGATAATGACTACAACATATTAAAGTTGAAACAGTGTTAGATATTACAAAATCCAGTCTTCTCTTCAGGAAGCTATTGGAATCTTGTGTGGGGAAATCCTTTGCTGTTTGAGAATTTTCCACATTTAACACATTGCTGAATTTCCTTCATTAGCACAGTTAAAATAGTCATAAATATTTCTAAGTTTGTCATTCCACATGGGTAGTTATAAAGATTGAGGTCAAAGAAAGTGAAGAAACTTGCCAAAGTCAAGTGTATCATCAGATTTAAAACATTTCTTTACTTCCTCTTCTACATACTTTCTATATTCTGTTTAATAGACTTACTTTCAAAAAGCTACCCTATACAAGCTAATTTTCTATTTATCTTCCAATACAAATGATTGAACAAATTACCATTTCATAAGCTTCTTGATTTATTATGAATGTAATTTAACATAAGAATACATATGTACAAATTAAGACATGCTCAACTGGACTTGCCCCAAATGGTAGAGTTAGAAACGTGCCAGGGGATTCCAATTCAACCCCTTCAAGGTGGCATGTACCAATGCCATCTCACTAGTCCAAGCGATCAATTTCTGTTCACAATTGATCATAATTATAGGACTAAGAACCAAAGGGATCACATAAACAAGACTAGTGTCTGCAAATACTAACTGATAGAATAAAAAAGGAAGAGAGTGATCCAACGTGGGAAGCAGGATACACAGCAGACTCATAGAATGGCGGATGTCCTAAACAGCACTCTGGCCTCAGAATCAGCCCTTAAGGCATTCAGATCTGGCTGAAGAGCCCATGAGAGTATTTCAGGCATGGAAAGCCAAGACACTCTGGCAAAAAACAAAAAACAAAAAAACAAAAACAAAAACAAACAAACAAAAAAAACTATATGCAAGATCTTTGCAAGTGAGAACCCAGTGGAAAAAGCAGGTCATCAAAGAAGGAGGTACCTTTCTCTGAAGGGAGGAGAGAACTTCCACTTTGACTACGACCTTCCTTGCCTAAATATGAGCAGAGTCGGTGAACTCAAAAGGCTTCCATAGCCTTGGCAACTCATGACAAGAGCCTAGGGAGATTACTGACACCATAAACAAGAGTGTCATTTTGTAAAGTCAACAATAGGAGTCTCTGTGCACTTACTCCTCATGTAGGATCTCTGTCCTTAATGTGCTGTACATTGTGATTTAATGCTATAACTAGTACTCAAACAGAATTTTTCACTTTGTGTTTCTATGTGGGTGCAAACTGTTGAAATCTTTACTTAATGTATGCTAAACTGATCTTCTGTATATAAAGAGAATCGAAAATGAATCTTGATGTGAATGGAAGGGGAGAGGGAGCAGGAGAGGGGAGGGTTGAGGATGGGAGGGAAGTTATGGGGGAGAAAAGCTATTGTAATCCATAAGCTGTACTTTGGAAATTTATATTCATTAAATAAAAGTTAAAAAAAAAGAGTGCATATGTGTGATACTTTAAAAATAAATCATAGTTTAGAATATCATGTTTCACTCTGCATCAGCAATGATTGTTTTATGGATAAAGAGCCATATCTACTGCCAAATTTGCTTAATAAGGCTATAAAAGTATAAAGTTAATATAAACAGGAGTAAATTGCTTGTTACTTGTGAGTTGATGTGATAGTTGACATGAAAGCTTTCACCAATACACATGATCATCTTGGGGAATAAATTTGTTTTGCAATCACAGTAAAATTTACACTAAAATTTACAATGACAAACGTATATCTTGCCATCAATAAGGCAAAAGTCTATATTTTTCCAAGATTTGGGTGGGTGAGAGGACAGTATACATTAAATATTTAATAGAATTCAGAAAATTAAAATATTTCTATTCTCTAACGATTTTAAAGATGTCAAAAAGCATCTCATCATTAATTTATTCGGTGGGCAGCCTGAAAGTCTACTGGTAGACCCTGCAGCTTTTGAGATTCCAGTGCAAATAATAATTAACTCCTTGTGCCAAGGTTGTTACACAGTGAGCTTCCTGTGCCTAGCAAGTCCTTCATTATACTACACCAGGAAACCTAACAGATGCTGACTTCTTTTAAATGTTTCCCTGTAGGACAGATATATATTAAGGAAGTGGAGTGATGCATGTGTAGCTGCCAGCTGGGATACTCACATCCCATATTAGAGTACCAGAGTTCAAGTATCAGCTCCTGATTCCAGCTTCCTGCCAACACACATGCTGAGAGGCAGCAGTGACGGTTCAAGCTATTGAGTCCCTGACACCCACACGGGAGACCTAGATTGAGTTCCCAGATCTCAGTTTTGGCCTGGCTCAGCCCCAGTCCCAGCCATTGTGGGCATTTGGGGAGTGAACCAATAGATGGGAACTTTCTCTATGTCTCTACCTCTGTCTCTTTCAAACATGTTTTTGAAAAGAAGGGGGGAGTTTATTTTACCATTTTCCAAAAACGCAATGTTATCAAAACAACGTGAGGTTTTTAGAGGGAACAGGTGATTTCCACATTTTCTTAGACTGTTTCTGGGAAGTAATCTGTGATCATGTTCAGGAATACCTGATAGGAAGTGAAAGGACACAGATTATTGTGAAACAAAACATAGGCTCTCAAAGGCTGGGGGATTAGGCTGAGAAAAATTTTTATTGCATTAGTCTATGGCAGAAACCTCTGCTGCCTATGGATAGATTAAAAAATGCTTACTTCAGTTGAAATATGGGCTATAATGGAGAAGGATATACATATCATCCATGGATAAGAGGAACAAAGATCTAAATCACTAATGGCAAAGAGAAAATACAATGCCCAGCTAAAGATGATTCAAGAAGGCTACTGAGCTGTAACAAAGCATTGATGAAAGGTATATGCTAATACTGGCACACATGGAGGTAGCTCTTAAGGCACAGCAACACAGGCCACTGCTTGAGTTGCCAACATCCCATAATGGGCTATCAGTTCATGTCCCAGTAGCTCTGCTTCCAATCCAGCTCCCTGTTAATGTGTCTGGGAAAGCAGTAGAAGATGACCCAAATGTCTGGGTCGGGTCCCTGCCATCCACGTGGGAGACCTGGATGGAGGATGGAGCTCCTGGCTTTGGTCTGGACCAATCCCAGGCAATGTGGCTGTTTGAGGAGTGAACCAGTGGATGGAAGATTCTCTCTCTCTCTCTCTCTCTCTCTCTCTCCATATATATATATATATATATATATATGGCATATATATGCTTTCTAATTTCAAATAAATAAATCTTAAAAAATATGATGGCATGATCATGAAGGCCCATGTACTAATTAGGAAACAAAAGCCATCAAATGCAAGGGAATCTCTAGGAACTAGTGAGACTGAACACAGAAGCAAAGCAATGCAATGGGGGAAAGAAGCATTTGACCTAGCCATTGATACCACATCTCATATCAGAGTGCCTGGGTTTGACACCTGGCTCTGTCTCTGATTCTCGTTTTTCTGCTAATGCAGTCTCTGAGGCCAGTGATGGCTCAAGTGATTGGGTCCTTGCCACTTATGTAGGAGACCTGAATTGAAGTTTCAGTTTCTTGATTAAGACCCAGTGGTGCCCACTGCAGGCATTTGGAGAGGTGAAACAGCAGGTGAAAACTTTCGTTCTATTTGTCGGTCTTTCTGTCTCCAAAATAAAATAGAATTTTGAAAAATTCAAAATTAAACAGAAATCAATGGAATTTCTTTTGACAAACCAGAGAGGAACAAAGAGGCCACAAATGATTAGATAAATGGATTACATAGAACAAGAACTTGTCAGTGTCTATATGCAGTCTAAACACTTAACATTTAATATCACTGTAATATTTTATTTCCCACTAATTAAACTTCTTAATATAATTTGTTGTAAGAGTGCTTGTCTACTATTTCAGTTTTACTGGAAAGTGCTAGGAGAGAGGAATTATGCCTTCTGGCAAAAGTCCATGAGACTAATTATCCAAGAAAATTCATGCCACAAATGCAAATAATTGAGGTGCTATCTGCATAGGTGAAAACAAAACTCTTAATTGGCTTCTGTTAAATTTTCATTCAGAAGCTATTGCACCACAAGATTGTGTCTGAGCAGATGCTTTTATTTAAAGTTAGGGCAAGAATGCACACCAAAGAAGTCAGCAGAACAGGAGCAATGCTTCCCATTCAAACAATAGTCCACAAAAGTGCTTAGAGCTCACCTATAGCCTTCTCTTCTCAAAGGCTCCCTCCACCCAAGCGCAATGGCAGACTCTCTTCTTCAGATTCTTGTGCACATAACAATAACAGTAATTATCTCCTTGTGCCATGGCTATGGCTCCACTGGCCATAGTCAACTAATGGCTTCCTATACCTCATATGCACCCCCCAACCCCATTAGAACAGACAAGGAAACCCAACAGATGCCAGCTTCTCCTAAATCTTTTTCTATGGGATTGACACATATTAAGAAAAGGAGTTTATTTCTCTTCCTTTCAAATATCCCAAGGTTATCAATGCAACATAGGGCTATTAAAGATGGAACGGCCGACATCACTGGGAATATTGCTTCTTGTTATCCACTTGCTCTGCCTTTGTACTTAAGTGTGGACACTTTCTGATGAGAATTCTCCCTTAGTTCTGCTTTCTGTAGCTATTATCAAAGAAATAATAGATATCTGCCAGCTATTCAACATAATATGCCACTCTAAAATACATAATTTTATAAATCATTATGAGAAATTAAGTAATTTATTATCTCCTTTTTGCAATTACATTAAGAGATTTAAAGAACTTGCTTAATGTCATAGAGCTACTAAGGAAGAGATGGTAGACTTGAATTCAGGTATTTTGACTCAGAAAAAAAGGCTTTATTGCCAGGTGCATCTGAGTGTGAACATCCACTCTGTTACCTCTGACAGCCTTGTTTCTACAACAAAAATAAAGGTGTATGGGGAGCAACGGAGACTAGACTAAGTTACTGGAATTAAGACTTATTCTATGCATCTGCTCTCCCACAATATGGCGCTGGGGAGGAGTAAACTTCTACGCAGCTGCCTCATCAGTTTGACTGGTAAGCTGCAGGAGCTGATCCTGCTCCTGATTGGAGGAGAGCAGCGTGCTCGGCGTGTGGGTAGCAGAGTTGGGATTGGTGGAAGAGGACTATAAAGGAGGAGAGAGACGACATGCACCAGGAACATCTGAGGGGAACACCTGAGGAACATCTGAGCAGCCCCCGAGAGAGCCAGCCAGCGGTGTGCCGCTCCTCCGCGGAAGCAGGGAAAGTGGCGGTGGGTGCCGCCCCTCCACGGAGGTGAAGGGGCCGGTAGCTAACCCGGGACGGCGTCGTTCCTCCACGAATGAGGGAACGGCATCTAACCTGGGAAGGGCTGAGCAGATAAAAGAACAGCACAGGGTCCTGTGTCATTCCTCCGTGAATGGGGGAGCGACAAAGGTGTAATAGCAGTAGACAAAAAGGGTACCTACACTAAGATATTGGTAGAATAATTACATTTGAAATTTTGTTTAAATATATGAAGTATTCTATGTGAGAACAGTAAATGTTCAATACATGTTAACTAGTATCTTTATAGGGTCATGACTTGCAAATATGTTATCTCTGCTCTCCTTGTTGACTTAATAAATACCACTTTATGATAAGTACCATTCAAGGTGATTGATATACAGATTTCATCTTTGAGGAACATGCATATCTTGGAGAGATATTTTTGAAATGAAATACTCACAAAAAATTATATGCTTGAGTGGAAGAAGGCATGTGCAAAGGGCAATGAGGAAGCAATGAATGAAACTAACATCCTATCTGGAGAAGAAAGAACATTGGTGTGTACTGAAAATCTGAGCATTTTTCCCCTATTATGTTGTCAGTACCACTCTCTTGCTTATCATTGTTTTATTTGCAATAGGAAGTCACCAGTCATTCTTATCATTTTTCCTCTCTACATAGTTTTTTCCCTCTGTATAACTGCTTTTGAAGTTTCTTTTCTTTATTATTTTTAATAATGTTACAGAGGGAAAGTGAGAAAGAGAGTGAGAGAGGGAGAGAGAGATAATCTCCCATCTGCTGATTCACACTCCAACTGGCCCCAATGGCCAGGGCATGGCCAGACCGAAGCCCAAAACCAGGAACTTCCGCCAGGTCTCCCATGTGGGTGCAAGGGCCCAAGCACTTCTAGGTGCATTAGCAGGGAGCTGGATCGGAAGTGGACCATCTGGGATGAAGAACACCCATGTGGGATGCAAACATTTTTGTGTGGTGATAGGCATGATTCACTAGAACAAAATATACTGCTGCTGGAGATGCAGGGAAGTGGAGGTTTATTGAAGTAATGCTGGGAGTTGGTCATGGTGAATGGGATCTAATTGTAGAGACAGCCTGAGCTTGGAGTGAATATTCTATCCATAATGGCATTAGAGTATGCTGGGTACTTCAGTCGATAAATGCATAAGGTAGGATTTTCTGGAAATTTCTTGGTTTGACTATTCTCTGGGAAGACCAGTCATCAGATTTTATGAAAGATAATGGGAAATTCTATGAATAGTCAATGATTTAAGCTGGACTTTTAAGGGACCTGCTCATTATTTTATTAGTAGGGCTACATAACTTATAAGTCATCCCAATCAACATATACTATTTTCAGTTCAGCAAAAC
Organism: Oryctolagus cuniculus; assembly: GCF_964237555.1. Taxonomy (NCBI): domain Eukaryota; kingdom Metazoa; phylum Chordata; class Mammalia; order Lagomorpha; family Leporidae; genus Oryctolagus; species Oryctolagus cuniculus. The sequence goes on along the minus strand of NC_091441.1, from coordinate 33,419,789 downwards.
AAGGTGTGTGTTTAGAGACTGGTACAAAATAGGATATCTATAATTAATTATGAGAAAATTCTCTATCCAATTGACTGATTAATAGATTTCAAACTATAGCTCTGGCCCAAATTTGGCTCACCATCTGGTTACCAAAAAGTTTTATTGAAACACAACAATGACAATTAGTTGATGTTTTGTTCATGCTGTTTTCATACCACTATAGCACTTGAGTTATTTAGACATCATTCACAAATCTAAAAGATTTACTGTCTGATACATTACAGATCAAATTTGATAGAACCTGAAAAAAATTATTGACAACATAAGCTCTGCATTTTGGTTATTTGTTTTATAAATCACATGTTTCTTTAGTGTGCAAACTGATAATTTTATTCTAATATTAAAATCAGCACAAAACTCAAAAAAGCTAGGAAAATACAAAGAGCATTTGAAGTATCTTTGCATACGACTGTATGTCACAAGCTAAATGATGCAATCACTTGTGGTATATATATTCTGGGTGCCCCATATACATTGATTTTCTATCACTCCAGAAAATAAACTTTTATTTTAGGTGATCTTTTGTAAGTTTTTATAACCCCATTATTAGAGGAGAGCTCTCTTCTTTAAATGCAGCCATGGTGTTTTAAAATTTTTTCTCATTTATTTATCACAGCTTTCTCTTCATTGATGATGAGAAATTATAGCATGGAAAATGAATAAATATTTATTGAATGGCTATTATGAAGCAAATATTGTATTAGTTACAAACACATCGTAACTTAATTCACTGAGTAATTCACAAGACAATTTCTATCTATATCAGTCTCCAAGAGAAGTTAAAATGTAAGTATTAAACCAGAATGGGGATATACAAAGCCAATATTTTCTCTACCATATCTGTTAATATGTTTTTTAATGATTTCGGCTTAATAGATCTTCTATGTAAAGATTCCTAAAGGTTTTTGTTCTTACTTTCTAGGATTTTGAAGATCGGGGACCTTCTATAATACATGATAAAGATTATACTAATTACATAGGGATATACAACCTAATAGCAGTAATTTGAAACATCATAAGAAGGCCTTGGGATTCCAAGTAAATCAGCTATTCATTTCTGTGTTCTTTTCCATCATAAAAAATATTTACTGAGCTCTCCTCTGATGTAGGCACTGTACTATTTGCATACAATTCAATGATGAACTTGACAGACATGAGCCCTTCCCTTACAGAATTTTTTATTGAAGTTTTGAGATTGTTATAAAGGCCTGTGAGTCTCATTTAAAGTCATTTCAATTTATAAACCATAAGATCAGTTCAAAACATTTTATTTAATGCTTTTCTCACCTGTGTGAAATAGATCATGTCATCTCAAAAAGCCAATTGTAAGCCTCAATTGTAATAGATTTAAGAAGCATATTTACAGCATGTATGTGGAAGTGCTGGCGTGAAAATTTGAGGTTTTCATTCCAGAAAAATGTTCTAATAACTATACTATAAAAAAACCTTTTAAAATGAAAATGATTTTCCAGTCCACATTAACAGTATACTAAATTTAGCAGGAATATGTCTTCATAGATAAATTTTGGTGCCAAGGGAATTCTCTGCTCCAGTTTAAATCTAAATAGTAGATATTATGGTTAGAAAGGATCCTAGAAATTATTTCAGTCTAAATTATTCATTTACAGATAAACAAATTGAGACTTGAAGGATTTATGTGAATTACAGTTAGTCAGTGAAAAAAACAGAGAGCCTCTTTATTGCTGTTTTGCCCTCTTTCCAGTGCCTAGGAAGATTTTTTCTAGCATTAGTATTCCCACTGCTATATTCTGCTTTACTATGTTTAATGAGGTTGTATGATCAACTTTTATATTCTAATAACCCAAATCCATTTGCCTGGATGAAAAATTTTGTCTCATCTTTTCTTTTATTAATCAAAATGCCAAAAAAAGCACACACTGAAGTATTATATACCCTAAACTCTTATTGCTCACGTTTATGTTCTCTTGCTCCAAGAGGGAGAAAAAAACACTATTAAATTACAACCAATCTGTTTGAAATGTATTCCACAGTTTTACGATGTCCTAAAATGTGTGCTTGATGATAGGCATCTCCAAATAAACTCACATCATTTTCTCTGCTCTCTGTATCTGGACAGTTGGTCAATGCCTCTGCTCATCTGTAAATACTATGCTATCTTGTTATATGGCACAATTTGTTCATAATCTACAAGGACACAAATCAATAACACAGCCTACAATTTTAATTCAAGTTTTGAAAAACAACAAAGTATGTTCGATGAGTTAGCTTTATTACAGTCATAAGTTATTGTATGTGTATTATGTATTTATATACATATATGTTGTCATTCCCTCTTTTTTATATTCTTATTGCCACTGATACTTCAGAAGTTTAGCACTTCATTGAATTTTATTTTACTAGTTAAGTAAAATATTGATACTTTTGTCATTGCAGAGAAGCCTTACCTCCAATTTCAGTATAGAAGCCACTGTGAATATCTGAAGACATTACTGAAGTAGATCTTTAAAATTAAATGTAAGGATTCAAATTCAGCATTAAATTAAAATTATTTGAGTTTGGACAAATAATCTATTTTTCCTTGCCTCAGTTTATTCATTTGAAAAACATCAGAGTTAATAATTGTTATTTCTACTTATGATGGTTGTGAAATTAAATAGCACACATACTATTTCTTGACTCTACCCCTAGTACACAGAAAGTACTAAATGCTCACTAAATAAATAACTATAGAAATGACAGTTACCATGATTATGGCGGAGAATAAAATTTCACTTCTCATATCAAAATGTCCTGCTCAATGACAAATTAACCTCAGAATAGATTTCATCATGCATATTAAATACTCTATGGCAAGGACCTGAAGTATATGTTCAATGACCACTTAAGTTCATGGAGAAGCAAAAATTAGTGCAGAGCAACAGGAAAACTCACCATAGTTGTGAGTTTGTGAGTTAAATATTAAATATTATCTAGAACTATCTCTTTATTAACAAGTGGAGCAAGTGGGCAATATGTCAGGAAGGAGATCACCTGAATCAATAGGAAGAAGAATATTAGTGTCTAAAGAGGATGGGGACAGGCAGTCAAAAGAATGCTTTGCACAGCCAGGTGTCTGTGGCATGGAGGTGATTGAAAGAGAACAATGGAGTGTAAAATTGCAGGTAAAAACAGAAGTATGGTGAGATTTGGCTTAGTACTGAAAGCTCCAGCTGAGGAGAATTCTCTGCTTACATCTTAAAGGGGTCACAGTGGAATAACTTGGGTTGGGTAGATCTAGATTACCGGCTGAAGTGTATGGAAATTAAATGGTTTATCAAAAACTAAATTTAGTTCATGGTTAACATGGTTTTAAAATCAGGGCCAGCACCATGGCTCACTTGGCTAATCCTCCACCTGCGGCACCAGCACCCTGGGTTCTAGTCCCGGTTGGGGCACCGGGTACTAGCTCCTCTTCTAGTCCAGCTCTCTGCTGTGGCCCGGGAGGGCAGTGGAGGATGGCCCAAGTGCTTGGGTCCCTGTACCTGCATGGGAGACCAGGAGGAAGCACCTGGCTCCTGGCTTCGAATTGGCACAGTGCTAGCCATGGTGGCCATTAGGGGAGTGAACCAACGGGAGGAAGATCTTTCTCTCTGTCTCTCTCTCACTGCCTGTAACTCTCTGTCTCTCTCTCTCACTGTCTAACTCTGCCTATCAAAAAACAAACAAACAAACAAACAAACCATATCTACTCACTTGTTAACCTGATTAACCTGAACTTATTCTACAAGATCACAGAGAAATGCTGAACCAAAGTTACCAAAGATCAGAAAGTACTTTTATAAATATATATTATTTTACTGACATAAAGTTTAAAGGTCTAAATATACAAAATTCAGCAAATTATGCAAATTAGAATAAAAATGAACTCTTCCTAGGAATTTCAAAAATTACCAGTGTAAACTCATTTTAGGAGATACTGATATATTTCTGAGGTTAGTCTCTTAGAAGTCTCTTAGTCTCTTAGAAGTACATTCAGTTGTGTAATTCTTTGAACTCCTGAACCTTTCTAGTTATCCATTTCAGTTTTAAATCGTATTTTGCCTGTAAATATATTCAGCAGCCATATTAAAACCCATTGCATAGTTCGTTATGAGCCTGGTCACATCAGACTTCCACTCAAAGACATTCAATGGGTTGCTAATTTACTCAAGTAAGAGCCAAAGTCGTGAGAAGGCAACCCTTCATGAGCTGACCCACAATCTCTCTGGTTTTCTCTTTACCACTCTCCTGTGTGCTCATGCTGTCCTAACTGTTCTAGACTATTCATTCTTTGTGGCCTTGCAATTGCTTTTCCTGTTCATTGATTGCCATGTTCTTCCTGTCCCTAGTTGTGTATGTGAATGCCTCCCTCATCTTCTGCAGTCTCCAAGAAGTCTTCTTCAGGGTGGGTTTTGTGGTGCAGCAGGTTAAGCATATCCCGTATCAGAATATTGGTTCAAGTCCTAGCTGCTGCACTTCTAATCTTGCTAACACACTCTCAGAAGTAGCGGACAGAGCTCAAGTGCATGGGCCCCAACGTTCATTTCGAGACTCAGTGGAATTCCAATCTCCTGCTGCAACCTGTCACAGTCCTGGTTGTTTCAGGCATTTGGTGAATGTATCAACAGATGGAAAATATCTCCCCTTCCCACACAATCTGGTGCTCTGCCTTTCAAGTATACAAAATTACTTTTTAGAAAGCCACCTGGTCCTTGAAATGGATCCTCACACATTTCAATGAAGCAACACGTCATATTTCCTCTCTTTGTTTTTCATTTTTTCTTCATACATAACTATCCCTAAAATGTGATCTATTTCAGTTATTCACTTTATTCATTGCTTGTTTCCTCCAACTGGAATAAATTCCAGGGCAGTACACTTTTTTCTGTTGCATTCATTGCTATATCTTCAATTAGCAAAACATTGACTAAACTGGAAGAGTGAATACAAGAATATACAAACAAACACATAAATGAATACATTCTGGTTCTTTCAAAATCATGTAACTTCCATGTAAAAGATTCAACACAAAATAAATAAGATTCAAACTGTGTAAAATATGGTTTAAATACTCTCTGACATTAAATTCCTTCACTGTGGCCTTTTATCCATAACTAAGTTAATTGTCATCAATATCATATGAAATGTTTTTATTTTTCTCCTGCAAAAACTTATACTAAGTGTCTTCCTGAAGGATTTGTACAGCCATTCATCCAGGCTGCCTTAACAAAATTACCAGACTAAGAGGCTTTAAAAGAACAGAAATTTATTTCACAGAGTTTGGGATGTTGTGAATTTCAGATACAGATGCCAGAAGACTCAATGTTAAAGGTAGTAAGCAGTCAAGGTTATCTCTTTTGCTTATCCCATTCATGAGAAATCCATCCTCATGACCTAAATGCCTCCCAACAGATCCTACCTCCTAATACTGTTATCTTGGGTGCTAGGTTTCAAAATTCAATCCATTACATCTCTCAGCACTTCCACTTTGTGAAAATTCATGTTTCTTCCTGTTTCCTAAATTCCACCACCTTGTAGGTACAGCCAAAATTCCTTCTTTTCTAAGAAAATTCCAGTATTCCAGCTTAACTCATCTTCCTTCACCCTTCATTTCTGGAGCACATAATGGCTTAACCATTTACTTGTTAATCCTGCTTTATGTGTTTGAAATGTTTCTTGGAGAACTCTATTGTTCTGAAATTTAACATCATGTTCATATTTTAAATTATTATTCTTGATCCCTGAACTTCGTGTGGGTCTGTTGAAGTCCCAATGATGCTTTTGACTTATTGGAGAACTTCTTCATGCCTAACATGGTATCTTATATATGGCATATCCTCAAGAAGTACTTGTTGATGAATTTATCCCCTCAGTGATTGTAGAAATGTAATATCTTTATCTAAGAGAAAATACCAATACCAAAGGATGGCTAAATTGGTAGAAAGTCAGACCAGAATTCTCAGAAATAATAGCTTCTGTCAACAAATTTGTTACTAAAAATAAGCCAGTTTCCCTCATTCTAAAGGATAAATTAACAGATATATTGTCATAGGATGGAGAAGTGTGAAACTTTACTATTAATCCACAAAGGCAAATGTTTATTCTTTAATAATTTGCATACCAAGGTAAACCTAATTCCAATGTTTCATGGATAGGAGGAATCTGGCAAAATTATCAGTCTATTCTAACACCACGCATCAGCCTTTAAAAGCCTGCTCTAGTCCAGAGTGAAGAAAGTACAGAATCCTTTTGAAAAGCAAATATAACAAGCTCTCAAACAAGACCATGCACAGCTGGGTGCTCACTCTGCTGAGCCGTTTATCTCCATTTTATATCTTGCTTGTCATTTTGAAGGCACTTTTTTCCTCTTAAAATCCTATCTGTTTCTGAAGACAGTAAGACTATATCCTAATATGGCAACAATTGCTGTAAATTCTTGTTATTTATTGAAATCATACTATTGTATCTATTGTTCCTACTTCATTTTCCAGAATAAATTGCTTGAAGTGGGGGTTAGTACATAAATATCCCGCTGCAAATTAAATGGTTGTCAAAAATGTTTTGGGGAAATTGCAGTGAAAAATAAGCCAAAGCACAGCATGATTTATCACTGAACCTTCTCCACTTCTAGCAGCAAAATCAAAGTTAGAAAGAGGAACCAAGTAACTCTGTGTGTGTGTGTGTGTGTGTGTGTTGTCACTCCATCTCGTGTCTACGCCAGGTCAGTTTGGGAAAGGAATGATGGAGTTAGTAAGTACTTAAAAGTTGAGTCATTATTTCTGAGGGAGGAAAGGAGGAAACATTCGGTGCCTGTGAATGTGCTCTGGAGCTTAAGAAAAGGAATCATCATTGACCTTGTTAGTTTAATTAAGTGATTCCCAATTAAGATACTAACAGATTGTTGGCAGCTAATGGCATGCAAACTAATTTTGGCTGAAAGTGTATGCTATAAACCCTGATAATGATGATGATGATGATGATGATGCTTTATTACTGTCTACTATTAACTAATGCATAAAAAAGCAGAACTTTCTACAATATATACATTTGATTTTACACAGGGCAGACAAAAGCAAGCAACCTAAAGCATACATTCATTGTGGAAGGTCATATGTCCAGTCAGAGAGAAAGGAGAAACAGAAAGACAGAATATGGAATTAACATGTATTCTGCTGGAATGAAAAAGAAAAGGACAGCATTAATAAAATATTTGGAGCCTTTATGGACTGGATATCTTATATGCATATTTATTACTTGGCTTAATAAATATTTGTTAACTGATTATTTGATCAGTCAAAGGAGGGAATACAAGTATATTATGTTTATTCTTGTTTTCATTTTGCTTCTATCCCAATTTAGACTTAGAGAGTTTCCTATAGTAGAATTGCCCAAAAAACAAACAAGGCAAATGCAAAGATTATCAGTGCCAAAATAAATTGTAGTGGATTGTTGACAAAGCGTTCCCCAAGGAACATGTTCTTGAGACCCTAAAAGAGCCTGCGCCTAGTGGACTTTGTCAAAGTTAGATTTTTTTTTTATGTTCTGTAGCAGCATATATATTTTCTGGAAAGCATTGCACTTTCTTCTAGAAATATTTACCTGGAACTAGGATATATTCAAGCTTAGTTATCATATTTAAGCCAAATTCCCCCAGGATTTTCCAAATAGCCCTCTCCAAAGTGGTCTGGTGTTTTTGATGCCAAAGGAAGTATTCTACATTTAATAGTAGAACTTTACTTTCCCAGTGATAATTTCAAGATGTAGCTATTAATGGAGAAATAAAATTGCTTATAAAACTTTAGTAAATCATATATGCTTGCTTGTCAATAAGATATACCTGGGATGAGGAGTAAAGGCAAGTCTTTGAGCTGAAAGCACTACAACAAAGCAGAAAAACATGAATCCCAAGGACCACCAGCATAGAGGACCAAACTGATGGGGAAGGAGGAACACTGGTGAAGAGGAACTAAGAGAGATAAAAAGGAATAAGCTAGGTACAACCTATCATCACATACCACTTATCTTCACTCAACAAAATTCTGCCATTTGCTAACACCTTACTTAAGCAAGATCTGGATGCTTCCAAGGGGCTCACACCATATCCACTCTAATGATACTCATTACCTTTAGCATTCTTTGGCACAAGTATGTACACCCACATATTATGCTCTATTTACAAACTTTGGAGTTCATGATATGCAAGCTCAGTAGTTTTATAGAAAGGAATAATAACCAATATCACATGGTATGACAAAATATTGAGTTGAATTCATAGAGAATGTGGTATGCATTTTCCTCATTTTAGAAATGTAGAAATCGAACACACAAACTCTAAAGTTACTTGCAACATATAGAAAAGTTTACCAAACATTTTGGCATCAGAGTTGTTATAATGATTCCCATTCTCTCTCTCTCTCTCTTTTTTTTTTTTTTGCTACATATTTTATTTCACATTTTATTTACTTTTTAATTTTTTTATTTAAAAACATTTTATTTAAGATATGTATCCCTTTCTCTTTTTTTAAAGATTTATTTTATTTATTTGAAAGACAGAGTTACAGAGAGAGGCAAAGACAGAGAGAAAGGTCTTCCATCAGATGGTTCACTCCCCGGTTGGCCGTAATGGCCGGAGCTAAACCAATCCGGAGCCAGGAGCCAGGACCAGGATCTTCTTCTGGGTCTCCCACACGGGTGCAGGAGCCCAAGGACTTGGGCCATCTTCTACTGCTTTCCCAGGCCATAGCAGAGAGTTAGATCAGAAGAGGAGCAGCCAGGACTCGAACTGGCACCTATGTGGGATGCCGGCGCTTCAGGCTGGGGCATTAACCCGCTGCACCACAGTGCTGGTCCCTATATCCCTTTCTCTTTAACCTTCCTTTTAAAACCTGTGTAGAGCTGCATACATCAATGTATTTTTGTGATAGAATATCGAAAGTTATATTCGAAATATATTGTATTAAGTAAACATGAAAAAGCATTCTTATGTCTTTTTCTATTCCACTCATGGAATGATTCCACTTCTTCAACCATCATTACAATACAGATTCTACTACCAGAAAACATTGTGTAGTAAATTTTTTCCTTTTTCACACTTAGGAGATTTAGAAATCATTTTTTGTGGAAAGATGTTGGTGAAATTTAGATATATTAGTTTCCTTGACTTTGTAATATAAAAATTAAATAATGGTACTACTGAAAATGAGCTCAACAATTAGAGTATTTGCTTTCAAATCTAGGGTTATAGAGTTCTGAAATATGAGTGTAAAGCAGACCCTATGATTTTCACTGAGAATCTGTAGAAGCTGAAGATTTCAGGGATAGAGTTTATGATGTGACATTATAGGAGATATCTGAAGCTTAACACAACAAGAAACAGTTTTGTGCTCAATGTGGCATGATTGAGATAGCTAATGTGAGTTTTCTCATTTTTTGCACGTATCACTGGGTTATAAGACCCTAGTATTACTGCTGGAGCAGCCTGCAAGAAAGCTATCTTATCGGGCTAAAATCATTCTATTGAGGTGATCACATAAACTGTTAGTAATACAAAAACTCAGGATTCGTTGAGTACATTTAAATGACTTTTATAGAAATGTTCAATCAGTGGTAGGGAATTATATCAGTGATGCTTTATAGAAAACTGATATTTGGTCTTTACTGTATTAAATGAGATGCTCATAATTAATTTCTTTTTTCTTATTTTTTCAGTCCAAGTAATAGTTTAACTTTTCATTAGAAGCATTAAAAATTAATCCAAAGTCACAAAAAATATTGGCTTTCTAATCTGATTAAATGAAAGAAATTTGAGTTGCCAACTTCTTTAGATTGGCCAAATTAGAGTTCTGTCCCCCTATCTAAATCTGCCATGATTTTGTAATGGAAAATCATTGATGTTTTATTTCTACCATAACCACCATTACCATCCTTTCAATGAATGAACATTGAGTGCCTATAGAATTACAAGTACAGATTTCTTATATAAATGTCTATTTCATATTTACACTTGATATTCTCCTGTTTAGCATTTTCCATGCATTATGTAAATTCTTTACAGACATAACTCAATAAAATCTATTCTATGCTCTTAAACCTCTTATCACCAAAATATGTTGGTCCTCCTGATACACTCATATTTTTCTTGGGGATTTCAACAGCCAGTCCAATTGTTTTCTCTCTCAGCTCATTCATGCCATATTTTTCTCTTATACCAACAGTAATTTTAATGATCCACCTGATGAAGTGACACAACTGTTTCTCAACTACTTCAATTAGATAGTATTTATTCTAATTCATGAGTACATCATAACTAGATCCCATCTCAACTGGAAACACTTCCTGGTTTGGATTTCTGCACTTATTTTTTGATTAGTATTTTTATCTACTTATATAAAGGGAACAGATTTCCGTATATCATATATACAGTTTTAAGAACATAATGATACTTCCCACTCTTCCTCCCTCCTTCTTCCATTCTTATTTTTCTTTAATTTTTGTGATGATTACTTTCAATTTATAATCACAATATGAATACTCCACTAAAGAATTAAACTGAGTTAAGCTTCTTTACCCATTCATGATCATTATCATGAATCTTTCAGTTTGTGATATAAATATCTCTTTTCAAGAAACAGTAATAAGGGAACCTAGGTGTGGGTTGTATGGAAACTTTGTATACTACTACTTTGTATAACAACTACAGAATTTTTGCTTTGTAAATGTAAAACTCTTCTGAAATAAAATGTTTAAAAGAGGAATATTTCCTTTCCTGACAGCTTTCTCAAATTTTACCCCATATTCGATGATTTGCTTCTATTGTGACTATTCCTATTAAATCTCTCCCTATTTTTCTTGGTTGTGCTGCTTTGTGCTGGCTTCATTTATTTTCAATAACTACAAATTTTCTAAAAGCCACTGCTTATATCTAGGCTGAAAATATCCTAAAATCCCATCTTCCTTACTGTTATTGGACTGAGTTGCTGAAATAATAATTTTACATCTTCACTTGGAAAGGTAGTTAACATGATCTCAAATCAAACAAACTTCTTTTTTTTTTTGAGGGTTTATTTCTTTTTTTTTTTTTAACTTTTATTTAGTAGATGTAAATTTCCAAAGAACAGTTTGTGGATTACAAGCTTTTTCCTCCCCATAACTTCCCTCCCATCTGCAACCCTCCCATCTCCCGCTCCCTCTCCCATTCCATTCACATCAAGATTCATTTTCAATTCTCTTTATATACAGAAGATCAATCTAGTATATATTAAGTAAAGATTTCCTCAGTTTGCCTCCACACAAAACACAAAGTGCCAAATACTGTTTGAGCACTAGTCATATCATTAATTCACATTGAACTATACATTAAGGACAGAAATCCTACATGGGGAGTAAGTGCACAGTGACTCCTGTTGTTGACTTAACAAATTGACACTCTTGTTTAAGGCGTCAGCAATCTTCTGAGGCTCTAGTCATGAGTTGCCAAGGCCATGGAAGCCCCCTGAGACCTCTGACTTTGATCTTATTTCGACAAGGCCATAGTCAAAGTGGAAGTTCTCTCCTCCCTTCAGAGAAAGGTACCTCCTTCTTTGATGGCCCGTTCATTCCACTGGGATCTCACTCACAGAGATCTTTCATTTAGGTTCTTTTTTTTTTTCCTGAGTGTCTTGGCTTTCCATGCCTGAAATACTCTCATGGGCTCTTCAGCCAGATCCGAATGCCTTAAGGGCTGATTCTGAGGCCAGAGTGCTGTTTAGGACATCTGCCATTCTATGATTCTGCTGTGTATCCCGCTTCCCACGTTGGATCACTCTCTTCCTTTTTTATTCTAACAGTTAGTATTTGCAGACACTAGTCTTGTTTATGTGATCCCTTTGACTCTTAGACCTATCAGTATGTTCTATTGTGACCTGAAATTAATCACTTGGACTAGTGAGGTGGCATTGGTACATGCAAATTTGATGGGATTGTATTGGAATCCCCTGTCACATTTCTAACTCCACCACTTGGGGCAAGTCAGCTTGAGCATGTCCCAAATTCCACATCTCCTCCCTCTCTTATTCCCACTCTTATATTTAACAGGGATAATTTTTCAGTTAAAATTTAAACACCTAAGAATAATTGTGTGTTAATCACAGAGTTCAACCAATGGTATTAAGTAGAACAAACAAAAATACTAAAAGGGATAAAGTATTAAATTGTACATCAACAGCCAGGACAAGGGCTGATCAAGTCATTGTTTCTCATAGTGTCCATTTCATTTCACCATGTTCCTATTTGATGCTTGGTTAGTTGTCACCAATAAGGGAGAACATATGATATTTATCCCTCTGGGACTGGCTTAATTCACTCAGCATGATGTTTTCCAGATTCCTCCATTTTGTTGCAAATGACCAGATTCCATTTTTTTTTACAGCTATATCATATTCTACAGAGTACATGTCCCATAATTTCTTTATCCAGTCTATCATTGATGGGCATTTGGGTTGATTCCAGGTCTTAGCTATTGTGAATTGAGCTGCAATAAGCATTAAGGTGCAGAGAGCTTTTGTGTTTCCCAATTTAATCTCCTTTGGGTAAATTCCAAGGAGTGGGATGGCTGGGTTGTATGCTAGGGTTATATTCAGGTTTCTGAGGAATCTCCAGACTGACTTCCATAGTGGCTTGACCAGTTTGCATTCCCACCAACAGTGGGTTAGTGACCCTTTTCCCCCACATACTTGCCAGCATCTCTTGTTGGTAGATTTCTGAATGTGAGCCATTCTAACCGGGGTGAGGTGAAACCTCATTGTGGTTTTGATTTGTGTTTCCCTGATTGCTAGTGATCTTGAACATTTTTTCATGTGCCTGTTGGCCATTTGGATTTCCTCTTTTGAAAAATGTCTATTGAGGTCCTTGGCCCATCTCTTAAGTGGGTTGTTTGCTTTCATGTTGTGGAGTTTCTTGATCTCTTTATAGATTCTGGTTATTAATCCTTTATCTGTTGCATAGTTTGCAAATATTTTTTCCCATTCTTCCGGTAGCCTCATCACTTTCCTGACTATTTCTTTTGCAGTACAGAAACTTCTCAATTTGATGCAATACCAAATGTTAATTTTGGCTTTGACTGCCTGTGCTTCCAGGGTCTTTTCCAAGAAGTCTTTGCTTGTGCCTATATCTTGCAGGGTTTCTCCAATGTTCTCTAAGAATTTGATGGTGTCGCGTCATAGATTTAGGTCTTTAATCCATGTGGAGTGGATTTTTGTGTAAGATGAAAGGTAGGGATCTTGCTTCATGCTTCTTCACGTGGAAATCCAGTTTTCCCAGCACCATTTATTGAATAGTTGTTCTTACTCCAGGGATTGGTTTTGAATCCTTGATCAAATGTAAGTTGGCTGTAGATGTTTGGGTTGATTTCTGGTGTTTCTATTCTGTTCCATTGGTCTATCCCTCTGTTTCTGTACCAGTACCATGCTGTTTTGATTACAACTGCCCTGTAGTATGTCCTGAAATCTGGTATTGTGTTGCCTCCAGCTTTGTTTTTGTTGTACAAGATTGCTTTAGCTATTCGAGGTCTCCTGTGCCTCCATATGAAATTCAGCATCATTTTTTCCAGATCCTAGAAGAATGTCTTTGGTATTTTGATTGGTATTGCATTGAATCTATAAATTGCTTTTGGGAGAATGGAGATTTTGATGATATTGATTCTTCCAATCCATGAGCATGGAAGATTTTTCAATTTTTTGGAATCCTCTTCTATTTCTTCCTTTAAGATTTTGTAATTCTCATCATAGAGATCTTTAACGTCCTTGGTTAAGTTTATTCCAAGGTATTTGATTGTTTTTGTGGCTATTGTGAATGGAATTGATCTTAGCAGTTCTTTCTCTGCTGTGGCATTGCCTGTATATACAAGGCCTATGATTTTTGTGCATTGATTTTATATCCTGCTACTTTGCCAAACTCTTCTATGAGTTCCAATAGTCTCTTAGTAGAGTTCTTTGAATCCCCTAAATAGAGAATCATATCATCTGCAAAGAAGGATAGTTTGACTTCTTCCTTCCTAATTTGTATCTTTTTAATTTCTTTTTCTTGCCTAATTGCTCTGGCTAGAACTTCCAGAACTATATTGAATAGCAATAGTGAGAGTGGGCTTCCCTGTCTGGTACCAGATCTCAGTGGAAATGCTTCCAACTTTTAACCCATTCAATAGGATGCTGGCTGTGGGTTTTTCATAAATTGCTTTGATTGTATTGAGGAATGTTCCTTCTATACTCAGTTTACTTAGGGTTTTCATCAAGAAAAGGGTATTGTATTTTATCAAATGCTTTCTCTGCATCTATTGAAAAAATAATATGGTTTTTCTTCTGCAGTCTGTTAATGTGGTGTATCACATTGATTGATTTGCGAACATTGAACCATCCCTGCATACCAGGGATAAATCCCACTTGGTCTGGGTGGATGATCTTTCTGATGTGCTGTTGCATTCTATTGGCCAGTATTCTATTGAGGATTTTTGCATCTGTGTTCATCAGGGATATTGGTCTGTAAATTTCTTTCAATACTGCATCTTTCGCCGGCTTAGGAATTAAGGTGATGGTGGCTTCATTGAAAGAGTTTGGGAGGACTCCCTCTTTTTCGATTGTTTTGAATAGTTTGAGAAGAATTGGAGTCAGTTCTTCTTTAAATGTCTGGTAGAATTCAGCAGTGAATCCATCTGGTCCTGGGCTTTTCTTTTTTGGGAGGGCCTTTATTACTGTTTCAATTTCTGACTCACTTATGGGTCTGTTTAGGTCTTCTATGTCTTCCTGGTTCAATTTAGGTAGGTTGTATGTGTCCAGGAATCTATCCATTTCTAATAGATTTCCCTGTTTGCTGGCATACAAGTCCTTGTAGTAATTTCTGATGATTCTTTTTATTTCTGTAGTGTCTGTTGTTACGTTTCCTTTTTCATCTCTGATTTTATTGATTTGGGTCTTTTCTTTTTTTAGTTAGTTGGGCCAATGGGGTGTCAATTTTGTTTACCTTTTCAAAATCCAGCTACTCGTTTGGTTGCTTTTTTGTATTTTTTTTATTCAATCCTGTTGATTTCTTCTCTGATTTTAATTATTTCTCTTCTCCTACTAGATTTGGGTCTGGTTTGCTGCAGTTTTTCTAGATCCTTGAGATGCATTGAAAGCTCATTTATTTGGTACCTTTCTAATTTCTTGATGTAGGCACCTATTGCTATAAATTTTCCTCTTAACACTGCTTTTGCTGTATCCCATAAGTTTTGATATGTTGTGCTGGTGTCCTCATTTACTTCCAGAAAGTTTTTTATTTCTCTTTTGATTTCTTCTGTGACCCAGTGTTCATTCAGGAGCATGTTGTTCAATCTCCATGTGTTTGCATATGTTCTAGGGATTCCTTAGTTGATAATTTCCAACTTCATTCTACTATGTTCTGAGAAGCTGCATCGTATGATTATAATACTTGTGAATTTGTTGAGATTTGCTTTATGGCCTAGTATGTGGTCAGTCCTAGATAAGGTTCCATGTACTACTGAGAAGAATGTAAATAATTTATGTGTAGGATGAAAAGTTCTATAGATATATATTAGATCCATTTGGGCTATAGTGTTTTTTAAATCTGCTGCTTCCTTGTTGATCTGCTGTCCAGTTGATCTGTCTTTTTCTGAGAGTGGAGTATTGAAGTCCCCCAGTACTGTTGTATTAGAATCTAGGTCTCCATTTAAGCTCCTTAACAAATCTTTTAAATAAACTGGTGCCCTGTAATTAGGTGAATATACATTGATAATCTTATATCTTCCTGCTGAATTGATCCCTTAATCATTATATAGTGCCCCTCCTTGTCTTTCTTAACAGCTTTTGTATTAAAGTTTATGTTGTCTGATATTAATATGGCTATGCGCTTTTTTCATCTCTGTTGGCATGGTATATCTTTTTCCAGCCTTTCACTTTCAGTGAAAAGTGCCTGCATCTTTGTTGGAAAGATGTGTTTCTTGTAAGCAGCAAATAGATGAGTTTTGTACCTTAACCCATTCAGCCAATCTGTGTCTTTTAACTGGAGAGTTGAGACCATTAACGTTCAATGTGACTATTGATAAGTAGTAATTTGCCCTGGCATTTTCCCAAAGATATTTCCTAACATATGCTTTGAACTTCCTGTGATCTTCTACTGGGAGGTTTTCTTCCTTTACCTTCTTTCATATTGATGACCGTGTTTCTGTGTTTCTGTGTGTAACACATCTTTAAGCATCTTTTGCAGGGCCAGACGAGTAGCAACAAATTCTTTCAATTTCTGTTTGCTATGAAAGTTCTTTATTTCACCTTCATTCACAAATGAGAGCTTTGCGGGATATAATATTCTAGGGCTGGCAGTGTTTCTCTCTTAGCACCTGGGCTATGTCTCACCATTCCCTTCTAGCCTGTAGGGTTTCTGATGAGAAGTCTGCTGTGAGTCTAATTGGAGATCCTCTGAGAGTAATCTGATGTTTCTCTCTTGCACATTTTAGAATCTTTTCTTTATGTTTCACTGTGGTGAGTGTAATTACAACGTGTCGTGGTGAGGATCTCTTTTGGTCATGTTTACTAGGGGTTCTATGAGCTTCCTGTACTAGGATGTCTCTGTCCTTCTCAAACCCAGAAAGTTCTCCTCTAGTATCTCACTAAAAAGGCTTCTTAATCCTTTCTCTCTCTCCATGCCTTCAGGAACTCCTAGAACTAGAATGTTGGGTTTTTTACTAGTATCCTGTAGATTCCCAACAATATTTTTTAGATTTCTAATTTCCTCTTCTTTTCTTTGGTTTGACTGTATACTTTCCTGTGCTCTGTCTTCTAAGTCCAATATTCTCTCTTCTGTTTCACTGACTCTGTTTTTAATGCTCTCTAATGTGTTTGTCATTTGATCTATTGAGTTCTTCATTTCATTTTGATTTCACTATCACACTTTCCTGTTCTACTAGTTTCTGCATTTCATTTTGATTTCTCCTTAAGATCTCATTTCCATGAGAGAGATTTTCTATCCTGTCCAGTAAGGATTTCTGTAGTTCAAGAATTTCTTTTGAAAACTTCTTAATGTTCTTATCATAAATTTTTTGAAGTCTGTATCTTGCATTTCTTCTAACTCATCATCTTCATAATCTTGGCTGGGGGTGCTTTGTTAATTTGGGGGTGTCATAATGTCTTCGTTGATCTTGTTCCCTCAGTTTCTGTGTTTGTGGCTTGGCATTGTGGAGATATTCTTTGAATTCTTCTTCCCTCACTGTGGTGTTTTTTTTTTTTCTTGTTATACTATGACTGTATTAAGTGGACTGTCTGCTGTTGGAGGAGCCTTGGAGGCTTGAGATGGGTGTGGCCAGAGAGCTCTGCTTAGTTCTTCAGTGTTAAGGGTGTGCCAAAGGTGACACACTCAGGTCAGGTGTGTTAAATCTCTCTCTCTTTATTTATTTACTTATTATTATTTTTTTTTATTCAGGAGGGAAATAATACCGCACAGCTGAGCAGAATAGAATGTAGTCAGCTTCTGACTCTGGCTTCTGTGTGTATATCATTCGTTGCTTTTTCCCACAGACCACACAAAGAATCTGTTCTGCCCTCAGTATGGGCTCAATTTCTCCTGCAGTCTCCCACCGGGTTGCCAAGATTACCGAATTTTAGCATCTCTGGAGAGTACTCATGTGACCTCTGTGAGTTCTCTCACCCACTGTCTCTTTTTTCTTTTTCTTTCTTTTTTTTTTTTTTTTTTTTGACAGGCAGAGTGGACAGTGAGAGAGAGAGACAGAGAGAAAGGTCTTCCTTTTTGCCGTTGGTTCACCCTCCAATGGCCGCCGTGGCCGGCGCGCTGCGACCAGCGCACCGCGCTGATCCGATGGCAGGAGCCAGGTGCTTCTCCTGGTCTCCCATGGGGTGCAGGGCCCAAGCACTTGGGCCATCCTCCACTGCACTCCCTGGCCACAGCAGAGAGCTGGACTGGAAGAGGGGCAACCGGGACAGAATCCGGCGCCCCGACCGGGACTAGAACCCGGTGTGCCGGCGCCGCTAGGCGGAGGATTAGCCTAGTGAGCCGCGGCGCCGGCCTCCACCGTCTCTTTTTTCACTGCCTCAGTTCATTAGCTCCACCCTTTCACTAAGTCCTAACCTCCTGTTATTTCATCCCCGAGTCAAGTTTTTCTGTTTGACTGAGGGCGGGCGCATCTCTGAGGTCGCACACAGCCCTGAGGTCAAGCACAGCCCTGAGGTCGCACACAGCTCTGAGGTCACACAAAGCCCTGAGGTCGTGCACAACCCTGAGGTCGTGCACCTTTTACTTATGTCCAGAATGGTGCCTGCTGTTGGTCTCTTGCTCGCTTTTGCAAGGAGGGCAGAGAGAGAAACTCGTCTGTACTGGTCCCCCCCTTTTTTTTCCCTTCTCTCCTGTAGTTAGTCTGGTGAACTTTCCCCAGCAGGGCTTCAAGCCTAGTTCCCTCTAGGCTCTGTCTGCCATTCCCCACACCCCTACCCACCAATGTCTTGGGTTACTGAGCTCACCTCCCCTTCCAGCGCAGATGTGTACACTCTGCTGTTGGGCTTTGGAGCCGTGGGCGTCCTCGCTCTCTCTGCAGGTCGTCTGTGTCACATCCACCAGATCCAGAGGAGTTTCCTCTGCAATTTTTTCCCAGAGCCTTTCCCTGAAATTACCATAATTCCTCTTTTATCAACCTATCTTTTCCTGGACTATCAGTGTGCATCCTCACTATTCCACCATCTTGGCTCTGCTGCCCGAACAAACTATTCTTACTGTGGTTATCACCAATATATTACTACTATCTTTCCACCACTGTCACTATTAATTTACTCTACTTTTACCATGTGCTAGGTTCTTTTTTTTTAATTTCATTTTATTTATTTGAAAGAGTTACTGAGAGAGGTAGAGCCAGAGAGAGAGAGAGAGGTCTTCCATCCACTGGTTCACTCCTCAGGTAGCTGCAACAGCTAAAGCTCAGCTGATCCAAAAAGAAGGACAAAAAGAAGGAAGTAAATCACTTTTTTCCATGAACACTGTGGCTTCTCTGTCAAGTGTTTTCATACTATTATCCAAATGTACATTTTTCCCACAAAACTTTAGAACCAGGAGTGAGTGCTTGAAGTAGTCGTTAAGATGAAGTTTAGGTCACCCACATTCCATATTGGAGTACCCGGGTTCAAATTTCAGCTCTGTTCCTGATTTTAGCTTCTTACTAAGATGTACTCTGGAAAGTATTAGTAATAGGTCCTATACTTTGGTCTTTGCCACCCATATGGGAGACCTGTATTGAGTTCCTAGCGCCTTGCTTCCACCTACACCAATCTCAACTCTTACTGGCATTTGGGAGTGAAATAGTGGATAGGAGAATTCTCTGTCTCTCTCTTTCTACATTTCTTTGCCTTTGAAATAAACATAATTAATTAACTAATTAATTGTAAAAAATAAATGTAATACTAGGTTCAGGCTTCATGTTAATTTTTATATTGTCAAGACTTCAAATGGCCAACAAATCATTGTAACAACTAAGAATTTTTTTACTCCCCAGTGTAAATTTCACCTCATTTGAAGTTCATATTATTCCTGTGGGAAAATGCATGCTTTTGCCTTATAAAAATAAACACTGCTATTTAATTCTACTTTGTATTACCAAGCTTTGTTAAAAATAATATAATTTTATTTTGTCATCAACAATAAGTTTCACATATTTAAATATGGTTTTGTGATTAACAGTGAGCCTATTATTTCATATACTTCATGTTCCTATATTAAACATCTGATACTGGTAAAAGTGTGTACCACTAAAGTGCATACTAATCAAATGTTTAAAATTCAAGTAGGATAAAAGTGTAAAACATTCCATTCAAAGTCCTGAGAATTTATCTGGGTGTTGCATCAAATTTCTAACATGCCAGAAATCACTGTTGTGCCCCACTGAGGGCAAGTCACAATTTGAAGTACTAGTAAAAATTTCTGATTGCCTTTATCTGCCTATAATTTGTATCAACTGAGCAGTATAATAAACGTCAAAGTAACCTTCAGATAATGGCCAAAACAAGGCATCAAATCCAAACTCGATATCCTGTAAATGTGTCCCGGCTGGAGCCCTGGAGATTGCTTTCAGACCTGTAACACAATCAGGTCTGGGGAAATACCATGAAAATGTTTTCTTTCAATCACCTGTAATTGGTAGTGTTAAAGTGGAGGGAAGAAAATAAAGAGAATGGGATCTTTCGATTTGCTGCTTTTGTTTGGAATTGCTCCAAATCACAAGTAACTACAGGGCAAATTGACATCTTCTCGGTTGAGTTGTAACCTTTTCCTCCTCCATTTCTTCCCAAGATTTGTAAACAAACAGATCTGACTCAGAGTATTCAAAAGTTGATTCCAAACCAAACTTCTATCCTAACATTTTTGGCTATGCATCATTTGGTCTCACTTACACACTTTCTAACTGTATCAATCATAAACATTTAAGTATTACTCTAAGTTTCTTTATTATTATTATTATGGTTGTTGTCTTATCTGAAAAGTAGAGAAAGAGTGAGAGAGGGAAGGAATCAGGGAGAGAGAGAGATTCCATCTATTGGTTCACTCCCCAAACAACCACAAGTGTGGGACATTGGGTAAACAGAAATTAGGAGCCCAGAACTCAATTCAGGTCTCCCTCATGGGTGGCAGGGATTTAACTACCCGTACCATCATCTGTCGCCTTAACAGGAAACTGGAATCAAAATCTAAGCCTGTACTTGAACCCTGGTACTTTGATATAGGATGCAGGCAACTTAAGTGGAGTCCTAACTACTGTGTCAAATACATATCCCAATTTATCTAATTTTCTTTCTCAGTATTTCCTGAATGACCCATGTTAATTGCCACTTGGCTATCTCAGTGACAGTATTTCCTATGTTTTAAGGGGTCTCCTATGATATAGGAAATATTCCATCAGAATGCTTTCATAAGACATTCTCAAAATTCTCATACACTGTTCTGTCTGTTCCCTTCCTGATTATCCTTGTTTTATTTCAGCTGCTCTGTATGACATGGTATATAACAGATATTCACTGAATCAACAAATGTTTAATGAACCTTCCTGTGTATAGCACCTTATCTCTCAGCATCATATATGGAATAGAGAACAAAATGAACAAGAATTTCATCCAGGGGCCGGAACCATCGCTCACTTGGTTAATCCTCCACCTGCAGTGCTGGCATCCCATGTGGGCACCCGGTTCTAGTCCCCGTTGCTCCTCTTCCAGTCCAGCTCTCTGCTGAGGCCCGGGAAGGCAGTGGAGGATGGCCCAAGTGCATGGGCCCCTGTACTCACATGGGAGACCAGGAGGAAGCACCTGGCTCCTGACTTTGGATCGGCACAGCACCGGCCCTAGCAGCCATTTGGGGAGTGAACCAATGGGAGGAAGACCTTTCTCTCTATCTCTCTCACTGTCTATAACTTTATCTGTCAAGTAAAAAAATAAATAAATAAAAAGAATTCTATCGAGGGATTTATATCAATAAAGTAAATTAACAATGAAATACGATATATGAAAGATTAGATGTGAATATTAAAATGCAATATGTTTAAACAAAAACAGAAATAAGCAAACTTTCATGGCTAAATTTCATATGTTAAAGACTAATTTTGCCCTTGTAGTATGAAAGCAGCCATAAGTGATATATTAGCAGACATAAGTGTGATTCTATTGTGATATAATTTGATTTTGGGATACAGATAATCGAATTTAATAAAATGTTCATATGTTATAAAAATCATAATTTATTGCTTTTATTTTGACAGGCAGAGTTAGACAGTGAGAGAGAGAGAGAGAGAAATGTCTTCCTTCCATTGGTTCACCCCCTAAATGGCCGCCACAGCCAGCGTGCTGCACCGATCCAAAGCCAGGAGCCAGGTGTTTCCTCCTGGTCTCCCATGCAGGTGCAAGGGCCCAAGCGCTCGGGCCATCCTCCACTGCCTTCCTGGGCCACAGCAGAAAGCTGGACTGGAAGAGGAGCAATGGGGACTAGAACCACGTACCCATATGGGATGCCAGTGCCGCAGGCGTAGGATTAACTAATTTATTGACTTTTTAAAAACATTTAACATGAATAATATTCTTAGTTTGTGGATCTAGGTGTGTCTAGGGTCTGACCTAGTGGCATGGCTATTGAACCTGAGTTTAGATGATATCAAGTGCTATGAAGAAAATTATGTCAGATAATCAGGCTAGAAAATGTTAGCAGTCTAAAGACAGTTTGCAGTTCTAGACAGTTGGGCTAGACAAGGAAAGATAGTCTTCAACAAAATAACTGAATGAAAACATATCAATTTCATTTGCTGCTGATAAGAGATTTAAAAAGCAAACTATCTCCTTCACTTTTCTAAATCATTCTATCTTGGGGCCAGTGCTGTGACATAGCAGTTAAAGGCACCACCTGCAGAGCCTGCATCCCATATGGGCACTAGTTCTAGTCCCGGCTGCTCCACTTCCAATCCAGCTCTCTGCTATAGCCTGGGAAAGCAGTAGAAGATGGTCCAAGTCCTTGGGCCCCTGCACCCTAGTGGGAGACACGGAAGAAGCTCCTGGCTCCTGACTTCGGATCGGCGCAACTCCGGCCGTTGCAGCCAATTGAGGAGTGAACCATTGAAGACCTCTCAATCTCTTTCTCTCTCTCTCTCTCTCTCTCTCTCTCTCTTCCTCTCCCTCTCTCTTCCTCTCTCCCTCTTTCCTTCTCTTCCTCTCTCCCTCTCCTTTTCTCTCTGTGTAATTCTTTCAAATAAATAAAAAAATCTTTAAAAAAAACTGAAAACAACCCAAATAATCATCAACAAAAGGACAGATAAATAAATTGCAATAGACTCATACAGTAGAATATTACTCAACAGTGAAAAGAACTTGTTGTTACTCAAAACAACATGGATGAATATATAATTATGCTGAGTGAAAAAATGCACATTAAAAGGTGCATACTGTATTATTTGACATATAAAAGTCCAAAAAATACAATCTATTATGACAGCATCTTGGGGGTTTTTTGGGAAAGGAAAAGGAGTGGACAAGAGCAAGCAATTTCAAAGGGGCCCAGGGAGACCTTAGAAGTCAAAGTTATGTCCATTCATTTGATTATCGTGATGATTTCACAAGAATATACATATATATATATGTACATATGTATACTTACATGCAAATATATGACAAAGTAGATTAAATTTTATACTTTTAAATTGATGCAGCTTGTTACTGTATGTCTATTATTATCAACAAACTTGTTAAAATTGTAACTATTTTTCTACTCAGTAGCAATTGAAATTAAATAATGTTATTCACAAGACCTGGGAACTTGCCATATTATATGCTAAGTATAGCCCTGTGGTAAACCCACATCTGCCAAGGTACTGTTACTACTTAAAAATTGTCACAGTACAATCCATCAACTCAAAAAGAACCTCATTAGCATGTCCATACACACTTATACCACATATATTACGCCTCCAGCTTGATGTCAACTGTGTAACTGCTAAGATAAGCAAGAGTAAAATCAAGGTTCTATTCTCTAAAGAAGCATAAATTTTAGCTTAAATGAGAACTTACTGTTAGCTAATCGGTTGGAATAATCTCCAGGGCCAGCACTGTGGAATAGCAGGTTAAGCCACCACCTGCAGCACCTGACATCCCATGTGGCACAGGTTCAAATCCCAGCTGCTATACTTATAATACAGTTCCGTGACAATGTGCCTGAGAAAGCAGTAGAAGATGACCTTGGGCTCTGGGTCCTTGCACCCACATTGGAGACCCAGAAGAAACTCCCAACTCCTGGCATCAGCCTGGCCCAGCTCTGGCTATTGCAGCAATTTGGTGGGTGAACTAGTGTATGGAAAATTTCTTCTCTCTCTCTCTCTCTCTTTCTCTCTCTCTCTCCTTCTCTCTCTGTAGCTCTACATTTCAAATAAACAAACAAATAAATAAATCTTTGACAACAAAAACAACAAAGAAAACTCCTCAAAATTAGCTTAAAATTATGTAAGTTTTTTTTTTGTTTGTTTAATTGAAATCACAGTTACAGAAGGAAAGAGAGAGGAAAAAGGGAGTGGGAGAGAAAGAGGGAGAGGGATCAGGGGGAAGAGAGAGACAGAGAGAGAGAGACACACACACAGAGAAAGAATCTTTCATACCCAGGTGGCTGCAATGGCCAGAGCTGAGCCAAGCTGAAGCCAGGAGCAAGTAGCTTCATCCAATTCTTCCACATGGGTAGCAGGGGTCCAAACACTTGGACCTTCTTCCACTGCTTTTCCCATGCTATCAGCAGGGACCTGGATAGGATGTGGAGCTGCTGGGACTCGAATTGGCACCCATACGGGATTCCATCGTCACATGCAGCAATTTTACCTACAATGCCACAATGCCAGTTCCTGTAATGTGTTTTTAAGGAGCCAGACTCCATAAAGACATAGAAGAGGCACTTAACCTGGCACTTTAGGGAAGTATAATAATGATCAGGATCCCCAATAAATTTGTTTCAGGGCACCAAAAACCACACTGGAGTCTGGGAAAACCTACTGTATCTTTGAGAGCTGTTTAACTTTCTTTCAGGGATTCTTTCTAAAATCTCTTCATGAATCACATTCACTTGTGTATTCAAGAAAATTCATTCCAAACTTTCAAGAGACAGAAATTATGTAGTTTAAAAAGTTATATAATTTCATTCTCTATGTACATAGTCATAATAAGACAAAAATTAAAATTTCCCCTAGGACTCTATCTTAAAAAAGAATGAGTCTGTATTTCATGAAAATTTTCATAATAATCATCAAAGCCTACACTTTTAAATCTAAAGGAGCCTTAGAAATGAGCTGGTTCAATTTTTCATTTGAAAGATAAAAACTCAAAACCTATATTGATGTACAAAATTGGTATACTGAGATAACAGAGAACGAGAATTAAAACCTAGAGAATTCTTACTTCATTCTCTCTCTAGATGATTATAAGTACAGAGAAAAGGCAAATCTTTAGATTTAAGACCAAAATTCTCTGTGTCCCTCAGTTCTCCAAATTGTTATTCAAAGACATAAGCTATCTATTCCACAAATGCACTGACTTCAGTACCCTTCAATACTACAAACTTCATGCGCACTTACCTCATTTGTTAAAAAAAAAAGTCATGAATATTAAATAATTGACAGCAGCATGCTATGACCCATGCCTGAAGCAAGCACCAGGTATATTAGGAACAGCATAGTTGCACAATGAATAGGAGAGAGCTAATTAAATCCTGGAGAACTCATCTGCAGAGATTGAGATGCCCTGTGGCATTTGTTAGCACCAGGCAAAAGTCCCTAATTATAGTTTTACTGTTCAAGACACTGAAGTGCTTCAGACCAGCCTGGTGTGCTTCTCTGTGGCTGTAATTTTATCAGGAAATGTGAGACCATCAAGGAAGTTGACAGGTGTCATTTTACTTAAATGGAGTTGCTTTCAACAAACCTAAAGAGGAAATGCATTTTCCCCATTAGATCGAATTAAGCAATGAAAATGCTTCTCTCACTCTCTTCTTGTTGGTTGATAAGAAAAGTACCAAAAAGAATGACTCTTACCTGGAAGGACTGACAGTTAGGCTGGTTGGGCAATGCTGTGACAGCTCTTGTGAGTGGCTGGTCTCTATGCTTAATCCTATGTATGCAAACTTTTCCAGTTCAAAAGCTTACAATCCTATCATTTGAAATTGTACAGGTTCATGATGACTTTTCAGGGCTAATTCTTTATCTGCATTTTAAAAAGATGGCTAATCAGCAGGTGTCATTTAAAAAGTTCTTGTAAGGATATATGCTTTCCCAGAATAACACAGTCAGCTGCCTTAATCAAGATTATAAGGAAACTAAGAGAATACTAAATTTCTACTTCTCATTGTAAAGAAGAGAATCGTGACCACAACCAACTTTTCAAAGTTCACTCGTCACTCAATATTGATGGCAGAGTTAGAACAAAATTACTCTGATTGCTTTGCAATTCTTGCTTTTTCACTATTCTGTGTGTTTCTTATTGTTTTTTTGATGGCAAGCACACATCTTACTCATCAGACAAGAGGTGAAAGCCAGAATATTTGCATTCTGAGTCAAAATTGACCACATTTTTCAATTTAACTAAAATTTATGAATGCTAGATAATTGCATATCATTGTTACTCTGTTCATAGGTAATTTTAAAGAATTGTTCCATCTCCTTTACTCTGTGATGTAAGAAATCAAATTCAGTTTGCTAACTTAAAAACTATGAACAAATAATTCAGTGGTTTAAAACAACAGGTTTTTTGGTTTGTTTTTCATGATAAGATACTGTGGGTAGACTGAACAGCAATGATTGACTCAGTTCTGCCAGGGTGAATGGCATAAGATTTCCTGTCTGCCGTGTCAGTGGGCAGGATGGCCAAACTGCACAGCCTCAGCTGGTGTAGCTTGTCTGCTTCCCACAGCTTTCTCAAGGTGTCTTGCCTATACATTTGCACTTGACAATACCCAGGTCCCACAGAGCAGCAAGAGACAGACCAAGAACAATTTGCAACCTTTTAACAACTGTAACTGGCCACAGCAAGTTGTGAGGCCCATCCAGAGCCAGTGAGAGAGTACTAACAAAGGACATAGAAATATGGAGGATAGTTTGTCATTAAGTGCTAAATATGAGGGCATTTCAAAAATCTGGAGAAAAACGTAATTAAGAGGTAAGTTTATTTTGTTGGAAGAAAAATTTTGAAATCCATGAAGCATTTTTTGAAAGATTTATTTTATTTATTTGAAAGACAGAGTTACAGAGAGAAGTAGAGACAGAGAGAGAGGTCTTACATCCACTGATACAATCCCCAGATGGCCGTAACGGACAGAGATGTGCCGAAGCCAGGAGCCAGGAGCTTCTTCTGGGTCTCCCACTTGGGTGCAGGTGCCCAAGGACTTGGGCCATCTTCTACTGCTATCCCAGGCCATAGCAGAGAGCTGGATTGGAAGAGGAGCAGCTGGAACTCCAACCGGCGCCGATATGGGATGCCAATGCTTCAGACCAGGGCTTTAACCCGCTGCGCCACAGCACCAGACCCTCCATGAACCATTTTTATAATATATTTCTATAAACATTTTGAAAATCCTTCATATTTATAGGAAAACACAAATAGTTATTGATTAACTTAACATTTTTGTATGGTTGTGTATTAAAAAAGTCCAATCTCTATCCAAGAGTGCTCTGTATATAGTCACTGTGGAGCATGGTGATCTTACAGCATCTATTTCAGTTTAACTCACATCAGTTCACTGATATTTTGTTTGTGTTCTGATATATACAAGAAAAGTTAGTAAATTCTTCGTCTTATGGTCTTTGGTGAGCCTGAAATTTATCACATCAGCATTTGAAAAGTTAAAAAAATCTAAAAACATTACTTTTTCCTCAACCTGGAAAGATTCAACAAGGGAGGACTTACAGGAAAGATCACAAGCACTGGCATATTCAGGGAGCAATAAAAAAATGCTGACTAAGGAGGCGGCACTTCTTCTGGATATCAAAGAATATGTAGAAATTTTCTAAGGAAGAGGGAAATTGGAGTCTTTCAGATAAGAAGAACAAGAAGGTGAAAATTGTGTAGGTGGGAATGAAGTTTTCACAAGTTACAGATTTGTAGGAAACTGCTCTGAGATACAGTAAGTACAGGAATGGGGGTGAGGCAGGTTTGCTGTTGGATTATAGGAAGACCAGACTTTCTGTTTTTGGTACACAACTCCTGAATTGAAGTGGATGCTATAGGCCAGAACCCAGTTTCTATTGCTCTTGTCTGGATTTTTATTTAACTGCACAGTATCAAAGAACTAAGTTTGAAATCAAGTAACAGAACTCCATAGGTCAATTTCTTTCTAATTATGTGATATTAGGTGCTATCCAGGACACATTACTCTTTTACTACTTATCCTACAGAGTGAGTGATTGTGTGATAATACATGCAGTTGGGATGTTCTACACAACTCACATTCTTTTTTATCAGAAAACCTCTGCTCCCACTTGTGATGCAGGGTCCCTTTCACACAACCACTCCTGCTGGAGTGAGCTGAGCCATGTGAAATTAATAGACACCCTCTTCCCATTCTTCAAAGAAACATGAATGTATATGCAAGGGAGGAGAGGCTTCTTCATGTTTGTTCTAAGCTTTCTCAATCTCACCAGGGGTTAACAGACTCTAAACTGGATGGAGCCATGTTTGCGTGGACAAAAGCATGCCTGCCTTCTGCATTTCATGTGCTTTCTAAGGAGAGATTTTCATCCAGTTCACTGTCAGTCCCTTCTCAATACCAAAGTAGGAAATTCTCCTAACAGATAAGTAAACATCATATCTAATCTCAGGAATCCAAATCTTTTGTAGGACTTATCTGGCATAAATTAAACTGTGGTTTCTGTGTCCTAGTTTTTGTCATTAAGACATAATTAATAATACTTGGCCATGGTTTATTCACAGAAGTATTTCTCCTCCATGGATAGGAAGTGAGATGAGTGTTGGATGGAGCCACTAGAACAATACTAAAAACCTAATCATTTACAAGTTTAAATCAAATATCTTTTCTTTAAGGAATCTTCATTGACCTTCAAAATGTGAAGGGAGAAAATTATGACTTGTCTTCTGAAGAGACATTGCTTTAACCTCTTCCCTCTATTTTTCTTGAGAACACAGCACTGAGAGTTCCTATGGAAATGTAGGTTTTCTTATCCTAATAAATAAGTGCATAATTAACTTGGAGAAAAAAAAAAAGAAAGAAAGGGCGCATTTCTATAGTACTTCCACTATGCAAGTGCAAGTGCAGCTGCCTTGCACTGCAAATTTGAAAGTGGGGAAATTGAGAATGTGTGCAGTCTGCAGCAGTGAAATTTAAAGAACATAACATTTGCTGAAAAACTTAGCACTGAGTAGGTTCCTGTTACCAAGGCCATCACATTGGGCCAGTTTGAGAATGCTGCAGCTTCCTAGAAATTTTACATTTTCCATAGAACTCTTTCTATATTTACAAGCAAGTTAATTATTGTGCTCTACCAAATTCAGGCCAGAATGGACAGAAGCAGCTTTCTAGTATACACACCCAATTTGTCCAGGCACCATGTATCCTCATCAGGCCTCAGACTGCCCTTGATCTCTAACTTTAAGGTCATTCTGCAACTTCCATTACTCCAGCCATCTACTATAAGCTTTAAACTTACAATCTTAAAAAACTGGATCCAAGGGAGCATGATTCTAGCCTAGTGGTTAAATCATTAGTGGTTAAATCAGAGTGCCTGGGTTGATTCCTAACTCCAGCTCCATCTCAGATTCTTGCCAATGGAGATCCCAAGAAGCAAGAGTGATAAACAAATAATGTGTTCCTGCCATTGTAGATCTTTGGTGACGTGGATCAGTGGATGGCTTCTTTATATGTCTCTATCTCTGTCTCTCTCTCTCCCTCCTCTGCTCCCACTCAAATAAATAAAAAAAAAATAAAAATCACTTGTGAAAAACAAGTTGAGAATGTGGAGATACTCAGATCAGTGAGTTGTTCAATCATTTTAATAATATATAAATGTGAAAATATAAAAGAAATTAAGGAAAACACAATTTTCCTCTTCAGCTTTAATGTTGTATACTTTCAAAATTTCAGTTTATAGTTGAGGCTTCTAGGCAAGAAAAGGAGAATAACAACCACTAAATTATTGTCAATATAGCTGTATTTTTCTACAAAGAAGGTTGAGAATAAATTGAGAAAATATGATGGCTTTAATAAAACAAACAAAGGTTATGATTGCAATTTGTATGTAACAAAATATTTTTATCAGCTTCCAAGAGTGGAAAACAAGAGTATTCAGATATTACTTACTACTTAGAGCCTTTTTACTCTGGGCATGTGAAACTGTGATCTTCTCTAAAGACAGGTATAGATGCAATGAAGTTATAAAATTCTATGATTTTTAAGTTGCTGTAATGTCCAGAAGTTTAACAGTTCCAAATGTGACTGTAATTTCATAATTTGAGGCATTTCTTTAAAAAGCAGCAACATACTAGAATGAAGGTCAATAGTATTTGTTTTCTATTCATTCAATGAGAATTATGAGGTATGAGGGGAATAATGTGAACAAATACCTACACAAGAAAATAATGTAGTAGATAGTATTCAATCTGCTTAAACATTCTAGCAAATTACCTTACATTTTAATTATAGTATATTTTATTAATATTTTTTACATTCAAATACATCCTTTACTAATAATTAACTAAGTTGATTGAGATATTTTAACTTACTTCCCCCCTGTACAATATCTTTTGTCTTCTCCATCTATTTAGTCTATTTAATCCCCTTGTATGGATTTGGCTTTTGCTATTCTCCAATCCAGGGTGTCCTTGAGGGCCAATATTGTGGCATGATATGTTAAGTTGCCACTTGCAATGCCAGCATCCTATAAGGGAGCACCAGTTCAACCTGTGGCTGTTCTACTTCTAATCCAGATTCCTACTAATGCGGCTGGGAAAGTAGTGGAAGATACCCAAGTGCTTGGGCCCCTGTGATTCATGTGGGAGATCCAGAAGTTTCTGTCCTCTGTCTTCAGCCTAACAAAGACCTGGTATTTGGGGAGCGAACCAGAAGATGGGAGATTCTCTCTCCCTCTCTCTCTCTCTGCCACTCTACCTTCCAAATAAATAAATAAATCTTTTAAAAAATGCTCTGTCTTCTTTCTAACAATGAGTTAGCTGCTTTATATATTTCATTGCACTTCTTTCTCTTCCCTAGAATATTTTCCAATACAAGTCAATGCAAACACATACTGCCTTCCTTATTATCAAATCAAAGGATGTATTTCTATTTTTGAACTATATAAAGCATTTTAAGATAGTTACCATCTCAACTTTGACATTATCTTCCCTAACGGATTTTGCTGTAGAAATGCTATACAAGGTTTATCTACTTACACACTGAACACTCCATTTTGTCCATCAACCTCAAAGAACAAACATAGTCTGTTGAGTAAATGACTATGATTTATGCTCTTGAATTTAATCCTGCAGGTACCCCCTTAGCACCAAGATGACCTTATCTACAAACAGCAGCCAAATAACTCATTGATCAGTGACTTTCAGTCACGTGCAGATATGAAAAAAGTTGATCAGGGAATAGTTGCTGGGTGGATTACAACTCCTTGAACCAAGAACATATAAAGACTGTACCAATTGGTGAAGGTTGAAATTGAAAAATGATGAGAAAGAGCTTTTTGCAGGCCGGCGCTGCGGCTCACTAGGCTAATCCTCCGCCTTGCAGTGCCGGCACACCAGGTTCTAGTCCTGGTCGGGGCGTCGGATTCTGTCCCACTTGCCCCTCTTCCAGGCCAGCTCTCTGCTGTGGCCCCGGAGTGCAGTGGAGGATGGCCCAAGTCCTTGGGCCCGGAACCCCATGGGAGACTAGATTAAGTACCTGGCTCCTGCCATCAGATCAGCGTGGCGGCCATTGGAGGGTGAACCAACGGCAAAGGAAGACCTTTCTCTCTGTCTCTCTCTCACTGCCCACTCTGGAAGACCTTTCTCTCTGTCTCTCTCTCTCACTGTCCACTCTACCTGTCAAATAAATAAATAAATAAATAAAAAGAGCTTTTTTTCAGCCATGATCATCATTGGCAAAAACAAAATAATGAAAAAACAAAATTGTGAATGAGTAGAGGCAGTCCATTGGTAGAGTGAGAACGAGCAACTGAAATTATGTTTAAATAGAAGATAATGAAAACGAGGTAGCATAATTAGTTCTTTGAGCTATTTCATGGCTTTTGTGCTCTTATTAATTTCAGGTTATATATGTTTCAACTCTGTAATTTTGGAGATATATGTAGGCCTATATCCCATTGAATGAAAAAGGTGTTACTTGTAACTTAGTACTTAGTACTCCATGTATTAGCTCCCAGAAATCAGTGGAAAATGAGATATTTATCTTTTTGGATCTGGCTTATTTCACTGGCAATAAATGTTTCTAGCTACATCCCTTTTGTTACAAAACACAGAAATTCATTCTTTTTATTTTATAAAAAGATTTAATTATTTATTTATTTATTTAATTTGAAAGCCAGAGTCATATATATAGAGAGAGAGTCAGAGAGAGAGAGAGACAGAGAGAGAGACAGAGAAAGATCTTCCATCCATGGTTTACTCTGCAAATGGCTGCAACACCCAGTACTGGGCCAAGCCAGGAGCCAGGAGCTTCATCTGAGTCTCCCACATAGTTGGCAGGGGCCCAAGCACTTGGGCGATCTTGCACTGCCTTTTCCAGGCCATTAACAAAGACTGAAAGAGCAGTCAGGACATGAACCAGTACCCATATAGAATGCTTATGGCTGAGTAGTATGCTACAACAATTTCTTTTCCAGTCATCAGTTGATTTTAAAAATTTAAAGTCTCTTACAAATGCATCAGAACATGTGATGCCACTATCCCCTATATTAGTGCAGGTTAAATTCCCAGCTACTTCCCAGTTTCCAAATAATGTGCTTGGGAAGTCAGTGGAAATTGATCTAATTATTTGGCTCATGCCACCCACACAATAGAGCCAGATAGAGTTATTGGCTTCTGGCTTCAGCCTGGACAAGACATGACTATTGGCAGTTGTTTGGGGAGTGAACCAGCAAATACATCTAGTTATCTATCTATCTATCTATCCATCTATCAATCATTTATGTATCCATCAAAGTCTCTATCTTTCCCTCTTTGTGTTGTTCTTCCTCACAAATAAATGTCAGGGAATAAAGAGAAAATAAAATAATAATACATAAAAAATGAAGAGGAAGTCTGTAAAAACAAAGAAAACTCACGTGTACAACCAAAACTGTCCACATAATGCATCAGCTTTATTCATTATGGATAAAGTTCTCAAACTTGAAACAGCCAATATGTCCTTCACCGAGAAATAGGGAAACAAATTGCAGTACATCCATATAGTAGAATATTATTCAGTGATAAAAATAAATAACTCTTGTCTATACCCCTGCAGTACAATGGTCTATCTACCTTTTACTGATAGTGCTCTGTGATTTAAAGGAGCATTGAGCCTGTGATTTTAGATTGAAATAAAAAGGAAAAAAGAGAAAGAAGAAAAGAAGGAAAGAAAGAAGAGGGAGAGGAGAAAGTATCATTGTATATTCTTGAATTATATCTATGAAATTTATAAAATCTGTTCTCTCTATATAAATAAATTTGAAGATTAATCAATGAACCATCTACCAATACACAAGACATGCAGAAACATTAATTCATATTGTTAGTGAAAGAAGATAATTGGAATGACTGTGTACTTTATGATCCCAACTATATAACACACTGGCCAAAGTAAAACTATAGAAACAATAGAAAAACATAGTAAGTGTCAAAGGTTTGGTGAGAATTGAGTTAAAATGAATAGGAAAGGCACACTAGGTTTTGAAGGCAGTGTAATTACTCTGACACTCAAATAAAATGAATTTGTTAAAGCACGCAAAACTCTAGAACAGAAAGAGTGAGCCTTAGTGTAAACTATGGATTTCAGTTAAAATTTATCAAAAATAGCTTATCCAATTTATTATGTGTAAAATGCATCCCACTCATACAATATGTTGATAAAAGAGGAAATCGTGATTGGAGGAGCACTTTACTCATTTTTCTTTCTTTCTTTCTTTTTTTTTTTATTTGACAGGTAGAGTTAGACAGTGAGAGAGAGAGAGATAGAGAGAAAGGTCTTCCTTCCGTTGGTTCACTCCCCAAATGGCTGCTAAGGCAGGCAAGCTGCGCCTGTCGGAAGCCAGGAGCCAGGTGCTTCCTCCTGGTCTCCCATGCAGGTGCAGAGGTCCAAGGACTCGGGCCATCCTCCACTGCCCTCCCGGGCCACAGCAGAGAGCTGGAAGAGGAGCAACTGGGACTAGAACCTGGTGCCCATATAGGATGCCAGAGCCATAGGCAGAAGATTAACCAAGTGATCCACGGCGCCAGCCTCTACTCATTTCTCCATAAATATAAAGCTACTTTTAAAGTAAAGTCTAGGGCCAGCGCTACAGCTCACTAGGCTAATCCTCTGCCTGCGGCATGGGCACACCAGGTTCTAGTCCTGGTCGGAGAGCCAGATTCTGTCCCAGTTGCTCCTCTTCCAGTCCAGCTCTCTGCTGTGGCCTGGGAGTGCAGTGGAGGATGGCCCAATCCTTGGGCCCTGTGCCTGCATGGAGACCAGGAGGAAGCACCTGTCTCCTGGTTTCAGATGGACACTGCACACGGGCCTCAGCGGCCATTGCGGGGGGTGAACCAACGGAAAAGGATGACCTTTCTCTCTGTCTCTCTCTCTCTCTCACTGTCCACTCTGCCTGTCAATAAGTAAATAAATAAATAAAGTCTATTACTTTGAAAAAGCATAGATGCAATTATAAAATTATCTGACTTCAAAATTTATTATAAAGCTACATACCAAGACATTAGTACTTATATAAAAATAGACTGAATAGAGAATCTGGAAGTTGTTCCACACACACACATAATTAATTGCTTTCACACAAAGAATCATAGATCTCCACTTACAAGTCCAAAATATGAAACTTCTAGATGAACCATGGATGAAAATCTTTGTAAACTGGGATTATATAACTTTTCTTTAAAAAGACAAAATAGGGTTACCGGCGCCGCAGCTCAATAGGCTAATCTGTCTGCAGCACCAGCACCCCGGGTTCTAGTCCCGGTCGGGGTGCCGGATTTTGTCCCGGTTGCCCCTGTTCCAGGCCAGCTCTCTGCTATGGCCCGGGAGTGCAGTGGAGGATGTCCCAGGTTCTTGGGCTCTGCACCCACATGGGAGACCAGGAGAAGCACCTGGCTCCTGGCTTCGGCTCAGCACGGAGCGCCAGCCGCAGCGTGCTGGCCGCGGCGGCCATTGGAGGGTGAACCAACAGCAAATGAAGACCTTCCTCTCTGTATCTCTCTCTCTCACTGTCCACTCTGCCTGTCAAAAAATAAAAAAAAGAAAAAAAATACAATCTATAAAAAGGAAACCAATAAATCTAACTTTATCAAAATTAAGAAGCTATTAAAAAGTTTAAAAAAGTCAGGGTGATGAGTGAGAGTAAATATTTGACAAATACATTTGATAAGGATCTGTATCCATAATATATAACACAAATCTAAAATTGTCAAAATATAGCTTCATAAAAATTTGATTAATATTTTTAAAATAAAACAAACCCAAAGAAGAGATATGGGAAATGATTCATAAAAGAAGCTATTATTTTTAGTCATTATGAGAGTGTAAATCAAAACTGTATTGGGTTATTACTATATACCTATTAACATTTTTGATGATGTCAAATAATGACAAGAAAGTGAAATAATTGTAACAGTTCTGTGAATGGAGAAAAGCACATCTAGTTTAGAAAACAACTGGCAGTTTCTTAAAAATTTAAACACACAATTACATTGTGACACAGCTATCTCATTCCTAGGTATTTTCCCAAAAGAAATTCTCCATTAAAGAATTGCATTTGGATTTTTAGCTTTTATTTTTTATTTGAAATGCAGTGTAGCAGAGAAAGAGAGAAGGAAAGGGAGAGGGAGAGGGAGAAGGAGGGAGGAAAGAAGAAGGGAGGGGTCCAGGAAAAGAGAGAGAGAGAGAAAGATATTCCATAATCTGGTTCCCCAAGTGCTGCCAACAAGAAGACTGGTCCAGGCTGAAGCCAGGAGCTTGGAACTCTGTTCAGATACTGAGGACGGCAAGGACTCAAAGTACTTCAGTCATAATCTGCTGCCTAATTGGATGCATCAGCAAGAAGCTTATTTGCAATAGTGCAAGGACTTGAACCAGCATTACAATATGGCATGCAGATGTAAAAAAATGGACACCTTAAAGTACTGTGCCACAGTGCCCACGCTCCCTATGTGTTTCAAATTTCAACAGCTTTCTTCATGGTAGTCACAACTATAAACAAACTGAAAGTCTATCAGCTAATCAAAGGAAAAAAAATTATAAGACTGAAATACTACCACTATAAGTCAGCAATAAAAAGAGATGAGCTATTAATACATAACAGAATGGAAAAATCTAAAATATATTATGGTACATGAAAAACTCAGTCACAAAAATCTAGGTACTACCTGTTGGGAACAGAGTGCAGATTGGTGGCTCCTCACACAGGGCACCAAAATGTTAGGACAAGAAGCACAGAACAGAGAAGATGCAGGTTATGAATCTACATACAGACAAAAAATTTATTCAGAGAAAATAAATCTGCAGCGGTAGATGACCCACTGCTTGCTTGCACTGACTGGACAAGTGGCAGAGGGCTTTGACCCTAGGACTGGGCCTTTTTATATTTTAGGTAGGCTAGTGGTGGGTCTAGGGATAGGGGACAGCAGGTGGTGGTGAATTCCTCCATACTGGTCTTGCAAGTAGCTACCAGGTCTCCAAACCTGGGGGGTGGATTGGAGGGGGTGTAAAGAAAATAGGGTGTGAGACCGAATTGAGATTCAGAGACAAGGAATAAATTTCAAAGTTTATCTAGCTTTTAGCGATGAGAAAGAATGGATGAGGCTTACCTCTTTAATCCATCAACCCTAACTCTGAGCATAGATAAGGAGATGGAGTACTGATTTCTTTCTGGTTACTTCCTGCTGATATGGGGCTGGGTGGGAGTGGAGAGCCTTGGGGCAAGGATTTGAGTGAGGATCTAAACTCAGCATCAGATTGATTGAAGAAGAACAGCTGTTTTGTGTTGCTCCTGAGAGATGGTTTGAGATACAGCAGTTATTTGTTCCTGCAAGAACCTTCAGAATAAGTTAATTATACATGGCAGATGGAAGCACTGTATTTGCGAGGACAAAAGGAGATGTTAGAGACATTGTCCATGGCAGAAAAGATGGCTAAAATGATGCAGAGTTACCTTGTGAATACAACTAGTTAGTGCATCTTTTTATGTGTTCAATCCTATCTCTTACCACATCTAATTTATTGGGGTAAAAGCAACACTCTTCACCCAACAAGAGGCAAAGTTCTCTCTTGGCTGTGAGGAGGCCTAGTGCTGAGCACTTCCAGAGGACCACTGCTGCCAATGAATCTACCTGATCCTGGAGGTGAGACAGTTGCTGTGTAGGTCATATATATTTTCTTTGAGAGTGAGAGATAAACCTTCAATTTTATTTACCTTGTCTACTGAAACAGATACTCTAGTCATTCTTGTTCCAATTCCTATAAAGGTACCCAGAGAGATTATCAATGAAGTTGTTAGGTAGGAAGTCAGAAAGGAGCTTATGTGTGTGTGACAAAGGCCTAACGAATTGACATCTAGGTCCAGCATCTACATCTCAAAGTCATTCAATAACCTTCCAGGTGCAGCCCAGTATCTGCACTTCAAACATCCTGCCCGGATCTTGATCTTCCAGGGGGTCCTGCCCATCCTTCCTCTAACCAGGGTGAAGCCAACCAGGCTTCCTCCTGTCTGATAACTTTAGGGGGAAATCTCAAAAAGGAATTTTTCATATTTACATCCAAAAAGTCCTTTGGTCCAGGAGGAGAAGAAGTGGGAAGGCAGGACCCATCACCTTAAAAACCCCGGCCTCAATGGGACTGCGCGCTCAGCCCTCTGACTCTCCGCTGAGCTGCCCACCTGGCCCGCCCAGGTGTATTCTCTCCACTCAACCATGTAACCTCGCTCTCCCCCAGTCTGAGCGACTGGGCTCTCTCTCTCAAGTTCTGTCTGGAAAGGTGCCCATCTGTTCTTACGGAAGTCCCTACCCTATTAAACCTTGCTATTTTGCTTTCCACTTATTCTTTGTCTTGCACGAAGACCAGAACCCTTGCTTTCTCCGGTAACAAAATGAGTTCAAAATTCCTCTTTATGTTGTGGGTTATAGGAACAGAAAATAAGGATTGGTCTAGGGTATAGGAAAAAGGAGGAAATAGGAAGGCAAGGGTACAAGCCCCTGCACAGCTGGTGGGGAGGTAGATTTCCCTAGTTGCCACAGGGAAAGAATGCCCCGTTTCTTGTCCTATACACACGATCATATAGCAAGAGGTGACTTTTATGCCCTCATGCTGCAGGGGAATATGATGAGTAAATGTCTTTTCAGCTGCTTTCATTGCGTGTGAGTAGTGGTGGGTAGTAGGGGGTAGGCCTAGGAGAGCGACAACTAGGTCATAGTGGTGGGGGTAGTGAACCCACATTATGGGAAGAAGGAATGAAGTGCACCTGATGCATAAAGGGGCTTGACCAATTAGCAAGGACATAGCAAAAATTCTGTGAACAGGCATAGCAGATGAATCCTCTGGTGTTATTTCCCTATACAACTCTGGTGTTTCTTCCTTTAGCCATGCTGGCATTTCTTCCTGAGAATCCCAGAAGAGATATATGTCCTGGGGTTCTGCGAGGCAGGTTGTGGTCCTTGTAATGTAAACAAGTCCATAGGCCTTTTCCCAGGGCTTGGTGGGAGTAGAGAGCCTTGCCAGCCCTTGGGGGAGGAGTGTGCGCAGATCCAACATGAAGAGACAATGGGATTATCTTCAAAAAGCAGACTAGAAGAAATGCTAATGGGAGGTGGGTAAGAATTTAGGGAGGAAATGTCAGTGAAAGCTATGTGGGGGATTAGAGTCTCATTAGGGGACTAAGTTAGAAGCAGGAGATAGCAGAAAGCATCTTATTTAGAAAAGATAAAAGAGGGCAAAGAGAAGTTTTTTGTTGTTGTTGTTGTTTTTGTTGTTGTTGTTGTTGTTGTTGTTGTTGTTTTACCACCAATGAGAGCACATTTTGGTAAGAAGAGGGAAGATGAGAGGAGGAATAGCTTCTTTAGGGTTTGAAATAGGGTCTCTGGTGGAGAGGTCTTTTGTAAGGGCTCATCTAGATCACCCTTGGTAGCTTCACAGAGAGGTTTAGCAATAAGAGACACTGGGGAATACTGGAGTTGTGCCCTGCCTCCGCAAGGAGAAACCAGGTCAGAAATTTAAGTAGAAAGGGAGATAAATTCTAGGATACCCTGTCAGGCTGTCACAGTCCAGTTTTCATCTGGGGAAGTTCAAGCATCACCAGAGAGTCGCCCTGGTCAGAGGTTCTCAGTCATCCACCAGGCTATTCCCTGTTGCACACATCCAAGGTCTCTCACTTGAAAGGAAAATGAAGATTCAGAGAGAAGAAAAGAGAGTTTGGAAGAAAGGGGAAGGGATCCACAGCTCTTACCCAAAAACCAGATACTTTGCCTCCCTCCTCACATAGGGCACCAAAATGTTCGGAAAAGAGCAGCAGAACAGAGAGGAAGGAGAATAGAAATCTACAGACAGACTGAATTTATTCTAAGAAAATAAATCCAGAGGAGAGTGACCAACTGTTGGTGTGCACAGACTGGACATGTGGCAGAGGGCCTCGAACCCAGGGGCAGGGCCTTTTTATATCTTAGGTGGGAATTCCTCCATACTGGTCTTTTTTTATTACGATTTTTTATTTATTTATTTGAGAGTTAGAGCTACAGACAGTGAGAGGGAGAGACAGAGAGAAAGATGTTCCTTCCATTGGTTCACACCCCAAATGGCCACAATGATCGTAGCTGTGCCAATTTGAAGCCAGGAGCCAGGTGCTTCTTCCTGGTCTCCCATGCGGGTGCAGGGGCCCAAACACTTTTGCCATCTTCTACTGCTTTCCCAGACCATAGCAGAGAGCTGGATTGAAAGAGGAGCAGCCAGGACTAGAACCAGTGCCCATATGGGATGTCGTTGCCGCAAGCGGAGGATTAACCTACTGTGCCACGGCACCAGCCCCCATACTGGTCTTTGAAGTGTCCACTGGACCTCTGAACTTGGGGAAGAATGTGAGAGTGGGGTATAAAGACAATTGGGTGTGAGACTGAACTGAGATTCAGGGACAAGGACTAAATTCCAGTATTCATCTATCCTTTGGGCAATGAGTGAGAATGACTGAGGCTTGTGTCTTTGTCGCATTACTACATAATTCCATTTATTTTCCTTCCTGAAAAGGGTAAAATTATAGTAGCAACAACAAAATAAATAACAGGAGACATAGAATTGGGGAAAAGGATTAATTATGAAGGGGCTTAGCTTAAAGAAAACTTTGGAGATTTATGAATATATTTGTCAAGACTAGTCAAATTGGAGGAGGAGTTTAGCCTACCAGATAATTTGCCGATTTTCCAGTGAGTGGAGTGCTTGGGTTAGATACCTGACTTGGCATCTGACCCAACTTCCCGCTGATGCTGACTCTGAGAAGCAGCAGTGACAGCTCAGGCAATTAGGTTCCTGCCACAATGTGGGAGATCTGGATTCCATTCCCAGCCCTTAGTTTTAGTCTTGGCCCAGCCCTGGCTATTGTGGGTGTTTACAGAGTGAAACAGCAGATGGAATCTTTCCCTATCTCAGTCTCTTTATGCTTCTCAAATAAATAAATAAATAAATAAGCAACATTTTATTAAAAACTAGTTAAATTATGTCTTTAAAATTGATTAATAGTATTGTAATGATCTATCCTGGACTTTAAAAATCAAACCTCAGTTACACACAAACTCCCCACTTTTATATTGAAGGACCATTAAAGCCTTTATCCCTCCTTATATATTTGTCTCCTTCACAGTAAATTCTATTTAAAGTAGACTATGCCTCTCTTCCCTGAACACACTTCACTCTTTTATACCTTCACACAAAAGCACATGATATTCATACTTATTTAGTTGTAGAGTATGACATTAGAGGTCTTCTAAGTGTATTTTAGAAATGATAAATATTTTGCAGATAGAGAAAATTACTTGTGCAATGTCCCAAATCTAGTTAGTTACAGAGCAAGAATTAACTTGGAATTAAATACTTTGTATTTCTATCCATCCACCAAAGTTTAATCTAATATGTGAGTTAGTCATCATACTCAATATTTATATATTTTTATGTTGACTCATCGATTTTATCCAGATAATTTTTATTAAATTATTTTACCTTGGTTTATACTAATGTATGTATCTGTCTAATTACCCCACTAACTTATGAGTCTGAAATTGACAAATTTTGCTTTATCCCTCTAAATTCTAGCACAGTGCTTGAAAAACAGGTTTTACTCATTGGAAACTTATTTTTGTTTAATTTGTGAAAGGGTATCAGGCTACAAGAAGTCACACTGATTTATCAAAGGAAGCATTTCTCTGTTTAAAACAAGAGATGGGCTTCGTCTGATGACTCGACTCATACAGAGTGGGATCTCTTATAAAACATTCTTGAAAACCTAATATTTTAACTGTTTTGACACAAGAAGAAAGTCGTCTCCTACATAAAAATGCAAATATATTTGTCTGATGATGCCAGATATGTTAAGACCATAATGAAGAAAAATTAAACTAAGTGGCAAACTGGTAGGCCCTGATGATTTGTATTTGTGTAGCATAACCATCTAGGAGAAACAGTTGGCCTGCATCCACAGTCTTTCCAGTTAGTGGATATTTCACTTGTTTTATGCATGTGATATTATATTAGCAAATGCTCGTTTAATGGACTGAAGCTAATGAAAATCGGAGCTATGAATGTGTCAGGTCTGATCCTTTAGTTCTTATATTACCTGAGTTTTCTCTAACTCCTTCTTGGAATATACGGGTCCTGGCAATTAGATTAGATAAAGGATAGATGATGGATGAAAGAAGATCCCAAGGCAGATTATATCATTTATGCTAGTAGGCCTTTCCTCAGGGATCATGGACACTCAGATCTACGTTTGCCTTGGAAAATGACAGGCTCATTTTGATCATATCTTCTTATTCTTTTCACAAACTTTCTGTTTACTTACACAATTTGAAAGTCAGATTTTTAAGCCAACATAAATGGTCTTTAGGAAGTATGAAGGATGTGTGAAATGGTAGAAAACCAGAGGGAGGCAATTGCTTTAATTTCTATGAATTGCAGATTTGTGAGCTCAAAAGGATTTTTTAAAAGTAGCTAAGAAAAGAAAGAAACAGAGGGAAAAGGCTGTTAGTGATTAAGAAAACTGAATCCTGTATTGGAGTTTGATGTCCAGCTCTGGATCCTGACTCCAGGTTCCTGTCTGCACAGCACCTGGGAGGCGGCAGTGAGGACCCAAGTAGTTGGGCCTCGGACACCCATATGGGAGACTAAGATTGTATGTCCAGCTCCTTGCTTGAGCCCTGGCCTAGACTTGACCATTTCACTCTTCTGAGGAATGAAACAGAGGATGAAAGTTTCTCTCTCTCTCTCAAACAAATAAATAGATAAATGGAAAAGAACAAGAGATTGTTAAAAACCAGAGTAAATTTACTGAAAACAAGCCATCAGACTTGCACATGTATCATAAATAGGTCTCAGAATATTTCACTGTGCAATTTTAACAACTTTTGTAAGAGTTTCTACAACTCTGTGTACCCATAGGTTAATAACTGTGTAATTATGCTTAAAGTGTACTTATTACAGTACTGCTTTCAACCTCATGATACTCCATGACTCTGTGACAGTAACATTTTCATCATAATTTGTCTGATTAAAGAAGATGTGTGCTATTAATTATTTGAAATAATGAGACTTTCTTTGAAATCTAATGGTACATTTATATACATTGGCATTATGGACATATATATTGATTAAAGATGTTAACTGCGGTAATCTATGTCCTTAATGAGTTGTTTATAAAAGCATTCCATTTACAGTAAAAGATGTGTTTAAAATCTCTAAGTTTTAATGTGGGATTTACAGCAGACCCCCTTTACCTGCAGCTTTGCTTTATACAGTACGTTGAGGTCAATCACATTCCATAAATATTAAATGAAAAATTCCAAAAACAAATTATTTGTAAGTCCTAAATTGCAGATCATTCTAAGCAGTGTCATGGAGTCTGGTGTCATCCAGCTCCCTCCAGTCCAGGGTGTGAATTTTCTTTTTGTCCTGTACATGCATACTGTTTTGTGCTTCACACCCAATAGTTATTTTGTTGATGTCATTGTTAGCAGATCAACTGTTGTGATATCATAGTACTTGCTTAAATTAAACCCTATGTTACTTTTTTTTTTTTTTGACAGGCAGAGTGGACAGTGAGAGAGACAGAGAGAAAGGTCTTCCTTTTGCTGTTGGTTCAACCCCCAATGACTGCTGCGGCCAGTGCACTGCAGCCGGTGCACCGCGCTGATCCGAAGCCAGGAGCCAGGTGCTTTTCCTGGTCCCCATGTGGATGCAGGGTCCAAGGAACTGGGCCATCCTCCACTGCACTCCTGGGCCACAGCAGAGAGCTGGACTGGAAGAGGAGCAACCGGGACAGAATCCAGCATCCCAACCTGGACTAGAACTCGGGGTGCCAGCACCACAGGCGGTGGATTAGCCTATTGAGTTACGGCGCCGGCAACCCTACTTTACTTTAAATTGTCCACAAAACACAAGAGTAGTGATGCTGGTTATAAATATACACCAAAAAGAAGCTCTGAAGATCACCTTTAAGTGAAAAGATAAAAGTTTTCAATTTAGTGTGGAAAGAATACAAATTGTATGCTGATTATATTAAGAACTATGATAAGAAGGAATCTTAGCCGTGAAATCGTGAGGAAGAAAAGAGAAGCCCTTTCTAACATAAGATCAAGCGTTACGGTTACATTACCTGGTGTTTAGTTAAGATGGAAAAAGATTAAGACAGAAAAAAATGGGTAGAAGACATAAATAGAAAATGTGTTCTCACTGACCACAACATATTGTAGCAGAAAGCATTGATCCTCTGCAAATACCCTAACAAGGATTCCTCTGAAACAAGTGACATCAATCCATTTATTGCAAACAAGGGTGGTTATACAGATTCACAGATAAGTTTGCATTGAAAAGAGGCAGGTTGTACGTTCCCACTCTTCTGGCAGAGTTGAAGTTGAGTTTGGAGAAAGGATACCATTCAGAACAAGCCTTCTATTACAATGAAGATTGATTTTACAGGAAGAAGATGCCCAAAAGGACCTAAATTCTGAAGGTTCAAGGGAAATATCAAAGCATCAAAAATGGAAGGATTATTTTTGTACTATGTGGCAACACTGCAAGGCATATTATACAGTCAGGCATAATGAACAGAACAAAGAACCCATGTACTCTATAAAAAAAAATTATCATAATAAGACAGTGTGAATGACAGCCATATTATTGATGGATTGGTTCCACCAATGATGAACCAATAGCTGGGCAAGGTCAAAACCAGGAGCTTCTTCAAGGTCTCCCACATGGGTGGCAGGGGCTCAAGCACTTGGGCCATTTCTGCTGCTATTCTCAGGCCATTAGGAAGAAATCTTTAACAAATTCTTGCAACATAATCAGCAGAATGGGCTGGCTTCTCAGAGGTATGCAGCATGTATGATTATTCTATGTAGCCCAATCAACTAAAGCAATATCTAGCAATACCTGCTCAATATCATTTTGTGTTCCAAACTGAGACAGCCACTTCCATGGAGCACCTGGTATTTAGGTAGTACTAGACCTATACTCTATACTTACAGGACAATGATAGAGGAATGAAAGAAAGACAAATAGAAAAGAGGAAGGGGTAGAGTGCAAACTGGGAACATGAGTTTAATAAAGTCATTTGCAAGGTCTTTAGTATCCCAGTTGTGTTGACTTTTGCTACATTCACATTGATCTGCTTAAATGTAAATTTTATTTTATAGACTTCATTATACTTTGGCTAGAAAAATCAAAATACCATAGACAATATGT
Source organism: Oryctolagus cuniculus (assembly GCF_964237555.1). NCBI lineage: Eukaryota > Metazoa > Chordata > Mammalia > Lagomorpha > Leporidae > Oryctolagus > Oryctolagus cuniculus. Next base: position 33,375,095 of record NC_091441.1, on the reverse strand, counting down.
GATTCCTGGAAATTGAGCATAAGAGATCCTTCTGTCTTCATTGATGTGTTAATGAGCTAGGTCAGATGTTTATGGATTTTTATTAAATTAATCAAAGAACCCTGTAGTCAACTTGAGTTCCTTTTTCCAAAGTTCATTAAAATATAATCCTTACTAATTAAATTGAACATTGCTTATCTGTTGCTGGGATACCATTACCTCCTCTAGTTAAGAAGTTACTTATAATGTAGAGAGGGAGAAATGTTTGGCCATCTGCCCATTTGGAAGGTATTCATCATTATTGGAATATTAGCTTTTGTAAGTTATTGGAATATGGCAAAACTGAAAGAAAAAACTGTCTATTTTATAGTTATGGGAAACACTGCCTATTGGCAGACATTCAAGCATTTAAGTTTACAGAAATGCAGTAGTAAAACCTGGGCTACTATCATACTTTCATTAATTTTCCTCTTGTTCTTAAAGGTTTCACTGTAGCTGGACAAACCTCTCTGTCCTCAGGGTAACATGTTTCATTTCTAACTTTCACCCTTTTGTTCTGAGAAACTATCTTCTATTCTATCAAAATCCAATCCATCAGTTACAAGGGTCCTAGATTGATTTTAAGGAAGAATTTAGGTCCATCATATTATGTTTCACAAATTTGGTAGTTAGGGAAACCAGGGGTCTACTCAGAACAAAATCACCTACCTCTAATCACAGGTTAGACAGTGAGATTACTTGCTCCCTCCCCAAATTACTATTCACATTAATATGATTATACCATTACATTGACTTCATTCATGTAACATTATCCCAGGAGACTTTTTCCCAGGAAATAACTTGAGTGTTCATTAGAGGAACTTTCCAAAAGTTGGTGAACATTTCAGTAGAATTCTTGCCTTGTTGCTTTCCTTAGTCTTACCATTTTGTCATGCTCCTTATCCAGTTATAATCAAATTCCGACTCAGACATACCTGATTTAAACCAAATCACCTCTTCTCAATAAATTTCTTCTTTGCGTTTCCCCCTCTGACACTACTAAAGTTTGTCAAGTGGGTTTCTTCCATACTGTGGCAAGTGATAAACTTCCCCTTATTTTGTCAACATGCTATATTGGAGATATATGTGAAGAAACATGAACTTGTCGATGAAAACAATGTTAATCATTATGAGGGAAATTCTCCACATAACAAGGCATTTGTGAATTGCTTTTGTTTTCTGGGCTTTGCCAGAAAATAGCAATGTGATCAACCTGAGTGATGACTAAAACCCTGTGAGATAATGAAGTGAAAGACTATCTGTTTTTGTTAGTTAAGTTTATTGAGAATTAAGTAACAAAATAAACATGGGTAATGGAGGAGCAAAAGGAAATTTTCCTGAGTCTTTGAAAGTTTTAGTCATTAAGTCAACTGTAATAAGCTGGCTATAGATAAATAGATAAATAGATAAAAATCATAAATTGTTAATGTGCATGGTTGTATCGCAAGAAAGAGTTCACAATTTTTTTATCAGTGACATTCAGAAGCTTGTATTCTCTCTGTACATGGGAGAAGGAGATGAGAAATACAGGCAATTCTGACAGGTAGTAAATGATTTTAGGAGAAGTTGAATAACTCCAAAGATGACAATAATTTGTAAATGATTCTTTTTGAAAACTTAGTGGGATCATAGAACAGACACCAGCTTATGAGAGAGTGATGGCATTCTTCAGTCTTTCTCCTGCAAAACGAGTTCAGTCTTCCATGGTTAATGACATCTCAGGGAGAGTGTGTAAGGTGCTGTGTCCTTTGTGGAAGGGCTTCAGATAAGGGAACTTCAGAGTCTGGATTCCACCTTGTGCGTGGCAGGAGGAAACAGAAGAAGATCGAGAAGTCCTTGATTCTGAGATTGCATTTCTTTTAGTTCAAAGTGCTAAGCATGCCAAAATGCCATATTTGGGGCCAGCGCTGTGGCATAGTGGGTAAAGCTGCTGCCTGCAGTGCCAGCATCCTATGTGGGCGCTGGTTTGAGTCCCAGATGCTCTACTTCCGATCCAGCTCTCTGCTATGGCATGGGAAGCAGTAAAGGATGCCCCAAGTCCTTGGGCCACTGCACCCATGTGGGAGACCCGGAAGAGTCTCCTGGCTCCCAGCTTCAGCTCGGCACAGCTACAGACATTGCAGCCAACTGGGAAGTGAACCAGAGGATGGAAGACCTCTCTCTCTCTCTGTCTCTCTCTCTTTCTCTGCCTCTCCTTCTCTCTCTGTGTAACTCTGACTTTCAAATTAAAAAAAAATGCCTTATTTTTGGATATCATTTTCTGATCCTCAACACTAACATAGTAGAAGGAAGAAAAGATTGCTAAAAAATTTTACTCAATTAAAAAGACAGTAACATCAGTGTGTACAGTGATCTGAAGGACCCTTGTATACAGCCATAGGCTATTCCAGAATTCTGTGGAGAACATTGCTTCTGCAGCTCACATCTAGTTATTGTTATGTCCTGTCTCCTACTCTCTTCCAGGTTCCCAGATATCCACTCATGATGCTGATTCCAAAGGCAGGTCTATATTACATGAATGTTAAGAACTCACCGAATACTGCATGGCAATTAGAAAATATAGGTTCATTTAAAATTATATTTGAATCATTGAGGCCGATGCTGTGGCATAGCAGGTAAATCCACCTCCTTCAATGCCAGCATCGTATATGGGCTCTTGTTCTTGTCCCGGCTACCCCACTTATGATCATTTCCCTGTTACTGGCCTGAGAAAAGCAGCGGAAGATGGCCAAAGTATTTGGGTCCCTGCTACCCAAGTGAGAGAAACAGAAGTAGCTCCTGGCTCCTGGCTTTGGCCTGGCCCAGCTCTGGCCATTATAGCCATCTGAGCCACCAGCAAATGAAAGACTCTGTCACTGCCTCTCTCTCTCTGTAACTCTGAATTTCAAAATAAATAAATAAATCTTTAAGAAAAAATAAGATAGGGATTCATTACACAGACTGCATTAACATTTTGTTGTTTATCTGTATAAGATTTTTCATGCTTATGTAGATCCTGCCTATTTTTTGATGAAATATTTATATTCCTTGTTATGTATGATTGTTTACAACTATATTTAAAATATGCTTAACTAAACAATTTTAATAATCAACTAATTATATTGATATATTAATTCATATAGTCCCCTTATTCTAGTCTCCTTGGCTACCTTGTATTGTTTTCTAAGCTCCAAGTTTGTCCTTTTTCTCTAAAATAGGCTATTCTTTTTATGAATACTACCAAACTTAATATTTCCTGTCTTTCTGTCCACAAACATTTGTGTTGTAGTTTTTCTCCTATGAAAAATTCTTTGAAAAACATTCATGTACAATTCTTTTGATGTATGTCACACCAGAGTGGAACCAGTGAGACACAGAGAGACAAAATATATGCATATTTTTTACTTTTTTTACACTTTTCCAAATGTGTTGTGAAAGTCTACCAAAAGTGCATCAACGTTTTTTCTTTGCCTCACACCCATAAAAATATGTGATTCTGTGAATCTTTGTTATGCTGCCATTTTGCAGAATATGTAAGAATGTCCATTGTGATTTTAACTGCATTTCTGAGATTAGTTACATAGTTGAGTCCTTTTCATAGGTTAACTGGCCATTTGGACTTCATCTGTATGGTTACATTATTGTTTTGCTTATACTAGGCTGCTTTAAAAAGTTCATGAATATAGATTATATTTTCCATGAACTTGTTGAAGCCTTCTACTATTAAATTAGATGACTTATCCTTTTCTTCTGACTTGTTTGGATATTTCATCTATGTATATTATTTCCATCCTACCACATATTCAAATCCTGGAAAAACAACAAAATTCAAAATTCGAAGTAATTTTTTTTATTTTTTACTGAATGCGTATCACTTTTACACTGTAACAAAACAAAAAAAATTATAAATTGAATCATAATTAATTGAGGACTGTTTGTATAAATTACTTCTACTTTCTCTCTCTCTTTTATTATTGACTTAATTTATGACTGCTAAGTTAACTAATTTTTACTTACTCTTTTTATCCAACAAATATATTTATTGCTGTAAAGTTCCCTTTACATCCAGATTTAAGAGCTTTCCACAAGTTTTGATACATAGCATTTTATTTTGTGGTTCAACATGTTTTCCAAGTTCAGTGTCAATTTGTTATAATTCAAATTATTTTATGTATTAATTTCCAAAGAAAAATTTTCAATTTATTATTTTATATTTAATTTTTAAAATATTTTGGGCTGGCTCCACAGCTCACTAGGCTAATCCTCTGTCTTGCGGCGCCAGCACACCAGGTTCTAGTCCCAGTCAGGGCACTGGATTCTGTCCCGGTTGCCCCTCTTCCAGGCCAGCTCTCTGCTGTGGCCAGGGAGTACAGTGGAGGATGGCCCAGGTACTTGGGCCCTGCACCCCATGGGAGACCAGGATAAGTACCTGGCTCCTGCCATTGGATCAGCGCGGTGCGCCGGCTTCAGTGCGCCTGTGGCGGCGCCCATTGGAAGGTGAACCAACGACAAAGGGAGGACCTTTCTCTCTGTCTCTCTCACTGTCCACTCTGTCTGTCAAAATAATAACAATAATAATAATATTTTGGTTAGAAAATAGTAATGATAAAATTTTTTGAGTCCTACTATATTATCCAACTCATGATCAAATTTAAAAATGTTCTGATTATTGAAAAAAATGCATATTATGATATTTTTGGATGTAATGTTTGATAATTGTTTATGTATTTGAATTATGTTCATATATTTTAAATTTTTTCTTATGTTCCATCTGACACCATGATTGTGGATTTACCTCTTTCTTATATCTTTATTCTTTCATTTCTATCGTTTTGTTTTTATTGCGAGACTAGGTTTTCAGGTATATAGAAAATTAAACCTTTTCACTAATATTATTATCTCTAATAATGCTTCTAAAATTATTAATTTAATAATTAATTTAATTAATAATTTAGTATTGTTTGATTTGCTTCATATATGTTTTTCTATGGTTTTTATTTTAAAATTTGGAGGATCCTTTGTTTTGAATGATGCTTTTAAAATAAAATAGTTTTGTTTTCCTTGATATGCTCATTCTTATATTTTGGAGATTTTCTGTATTTACATTTAATAGAATTACTACTTTGATAGCTTGAAATTGAAAGAAGCGGCTGTGAGCCACCATAAAAGTAGCCTTAAAAAAAAAATGGGGCTCCTGAGACAAACAGTTCCAGAGATGGCCTTGGGAAATGGGGAGTAAACCGGTTCACAGAGAAAGCAGTTAGCTACTAACCAGAGATATGGGCAACAGAACATCCTGCTATGTAGATAAGCCCCCTCCCCTGTGCTTGTTCAAGCTTAACAAAAAAAAAAAAAAAAAAAACCTGCGAGGCATGTAGGGCACGTAGCCACCCCTTTCTGCTCTTCAATGACCCCCTCCCCTTATCCAAGCTTCCGTTTCTCCTCCTCCTCAACGACCTCCTCCCCTTATAGTTGCCCAATAAACTTACGCCACCCTATGGTATGTTAATTTTGTGGTTTTGCCCCTTAAAAGCTGTGTGAGATGGCTGCTCGGGGCTCCTCTCGCTTTCTCGCTGCTTGCAGCAGCAGAGGGCCCATTTGCGCAAATGGAATAAAATTACATCCTGTTCTTTTGCATCGTCTGGTCTGGAGTCTGTGTTTCTGGGGTCGTCACAAAAGGACACTGCATTTGGGGTCCTACAAAATGACTATTTTAGCACTTTGCTTTATGTTCAGGCCACATGTTTTGTGTTTCTTTTTTCTTCTTTCTTTTTCTCCTTATTACACAGCTTTGCTGTCCTTCTTGGAATTGCCCAATAGATTTCAACACATGAGCTGATTTATCAAATAATGTTAACTGGTTCTTTCATCCTTTCAATGGACAATGTATGTCCCTTAAATATTCTAGTTACATCCATCCCTCACTTAAAAGCACTCCCTTTGTATGTATGTGTTAGTTCTTGTATCTCTTCAAGCAAATAATTTCATTTCATACTTTACTTAATTCTATTGGTTGTTCTTAGTGGAATGACCCACTGAAATCAACAATCCATCATTAAAACAGTGAAAGAAATTTCCTTTCTATTATTGACTCATAGATTTCTAAAAATTATCCAAGATTAACCAGGAATTTAAATATGTATCTATATTTAAATATATATTTATATATGTTTATATATCGGCTCTATTTTTGTAATAGCTATTTTCTTATTTGTTTTAATCTTTTATATGTAATCATTTTTATGTAAGGGTATGCTAGAAAGAAAAGTTTTTTTCCCCTGTTTTAGAAAAACCTTCAGTGATTTGAATATTAATATTAAATTATTTTTGGATGTTTTCTCACTTCATTATTTTGGAGGTTTTTGTCACATTTTTCCAAGTGATTATGATAATTTACCTCCATTTCAAACTTAAGACTAATTAATAACTACTTTTATCTCCCTCCCAAACATCACAAAGCTCTTTGAAAACCTTAACTCATGACTTCCCTTTCTCTCCTGTGAGCTTTTGATTTCTAGCTTTGTTAATTTGAGCAGTCAAAGTTTCCACTTTGAAATGATTTCAGTCTCACAAAAAATCCTTTCTGTAGCTCAAAGAACTCTCATATCAGAATAGTCAGCATTTAACCTATATGGCCAACCACTGTCTTTTTTTGAACCATTTGTTGAATTGTGAATAAGTTGCAGACATCTTGCCTAATTTTCCCAGAAATTCAGTGTGCATTTATTAAAAACAAGGATAAACTCTTATATAATCACTGCATAAGAATCATAAATTAAAACTAATACAATAATCCACATGATACCCAGATCATTTTAGAAGTTGTCTCTGTGATGTCAGTATTGTTCCTTTATGCACCCAGTAATTAATTCAGAATCACTAGTGTTTAGTAGTTTTGATTCTCTAATCTCCTTAGTACAGAGCAGAAATTTGAGTCTTTTCTTATTTTCCTAACTTGGACATTTTTGGAAAGAATTGGCCATCTACTCTGTTGAATGTATCTCATTTTGGAACTTTGTGATATTTCCCTAAGATTCGCAGTTGTAACGGAAATACAACAGGACATCCTGGCAGCAGGTGCATTGTAGCAAACATGTTGTTCAGGAAATGCAAAATTGTATCACTTGGTTAAGATGATACCTGCCAGTTTTCTTTACTACAAGTTTAATTAATAAATATTAATAGGTGATTATTATTTTTTTATTTTTTGACAGGCAGAGTGGACAGTGAAAGAGAGAGAGAGAGAGAAAGGTCTTCCTTTTGCCGTTGGTTCACCCTCCAATGGCCGCCACGGCCAGCGCGCTGTGGCCGGTGCACCGCGCTGATCCGATGGCAGGAGCCAAGTACTTATCCTGGTCTCCCATGGGGTGCAGGGCCCAAGTACCTGGGCCATCCTCCACTGTACTCCCTGGCCACAGCAGAGAGATGGCCTGGAAGAGGGGCAACCGGGACAGAATCCAGCGCCCCGACTGGGACTAGAACCTGGTGTGCTGGCGCCGCAAGACAGAGGATTAGCCTAGTGAGCCACGGCGCCGGCCGAATCTTGCTTATTTCTTGAGGACATTCCTAAATATGGGCACAAGATGTTCTAGTGTTCACCTTATACTTTTTTTTTTTTTGTAAAGTTTTTATTTATTTATTTGAGAGGCAGAGTTACAGACAGTGAGAGGGAGAGACAGAGAGAAAGGTCTTCCTTCTGTTGGTTCACTCCCCAAAGGCTACAGCTACCGGAGCTGAGCCAATCTGAAGCCAGGAGCCAGGTGCTTCCTCCAGGTCTCCCACATGGGTGCAGGGGCCCAAGGACTTGGGTCATCTTCCACTGCTTTCCCAGGCCATAGCAGAGAGCTGGATTGGAAGAGGAGCAGTGAGGACTAGAACCTGGCTCCCATATGGCAGAGGATTAACCTACTGCGTCACAGCGCTGGCCCCTCACCTTATACTTTCTGTGCTTCAGTTACAGAATCAACCATTCCTCCACATCCTGCTGTTATCTTTTAGCAGAAAAAATTATATACGTCTAAGAGTATCATCTCAGGTGTGCTCATTTCTATTGCGTTTTTAGTGTTTCCAGGTTTATTTCAGCAGACAAGGTTAGGAAACATATTTGTATATGGGCACATATACACATGTTTACTATATCTCTGTATTGTAAATTGTAAATTTCATACTATTAATTCAGATTGCATGCTTATACCATGAGGATTAACATATCCATTTCAATATTTATAAATATTTTCATGAAAATGAAAAGCCTAAGTTCCAATAATATTTAAATATTTACGTGCTTACTCAGTCATTTTGTAATATACTTTAAGTTCTTTGGATGCTTCAGATGGTTTGAAATATTTACTAGATGAGACCACATCGTATGAGCACTAGAGAGAAAAGGAGGAAGGGGAGTACATTTCTTGTTCTGTTGCTAAATTTGTTGGTATTATGCCAGATGCCCATACTTTCTTCTATTATTTTCTGTCTGACTGCTTTAAAAATTGCATTTTTTATTTGATGTATTGTATTTTTAAAGTTATTTTCTTTTTAAATACTAAAATACTAATTTACAGGATAAAGAACTGAACTGTTAAAATGTCACTTGTGAGACTAAAGTTTTGCTTTTGATGTGAGTTTGAATGATTTCTTACATTTTCACTTTACGTAAATATATATTTTTCGTTTTCTGGATCAAGGTTTTTTTAGGCAACTTAGATTCAATAATTATCTTTCCAAATGTTGCAAATTCCTTGAAAAGTGGGAAATAATTTTGACATAATCTCTCTTCCTATTTTCTTTTTTTTTTTTAAACTTTTATTTAATGCATATAAATTTCCAAAGTACGACTTATGGATTACAATGGCTTCCCCCCCATACCGTCCCTCCCACCCACAACCCTCCCCTTTCCCACTCCCTCTCCCCTTCCATTCACATCAAGATTCATTTTTGATTATCTTAATATACAGAAGATCAGCTTAGTATACATCAAGTATGGATTTCAACAGTTCCTATTTTCTATTTCTTCTAATTTTGAATAGATCTTCCCTTTCTATATTCCCGTACCATCCTCCATGTCTGTCATAGTCTCCATATTTTTGTACCTCTGTCCTCTTGTTTACACAATATCTTCCTTTCATTCATTCTCTCTCTAGCTGTGTCTAATTTATACAACCACTTTTGAGATGCTATTTCAATTATATTTTTCTTTTCTGTAATACTTAGTGCTACTTCAAAAAGATACTTGTTCTTTGCTTTTATATATCCAATATTAATTTGGTTTAAAAACATGGAACATAGACATTTTAAGTACTGATATCATATTTTACCTATTTTACCAGTAATATATTTGTGCTATGATCTTGTATCCTTTTTTTCTGGTGTTCATTCTTTCTATGTTTGTAATTATTGATGGTAAACATTTATAAGGAAATTTACATTGGGATGTTTTTGTGTTCTTGGTTGAAATTACACTTCTCTAGGGAATATGAAAAAAAATTTTGTTGGCTTCTGTCAGTTCTGTCTTAAGAACTGCCTAGAACCATGCTAAATGAAACTCTCCTATTTAATTTTTACAGATTCTTACATGAACAAAAAATATAGATTAAGACTTGTGCAGAATCTCTATTGTCAACACAAATTCACAGGAATGGTTATTTTCCCTTTACTACTTTCCTGATAATTGTTTAACACATTTTCCTTCATGTTGTGTTTGTTTATATTGATCTAGGATTTCAAGACAACCCTATTTTGTTCAGAAAATATTTTCACACTATTTTCCCCTTCATCCATCTTATATAACCCAATAAGTCAGCTATTACATGCTTCTACCACCATATGTCCCACTCAACAAAATATTTGTACTGGTCTTTTTACTTCTGAAGAACTCTGAGGCCTATTAATCATCACAGCAGATCCTAGCTATGTTGCTTTCATATGCAGTAGATGAAGCCTAGGTTCAAAAATGGTAAATGATGCAGCAGGTTCATATTGCAAAGGTGTGTGATACCTAACAAGGTCATGTGCTCCCAAACTTAACTTATATGCTGTAAGTTCTCTTCTGGAATTTATCCCATTTTCTTTTATTCGATTGGCCTTTCATATAAATCTTTAACTTAAGCTTTTGAAGAAAACTTTTAGAGGAAAAGTAAGGAATCTATCAATGTCTTGACATAAAGTGACTATGTCTTGTAACTGGAACAATGAAATAATGTGGGCAGTCTCATGTTATTTTATGAAAAAATAAGAGGCTGAAAGGTACATAGGAAAGTGAGGGCTTTAGCTCAGTTTAAAGAAAAGGGAAAATCTGCAAACTAGGGTAGCATCCATACCAAGCAGAGAGCAGGCCAAACGCCAGATGCAGCAAGTGCTTTGAGCTGCTATGTGTATCACCGGCAGCAAAGCAGAGGCAGAGAGCCTTTTGGGATGCTCCTTGCCTTTTATATATTTCTCACAGGGGAGTAGCTCGTGGGCAGGTGCGCGCTCAGGTATGGCCAGGTAGAGCATGATGTCACATGGTGGCATGGTGAGGGTATCAGGTAGGGTGTGAGGTCACACGGGACGTGGTGAAGGCTTGGTCTGCCAGCTCACAAACCTAATCGGTTTTAGCCTGTCTACTTCACTGTGACTTCAAGAAAGGTTATTTTAGTTTTCTCTTTAATTCTTTTCTTTTTTTATACAAAGGGAATAATTTCATATCTTTTATATATACAGTTTTAAGAGCATAATGATACTTCCCAAGCTGTCCTCCTTCCTTCTCACATTCACACCCTCCTTCCCTCTTCCTTGCTGGTCATTTGCCTTTTTAATTAACCTTTGGAAATCTGTAATGCTTAAGTCCACATTTTCATAAACATGTTATATGATTCTTCCAAGGTAGCCTTGGCTTCCTTGAAGTGAGTTTTTCATTGATTGAAACTGTTAGTGAAAGAGTTGCAGGTGGGTGCCTCCTCACACGGGGCACCAAAATGTTAGGAAAAGAGGCACAGAATAGAGAAGAGGCAGTGTATGAATTTACAGCCAGGCCAAATTTATTCAGAGAAAATAAATCCATAGAGGTCAGTGACCATCTGCCTCATGTGCACACTGATGGAATACTGGCAGAGGCCTCAACTCCCCAGGGGCAGGGCCTTCTTATATTTTAGGAGGTCTGGGGATGGGGGTGGGGTAGGAGGTAGCAGGAAGAGGGGAATTCCTGAAACTGGTCTTTCAGGTCTTCAGAACAACTGGTCTTTCAGGTGACTGGGGGTTGTGGGGTATGAAGACAATAGGGTGTGACACCCAACTGAGATTCAAGAGCAAGGAATGCATTCCAAAGTTTATCTCTTTTGGACAATGAGAGAGAATGGCTGAGGCTTATGTCTTTTATTTTTCCTTCTTTTTTTGGATATGAGATATTTCCAAAGATTTGTCTTCTAGCTCAGATATTCTTTGTTCTTCCTCACCAAATCTGCCATTAATGCTTTCCACTGTATTTTTTATTTGTCATTGTAAATTCTTCATTAATAATATTTCAGTTTGGTTTCTCTTAAAAATCTCTATCTCGTAGTAAAATTTTTCATCCATGTCATGTATTCTTTAATTCTTGAATTTGCTTCTCATTGCTTCTGAGTAAATCTATGATGATTCTTTTGAATTCCTTTTCAAGCATTTCATCAATCTCTGTCTTCACATTCTAATATTAAAGTGCTGTTGTGTTCCTTTGTGGGAGTCATGTTGTTTTCCTTGTTCTTGTTTCCTGTATTTCTCCATTTATTTTTAGGCATTTATTAAAATACTTGGTTTTCTCCACTGATGGGTTTTGTCTTTGAACTATTCCACTATGTCTTTTTTTAAAATATTTTTATTTATTTACTTGAAAGTCACAGTTACACAGAGAAATGAGAGGCAGAGAGAGAGAGAGAGAGAGAGAGAGGTCTTCCATTGGCTGGTTTACTCCCCAGATGGCCACAATGGCTGGAGCTGTGCGAATCCAAAGCCAGGAGCCAGGAGCTTCTTCTGGGTCTCCCACATAGGTTCAGGGGCCCAGGGTCTTGGACCATCTTTTACTTCTTTCCCAGGCCATAGCAGAGCACCAGATCAGAAGTGGAGCAGCCAGGACCCAAACAGCGCCCATATGGGATGTTGGCACTGCAGGCGGCGGATTTACCCACTAAGCCACAAAGCCCGCACCCTCCCTCTGTCTTAGTAAAGTGTCTGATCCTTCAGTGAATACTCAGAGGCATGTGATGGGTGGGGCCAGGGAGCTCTGATCAGTGTTCCAGTGTGGGGCAAGAATCCAGAATGACACCTAAATTTGGTCTCAAAGATATCCTCTATTGTCAGCAGAGGGAAAGGTATAGGTATATCTGTTGGCAAAATTGCAACTTCACCTTGGTGATCAATGCCCGAGTTTAGCCCACAATAGGTACAATCCTCATCCATATCAGCACATGAATTGCATGAATGATCTGTGCAGTATTCAGTGTGAGCACAGATCCCTCTGCAATGACCCAGCCCAGGCAGTTAGAGAGATCTGAGCTTCTGACACAGGACACAGTGATTGCCCAAAATACCAGCTACACTCCATGACCTATTGTGCAGTCACACAATTTCCACAGTCACAGTCACAAGGCTGCCCCCAGACATGCGGTGCAGAGAATCTCCTTTCCACCCTGCAAGCCTTCCCAGTCCATGGAGAGAGTAGGGTCATTTCCAGAGCAGCTGTCTGTGGGTGATCTGACATGGCCTTTCAAGCCTCAGAGCCTGTAATAGGTTGAGAGGATGGGGCACTTCACAGTCCTAAATGAGTACCCAACTCCTTGTGAACCCTCTAAACTCAAAGTCACTATGAAACATGTATTTTTCCCTCTGGGAAAATCCCCTAGATGTGTGCACAAGAGAAGTCACAACATCTACTGTTATTAAGAAGTTGTCTTCTCCATGCTGATTTCCAGGCACCTTTGTGGGGAATCGGGAGAAAGCAATGTGTTTTTCCTCTGCTGGATTAGTTGGGTACCCTGCCCCTGCTAGGACTCCAGGCTGTACTCAAAGTCAGTGTAGTCCTCAAAGTTCTCAATATCACCAGTGGCATGAGTTCCGCTAGCATATAAGATATATTATTCTATTTACAACTTTTATTTCTGTTGAATAATTAACATTCAAAGTATATAAGAATCACAGAAAACTCAACAGCAAAATAATAACTAATTCAGTTCACAAATAAAAAGACTGGAAGCCTGGTATGGTCAGTTTAACTTACGAATATGCGTTAAAAAGTTGCATTGTGCCCCTGAAAATGTGCAAGTAGCACATGTTAATTTAAAACAGAGAAATAAGTTTTAACAAAGAAAAAAAAATGGGTCAACATTGTTCCATAGCAGGTAAATCTGCCACCAGCAACACTTCCATTCTGTATGGGCACCGATTTTTGTCCTGGCTATTCCACATCTGATCCAGCTCCCTGCTAATGGCCAGGGAAAAGCAGCAGAAGATGGACCAAGTGCTTGGGCCCTTGTCACTCTTATGGGAGACCAGAATGAAGTTCCTGGCTCCTGGCTTTGGCCTGGCCTAGCACAGGTGGTTGCAGCCATTTGGGGAGTGAAGCAGCAGATGGAAGACTCTCTCTCTCTCTCTCTGTGTGTGTGTGTGTGTGTGCATGTGTGTTTCTGTTCCTATCTATAACCTTGACATTCAAATAAATAAATAAATCACTTTCTTTAAAATATTTATTCATTTATTTGAAACACAAGGTTACAGAGAGGGAGCGGCAGAGGCAGAGAGAACGATCTTCAATCTGCTAGTCTTCAATGTGGGTTCAGGGGCCCAAGCACTTGGGTCATCTTCCACTGCTTTCCAAGGCACATTAGCAGGGAGTTAGTTCAGATGTGGAACAGTTAGGACTCAAACCAGGGCCCATATGGGATGCCAGCTTAACATGCTGTGCTGCAGCATTGTCCTCATAGATAAATCTTTAAAAAATAAGAGAAAAAGAAAAAAGATAACTCATCATGAGCACATAGGATTCATTCTAGGGATGAAAGGATGGTTTCAAACATGCAAATCAATAAATGTGATATAATACACCAACAGAATGAAGGACAGATATATCTAAATAGAAGATAGATAGATAGATATGGATATATATATATATATATATATACACACACACACACACACAATCATCTCAATAGATGTAGAAAGGGCATTTGATAATATCCAACATTTCTAGATGACAAAAAATGTCAACAAATTTTGTATAGGATCAATATACCTCACCATAACAAAAGCCATATATAAGTCAACAGCTAGTGTTACATTGAATGAGGGAAAATTGAGACTGTTCTTTCTAAGAATTGGATCAAGGCAAGTATACCCCCTTTCACCACTTTTATTCAACATCATACTACAAGTCCCAGGCAGAGCAAAGAGGTAAGAGAAAGAAAAAAAGTATGTCTAAATTGAAAAGAAGTCAAATCTTCAATGTTTGTAGATGACACAAATTCACGTATAGAAAACCCCAGTCCCAATGAAAAAGTTGTTAGATCTGATAAAAAAATTAAGGAAAGTTGTAGGATACAGAATCAGTAGCATTAGTATGCACTAATAATGAATTATCAGAAAGAGAAATCAAGAAAGAAACCCCATTATCATTAGCTAAAATAAAATATAAAACATCTAATAATATATTTAATCAGAGATAAAAGACATCTCTCTAATCAAAATCATAAAATATTGATGAATAAAATTGAAGAGGATAGAAAGTATTGGAAAGACATCTTGTGCTCATGGATTGAAATGATCAATATTGCTGAATTGTCCATATTACCAGAGTGATTTACAGATTGTGTACAATCCCTACCAAATCACCAATGACAATTTTTTCAAAGAACCAGAAAAAACAATGCTAAAGTTAGTACAGAATCACACACAAAAAAATCAACACTCAAATAGCCAATGCCATATTGAGTAAAATAAATGAAACAGTATCCATTACACTATCTTTTTTCAAAATCGACTACAAAGGTATACAGATAAAGCATGATAGTATTGGCATAAAAACAGAAAAAAAAAAAAATAGACCAATGGAACAGAAAAGGGAGCATAGAAGTAAATTGAGGCCGGCGCCGCAGCTCACTAGGCTAATCCTCTGCCTTGCGGCGCCAGCACACCGTGTTCTAGTCCCGGTCAGGGCATCGGATTCTGTCCTGGTTGCCCCTCTTTCAGGACAGCTCTCTGCTGTGGCCCCGGAGTGCAGTGGAGGATGGCCCAAGTACTTGGGCCCTGCACCCCATGGGAGACCAGGATAAGTACCTGGCTCCTGCCATCAGATCAGCGCGGTGCGCTGCAGTCGCAGCGGCCATTGGAGGGTGAACCAACGGCAAAGGAAGACCTTTCTCTCTGTCTCTCTCTCTCTCACTGTCCACTCTGCCTGTCAATAAAAAAAAAAAAAAGAAGTAAATTGATATATCCACAGCTAATTGATCCTCAACAAAGTTGCTAAGAACATGCATTACAGAAAGGATAGTCTTTTCAATATATGATGTGAGCAAAATTGGAGATCTGCCCAAAGAAATAAAATAATTAGATTCCCTATCTCTTACCACATACAAAAGTCAATTCAAAATGAATAAAATACTTAAATATTATACATAAATCTTTGAAATTATTGTACAAAAACATAGGGGAAGTACTTCAGGACATTAGAACTGGCAAGGATATTTTTTTTTTATTATTATTTATTTAGAACCCCAAAGTGCAGGAGACAAAAGCAAAAAAAAAAAAAAAAGACAAATAAGATTACAGTAGATTTAAAATCTGTGAGACAAAGGAAATAATAAATAAAATAAAGACATTCCACATAATGTGGGAAATATTTACAAAGTATATAACTGACAAAGGTTAATAAGCAGAATATATAAGCAAAAATATAAACATAAGCAACTTTATATAAGCAACTCAATATCATTCAAATAAGTAATCTAAAAATAAGTATTTGCTCTAATGATATTTTTCAAAGAAAGACATATAAATGGCCAAGAAATAAATGAAAATATGCTGAGCCCTACTAGTTATCAAGAAGTGCCAATCAAATCCACAATGAGATACTACCTTGCTGCACATAGTTTATATATATATCAATTATATATATATAAAGATAGCAACTAGTATTGACAATGTCAACAAAAGATAAACTTTTTGCACTGTTAGTGAAATGTAAATTTGCATAGTCATTATGGAAAACAGTACTTAAGTACTTCAAAAAATTGCCAATAGCATCACCTTATGATTCAGCTACTCCACTACTGATTATATATCAAAAAGAAATAAAACAATTATAATATTTAAAAATGTACCTTTAAATATATTATTCTACTGATTTTGAAGTTCAAGGATCATCACTCTAATATCTGAGTCATCTAGTAGCTTGAGCTTATGGACAGTTTTTTCACTTGGATGTTGGTCATTTGTTGATGTTTACAGAATGACATTAAAGTTTTCTTTATGCTATACATAATACATGAACAATTGCATAAGTTGCAAGCATTGTTATGTTATTTCAATACAGGATTTACTTTCACAGTGAGCTAGGGAGGATCTGGACACAGTGTTATTCTAATTTGCTATTAATACAAGTTCATGTTTCTCTCTAAATTACAGAAAAATCTAGGGCTTTTACCAAGGATATTTTCTATTTCCTCATGACCCTAAACAACTTCAACTTTTATCATCCACATCCTCTTAGACTGCAAAAAGATACGATTAGCTTTTTAGATTAGTTTTCTGGGTTTTTGTTTTCTTTCTAACAATACACATGTGCAATTGAGAGTACACAAGTACATTGCTTCTCCGACTTTTGGCTAAGATCAAATATAGGAGTAGGCAAGTTGTTCAAGATAAAGTAATATGTAGAATGTTAAACCCACTTCGGTTATTATTCTCTTTATTTATGTATTTTTTTTGACAGGCAGAGTGGACAGTGAGACAGAGACAGAGAGGAAGGGCTTCCTTTTTTTTTTCCGTTGGTTCACCCCCCAATGGCCGCTGTGGCCGGCACACGGTGCTGATCCGAAGCCAGGAGCCAGGTGCTTCCCCTGGTCTCCCATGCGGGTGCAGAGCCCAAGGACTTAGGCCATCCTCCACTGCACTCCCGGGCCAGAGCAGAGAGCTGGACAGGAAGAGGAGCAACCGGGACAGAATCTGGCACCCCAACCAGGACTAGAACCTGGGGTGCCGGCACCACAGGCGGAGGATTAGCCAAGTGAGCCACAGCGCCAGCCAAGTACTGGCTTCTGTTATTCCATTATGCTTTTCAACAATTATGTATTATGTTTGTATTCTCAATTCCTTTTAGGAAGTTTAATCTAATACTGGTTAAAACTTTGTAGTGAATGGTAAACATTGGTGTATGTAAATTAAAATTAATAAATATGTTATGTTCTTTTCCACAGTGACTGCAACTGTCTTTGCTCTTACCAGGAGCTTATGACTTTATTTATATTCTTACTTACCTAACAATGTTTTTTCCAATTAAACTGATATTAAATGATACATAATTTTAAAATCTTTGCATTTATATTATTATTGGTGAATGTAAACAGATTTTCATACCTATAATAGTTTTGTGAATTTTCCTCTTTTATATAGTTCTCATTAAAAATTGTTTATAAATACTCTGTCTTTAAGCTTTGTTAAGTGTCTCCCCATTAATCAAACATTTCTTTGACACTCTCATTTATCACTCATTGTTCCTTTGAATGATGTTCTTTTTCCTTTCCTTCTCCATGTGAATGATTCTTTGATTTAGAAGACTAAGAACCCATATCTCCTCTTAAAGAAAGCCCTCTGACATCTAAATGAAACATTTTTGATGGAGAAAAAGATTTGCATTATACAAGTTGTGATAGAACATACTAGTTGATAGTAAAATTTCCATTGCAGGAAGCAAAAGAAAAGAAATGAAACCATTTACCCTCACAAGTTTTCTTAGAAAAGTCCCCACAATTTTTATCAGGGCCTTTCATTTATGCAGTCCCAGGCTCAAATCCCTACGTTCACATGAAGACAAATGCTATGCTGTGATTCCTGCCAGTGTTGGAGTAGAGAACGCCCTCTCTTAAAACGACTGCATCCCTTGACTGTGGTTAAGAAATTCCTTGGCTGAGGCCATAGGTATTTTGATGCTGTACCTGGTAATAGCTGCCTAACAAAGGTAATTCACTGAAGCCCACTTAAGAGAATTACTGGAAAAAGAATAAAATATTTATTGAAATCAATTCTCTCAGCCCCAAACCTCTCAATTATAACTAGCTGTTAAAGAAATTGCTGCTGCAGAATGAATAAAACAGATTTTAAACAGGGATCTCTGAAAAGCCTTCATTCCAGTCACACTTTGATTACTCAAAAGACTACTCAACACTCTTACTTCTTGACACTTGAACTCCATGGTAAGTTGGAATGTGGGCTAAGCAGAGCAAAAGGTAGGAAATACCAAAAGTGACAAGAGTGGCTGCTCTTCGAGGAATAAATGCTTGCTCCCTAAGGAGAAAATGGAGCCGCCAAGGTTACAAGAACAGTATCTTTCAGTAGGTGCCCAGTAAATAATTAATCATGAAAACTGAATGGAATGGAATTTCTATTTTAATATGTTTACTGAGAACCTTTCCTTGATAAACATCTACACAAAACAGTTAAGACAGTACATGTCTTAGAAGAACTGCAAGTAAATTGAGTGGTAAAATCTATACTTGAAAATTGTGTCTAATATATAAATGTATAGAAAATACAAACTATATGTGTGTATGTATATACATACGCACTATATATCTATACACATATATATATACACACACACAAAAATATGTTAAATGAATATGCAGTATCTAAGAATCTGCAGAACATCATATTGGAAAAGACTGTCCATCTCTTACCATGGTCAGGGAAGTCTCAATCAAAGGAGTGGGAACTATAATTTAAGGCACTTTACTAGTTACCTCATTTCTTGCAATCTACTATTGTTTAGCACTACTATGAAATATCAGTTACTTGGGTTTTCCCACTGTCCTGGATACCTCATCTGAAGGCTCTAAAATGCTCACCAGATTCTCCAGTGATCTGTCAAGTTTGTTCTTTTTCTTTTCATGGGCAAGGATGGCATTTCTCTGAAGCATGGGGCTTACTAGGATTTGAAGCCCATCCCTACCATTAATTTGTATGTTCAGACTTAATATTTAACACAATTTATGCTCAGTTAACTCATTTAACAACTTGGAATGACAATACAAGAACTTGCCTCATCAATTTTCTGTGAGTATTCAATTAAATCATTCATGTGGCTCACATCTTGACTCATAGCAATTGCTCACTAAATACTATCCATCTTGATTATCTTCTCATGTAATGTTTTATCCGAACACCCACAACAATACTGAACTGATGGAAAAAAGTTACTAATGTGTTATAAACGAATTAATGTGTGAAGTGGCAAAGACTTGGCAACAGATAACAAAGCCATCCTTTTATTAAGATTTATTTTTAATTTATTTGAAAGGCAGGGCGACAAGAGGAGAGAGAAAGAGATGAAGAGAGAGAGAGAGAGGGAGAGAGAGAGAGAGAGGTCTTCAGTCCTCTGTCTCTTTAATCCTCTCATTCCCCAGTGGTTGCAATGGCTAGGGCTGTATCAGGCCCAAATGGGTGGCAGGTATCAAGCACTCCAACCATCTGCTGCTGCTTTCCAAGCACATTAGCAGAAAATGAGATTGGAAGTAGAGCAGCCAGGACCAGCACTCCGATATGGAGTGCTGACTTAGCAGGCTACAGCTTAACCCATGGCACAACAAAGCCAGCCCCAACAAAGATAGCCTGAAGATAATAATGATATGAACCAGAGTATTTTCATCACTGTATAAATTCTTGGAAGACAAATATAGCATCTTACTCACTTATTCTTTTTCTAATTTGTCTCATCATATTAGTGCCACAAATATAGATAAAGCTATAAACTTAAAATATTAAAAAGGTATTCATTGTTTTTTTAAAAACTATTTAAAACTAAACATTCAATGAATAATAAAATGAGCTTCTATTGATGAAGTATCCAATATGCACCTCAAACTCCTGATAAGTTCTTTACATGCATTCTCACTGCAAATTATTGAAGAAACTTTAGCAAATAAATTGAAAATTGCATTAACTTGTATATTCTAAGAATGATTGTCATGGTACATCACAGCTTTTTTTAATCACTATAAAATATCTGAAAGAAGCTACCTAGAAAAGAAAGAAGCTTATTTGGCTTATTCTTTTAGCTTTTCCCAATATAAAATCAGGTGGCACTCATTGGTTCAGTCATTTGGTGAGGCTGGAGGATTGGAATGGCAGAACATGTGTAATGGAAAGATCACATGGTAAGGTAAAAAGCAGAGAATGTAGCCACAACATGGCTTTCAAAATAAACTCTCTCATGAGAACTATTTTGAGGGCATAGTCTCAGTGACCTAAGACCTTGTGTTAGACCTATATCCTAAACACCAAAGTTAGATCTTCTCTGCTGTCTTAGTACTGTTAACCATGACTTTGGCATTTAAAGTCTAGCATGTATTCAAGTTAAAAATCTTGGTTAAATCTATGGATTCTAGATCATTTACTGGCCGGTATTTTCATAATGATATTTTCAGGTTAGAATTATGCAGGGTCAAACTCAGGAATATTAAAATGCCATTAATTTGATATCAAAAGGAAGGGAGAGTAGTAACAGTTCCAAGGATCAAATCATTTGTAGAGATGCAAGCATTTTTTCCAAGGTATAGCAGGGGAAACAGATGATAGAAATGTGAGAAGCTTGTTTTAAAGGATTCAGAACTACTTTTTGGGGAAATGAAGCTACCATTCAAAACTAATGTTAGCATGAGGAAACATGGTTTCTTTATATTTCCAATAGATTAACAATAAGCAAAAATTCATCCTCAAAGTTGATTTCTAGAACAAGGAAATGTAGGGCATAGATCAAGACATTGTATAACTAAGTGAAAAGTACAAATCAAGATTAGCAACTTAGGTTGCAGCTCATCCCAGTTAGGATGCCTATCATCAAAAATCAAAAAATAACAAATACTGGTGAGGTTGTGGAGAAAAAAGTACCCAAATACATTGTTGGAGGGAATGTAAACTGGTACAACCATTATGGAAGACAATATGGTGACTCTTCAGAAATATGAAAATAGATTTATGTGACTAAGTAGTTATTTGACAGAATGAAATGAAGAATATATTTGACAAATGCTAAGAAAATTCACCACCACTATACCTGCATTCTACGAAATGTCAAAGGGAGTTTTTCAAGTGGAAACAATATAATTATAGTCAGTAATGTGAAAATATATGACAGAATAAAATTCACTGTTAAAGATAAATATGTATTCAAGTTAAGGATATATTAGAGCTATAATTATGATGTGCAAATCTCTTTTTACCACTACTATAAAATATAAGAAACACAAAAATATTTATAATGTCTATAGTGGCAATATTTTATTAATTATTGCAAAATCTAAAAACTAATAAATTGTTAAATCAACAACATAAAATGTAAATCATGGGCACGTAAATGTTTAGTGATTGAAGTTAAGTTTTTGTCAGCTTACAATAATGCTATAACTGTAAGATAATTTTGTAAGCCTCATAAGTAACCACAAAGCAAGAGTCTGTAGTATAAATACAAAATAAATAAGAATCAAAGCAAACTACAACAAAAAAAATTGTCCTTTTACAAAGGAAGAGCAGAGAGAATAAAAGGAATTAAAAATAAGCCGTAAAACAACTAATAAAATGAAAAAGTCATTATAATCATATTTATTTTAATATAAATTAATAAATTATTCACTCAGAAAGCAGAGTAACTGAATAGATTTTTCGGAACCACTCTATTATTCTACCTACAAGAGACTCATTTCACATTTAAGGACACACATGTTGACAATAAAAGAATGAAATAATTTGAAATGGAAATCAAGGAGATGGGGTGGTTATAGTTCTGTAAGACAAGATACTCTTTTAGTCATCAACTATAACAGGAGACAAATAAGTTAATTATATCATGATAGAGAGGTCAATTTTTACAGAGGGTATATAGTTATAAATATAAATATAAATATAAATATAAATATAAATATAAATATAAATATATATATATATACCCAGCATCAGAACACTTAAATATGTGAAGGAAATATTGAGGATTCAATACAGGAATCATAGATAATATAAGTACCCAATTTTCAATAATTGATAGATTATCCAAGACAAAAACTAATCAAGAAATATTGAGGTGGGGGTGCTGGCGTTGTGGCATGGTGGATACAGACCCCGTCTGTGATGCTGGCATCCCATATACATGCCACTTTGAGTCCTGGCAGCTTCACTTTCAATCCAGCTCCCTGCTAATGGTATGGAATAATCAGAAGAGGATGGCCCTAGTGCTTGGGTCCCTGCATCTATGTGGGAGGCCTGAAGGAAGCTCCTGGGTAGCTCCCGGCTTTAACCTGGCCCCAGCCATTGCTCCCATCTGAGGACTAAATGGAAGATTCTCTCTCTGTCTCTCCCTCTCTCTGTAACACTGACTATCAAGTAAATAAATGTATCTTTAATAAATAAATAAATATTGGACTTGCACTACACATTAGATAATCCTAACAGATGTATATAGAACTTTCCATCAAACATGAATAGAATACGCATTGTTCTCAAGTGCATATGAAACATTCTCCAGAATGAATAGCTTTTCAGGCTACAAAACAAATCATAGGAAATTTAATAACAGTGAAATCATATCAAATATCTTTTCAAATCACAAGACACTCTGGCCAAAAAAAAAAAAAAAATGAAAAAAAGAGGACCTAAATGAAAGATCTCTGCGAGTGAGATCCCAGTAGAAAGAACGGGCCATAAAGAAAAGGTACCTTTCTCTGAAGGGAGGAGTGAATTTCCACTTTGACTATGACCTTGTCTAAATAAGATCAGAGTCGGCGAACTCAGAAGGCTTCCATAGCCTTGGCAACTCGTGACTAGAGCCTAGGGAGATTGCTGATGCCATAAACAAGAGTGTCAATTTGTTAAGTCAACAACAGGAGTCACTGTGCACTTATTCCTCATGTGGGATCTGTGTCCTTAATGTGCTGTACATTGTGATTTAATGCTATGACTAGTATTCAAACAATATTTTATACTTTATGTTCTGTGTGAGTGCAAACTGATGAAATCTTTACTTAATATATACTAAATTGATTTTCTGTATATAAACATAATTGAAAATGAATGTTGATGTGAATGGAATGGGAGAGGGAGCGGGAGAGGGGAGGGTTGCGGGTGGGAGGGGAGTTAGGGGAGGGAAGCCATTGTAATCCATAAGCTGTACATTGGAAATTTATATTTGCTAAATAAAGTTAAAAAAAGAAAGCAGAAATAATGAGGAAAATTGAGAAATCCACATATATTTGAAAATAAAAATAAAAATGCACTTCTGAAACATTAAAGACATTTTTTCTGGGTATAAATAAACATAAAATTATAATATATACAGACTAAGACACACAGGAAAACATAGTTATAAGAGAAAAATTTACAGTGAAATGTACCTGTCGCTCCCCGTCTTCGTGGAGGAACGACACAGGACCCTGCACTGTTCTTTTGTCTGCTCGGCCCTCCCCGGGTTTGCTGCTGGTCCTTCCCGGGTTGGCTACCATCCCTTCCACCTCCGTGGAAGGGCGGTTCCCCCTGCCACATTCCCCACTTCCGCGGGGGAGCGGCACACCGCCGGCCAGCTCTCTCGGGGGCTGCACAGGTGTTCCCTCAGATGTTCCCCTTAGGTGTTCCTGGTGCATGTTGTCTCTCTCCTCCTTTATAGTCCTCCTCTGCCAATCCCAACTCGGCTGCCCACACGCCGAGTACGCTGCTCTCCTCCAATCAGGAGCAGCTCTTGCAGCTTATCAAGTTGGTAAGGGGCAGCTGGGTAGAAGCTGTACGCTCCTCTCCCAGCGCCACATTGTGGGAGAGCAGATGCATAGAATAAGTCTTAATTCCAGTAACAGTCTAGTCCGAGTTGCTCCCCACAGTACCTACATAAAAAAGTGAAAAATTTCAAAGAAGAATCTTTTTAGTCCCCAAAGAGCTAGAAAAGGAACAAGCTAAGTACAAAATTAGCAGAAGAAAAATATAGATAAAAGCAGGATAAATGAAATTGAAACTACCAAATAATAGAAGATATGAATAAAATTGAGTTGAGTTTTTGAAAAGATAAACATAATGACAAATCTTTAGTTAGACTCACCAGGACAAAAAAAGGAGAGACAAAATTATAAAATTAAATTAAATTATAAATTAAAATGGGCCATTACTATTAATGCCATAGAAATATATAGGATCATTGAACATTCCAATAGGTAGTATATGCCAAAGATTGTATAACCCAGAAGAAATTGATACATTCCTAGAAACATTCAACCTATCATGACTGGACCATAAAAAATAGAAAAGTGGAACAGACACAAAAAATGAAAGCAATTGAATCAGTAATTAAAAAGCTCCAAGATAGAAAAGCCTGAGACAACCACCAGGATTTTGGAGTGAAGTTTGTCTAGCATTTAAAAAAGAAGCTATGTCACTTTTTTTTTTCCAAATTATTCCAAAAGTTGGCAAAAAGGTGCATTTCCATACATATTTTATAAGGTTTGAAGGGAGGAGAGAACTTCCACTTTGACTATGACCTTGTCTAAATAAGATCAGAGTCAGCGAACTCAGAAGGCTTCCATAGCCCTGGCAACTCATATGCCAAGAGCCTCGGGTGATTACTGACCCCATAAACAAGAGTGTCAATTTGTTAAGTCAACAACAGGAGTCACTGTGCACTTACTCCTCATGTAGGAACTCTGTCCTTAATGTGTTGTACATTGTGAATTAATACTATAACTAGTACTCAAACAGTATTTTACACTTTGTGTTTCTGTGTAGGTGCACACTGTTGAAATCTTTACTTAATATATGCTAAATTGATCTTCTGTATATAAAGATAATTGAAAATGAATGTTGATGTGAATGGAATGGGAGAGGGAGCGGAAGAGGAGAGGGTTGCAGGTGGGAGGGAAGTTATGGGGCGGGGGGAAAGCCGTTGTAATCCATAAGCTGTACTTTGGAAATTTATATTTATTAAATAAAAGTTTAAAAAATCAACTCAAAATGAATCACAGATATAAACATAATATCTGGGACTGTCTTAAACTACAAAGCTTCTGTACTGTAAAAGAAACAATTGACAAAATGAAATGGCAGCCTGGGAAAGGCAAGAAAATACCTGCAAATGACATATGATATGATGCATCAACATTCAAAACATATAAGCGGCTCACACAACTCAGTATTTAAAAAAAAGGTGATTTGGGTGGCATTACTGTGGTGCAACAGCTTCAGCTGCCAACTCCGGCACGGGAATTACATATCAGCCTCGCAATCCTGGCCACTCTGCTTCCAATCTTCTCCCTGCAGATGAGGGCTCAAGTACTGAGTCCCGGCTAGTCACGTGGGAGACCCAGATGGAGAGACCCAGATGGAGTTCCTGGCTTCTGGCTTCTGTCTTCTGCCTGGCCCAGATCTGGCTGTTGTGACCATTTGCAGGATGAACCAGCAAATGGAATGGAAACAACTTCTTCCTTCTCCCCTTCTCCTCCTCCTCTTCTTTCTTCTTCTTCTTCCTCTCCTCTTCCTTAAAAAAATCAGGAATCCTATGTTCATTGAAGCATTATTAACTCATAATTCCCCTCTATGGAAACAATCTGTGTCTATC
The DNA here is from genome assembly GCF_964237555.1 of Oryctolagus cuniculus. Taxonomy (NCBI): domain Eukaryota; kingdom Metazoa; phylum Chordata; class Mammalia; order Lagomorpha; family Leporidae; genus Oryctolagus; species Oryctolagus cuniculus. Next base: position 33,349,303 of record NC_091441.1, on the reverse strand, counting down.
AACAGATGAATAGAAAAATAAATAGTGGTATATAAAATGGAAATTTACTTAGCCTTGAAAAAGGAAATCCTATCATTTTTGGTGTGGAGAAACTTTAAAAACATTATGATAAGTGAAAAATTCCAGAAGCAGAAGAAACAAAACATACTATCTCACTTCTGTGTGTTTTCTTATATAGTGTTGAATGTAGAGAAATAAAGTATACTGGTGATTGCAAGGGACTGTGGAAAAAAATGGGGATATACTGCTCAGAATGGGCCAGAATGAAGCCAGGAACCTGGAACTCTATCCGAATCTCTCACATGAGTAGCTGGGGCCCAAGCACTTATGTCATCATCTGCTTCCTCTTAGCAAGCAGGAGCAAGAAGTAGGAACCAGCACTCCCATATGGGATGCAAGTGGTGGCTAAACTGCCTGCAACACAACCCACACCTCCACCATAGTTTTAAGAGTGGAATTTGGGGGCCGACACTGTGGTGCAGTAGGTTAATGACCTGGACTGCAGCGCTGGCATCCCATATGGGTGCTGGCTCAAAATCTGGCTGCTCCACTTCCGATCCAGATCTCTTCTATGGCCTGAGAAAGCAGTAGAAGTCCTTAGGCCCCTGCACCCCCTTCAGCAAGCTCCTGGCTCCTGGCTTCGGATCAGCACAGCTCCGGCTGTTGCTTCCAACTGGGGATTGAACCAGAGGATGGAAGTCCTTTCTCTCTCTTTCTGCCTCTCCTCTCTCGGTGTAACTGACTTTCAAGTAAATAAATAAATCTTTAAAAAAAAAAAAAAAGACTGGAGGCCTGCGCCATGGCTCAATAGGCTAATCCTCCGCCTTGCGGCACCAGCACACTGGGTTCTAGTCCTGGTCGGGGCGCTGGATTCTGTCCTGGTTGCCCCTTTTCCAGGCCAGCTCTCTGCTGTGGCTAGGGAGTGCAGTGGAGGATGGCCCAAGTGCTTGGGCCCTGCACCCCATGGGAGACCAGGAGAAGCACCTGGCTCCTGCCTTTGGATCAGTGCAGTGTGCCAGCCACGGCGGCCAATGGAGGGTGAACCAATGGCAAAGGAAGACCTTTCTCTCTGTCTCTCGCTCTCACTGTCCACTCTGCCTGTCTAAAAAAAAAAAGACTGGAATTTGAATATGATAGATATCTGTAGTTACATGAAGTTACCAGCTAGTTTTAAAAGTAGAACTTGAATACTATGCCTAAGTGTAAAGTCTGGAGATACAATATTGTGCTGCCTCCTTTCCATGCTGACTGCCTCACTCTAACTCTATCGTTCAGCAGATACTGTTTTCTGGATTACAATGTCTGCATCTCCCACCCCAACTCTTCAGCAGAGCAATCAAGTTTGACATCATTAACCTTAACCTTTCCATTTTCTGGTTAGAGCGGATAACAGACTAGGAGGCTTCAGGGTGCTGGAGAGGTGCCAACACAATTACACTTCTCTGGCTCTCTGAGTTGGCAGCTGAGACTGAGGATGACAAGGAGGGTGGGTAAGGTATCCCTGGGCACCAAGCCACACAGAAACTTCAAGTATCTGACATTCAAAAGGGGCTGGCAAGCTGACAATCAGCACAGCCAGCCAGCATGGATGACGACCCTTTCCCAGAAGGAGAAAAGGAATGACTTGCTGGGAAGCCCCCGTCAGATAAGGGCTGCCTCCCTGGGTCTCCCAGAGAACACTGCCCTCTGCCTGCCCCTCCTGATTATTTTGAGTACCGAGGGGATGATTTAGTGGCCATGGCAAGGCTGCCACCTCCATAATCACACCTCCTGACCCCTTGATGAGAAGGTGATGATTGCAAATACATTTTCCAAATACATAACAAGCTTCTCCCCACCCTCTACAATGTTGCCTTCCACAGGCGTACAGACTAGAGTTTTTACTTTCACATAAAACTCAACTGTAAATTGAGTAATTTGCTATATTCACATCTTCTTTTTCCCATGAGAAACCAATATATCTTCCCTCATTGAAAAGCCTAATGATAGATTCAAATCCAGTCAAGTAATAATATTTGTTGAGATTTCTGAGCTGTTTAAGAGCAGATAAAAAATTAACATAAATTTACCTGTACTCACAGGTATAAAATTTAAATGAGAGGCAAAATTATAAACAAAATAAGACTGAAAAGTTCACTTCATTGAAAACTCTTTATCACTGGAACTTCTGAGAGATGAGCAGAATATAAATTATTATTTTTGAACTAAAGAAAAAGAAACTTTTACAGATTATTTTCTTGCATTAATATAATTACAATTTGACATTTTTAGACAAGAATGTTCATTGTTTGAATCCTAACGTACTTCAAGGGCAAACACAATAATAGTATTGGCTGGAGTTATCAGAATATTTCATGTTGATGTTGAAATTGAGGGAAAAAATCAACGAGCAAATATTCACAGAATACTTCTTCTCTGGATCAATTCTTGTCCTGAAAGTGCTAAGACCTAAGAGGATGGGAAGAACATACAGAGAATTCCTGTTGCCTGCACTGAGGTAATTCCTCACTGAGGCAGAGCTGAAGATCATTGCTATAGAGGTAAGAGGTCCATTATTCACCCTCGTATCTGTACGGGCTAGATCACAAAACTACCCCTGTCAATTCCCCAAACTTCAGATAGAATATTTTAAAGGGATACAAATTTGAATTTTCTAGAGTTCTAGTGAGATTCTGAAGACGTGCCATCAAAGTCCTAGAGAGGGGGGGTAAAGGGAGAGAATTGTCTATTCTTAATTATTAGGTTTGTAATCTGTACAATGGAGCTAAAACACATGGATAATCCATTGTTTTGAATTTGGTAAATGCTTCTTATAAAAGAAGTGACATTGATTGGGAGTTAAAGAGCAAGCAAATTGAGACAAGTGAGAAATAAAAAGAATATCAAGGGAGAAGGCACTTTGCAGCGAGAGGGACTGGATACCTGACCTATGCACTCAATGTAATTCCCCACTGAATTTGGGGATCATTTAAATGACAGAATGCTACAGAAAGTCATCCACTGAGACAGAGGAGTATTAGTTGTCACAAAGAATCTCAGAAATCCCAAATTTTCTTCCTGTAAAATATTCTTTAGAGAACTTGGGGAATTTTCAAGGAATATCTTTGTGATCTGACCTATCAGGTAGGTAGGAATGAGAATCAATTGGCCACCTCTGGGAGAATGACCCAAGGAGATGTGCCTGCCTGTGTGGGACGTTCTTGCAGAAAGGGCCAATCAAGAGGGTAAATATCAATGCTAGGAGCCTCTCTCGTGGGTTCATATTTCTATAGAGGATGTTTCTTTCAAAACAAAGGACAGAGAAAAAAAGAGACAAAAAATGTCAACAATAAAAAATTAGCCCCATTACTTAATGCTAAAAGGAATGTTGTGAAATAAACATATTTCTTTCAATGGCATCCCACTGGCACTAGTCACTCATATCTCATCCCAGAATGGATGTCTAAAGCACTCGCCAGTATTCTCTTCTCCAATTGCAGAAGCCATAATATTCTTTTATATATGACTACTTTGAAAAGAATCTAATGATTAATGTTTTGCTTTAGTACTGGCACTGGGTTATGAAAAAAAGCTACTGGAGTGAAAAATCAACAGGTGTAAGACCCAGTATTACTGTTGATAAAATTTTAGGCAAATTAACAACTCCTTGGACTTTAGTAAATGTGAGTGTTGGGGAAATGATCTCTAAGGAATTTTTCAACATTAATTTGCTATAGAACTGTATGACAGATGTAAGTTCCAAATGAATGATTAAATATAAAAGTGCTTTGAATATTAATATGTACTCAGTAAATGAATGTTACAAAACTCATTCCATGAAGTGCATTCATATCATGATGAAATGAACAGTATTCTTGAAGGAGACTGAACAGAAATTTTTCTTCTTGCTGGCATTATTTGCTCTTTTTTCCCTGACATTTGACCTATAAGACATGCTCATTGCCTATTTCGTCACTTTGACCTTTCAAACATGGGGAATTAACTGCAATGCTAAATCCTAATGTGACCATGGGTACTGTTTCTAAGATACTAGAACACAAACTTTATGACAAATCACATCCAGCCACAGATCATCTAGTAATTCTCTGAACTGTTTTGTTCAGAGTAAAAATGGAAGCTCAAGATTGTGACTTCTGCCTCCCTATCCAGCACCACAGCTATCTGCGCCCACCCCCCACTTTGCCTTCTGTTTCTGTCTTGCCTGTTATTTCCATCATAATGGAGCAAGGCTAACAATGCAGGCACTGTGCCAGCTCTCAGTGCAGCCTGATGCTCCAATGGGCTTTGGATGTGAACACATGTTGAGGGGACATTTAAATGATGTTTGTGTGCTGCACAGTCAGACAAACAACATTTCTGCACTGGCTCCTTTGATCTCCTAAAAGCCAGCTATCATAATACAAGAAGAATCTTTAATGGATATAAATAAATCCAAGTATCTCCAGACTACCCCATGGAGCCTTACATGGCTCCACTGGCTCACTCAGGTTTTCCTTTTCTCTAATCTTGATGGGTTCAATTACATTTCAAGTAAATTTGGGTTCGAATACCATAGAGTTAAAATGAGTTTTAAAAAAACCTCAGAATGATAAGAGGTAAATGTCAGAATTGGAAAAAAATTAAATACACAAGAAAATCCCCAAGGAGGTAAGTTCTTGTCATCATAAAAGTCTGGGGAGTTTTCTGTGTAATGGGTTATTAGCAGCTCTGGAGCAAAGCAATAGATGTGCTTCACTTTAATTTGATCATAGATGGCAACAGGTAGTGAAGACTTTGCAGGTTGTCAGATTCATTTGAAACAAATTGGAGGTGGTTGTGGAGGGGGTCGTGGGTAATTCAGGAGAGACTGAGAACCAGAAGATTTCACAAAGGTGGTATTTGACCTGGAGAAAAACAGCAAGTTAGCAGAGGAATCTACTGCAGAAGGACCACGCAAATGAAAATATGACCTGTTCTTGGACTGTTGAGAAGAGTATACACAGGAGCACACAGGAGATGGGGATGGATAGGGAAGAGAGAAAATAAACTAACTGGGAATGTGGGAGTCAGATTCAGAAATGATGAGGGCCTAGAAAAAATTTCCAACTAAGTTGTCAATGACACAGGAATGAATAATTTGGCAACTACGTCAAGAGTAGGATCATCAAAATTGCCTTGCAGAGAAAACTCTAGTTGGGGTTACGGAGTGAAATATAGAGAACAAAAAACAAAGGCAAAAAATGATTTCATGAAAAGTTAAGTCCTCAAGTATGCTGTGTTTAATAAGTACACTTCAAAATTTTTACAGAAAATGGAATTAAAAGATGTTTAATCTGGTGTCAAACTGAAATTTATACATAGTTTCTTTTTCATAATACACATTTTTCATGAGTAAATTTCTGGACACTCCTCAATATGATTTCTAAAAGTTTTGTCACCAAAACAAAATTACCTTTTCTTGCAACTTTTCTTTGAACGTTTTGAAGTACCCACATATACCCACAGAATATGAATATTGAAAATTGACAGCAGCTGGAAATACAAGTCTGAGGAGTAAGAGGAAGGCTGAAAGTATGATAACAAAGGAAGCACAAATACTGAAATTTAAATTTGTATAGGCAAAAATACTTGGGAAGTTCAAGGAATAAAGGATGAAAAAAGTGATCTATGGGGTAGGAAATGAGCAGTTGGAGATGAAGGAGAAACAGGAGTTTATAAGACAGGAAAACTAGAACAGGAGATCAGGTTATTGACTATGCACTTTAGGGATGAGTGGGATGGTATGACTCCCTTCGATACCATCATTAGGGTCAGTAATAGGTAAAAAAGAAGAGAACATAGCATATTTCTTTAATCAAAATGTTTTACATACTCTAAGTGGGGAGGCATTGTGGTATAGCAAGTTAAACCAGTGTTTGCAATCCCATATCCCATATTGGAGCACTGGTTCAATTCTGATTTGGCCCCTGTCAAATGTGTCTGGGAAAGCAGCAGAAGATGTACTAAGTTTTTGGGCCTCTGCTACGCACAAGGCAGACCCGGATGTTGTTCCAGCCTCCTGTCTTCAGCCAAGTCATTGAAGCCATTTGGGGAGTGAACTAGCAGATAGAGGATCTCTCTCTTCATCTCTCCCTCTCTCTTCTGCCTTTTAAATAAATAAATACATCTTTTCAAAAAAAGCATTATAATGCAACTCAACACGGTGGACAGAATGAGACAGCAATGAAGCTGGCAGCACCTCTGCTGCCACAGAAGATGTAAGGGAATGGAAGTGGCCATGAGCATTTCAGCACTGTGACAATGTGAAGGGCAACAGCTACAACTGATGTGTTTGAGTCCATTTTATGACACTTCAGCCAAAAAGAATCAAAGAAGCAGAAGGAGGAGGGGGAGGAGGAGGAAGAGGAGGAGCAGGAGGAGGCAGCAATAAAACAAATTTAACCCAGGAATACCCTCTGAAGATGAACTTTTTGCCAGCAGGGAGAATCCAGGAAATACAGAAGGCCATTGAGCTGCTCGCAGTGTGCCAAGGACCTGCCAAAAACATGGAGGGGTCTAGGAAGCAAAGCTACTAATTCTGGGGTACACATTCTGTCCCCAAGCTGGGTGAAGAGATCAACATGTACAGCCCTCTGAAACCTATCAAAGACAACATCCACAAGGAGGCCTACACCCTGCTCCAGGGCTTCACCTGGGACTTCTTGAATTTAGGGGACTTTAGTGTGCTGAAAGAACTGCACACCTTCCTGAATGAGAGCTCTACGCAAGATGTTAGCAACATGCTTCAATCTGACTGTTCATAATTTCTTTTTTGTGCTCTTAGCTGCTTAGATGGATCTGCCAGTGTCACTGTGGGATTCAGAGCAGTCTCAAGTTGGAAATTGGTTGGATTAATTAGTACAAACATCCACATCTATGACACAGTGATGAAGGCACAGATCAATTTCCTGTGTGTCTACAAGAAACTGTCCTCCAAGAGGGTGGCTACTGGCCTGACCTGTGAGATAACTTGATGCTTCAACTGGAGGGTATTGTTAAAACTGTTTGCTCTGCCAGGATGGTATTGCCAAAGCATGTTGGCATCTGCTAGTACTGGCATCAATCCCTAAACCCATGGAAGATAACTGAAATGAAGCTCTCCCATTTGAAAAGAAATATAATCTTGTGGCACACCATGAAGCTCTACATACGGCCAGAGACTCCCAAGATAGCTGGGCTATAACCAATGGAGAATAAGGGCATCACCACAGTGCCCTAGCTCCTCACTTGGTACTTGAGTCAGTTTCACCTCACTCAAGTCATGAGCCAGGAGAAGGTGGAACACTGGTTCTACCCACAGAGGTGCATCGCTGACACTTTTTTGATAGAAAACAAGAATGATGAGGTAATGATTTTCCTGATATTTTTTATGCTTCCCTCCACCATCACAAACCACCCAAACCAAGTTTCAAAGTTTTTTATTCTTTCTACAAAGTTTATACTCAGACCTCTCTTCTAGACCTCATGAGTGATGTCCTTGTTCTCACCAAAATTAAAATGTTTATGTGTTCAATGCACTGGATCTCATGGAGAACAAAACCTTCCTGGAGAAGCCCAAGTTTGGTATAAGGGACAGCAAACTGAAGTATGACTAGAAATTATTAGAAATGTGCAAGCATAGGGTAGAAATTGATGGGTTGGTATTATAGTAACAAGATGTCATTGAGATTCCAGATAAAACCACTGAGAAGTGAAACCAGGATATGGTCCCATTTTCACAAGTGTGAGAATCCTTGGCAAAGGGAACAGAACTGAATTGGCTTTACCAAACTGCAAACAGACTTGGCAGTTGTATCTCAGTGGCAAAGGCAGCAGTGATATCACCTCTGGCCTTTTCTCTTGTCTCCCTGTTTTCCAGCTACTCACATCCTCCTGCAGCCATGATTAAGGGAATGTAGCTGCTGAAAAACAGCCCCTGATTAGCATATTATGGAGTTAATAGATAATTTAGGCATGTATGTCTATGTATATATACATAATGTGTATATATATCTATATAGCACATAATATCTATATATAGAAGTTTGCATGAATTAAGATTCAAAGACTTATGGAACTCTCTTTGGAGACTTGAATTCAATGAAGAATGGACAGCCTAGTGGAAATGTGATTGGACATAAAAGGTGTGAAATTATGCAATAGACTAAGCAGGTGAAGCAGAGCAAGGCCTGTCTGTGTAGATCCTTCATGGCCTCTGTGCATTATTCCTTCCTGTAGGGTGTGGGAAGCAACTCTCTGGATTGTGGGCGTTAAAGAGTGAAGGGAGATGAGAAAGAGTGACCTTTCCAGATTTTATGGTTTGCTTTAGGAGGAGAGGTTCTAATATGTGCCATTTTGACAAAGATAAATTTGATTCTTATGACATACTTTAGAGGAGAAAGAAAGGTGATAGACAGGGGCCAGGTGTAGTTCAGAAAGGTTGCTTCTGAAGCCTTCCAGGCTCCTTCAGTTCAGTGTACTCAGTGTATCAAAGCATACTTTTGAATATTGTTTCCTGGGCCCAACCCTCACTCAACATTGTAAAACTCAGAAGAATTCCAGTGGTACAAGAAACTGAACAAATGGTTGCATTTGGAGATATGAAGGTTACCATAAAGTTAGAATAATTTCGGGAAAGAGAGAAGAATAAGCAAAATCCCAGAGAGAGAGAGAGAGAGAGAGAGAGAGAAAGAGAGACTGTATGAGAGATAATGAAGTAGAGATTTAGATTGTGACTGTTAATTAAAACAAGTTTCAAACTAAAGAGTAACAAATTACTCCGTAGCTTAATTGGAAGGAAATAATATGTGAGGGGAAGCAGCAGGTGAAAGGAAAGGTTGAAGTACATCAGGTTTCAGTTACAATTCAGTCTCTGAAATATGTGTCTGTGTAGAAGTTTTGGAAGAGAAAATGTATCATCTTGGCTCATCATTCCTTAAATTAGACATATTAGTTGTTAGCAATCCTAGAAATCTTGACACCTCTTCCTCTCAAAACGATGCTGGAGCCTGAATCTAGGCTGTATGAGCCATAATTGACTTGTTATACCTCAGTGGGCCAAGTGGGTGACTACATCACTATAAAGATTAGAGTAACTAATGGAAAACTTGAAGTTCTCAGCTCAAAAAACAATCAGAAAAAGATTCTTTAGAGATCTAGATTGTTTGAGTATAGTATATCATTATAATGGAAATAATCATGACATAACAAACTACAGATATGTCAAAGATGTTGAAGCAAAGGGAAGTTTTCAAAGACAGAGTGAGGAGGATTACATAAGATATTTTGAAACAATAATCCTTGAATTTGAGGATTAATAACAAAGGTGACATCAGTCCAAAATTAGAAATTTGTTGGGCAGATATCCTTGTAGAAGTTTTGTGTGTTTGAGATAAGGTTGTTACGGCTCTTGTGCAAGGCTTCAGTTTAGAAAGTCTTTGTAAATAGATCTTGTTATTAGGGATAAAGGGAATGAGATCCCCTTGTTCAAAATCTCCTGGATTTATTTATTATATTTTTATTAGTGTTTGACAAAAGCAATTCCATTTTTTTATTCTGATGACTTTCACAAAAGGGAATCAGAATCTGAGCTGATGGGAATAAGGTGCATGACTGTTGAGGCAGATCCACATTTTGTCCAAGTTACCATATGCTCATGACCACTCAGAACAGAAAAAAAGAGAGATAGTATCTAAGATAGAATTGTGATCCTGGAGCCAGAAAGAAGATCAGGAATTAGGATGCCTAGGAAAAGAGGGAAAAACAGATAGATGAACAAAACTGGAACACGTAGGTAAAGACTACTTTTGAAATGAGTGACTGGATTATTAGGAAATGGTGCAAAATCTCAGACAAGAGTACTGTACTAAGTGAGAATATAAGCAAATTCAGGTATCCAGTACTTTTCCTTTATGAAAGTCATTTAAAATTAAAATCACTAAGTCTCAGATTATGCCTCAAGAAGCAAGTCAAAAGCTCCTAAAGTTAGTTAGGGAGAAAATAATGGAAACAAATGTACACAAATAGGAATGCTGACAACCAATCAAAATGAAAGAACTTTGAGAACAAATAGCTCTGTGCTTGTGAAGAAAATGGTGGCAGAGTTATTATAAGTGACAGGGTCTTTGTAATAACATCACCTTTGAATTGCACAAATTTGAATAGGTATGATTTCCTCTTATTTTAGCCACAAACAACTGTATTAGTAAAATAAATAATTGCCATTATAGATGAGAAGAAGGTGAAAAAACATATTATATTAGTTATCTCAAGGTCCTGTAATTATTGGCAGTCAAAACTGGATTGTTGGTCAACTGAGTCACAGTCTGGTGTGTGTGTGTATGTGTGTGTATGCGTGTGTACATATGTGTGGGCCTATGTGTGTCTCATAATTCTTTTTTTAAACTTTTATTTAATAAATATAAATTTCTAAAGTACAGCTTTTGGATTATAGTGGTTCCCCCCCCCATAACTTCCTTCCCCTCCTCAACCCTCCCATCTCCCACTCTCTCTCCCCTTCCATTCACATCAATATTCATTTTCAATTATCTTTATATATAGAAAATCAATTTAGTATATATTAAGTAAAGATTTCAACAATTTGCACACATACAGAAACACAAAGTGTAAAGCATTGTTTGAGTATTAATTATAGCATTAATTCACATTGTACAACACATTAAGGACAGAGATCCTACATGGGGAGTAAGTGCACAGCGACTCCTGTTGTTGACTTAACAAATTGACACTCTTATTTATGGCGTCTGTAATCACCTGAGGCTCTTGTCATGAGTTGCCAAGGCTATAGAAACCTTTTGAGTTCGCTGACTCCAATCTTATTTAGACAAGGTCATAGTCAAAGTGGAAGTTCTCTCCTCCCTTCAGAGATTGGTACCTCCTTCTTTGATGGCCCATTCTTTCCACTGGGATCTCACTCACAGAGATCTTTCTTTTAGGTGTTATTTTTTTTTCTAGAGTTTCTTGGCTCTCCATGCCTAAAATACTCTCATGGGCTCTTCAGCCAGATCTGTGTGCCTTAAGGGCTGATTCTGAGGCCAGAGTGCTGTTTAGGACATCTGCCATTCTATGAGTCTGCTGTGTATCCTGCTTCCCATGTTGGATCATAATTCTTTATAAATTCCAATGAGATTTTTATTTTGGATTAGAGCAAAATGACTGGCTAGTCTGGAATGACAAATATAATTATTTCATTTCTGGTGTTTCCTGTGTTCTCATGTTAACTATGTAACAGATTCCATATTCTACATTCTAAGGTGAAAAGCAGTTCTCTTTCTTCTGATATCCAAAATCTTACTATATGGCTAATGGGCTCAAGAAGGACGCGAGAAAACAAATCCCATGAGCAAGATTTGCCTCCTGCTCCCTGAGTATTCTCTCCTTGATTTTCAAACAATCCACATACAAAAACAGCAGCTAAGTCCTATCTCTCCCTTTCTCTATCAACCCCCGGCCCAGCCTCACTGAGTCTTCCTTCTTATTCTGGAGCCTTTAATCATTTGAGAAATTAGACTAAAATAATGAGACATTCCATGTGAATAGTTCTGCAAATGCAACTAGTCCTTTAGAGCAATCCTCTTCCATCTCTGTAAGGGAAACAGGAGTGAGTCAGGGACGGGTTGAAAAGACAATAAAAATGACCAGCTCAATCTCAGATTTTTTTTTTTTAAATTACAGAAAAGAAAAGAAAAGAAAGATTAACTGTTCCCTGAATGGTGAAGCCTTCCAGGAGACCAAATAAGTCTTCTATAAACTGATTTGCCTTCCTGACTGTGATTTACCAGACTGACACCTAATTTGTTCTGAGCACAGTTGATGCCTCAGACACAATGGCAAATGACAGCCCACATAACCTCTCTTTCAGCTTTCATCTCATATATTCCATTTGAAGTTGAGTTCCGACAAGAGAGAGGCACAGAATTAATATTACCTTGGATCAGCTCAGTCTCCAGAGGGAGCAGCAAAAGCTTTTCTGGAAACAATAAACCCTTTAAACATGACAGGGGGAATGGGACCTTAGGAGGTCTCTGAAAGTATCCATTATTAAAGAAAGAGGGGGAAAACCCTCGTGGCTGACTTTGATTTCTTTTTTTCCCCTCAGCTAAAGCAGTGATGAACTAGTGCCAGTTTTACATACAAATTTAAAGATCTGGGATGGTTTATGTTTAAAATCTCTCTCCTGCCCCTTAGCATATTCAGTAGAGAGAAAGAATTCATTAGAAACTGTAGTGTCACGACAGTTAATATTCCCTTCCTCTGTAATCTTTACCAAATAAAATTAAAACACAAATGGATAGCTTCAACAGCAAAAGCCAGAGAGGAAAAACACATTATATCTGATCATATACATAAGATTGAATGTAATTATCTAACTGTGCACACAAGAAGTATGTGGGATTTGCATGACTTTGAGACTATTTTAATGGAAACCGAACTGTGGTTTTCCACAAAACGCAAACAGGAAAAAATTATACACATACATAAACATATATACATTTATGTATGTTAATAATGATATCTCAAGATAGTAGACTAGTTTTATTACCATGAAAAACAAGTACACTTACTCACAGACATTTACCACAGATGGTCTCACATTTTTCACATCCTTTTGTCAAGTAACTTTTAACAGCTTCTCTGACTGTGTTTCAGAGAACAAAGCCAAAGTAGCTTCAGTATAATATATGAGATAACTTCAAAAAAGTTTGTGGAAAGGAATTAAGTTTATTTTTACACATATAATTTTTAAAGTCCACACATTTTTTTCCATAATACACATTTTCTTGGCAAACAGAAAAAAAGAAAAAGAGAGCTGCTGTCTGTTGGTTCACTCCCCCAAATGCCTACAGTTGAGGTGGAAACTCAATGCCAGTCTCTCATGTGGGTGGCAAGAACCCAAGTACTTGAAGCATCATTGCTGCCCCCAGCGTTTGCAATAGTTGGAAACTGGAGGGGCTAGTAATGGATTTCAACCCAAGCACTTTTTTTTAAACTTTTATTTAATAAATATAAATTTTTAAAATATAGCTTTTGGATTGGAGTGGTCCCCCCCCCATAACTTTCCTCCCACCCGCAACCCTCCCATCTCCCGCTCCCTCTCCCCTTCCATTCACATCAAGATTCATTTTCAATTATCTTTATATACAGAAGATCAATTTAGTATATATTATGTAAAGATTTCAACAGTTTGCACACATACAGAAACACAAAGTATAAAGTAGTACATGGGCATCTTAACTGGCGGATGGATAGAGTGGGAAAGTTTGAACTCACATTCTGAACATGATGCATGTGTTCAGAGCTGTCACAAGTAGGGCCAAATCTCCCAACCTTACTAGAATTGGGAAGACTAAGGGTTTCATCAACTATTTTCAGTAGACTGATTATATTACTTCAAAATGTATAACTTAGGACCAGAGATATTTATTATCTTACAGCTCCTGTGCGTCAGAAATCCATGCAAAGCATAGCTGAAACCTCTGACTCAGGTTCCTGCACAAGTTGTTGTGTTGGCCAGGGCAACAGTCATCGCAAGGTTGGCCCGAGAAGGCTTTGCTGCCAGCGGGACTCAGAAGATTCTCTTCCAAGCTTACTCAACAGCTTTGACACTTGACAGCTTTGACTGACTGTGGACAGGTTTTCTGCTTTCTCCTTAGAAAAACAGGACCATGAGATATTTTCAACATCCCACTTTGTTGTTGTCCCCGAGGGACTGGTCATTCAATATAAAGAGTTCCCAGAAGACCCTTGCAATTCATCTTCATTTACCAGGTACAAGGAAACGGCAATGAACTGTAACATAACTGAACTCACGTAAGTACTCACCTCCCATCCCCCAGATTTCCCCTTTAAGGAGAAAGAGGCTGATTACAGCAAAGTGAGCTGATATTAGCAATTTCTCTCAAACAGCCACTTCCCGGGGATGGCCTCAAGTTAGGACTCACTAACTTGAATTTCCTACACACTGTTAATTGATGTCCTGGAGGGATCACAAACTTCTTCATTTACTCAAGGAAGATTCAGTGATATTCACGAGAAAAGAATTAATGAGGCAAGAACATAAAACCACACATTTAAGAAAATTTTCCACCAAATGGGATTTAAAGTAATTAGGATGTCTGGTTGTAGATCTCTGTTTCCCAGAAGAAAAAGAAAATACCAAGGACTACCATAAAGGATGACCTATATATGATGAGTTAATCTCTTAATAATTTTAATTTCTCTGGGCTCAGAGTGATACCAGTAAGGCTTTAAAATTTAGTCACATTATTTACAATACTTTTTGTTTTCTTTTTAAAAACTATGCCCTCTATTTCAGAACTCTCCCAACCCTTATTTGCAACAAACTTCAATCTTCAGTATATTCCCATTGTAAAGCCTTCTTAGAATCTTCCCAAATAAGAGGCTTTATGTAGATGTCCTTTTTTCCCCAAGATGTGTGTGTGTGTGTGTTTTAGTATTTTTTTTAACTTTTGTTTAACAAATATAAATTTCCAAAGTACAGCTTATGGATTACAATGGCTTCCTCCCCGCCCCATAACTTCCCTCCCACCCACCACCCTCCCATCTCCCGCCCTCTCCCATTCCATTCACATCAAGATTCATTTTCAATTATCTTTACATACAGAGGATCAATTTAGCAAATATTAAGTAAAAATTTCAACAGTTTGCACACACACAGAAACACAAAGTGTAAAATACTGTTTAAGTACTAGGTATAGCATTAATTCACATTGTACAACACATTAAGGACAGAGATCCTACATGAGGAGTAAGTGCACAGCAACTCCTGTTGTTGACTTAACAAATTGACACTCTTATTTATGGCGTCTGTAATCACCTGAGGCTCTTGTCATGAGTTGCCAAGGCTATGGAAGCCTTTTGAGTTCGCCGACTCCAATCTTATTTAGACAAGGTCACAGTCAAAGTTGAAGTTCTCTCCTCCCTTCAGAGATTGGTACCTCCTTCTTTGATGGCCCATTCTTTCCCCTGGGATCTCACTCGCAAAGATTTTTCCTTTAGGTCTCTTTGTTTTTTTTCCCAGAGTTTCTTGGCTCTCCATGCCTAAAATACTCTCATGGGCTCTTCAGCTATATCCGAATACCTTAAGGGCTGATTCTGAGGCCAGAGTGCTGTTTAGAATATCTGTCATTCTATGAGTCTGCAGTGTATCCCGCTTCCCATGTTGGATCCTTCTTTCCCTTTTTGATTCTATCAGTTAGTATTAGCAGACACTAGTCTTGTTTATGTGATTCCTTTGACCCTATTACTTGAGAAACAGAGGTAGAAAGACATACAAACAGACAAAGATTTCCATCTGCTTATTCTCCTTCCAAATATCTACAACAGCGCCAGTTGTGCCAGGCCAAAGCCAGGAGCTAGGAACTCAATTCATGTTTTTCGCCTGGATGGCAGAGATGCAACTGGTAGACCACAACCTGCTTTTCCAGGGTGTGCAATAGCAGGAAGCTGGAATTAGAAGTAGAGCCAGGACTCAAACACAGGCACTATGATATGTGATATGGGTGTCAAAAGCAGTATCTTAACTGCTGTGGAACACTCACCTCCAGATTTCCACTTTAAGCATTATAATACCTAACCCCATTCTTCTCAACACACACACACACAAAGCCATCCACCTGTAGAATTCATCTGACCAACTACTACTAAAGTTTCAGATCTGGCTTAGCCCACACTTCCTCTAGAATTATCTCATCCCAAACCAAATCAGAAATAACTTGAAAGGACATTTCTGGACTTACTATATCAGGGTCATGTGGGAAAAGGTCAGCTATCTGTGAATTTTTAAAGCTCCTGATGGGATTCTAACGCATAATCTGGGTACAAAAACTTTTTTCTAAACCAATGAATCTGGGAAATAAACAGAGTTGAAGGGTTTTACATGAGATTACAGCTAGCTTTATTCAGAACCAGGGATACTAACACTTAAATATATTTCATCATGTCGAAAAAATCCCAGTTTCATTTATCTGGACTATCAATTTCTAAGGGTCTGTATGGACTGTAGCCATTACATGTAGCTCCAACACAGCTATTTAAAAAGTATTTATAGACTGTCAAAATTATATACACATCAGAATCTGTTGAGGAGCTTATAAAATATAAGAAATTTCTAGTTCTGACTCCATATCTATAACATCAACAGTTTAGAGATTTAGATAATTCTGATAGTGCTGATTTAAGATACATTGATCTAAAGATCAGATGATTACAGTGTGCAGGGACCTTGGAGTTTAATTGTCTTGAATATTCATCTAGAGAATATATCACATGTACAATACCATATTGTGGGGTGTGTTGTGCCATAGTGGGTTAAGTAACTGTTTGGGATGTCCACACCACCTATCTAGATGCCTGGATTCAAGTCCTGGCTTTACTTCCAATCCAGCTTCCTGATAAAGTCCATCCTGGGAAGCAACTGGCTATCACGAAAGTACTTAAGAAACTGACATATATATGGAGGACCTAGACTGAGTACCAGGCTCCTGGCTTTAG
This sequence comes from Oryctolagus cuniculus, assembly GCF_964237555.1. Lineage (NCBI taxonomy): Eukaryota > Metazoa > Chordata > Mammalia > Lagomorpha > Leporidae > Oryctolagus > Oryctolagus cuniculus. The sequence goes on along the minus strand of NC_091441.1, from coordinate 33,332,773 downwards.
CCTGAGCAACTACCAGTTCTTGTGGGTGCTTGGAATGTAAACCAGCAGGTGAAAGATCTCCCTCTTCCTCTCACTCTTTTCACTCTCATTCTTGCCCTTGCCTTCAAATAAATAAAAGCAAATAAACATTTGTATTTGTTTGCCCCAGGATTTTCCTCATAATAGCACTGAATGTACCAGTGCACCCATTAGGTCCCAAATTGTTTTCCCCAGAGGTTTAATGAACTTTGATATGGTCAGATGACCAAAATTATTTCACCAAAAAGAAGATTGTGAGTAAGGTTTATTGTGGATGCTCAGTCTCCTGCGTGTACCCTGTGCGCATACCCAAAGGGATCCAAAAAGTAGAAACATGATTTAAGCAATGCTAGAGTAGCAATAAAGCCAAACTTGGTCGACATTCCAAGTTTTTCTTGTAATATCCTTCTCTTTTAAAATCATTGTGTAACTTTTAACTCATAAAACACAGATAGGGAGCTGAAACTTAAGCCAGAAATGTATGTCAGATCTAGTCTTGAGAATGACTTCACAGAAACACTCAGGATAGGGGAACTCCTTACACCCAAAAAGCAGTTTCATCAATTTCAGCTGATAAGAAGAATTTGTTGAATTACTCAGTAAGTTTCAAGATTTAAGAGGGCAAATTGCCAGGAAAAGAGGACTCTGATGCAGGGACAAGAGAGATGTGAGAAAGAAGACAGATGTGATGTGATGCCCTAGAATTTCTTGGAACAGAGTTTAATGAAAAACTCTCTTTAAAGTGGCCATTCTAGTGGGATTTTTAAAGCTGATTAGTTGACAACACTACTTAGCATATTAGAACAGTGGATACTCCATGTTAAAGATTAAAAAGAATTTTCTCTCCTACTGTCTCTCACTTAATTGCTTTCTGCAGCTTGCTTGAAATAGCTGTCTCCTTATCCTATCCTAATGAGGCTCTACCATTGGCATGGAATATTCATTGCCATTTTTAAATGTGATTCGTGGAAAAATGAAAACTCTGTTTCTACAACTTTCCTAGCAGACATGAGGAATTTGAAGACACTGGTCCAAAGGAGAAAAGTAGGAACTCATCCTACCTGGGTTCTACGCCCCAAGAGAAAATGAGATTCTCAAAAGCTTTTGCGATACAGTAGTAATGACTTATTCTGTTATTCCTTTAATGGACATTTTTTAGTTTAAATGAGGCTTACAGGGAAAAGACAGTGTTTATTCTAAAGGAATTATCTTCATGCCATAGCAAATTCGGAAGTACTGGATAACCTATTTTTGGGTGTAGAAAGATATTATGATATAAAAATATGGACTGATTCCAAGAGAAGTAATCTTAGATCATATTCATGATCTTTGGTATAATTAATCCTTTCTTCAAACATGTACTGATTCAACATTGTATATGAATAAGGCTCTATTCAAGGTTCTAAGGATGCAACAGGAATATGGGAAAGTCCAAGCACCCACAGGGTTTAAAGTCTAATAAAGAGATAAAAATTAAATGGAAAAAGTAATAAAAAAAAAACAATAAAATGCTAGTTGATTGTGAAGAACTAGAATATCACTGTTTTATATTTGATCAGTATTTTGATTCCATAATTATAATGATTATTTCCTTATAACTCCTGAGAAAAGATAACCTGGGGATGAATTCATTAATAATCTTAAAAATAACAAAAATTTTTGAACTTTTATTGTATGGCAGGCACTCTTCTAGGTACCGGACTTAATACTTTGCATTGTTTAAGTGATCAAAGATCAAATTTCTCTGGGAATCTGTCATCCAGGCAATCTGAGGAAGTACCTGAGATTCTCCCTTGCTCTAACACAGTTCTCCATTTCTAAATTTTCTTTCTTCCAATCAACCAGGATATAATCCTAATACTGGCTTTCTTAGCTCAATATTTTATATTTTGTCTTTCATGGCCTATATCTCTGTTTCCTATGAACTTTGAATTTCTCATGTGAACAGTGTTCAAAGGAGTGCCTTGATTGAAAATATCCTTCTAATATCTTTCCCAACATTACCACAACTGCTTTGCTTAAGTTGTCAGAAGATAGCCAAGGGTTTTGTTTGCTAACACATGTTCCTCACTACACTTGTTTAGGAAACATAGATGCTCTGGTGGAAAGCTGGTAGGGATGCTTCCAACCATGTAGCATTTTCCTGACAATAAATTTTGTAAAAAATCATGAATGTTCCATTCATAGGGGGTATATTCCTTTCCCAAGTATTTTTGAGTACTAACTCTTTGCTAGTAATTAATCAAATTGCAGGCAATATAGAAAAACAAACAAAACAACAACAACAACAACAACAACAAAAAGCAAACTACTACAACAACCTGTCAAGTCTCCAAACTCATGTAGTTTTCTGGTTTGCTGGTGAAATTTTTCTGATGTGTGGAAATTTCTTTTCTGTGTTTTAATGCCATTTTGGAATTTATTTGTCTGTTTACTCACATGGATATTTATTTAGATTCCCTGAGAATTCTGAGAACATTGTGTAACAAATAAGAACTGTATTTCCTATGGCTTTGGTCAAAATCTGCTTCTTGTTTGGCAGCTGAAAGAAAATTCAAACCCTAATGATGACATTTAAAAAATGATACATGTAGTGTTTGTTCCAGACAAATAATGTCAAAAGAACTGTAGACTTTCGGTTTATGTATCAGACTATCTCACCTGTGTGAGACTATTTAACCTATATACTTATGTGTATGTATCTTTGCTTTCATTGAATCTTGTTAAGTACATGGTCATCTACTATCTACTTCTGAGCTCTAAAAAGCAGCCTTCAAACTTATAGAGTTGTTTGCCAAATTCAGTTAATGCAATCGTTGGGCAAGATTTTTACTAGTGCTGTTAGCTTTTCTGCTTTAAGATGTGAGTTTATGTATATTTGAACTCATGGATTTCAAGTCATGTTTATTTTATGTTGGCTACTGAGGTCTATTAAAAAAATTGGGGGGCCGGTGCTGTGCACAGCATGTTAATAACCTGGCCTGGAGCGCTGGCATCCCATGTGGGTCCGGTTCTAGTCCCGGCTGCCCCTCTTCCAATCCAGCTCTCTGCTATGGCCTGGGAAAGCCGTAAAAGCAGTAAGAGGATGGCCCAAGTTCTTGGGCCCCTGCACCCACGTAAGAAACCCAGAAGAAGCTCCTGGCTTCGGATCGGCGCAGCTCCGACCATTGCAGCCAATTGGGGAGTGAACCATCAGCTGGAAGACCCCACCCCCTCTCTGCCTCTCCTCTCTCTGTATAACTCTGACTTGCAAATAAATAAATAGATCTTAAAGAAAAATTGGTCTTTTCCCTGATTCCTAGCACACAGCCTGCTGAGTGATGAGTATTTTTATAATGCTAATGAGATGACTATAGGCTATGGTACTTCTAGATAGTTTCACACTATTCTCAACAAAGACCAATTGCGGTGGTGGACTTTGTGGCACAGCAGATTAAACTGCTGCTTGGGATTCTCACATCTGATATCAGAAAATTCATATGAGTTTCAGCTACTTTTCCAATCCAGTTTCCTTATCATGTGCGTGATAAGGCAGCAAATTATGGCCCAAGTATTGGATCCCTGTCATCCCGTCATCCACCTGGGAGATCCAGATGGAGTTTTGGACCCAAGACTGCAGTCTAACATAATCCATGCAGTTCCAGGCTTAGGGCATACTCTAGCAGATGGAAGATATCTCTCTTCCTCTCTCTCTTTTTTTCCCTCTCCCTCTCCCCTTCTCTCTCTCTCTTGCTGTGTGTGTGTGTGTGCGTGTGTGTATGTGTGTTACTCTGCCTTTCAAATAACTACATATATCTTTTTTTTTGCACACAACACTTAGTACTTTTATTTCTGCAGGAGACAAGAATTTGGAATGGAAATTAATACATTCATTGCTCACATCAGTATTTGTCAAAATTACAAAATGTTGAATGATAATTTTTTTGAATTTTTATATGCTGATTTTTGTTCATTTTTCAATAGGTTTTTCTATTTTTCTTTTTTTAACTTTTATTTAATGAATATAAATTTCCAAAGTACAGCTTATGGATTACAATGGCTTTTACCCTCATAACTTCCCTCCGACCCACAACCCTCCCCTCTCCCGCTCCCTCTCCCCTCCCATTCACATCAAGATTTGTTTTCAATTATCTTTATATACAGAAGATCAATTTAGCATATATTAAGTAAAGATTTCAACAGTTTGCACCCACACAGAAACACAAAGTGTAAAGTACTGTTTGAGTACTAGTTATAGCATTAATTCACATTGAACAACACATTAAGGACAGATATCCCACATGAGGAGTAAGTGCACAGTGATTCCTGTTGTTGACTTAACAAATTGACACTCTTGTTTATGGCATCAGTAATCACCCTAGGCTCTTGTCATGAGTTGCCAAAGCTATGGAGGCCTTTTAAGTTCGCCGACTCTGATATTATTTAGACAAGGACATAGTCAAAGTGGAAGTTCTCTCCTCCCTTCAGAGATTGGTACCTCCTTATTGATGGCCCGTTCTTTCCACTGGGATCTCACTCGCAGAGATCTTTCATATAGGTTTTGTGTTTTTGTTTGTTTGTTTGTTTTTGCCAGAGTGTCTTGGCTTTCATGCCTAAAATACTCTCATGGGCTCTTCAGCCAGATCCAAGTGCTGATTCTGAGGCCAGAGTGCTGTTTAGGACATCTGCCGTTCTGTGAGTATGCTGTGTATCCCACTTTCCATGTTGGATCTTTCTTTCCCTTTTTGATTCTATCAGTTAGTATTCCCAGACACTAGTTTTGTTTATGTGACGCTTTGACTCTTAGTCCTATCATTATGATCAATTATGGACAGAAATTGATCACTTGGACTAGTGAGATGGCATTGGTACATGCCACTTTGATGGGATTGAATTGGAATCTCCTGGCACGTTTTTAACTCTACCATTAGGGGCAAGTCCAAATAAGCATGTGCCGAACTGTACATCTCCTCCCTCTCTTATTCCCACTCTTATATTTAACAGGGATCACTTTTCAGTTAAATTTCAACACCTAAGAATAATTGTGTGTTAATTAAAGAGTTCAACCAATAGTATTAAGTAGAACAAAAATACTGAAAGGAATAAAGTAGTAAGTTGTTTGACAGTCAGGACAAAGGCTGATTAAGTCACTGTTTCTCATAGTGTCCATTTCACTTCAACAGGTTTCCTTTTAGGTGCTTAGTTAGTTGTCACCAATCAAGAAGAACATATGATATTTTTCCCTTTGGGACTGGCTTAATTTACTCAGCATGATGTTTTCCAGATTCCTCCATTTTGTTGCAAATGATCGGATTTCATTGTTTTTTTTTTTTTTTTTTTTTTTTTTTTTTTTTTTTTTTACTGCTGTGTAGTATTCTAAGGAGTATATGTCCTGTAATTTCTTTATCCAGTCTACTGTTGATGGGCATTTAGGTTGATTCCAGGTCTTAGCTGTTGTGAATTGAGCTGCAATAAACATTAAGATGCGGACAGCTTTTTTGTTTGCCAATTTATTTTCCTTTGGGTAAATTCCAAGGAGTGGGATTGGCTGGGTTGTATGCTAGGGTTATATTCAGGTTTCTGTGGAATCTCCAGACTGACTTCCATAGTACCTTAGCCAGTTTTCATTCCCACCAACAATTGAATTAGTGTCCCTTTTTCCCACATCCTTGCCAGCATCCGTTGTTGATAGATTTCTGTATATGAGTCATTCTAACCAGGGTGAGGTGAAACCTCATTGTGATTTTGATTTGCATTTTCCTGATTGCTAGTGATCCTGATCATCTTTTCATGTGCCTGTTGGCCATTTGGATTTCCTCTTTTGAAAAATATCTTTTGAGGTCCTTGGCCCAAATCTTAAGTAGGTTGTTTGTTTTGTTGTTTTGGAGTTTCTTGATCTCTTCATAGATTGTGGTTATTATTTCTGGTTATTGTTTCCCATTCTTTCAGTTGCCTCTTCACTTTCCTGACTGTTTCTTTTGAAGTACAGAAACTTCTCAATTTGATGCAATCCCAAATGTTAAATTTGGCTTTGACTACCTGTGCCTCTGGGGTCTTTCCAAGAAGTCTTTGCCGGTGCCCATATCTTGCAGGGTTTCTCCAATGTTCTCTAATAATTTGATGGTGTCGGGTTGTAGATTTAGGTCTTTAGCCCATGTTGAGTAGATTTTTGCGTAAGATGTAAGGTAGGAATCTTTTTTTTTTTTTTTTTTTTTGACAGGCAGAGTGGACAGTGAGAGAGAGAGACAGAGAGAAAGGTCTTCCTTTGCCGTTGGTTCACCCTCCAATGGCCGCCGCGGCCGGCGCGCTGCAGCCGGCGCACCACGCTGATCCGATGGCAGGAGCCAGGAGCCAGGTGCTTTTCCTGGTCTCCCATGGGGTGCAGGGCCCAAGCACCTGGGCCATCCTCCACTGCACTCCCTGGCCACAGCAGAGGGCTGGCCTGGAAGAGGGGCAACCGGGACAGAATCCGGCGCCCCGACCGGGACTAGAACCCGGTGTGCCGGCGCCGCTAGGCGGAGGATTAGCCTATTGAGCCGCGGCGCCGGCCAAGGTAGGAATCTTGCTTCATGCTTCTGCACGTGGAAATCCAGTTTTCCCAGCACCATTTATTGAATAGACTGTTCTTGCTCCAGGAATTGGTTTTAGATCCTTGATCAAATATATGTTGGCTGTAGATGTTTGGATTGATTTCTGGTGTTTCTATTCTGTTCCATTGGTCTAACCATCTGTTTCTCTACCATTTCCATGCTGTTTTGATTACAACTGCCCTGTAGTACATCCTGAAATCTGATATTGTGATGCCTCCAGTTTTTTTTGTTGTTGTTGTTGTTGTCGTTGTACAAGATTGCTTTAGCTATTCGAGGTCTCCTGCATCTCCATATGAATTTCAGCATCATTTTTTCCAGATCTGATAAGAGTGTCTTTGGTATTTTGATTGGTATCGCAGCTGGCACTCAAACTGAGGCTCATAGGAATGTTAGCATCCCAGGTGGCACTTTAACCTACTATACCACAATGCTGGCCCCACCTTAGGGGTTTTTAAAATTTACAATCTAACAATTTTTGAACGCTTTGTCATATACACTTCACACATAAATATACAAATACAAATACAATTTTTTTCTTGAAACAGGTTATTAGTATCACATAATATAGGATTCATGGCAGGGATCATAACATGAGGAAAGAAGAGTATAGTCATGTAGATGGTATAATTAAATAAGAATATCTATACTATCTTTATCCCAATTAATATGACATCACATAATTTTTATGCTCTAAATGTATTCACTTACACAAATGATAGAAATTATGTGATACCTATCTTTCTGCATATGGCTATTTTGCTTACCACAAACATCTTCCTTTTCATCCATTTTGTTGCAAATATCAGGATTTCATTTTTTTATGGCTAAGGGCTATTCCATTATGTATTTATACCACATTTTCATTATTCAGTCATCATTTGATGGACATCTAGTTGGACCCTCCCTTTTAAAGCATTTTCCTTTGTTTTCTCTGACTAAATGTGGTATTGGGAGGTCTGATATGCAGGTGGCATGAGTGATTCCCTAATGTAGATATCACTAATGCAGTAAGATGATTGAGACCTCTCCAAATACTTCCTCTTGTGGATGAATTATCATTAAAGTTCTGTTTAAGGAAATTAAATGATCTCTTTTCTATTTTGGAAGTAAGCCCAAAATAAACCCTCTTCTTCAAGTTGGAGAATGGTCTTGATCACATTGAAGCAGCAGGGTATATCCTAGTGATGGCTTTTACATTTGCCTAGATCATTTGATACATAGCCAGCTGTTTAATCTTGGTTTCTAGATGTGTCTGCAAGTACAGTTTCAAGTGTCAGTAGATTAAACCAAGATTTGTTCTCCATGTTTGCCATACAGTTGACTGGGAGACTGGATAGAAAAGGTAGAAGCAAGGGCTTTTTCTTCCTCCCTCTCAGAATGGACACTCTTCTCTTGCTCTTATGGAAATTAGAACACCAGGTTCTTCAGCCTTTGAACTCTGAGATCTCTGGGTATTGACTTTAGACTTGGACTACATCATTGGCTCCCATGGTTCTGATAGTTTTAGTCTTCAAATTTGCCTCTCTACTTAATTCTCTGATTCTCCAACCTGATAATGGCTATCATATCCTATATTCTTTTGAATTAAAGAACCTCAATCAACACTTCACATGTGAGAAAGAAATACATGCTTAGCAATGTAAGCCAGACTTTATGGTGGTGTGCTACATATACAGAAATTTTGAACAACTGGCCACTACAGATGTCCATGAAATTGGCCTGGAAAGCATCTCTATACTTTGTAGGACAAGTGAGGTAAAAGAAGATCCAAATGTTTTCCCGTGGCTGAGGAAAGTTCATTAAGAAAACTGGCATATACCTCCCAGGGGGCAAGGCTTATAACAGAAAATAGATATAACATTTTTTAACTGAGATACTTACAGGCTACTAAAAAATAAGTGCAGACAAGAATAGTTCCCTAAAATAAATACAAAGAGGTATTAATAGAAAATTTGTATCAGGCCAACTTTACAAAATTAGGATGTGTTGACCTTCAAACAGTACAAAAATACACTGTCTCTCACATTTTCTCTGTTAGAAGTATGGGAATGAACAAAACCAATTGGTTGAGGTACAAGATAATAAATCAATGCTGTGAGTTTGAATTGGGATGGTCAAAAGCTGAGAGCCCTTTGAAGGCCAAAGTTGTGACAGGACAAAAATAGTAAGTTAGGGGATGTAGCTAGGCAGAAGAGAGAATGCATTTGATCATCAAAAAAATAGAGGTGCAATGAGGGAGAGATCAGATTATTAGACGACCTATAATGTGTCTTTGCTTCTTGAGAATTTCGTGATTATGTAAGTGAATTTTTTGACATTTGTTCTCACAGTAAATCCCCATTACTTAAAAAAATGTACAGGTTCTCTCTTGCCTACAGATAAACAAGCAAACAAACAACAAACAAAATCCATTGTTATTTAAGCACCTGAAAGTTTAAAATAAAGCTACAGACAACTTCTGTGTTTATAAAACCAGACTATATCCAACAGCATTTATTCTAGAATAACACATTACACTACAAGATAGTTCTGTCCTGAGTGGTTGAAGGAGCTTTTATCTCATTATACATCACACCAATTTGTTCCAAGGACCTCTCCTCTTGAGCAGTTCCACGTGAGCATCTCCACATTCCAATCTTCAGAACTGCAGTCATTTTATTTGGTCTTCATCCCAGGATTATGCCATTTCTGGGAGAAATGGTGAACCATTCCTAGGAGAAACTGCACTTAGGAAATAGTCCCTAATCCAATCCATGTTTTCCCACTCGGCAGCCTGAAAAGGGCCCACTTCCATTTGCTGGTATCATTCACTCATTAATTATGGGGGAACTAATTGCCACTTCTCTCTAGTGCAGGTTTCTACCTCTCTCAAAACAGCTTCAAAGCTAGGTCAGCACCAGAAGTTGACCCTGTAAACTGAACTGCTCTTTTAATTAGGGGTAGTGTAAGAAGAAGGAAAAAGACAGAAAGAGATTTTGCAGACTGCCTATGGAGTGTAAGCAAACCCTGTGGATTCATTTGCATATCTAAATTTAGCCAACTTCAGGTTCCTGAAAAGCTCTGTTTCTTCCTTTAACTCAGCACTTTAAAGGGATTTGCAAAGAGGTTCCCTGAAGTGAAAGCGAACCTGAGAATAAATATTATATATGTTTGTATTTTCTCACTTGAATATTCGTAGACCTATATTTAGATTACGTTTCTCATTTGCCAACCATTCTTAATAATATTTTTGATATTTTCATGAATTTATTCTTCTATGAATTGGTAAAAGAATAAGAATTTAATACTGACACTGGGAGCTGGCGATGTAGCATGACTAAGCCATTGTCACAAACATTTTAGGAGCACCAGTTTAAGCACCCACTGCTCCACTTCAGATCCAGCTCCCTGACAATGTGCCTAGGGAAGAAGTGGCAGATGGTCTAATTACCTGCATCCCTGTCAGGATCATCTGATGTAGACCCTGTGGGATCATCTGTAGGAGAACCTGATGTAGTTCCAGGTTTCTGGCTTCAGCCTCGCCCAGCCCCAAGCATTCCTGTCATTTGTGGAGTGAACCAGAGATGGATGATAGCTTTCTGTCTCTCTCTTTCTCTCCACCCATGCCTTTAAAATAAATAAAAATAAATATTGAACAATACTGATGTTGGCCTCATTGAATTACAGAAACCGTAAATTGTATGCCATTGACATATGGTGGGTAACCGCAGAAACTATCATCCAGAGAAACGATTCCTTCATTTCCTTAAAAATCTGTTTATTACAGTCAAAATAGTCTGGATTAAAAAGGAAGAAGGCTTTTTAAAAATTATTTTTACATTTGACCAATATGAGTCATGTACTTAAATATATTTTTTTCAGTACCTTGTTTGAGTGGATAGAGTTCTCAATCCCACCTCAAATGTAATCTGATCTCTAGAAGTAAAAGATTCAATCCACATAGGGCAAGTGGAGCATTCTGAGTTCTTTTAAAGATTATTTATCATTTTTATTATTTTAATCACCATAGCAAATGGCAAGTGTAATGGATTGGTACAGAAGTACATCCTACTCTGCTTTTTTTTAATAAAGATTTGTTTATTTTGAAAGAGCTACAGAGAGAGATAGGGAGAAACAGAGAGAGAGAAAGAGAGAGAGAGAGAGAGAGAGAGAGAGAGAACTTCCATTTGCTGGTTCACTTGCCAGATGGCTACAATGCCCAGGGCGAAGTCAGGAGCCAGGAGTTTCAACCAGGTCTTCCACAACAGTGGCATGGACTCAAATATTGGGCCATCTTCCACTGCCTTTCTCAGGCCATTCACAGGAAGCAGGATCAGAAGTGGAGTTGCTAGGACATGAACCAGTACACATATGGGATGCCAGCATTATAAGCAGTGGCATCACTTGCTAGGTTACAACACTGGCACCTCTACTCTCCTCCTAATGTGATGTCTTGAAATTAAGCAAGTGTACATCTATAAACCCTATAAAATGTATTTTCCAGTTCTTAAGTGACTTAGTTTCTTTACATGATATGAATTCCTCTTGTGCTTGATAAATTTCAGGATGCAGAAGTGTGATGAAAGCCATGTAAATATTCCTTATCCTTTTTCTAAGGTCAAATGAAGCTGAAGAGATGTTGATAGTCTGTGGTAGTATTAATATAGGTCCCAGTTTCTTCTTACTAGTTTCATATGTATAAAAGCAGAAAGTGAGGCACATATTTTTTGCTAGTACAGCCATAGCAGGTGTAATATGGTTCTGCAGACAACTATTGTAAGTGGCACTTCCTGATCGTAACCTATGTGATATACTCTTGAATAAAGGAATGCAAGCCTGACACTACACCTTCCTGATGATGTCAAATCGAACAGCTTCACTAGCAAGCCAATTCTGTTGTACTCTGCAATTTATTCTTGGATTTTTTTATTTTTTTATTTTTTATTTTATTTTTTTATTTTTTTGCCAGGCAGAGTTAGACAGTGAGAGAGAGAGAGAGAAAGTTATAGACAGTGAGAGAGACACAGAAAGAAAGGTCTTCCTTCCATTGGTTCACTCCCCTAATGGCTGCCACGGCCGGCACTGCGCTGATCTGAAGACAGGAGCCAGGTACTTCTTCCCGGTCTCTTGCGCAGGTGCAGGGACCCATTTGGGCCACCCTTCACTGCCCTCCCAGGCCACAGCAGGGAGCTGGATTGAAAGAGGCACAACCGGAACTAGTATCCAACGCCCCAACAGGGACTAGAACCTGGGGTGCCGGCGCCTCAGGCAGAGGATTAGCCAAGTAAGCCATGGTGCATATTCTTGGATATTAGAGCTAAATTTTTCTCTTCCATTATTTGGAGTAATTTGTCAATAAACAGTGCTCTGTATTAACTCCTTTTCACATAAATAGTTACATTTTATGCTAGTTGCATATTATCTGTATAATATTGCTTCGAAATGTAGTTGCAGGCTGAGCATCTAACTTGAAAATAGTGAGAATGAGTTTTATTGTTATTATTATTTCATGAAAGGATTTTTTGGCATCCAGTAGTGAAACAAGTACTTAAATTATCCATAATAATAGGGGGTCTTTTATTGAAGGGTTGTTTTAGTTAGTGACGATTGTAATGGAGGTGATGGTAATGGGAAACTACATTATCTGATGTTTACCAAGGTTACAAGGATGTGGGTAAACTGATTGATTAATTCAAAGTGCATTAGGGCCAGTGCTAAACTCTCATTCCATATTTGAGTGCCTCTGTTCAACTACTCACTCTGCTTCCAATTCTAGCCTCTGACAATGAGCAGGGGCAACAGGTGATGACTGATGTAATTTGTGCCCTTTCAGTCATGTGCTGGACCCACACTCAAGTTCAGGCTCCTGTCTTAGGCCTACCCCAGACCCTAATGTTGTGGACATTTTGGGAGTGAACCAGCAGAGGTAAGATATCTGGCTCTCTGGCTCTTTCTCTTTCTGTGCATATCAAGTCAAAAATAAAGAAGAAAGATAGAAAAAGTAAAAAATGAAGAAAGAAAAAAAAAGAAAGAACAAATCAACCAGAATAAAGAAACTCTTCTATTACCTGGTAAATACAGTTCATTTTTACATGGGGGAACTATAATTGTCTCAGGTCCTATCTTTCTCCATTACCATTAGTTACCTCCATGTAAATACTTGCAGACAGATCTTGGTAAGATTCAGAGGCTTACTATAACCATTTTCATATTAAGAACACTATCTTATTTATAACTTATAATAATTTGCATGGGAAAAATAGATAATATGTGAAGGAGGGTGCTAGATACTTAGAAGAAACATCATTTTACTATACTGAATCCATTAATACAGGAAATTGCTATTTTGGATTCAATAAGTGAGATTAAAAAGCTAGAAATAATTCTTATTGTTTGGTCCATTGGTTAACTAAAAATTACATTTTAAAAATGTCCTAATAGCCTATACTCAATGAAGTTGAAATGCCAGAATTCACTGATACAATGAGAAGATTTGAAATACTTAGTGAGAGAAACTGGAGTAGAGTTACTATGTGCAATCAGGTTGCCCACCCGTGACTCCATCTTCTGAAAGCATCTAAAAAAATTCCATCCACAAAATCATGATAAATGAGATACAAAAGGGTGCCCTAGCATCTTTGAAATGTATTGTGTTTATTGTGTGCAGTATATGGAAGTGAAAGATGCTGCCAGTAGGATACACTTAGTGGTTATAGGACATGTGATTGACTATCTGGGATTTAGAATGCAGTAGTACTTAGGTGCCAAAGAAAGGGTGTTTTGACACATGCACAACTTTGATGGCATCTCATTGATTATAAAGTTCCTAGAAATAAACTCCTATTTAATACGATCCTCAAACAATCCCACTTTACCACTATCTGTATCTTCATATGATTTGGAAAAAAAATGATTATAAAAAGTGATTATAAAAGGGATTGAGGAAAACCTTAGCAGTAACTTCACAAGAACATGTTGATCCTCTCTAAAGTGATTGGCATGATGGTGGTTACAGGAATAACAATGTGGTTGCTCTCTGGGAAACATAAAAACACAAATCTAGAAATTTTTTTGAATAATGTAATCTTTGAGTTGAAATTAATCTCTGGGGACTCCAAAGCCCCTCATAATTGACTGCTCAGAGTGAAAGTTTACATGGTTAGGTGATAAATGCAGTTTTAACTCAAGGTTACTTCAAAGTCAAACTATCATATAGTTAATAATCATTTGGATGTGTACAGTTAGAATAGATATACTCAGCAAGTTGCGTAACTCCTATATTGATTATTTGATCCATTAGGTTTAGTGCTTTGGAAATAGCTGAATGAAAGACCTAGGAGCTCTTGGTTCTCGTGAAACCAGTGAAAGAGAGGCGGTACTTCATTTGTAGGACTCTCTCAATGATTAGCCCTGTTATCACTCATTTAAAACACTTGGAGAAATTGTATATATCACATGCTCTTTCAAATTACCCAGAATGAGGGCCAATGCTGCAGCATACTGTGTTAAGCCACTGCTTGCAGCACTGGCATCCCAAATGAGCGACAGTTCGATTTCCAGCTGCTCGATTTCTGATCCAATTCTCTGTTAAAGCTCTTGGGAAAGCAGGAAAGGATGGCCCCAAGTGCTTGGGCTTCTGCATCCACATGGGGTCCCAAAAGAAGTTTCAGGCTCCTGGTTTGATCTGCCCTTGTTCCGGCTGTTGGGGCTATTTGGGGAATGAACCACCATGGAAGGTTTCTCTCTTTGTCTCTCCCTCCCTCTCTCTGTAATTCTGCCTTTCAAGTAAAATAAATCTTTAAAAAGATTACCAATAGGAGCTCTGCAGAAAATAGGCATATTTGAAAAACAATAATGATTATTATAAATTTAATCTGTTTGGGACTTCAGTTATGGTTGATCCACTTGCAGTATCCCTATTAGAGCAAGCCATCATAGTCACTGACATCAAACGTGTAACTATTAATCTTTTGAGTGTGTTTTCCTAATAGGAAGGGTTTAGCAGTTGGCCTTCACTTGAGTTGCACAAGAATACAACTTGGTTCTCTGACTTCTGCTTTATTTCAACTCTGTGCTGAATAACCCTGCCAGAAACTAGATTTTCACATACCCATCAGGACATGTTGGTCTTCTACATTGATATTCTCAAGCTGACAGGACGTGGAAAGCATAAAGCAGTGAGAAACTTCTTGTCTAGGCCCCTTGGCATTTGGTACTTTCACCAGCAAGGAGACAAATTCCATAAATTACTTTAATTAAACTTTTAGTAGTTATTCATGTGTGGTCAGCTAAAATATTTCTTTCAGACGAATAGAAAGATTAGAACACTGTGCACTCACTACTACCAAGAAAGGGACATTTTTAATGGGGCTGTTAGGATTTTAGGGGCCATATAGGAAATATTCCATTGTTTTGTCCATAGTTATTTATTGAAAATATCCTTAATTTGAATAAATTAAATCTGGTCCAGATTGCAGCTGAAGCAGCTCAGCCACTTGGCTTGCAGTGGCAGAGCAGGATGCTGCAAGAGCAAGAACTAATAAGCCCTGATAAGAGAATCACAATGAAGACTCTTAAGGATTAGAGTTAAGCTGCTCTCATCATCAACAACAAAAAACTATTATTCTTTACAGAAGACATTCTCAAACTGTTTATTGCAGAATTACATTTTTTTATATACTTAATACTTAAAGCACCAAAGTTCTTGGTTAGGCAGATTGTATCTTTTGATATTTGCTATATTAGAATAAAAAATGGAGGCGATTCTATAACTCTATAAATATTTGATAATATATTTAAAATATAATAGAATAATATAAATGAAAATATAAATATATATTTATATATAGTATATATGAAATATATTGAAAATATAAATGAAAATATAAATGATGTATTTGCATGGAACAGAGCTACATTTCAAAAATAAATGAATGAATGGTTTTTTAATTATTTTTGGAAATCTTCTTACTATATAGCTTAACAAAAGACAGTTAGATTCTCATAACTGCTTCTCCATTGAATTTGTCCTATAAGTTGTTTTGATAAAAGTAAGTGAAGACAATCTGGTCGCACATAGTTATGCAATTAGAAAAGGGAGGAGAATTTAATAGCCTTTTCAGATTTCTGTGGCCAGTCTCTGATAACACAGAAAAAAATAAATAGTGGTTTTCAAGCTCTTAAAATAATATCGCTGAATATTTTGTCTTTTTCTTACATAAACATTCATTCATCTATTTTTCTAGCTGAATTCAACATTTATTCATATATGATTTCAAAAAACAATGTAGTGGTCATTTGGAAGCCACTGCTTCACTGATTTAAGCTATCTTCCAAATTCTGACACATCTCAATGACATGTTATCTATAATTTCTACTTATTAATGTCATCATCATTCTCATCAGAATAGAATAATCTTTAAATACAAATAAGCTGTCAGATAAAAACAAATTTCAATTTTTCATTGAAAGATTACATTTTATCATTGATTATAAAAATTTTCAGTTGATTTGTTTTGTTTTTTTTTTTCATTTTTGAGCAAATGTCTTCCAAATGGTCAAGTCTGTATCACTGTAGATTGATGTACATCATTCATTCAAATAAAAATGGTATTCCATGAAAAACAGCAACAAGTTTAACTCACACATATTTCCCATTTTGTCAGATTACTAACAATGTCAAGTATTAAAGCATTTGGACTAAATAAAATTAATAATTTTATGCTTATTCAAAGTCATTCTTGAGTGATATGTTGGTGTTGTTTAGTTTGAGTATATTCATTGTGATCAACAATTGTTGACTAGCAGTACCCACTGTCTGATATCAGTGCCTAATGTAAGGTTCTTTTTCACCATTCTTTTGCACCATCAAGGAAAGTTTTTTCAGCACAGTGAAAAAGTAGCAAAATATAAGAGATTACTCTTCAGGTTGTTATAACCAGATCCATTGACTAGGTGACTTATGCAATAGAAACTTTTATCTTGGGGCCAGCGACATGGCTCACTTGGCTAATCCTCTGCCTGCAGCGGAGGGCAGTGGAGGATGGCCCAAGCGCTTGGGCCCCTGCACCTGCATGGGAGACCAGGAAGAAGTACCTGGCTCCTGACTTCGGATCAGCACATTGCCGGCAGTAGTAGCCATTAGGGGAGTGAACCAACGGAAGGAAGACCTTTCTCTCTGTCTCTCTCTATAACTCTACCTGTCGAAAGAAAGAAAGAAAGAAAGAAAGAAAGAAAGAAAGAAAGAAAGAAAGAAAGAAAGAAAGAAAGAAAGAAAGAAAGAAAGAATCTTACATTCTAGAAGCCAAGAAGTCCAAGGATCATGGTGTTAGTTGATCTACTGACGGGTCAATATCCAATATCCACTTCTTGGTATGCACCTGGCCATCTTCTCATTTCATTCTCACATGGAAGAGAAAAGCAAGCAAAGTCAATCATGTCTTTTTATAAGGGCAGTAATCCCATTTATGAGGGCTTTATCATCATGACCTGAATACCTTCCATAGCCCTACCTCCTATGGCCATCATATTACAGGTTATTATTTCAACTTGGGAACTTTGGGGAACCAAACCATAAGAAGAATCTTAATATTATTACAAAATATTTGTTTCTTTGCAGATTACCCCCAAATAGACTGTTGTCCCCAAAGGTCTATAGACAACACACTGAAACCAGTTGCTTTAATGAAAGAGCTTCTGACTTTTTAATAGGCCTTAGTAGAGAATGAAAATTAAACTGGAAAGATCAAGTGACTTGATGATTTAGCACCCTTCCATGACTTGGTGTTATCTCAACCATTAACCTGTAAAGTAGAATTTGCTTAATAGTACTACATGGGTAAGTGAAATCGGTATACACGAGACTGAACTCAAGCACATACACGCAAGTGAATTACATGAATAAGTCAGTTATTCTTGCAATATATCTACTCTTGCTCTACTACCGGTTCTGTTAAGCCATGTATCTAGACTCATCTGTAGCTCTCCATGAAGAGTTAAGAAAGTAGTAAGTCAAGTTTAGTAGATCATTCTACACATCATACTGGCACCACTGAAAAAGAGAGTTAAATCATAGTAGCCACACTTAGATCTGACCTTGAAAGGCAATTAAAAAAGGAATTCTATCAAATAGACAAAATTTTCTTTCTGAATGGAAGGAGTTATGGCCAGTGTGATGAGTTTTCACCAATTCATAGGCATTGGTTAATAGATCAGTCAAGTGATCAAAAGTTAGAAGGAATAAGAGTACATGATTGGCATCAATAAGATGTGTTTGAGAGATTTGAAATTTTTGGAAATGATCTACAATTTGTAACTATTTATTACCTATAAAATACCCATTTTTATTAATCAGGCAAACTAGATAATTTTTCATTATTTATTCACAGCCACTTCAACTGGCTCTTTTGACTCCTGAAGAAAAACACAACTGATAAGATAATAAATTATTTATGGGTTCAAAAGTAAGATGATTGATCCTCAGCAAGACACTGTGGGCATGACTGCTACTGAATGTCCAATGCTTACACATATCCAGGGGTACAAGATAGCATTGCTAGGACACTTACTTAGGACCTAATTCTTTATTGGATAGATAGTGATTTGTCCTTAATTGGATTGTTCTTATCTTGGATATGTATTCCTCTGACTTCCCATCTACCAGAAATATTATAAATGGACTACCCAATAGCCTTATTCAACACCATAATATCTCATATTATATTACTTGTGATCACGAAACCTAGGCCGGTGCCGAGGTTCAATAGGCCAATCCTCCGCCTTGTGGTGCCAGCACACAGGGTTCTAGTCCCGGTCGGGGCGCCGGATTCTGTCCTGGTTGCTCCTTTTCCAGTCCAGCTCCCTGCTGTGGCCTGGCAGTGCAGTGGAGGATGGCCCAGATCCTTGGGCCCTGCACCCACATGGGAGACCAGGAGAAGCACCTGGCTCCTGCCTTTGGATAAGCGCGGAGCACCGACTGTGGCGGCCATTGGGGGGTGAACCAACGGCAAAGGAAGACTTTTCTCTCTGTCTCTCTCTCTCTCTCTCAGTGTCCACTCTGCCTGTCAAAAAATTAAGAAAAAAAAAGAAACCTGTTTGGTATCAAAAGAAGTACATTAATGAGCTGATAATGATACAATTCACTGACTTGACCATCATTCAAAAACAGTTGAACAGATACACAGTAGAATTCTCTTTCAATAGTAAATTACAAAGCTAATTTTGAGATATTTTCAAATACATGATGTTTATTCCAATAATCTTTGATGGCTTACTGAAGTACAATGATAAAGAAACATAAAATGGCCTTCAGTTGTCTCCATTGTTTTTTGCAAAAGACAGTATTTCATTCTTTTTTTATGGCATTAAATTCTTTATTTAGTGGACGCTTAAGTTTGTTATTTTAAAGAAAATTGAAATATACAATTGTAAAAATTATTCAACCCAGCCATCCCACTCCTTGGAATTTACCCAAAGGAAATTAAATCAGGAAACAAAAAAACAGTCTGCACCTTCATGTTTATTGCAGCTCAATTCACAATAGCTAAGACCTGGAATCAACCCAAATGCTCATCAACGGTAGACTGGATAAAGAAATTATGGGATATGTACTCTATAGAATACTATACAGCAGTAAAAAAACAATGAAATCCAGTCATTTGCAACAAAATGGAGGAATCTGGAAAACATTATGCTGAGTGAAATAAGCCAATCCCAAAGGGACAAATATCATATGTTCTCCCTGATCTGTGACAACTAACCAAGCACCAAAAAGGAAACCTGCTAAAGTGAAATGAACACTATGAGACTTGATCAGCCCTTGCCCTGACTGTTGATGAACAACTTAATACGTTATCCCTTTTAGTATTTTTTTGTTCTACTTAATACTATTGGTTGAATTCTGTAATTAATACACAGTTATGCTTAAGTGTTGAAATTTAACTGAAAAGTGATCCCTGTTGAATATAAGAGTGGGAATAAGAGAGGGAAGAGATGTGCAACTTGGGACATGCTCAATCGCACTTGCCCCAAACGGTAGAGTTAGAAACATACCAGGGGATTCCAATTCAATCCCATCAAGGTGGCATGTTCCAATGCCATCTCACTAGTCCAAGTGATCAATTTCTGTCCATAATTGATCATAATGATAGGACTAAGAACCAAAGGGATCTCATAAACAAGAATAGTGTCTGAAAATACTAACTGATAGAATAAAAAAGGGAGAGAATGATCCAACGTGGGAAGTGAGATACACAGCAGACTCATAGAATGGCGGATGTCCTAAACAGCACTCTGGCCTCAGAATCAGCCCTTATGACATTTGGATCTGGCTGAAGAGCCCATGAGAGTATTTCAGGCATGGAAAGCCAAGACACTCTGAAAACAAACAAACAAACAAACAAACACACACACCTAAATGAAAGATCTCTGTGAGTGAGATCCCAGTGGAAAGAACAGGTCAGCAAAGAAGGAGGTGCCTTTTCTGAAGGGAGGAGAGAACTTCCACTTTGACTACGACCTTGTCTAAATATGATCAGAGTCGGTGAACTCAAAAGGCTTCCATAGCCTTGGCAACTCATGACAACAGCCTAGGGTGATTACTGATGCCATAAACAAGAGTGTCAATTTGTTAAGTCAACAACAGGAGTCACTGTGCACTTACTCCTCATGTAGGATCTCTGTCCTTAGTGTGCTGTACATTGTGATTTAATGCTATAACTAGTACTCAAACAGTACTTTACACTTTGTGTTTCTGTGTGGGTGCAAACTGTTGAAATCTTTACTTAATATATGCTAAACTGATCTTCTGTATATAAAGAGAATTGAAAATGAATCTTGATGTGAATGGAAGGGGAGAGGGAGTGGGAAAGGGGAGGGTTGCGAGTGGGAGGGAAGTTTTGGGGTGGGGAAGCCATTGTAATCCATAAGCTGTACTCTGGAAATTTATATCCATTAAATAACAGTTTAAAAATGTCATTCTTAGAAGGGGGAAAAAAAGAATATTAAGTGGGGTCGGCACTGTGGCGTAGTGATTAAAGCCACTTCCTGCAGTGCCAGCATCTCATATGGGCACTATTCGAGTCCCAGTTGCTCCACTTCCGATCTAGCACTCTGCTATGGCCTGGGAAAGCAGTAGAAGATGGTTCAAGTCTTTGGGCCCATGAACCCGTGTGGGAGACCAGATGAAGTTCCTGGCTCTTGGCTCTGGATTGGTGCAGCTCTGGCTCTGCCGCTCTGTAAATCTGCCTTTCAAATAAATAAATAAATCTTTTTTAAAAAAAGAAAATCAAGTAAAAAATACATGTAGGGAACTTAGTACATGTGTGGATCTCTTGGATTCACTGGGTCTAACAGTAGGGCCAGAGAATTTGTATATGTAATCATCACTATAAGAAACTGGGAAGTTGGCTATTTACATGTTATGAATTTTGGAAATCTATGGTAAAAGTATAATGTGGAGTTAAGCAGAATTATGGTTATGTTTAAGACTGCTGATTCAGGGAAAATAGAATTTGAAGATGGATTTTAAGACTGCCTCCCTGCCTGCTCACTGTGGTGAGGGTACAAGGGGACTGTGTGCTGGTGCCTGCACACCACCTCTCCTACCTCCTGTGTGTTTGACCCCCTGGGCTGGCTGACATCATTTGCACAGAGGCTTTGATGACCCATCACAGAGGAGTGCTGGATGCTTGAGGCTAAACAGATTTCAGACTCTACATTTTTCTCCCAGCTCAAGTCATTCTTTCTCTTTGATCAGCAGCATTGGGGGAAGCCCCATCAAGATTTTAAATTTTTGCCATAAGGGTGGACAAGATCAAACCAGCTACACTTCACCACCCAGGCTTTTCTTAATTCAGGACCAGAGCATAATTGAGATGCCAGGAAACAGCAGATACTATTAATTTGCTTTTGCTCTCCTCTGTTGCCTGCTGGAATAGAGCCTTTGGTGAGAAAAAAACTCAGGAACATAAGGGAAGAAACTGTAACCCTTATCCATGTAGATGAGTGGAACAGTCATTTGACTATACAGAACCCTGTCAAACACTTAAAGAGAAAGAATATTTATTGTTTAACTACTATCACTACTTTATGGTGTTGCTTTATTTGTTGGAATGCATTGAGTTTGAGAAGGAATGGCATGCAGGAGGAGCCTCTGGCTTATCTGGATTGCTTTGACTAAATTCTTGCAAGTCATTGGGTTTAATGATGTCACAAAAGAGGTTAGAATTTTAATAAGGCAAGAAGTTGGCATTTAGAATTGCAATCACATTTTGAACAACAGATTATAAAATTTTCATCCAGAGGGTATTTAACCACTCTTAACCACATGACACAGTGAGAAGGACAAGGATAACAACTAATTTTGTTCTTAACATAGTTCTTAACATACTCTTAACATAATTTCTTCTTAACATAGAAATTGTAGAACTATAGTGTGCCAAATTATCTCAACTAGGTTAAATATTAGACAACATCTTATACAACTTTCTTTTCATTACTGAAAAAAACTAAAGAAAAATATGGAACCTGTTTCAGAGTGAAAAATAAAAACTAGCTATACTGAAGCAGAAAGGCAAGGGTTGACATTTAGTGTAATGATTAAGGCACTGCTTGGGATACTGCATCCCATATTACAGTTCCTGGGTACAAGTTCTGGCTCTACTCCCATAATCCAGCTTCTAATGTACACTCCAGGAGGTAGCAGATGATGCTCTGGAGGTTGGGTCCCTGCCATCCACATGGGAAGCCTTGATTGTGTTCCTGGCTGCTAATTTGGGCATGGCCAAGACCCAGCTGTGGTCACATTTGGAGAGTAAACGAGGAATGGAACTGTTTATGAAAGGATAAATTTTATTTTAAAAAAGAAAGAAAAATGATAGGCCGGCGCCGCGGCTCACTAGGCTAATCCTCCGCCTTGCGGCGCCGGCACACCAGGTTCTAGTCCCGATCGGGGCGCCGGATTCTGTCCCGGTTGCCCCTCTTCCAGGCCAGCTCTCTGCTGTGGCCAGGGAGTGCAGTGGAGGATGGCCCAAGTGCTTGGGCCCTGCACCCCATGGGAGACCAGGAAAAGCTCCTAGCTCCTGCCATCGGATCAGTGTGGTGCGCCAGCCGCAGCGCGCCCGCCGCGGCGGCCATTGGAGGGTGAACCAACGGCAAAGGAAGACCTTTTTCTCTGTCTCTCTCTCTCACTGTCTACTCTGCCTGTCAAAAAAAGAAAAAAAAAGAAAGAAAGAAAAATGGTAAAACTCTTGATAACCAACTCAATATTTCAATTCCTTTTTTTTTTTTTTTTTTTTTTTTTTTTACGGGCAGAGTGGACAGTGAGAGAGAGAGAGAGAGAGACAGAGAGAAAGGTCTTCCTTTGCCGTTGGTTCACCCTCCAATAGCCGCCGCAGCCGGCGTGCTGCAGCCGGCGCACTGCGGCCAGCACACCACGCTGATCCGATAGCAGGAGCCAGGTGCTTCTCCTGGTCTCCCATGGGGTGCAGGGCCCAAGGATTTGGGCCATCCTCCACTGCACTCCCGGGCCACAGCAGAGAGCTGGCCTGGAAGAGGGGCAACTGGGATAGAATCCGGCGCCCCGACCAGGACTAGAACCCCGTGTGCCAGCGCCGCAAGGCGGAGGATTAGCCTATTGAGCCACGGCGCCAGCCTTTTAATTCCCTTTCAAAGTTTTTTTCCCCCTGAAAGGCAGCATATGTTATCATAAGTAAAGATTTTGACTCTTGATGAGAATAGTGATTCCATAGAAATCTGACTGGCATGGGAGCTATGGAAGATATCAGATATGTATATATGGAAATATAGAAACATGTGATTTTCTTTTTCCACAGTTACTCAGAAACTAGATAAACAGTAGAATTTCATTTTAGAAAAGAAATTTATTATTAATGACATCCTTTTATGCACCTTGAAAATGAGTCAAACTCTTCTTTATATTTTACTTTAAAAATGAGTTTTGGAAATGCACGAGTTGTTTATTTCATGGTCTGGAGCATAAAAATGTGCACATAAAACCTGATTCAAAAATATGTTGGATGAGGAAAGGAGGAAAAATAGAGATGTACAAGTGATACGATTTTGTTCTAATGGTTGGTTTTCAAGAAGAAATCCAATATTCCTAGTGAATTTAAACTGATAGAGTTGCTGAACAAGGGCTGTGTTTAGACAGAACATCTTATACGACCCCAAATGCATTTAAGTCAAGTAAGCCCACAAATGTTCCATTGAAAAGTACTATCTCTATTGCTCATGGCTTGATGGAAAGTGGGGTTAGACATAAAGTTCCCTCCAAATGCAAGTGCTAAGAGTAGATGGGCATAGTGTAGATGAAACACAGTGACAGTAAATTCTACCAAGGTTCAGATAATGGTGTAGTTACAATAAAATAAAAATATTATCATACATAATAGTTATCTTAGAAAAATAAAACTAAATGTGAAATCAATGTCAAAAGGATATCAGACAAATTCTCAAACATTGGGGAAGAGGTTCTTCTAAATTATCAGTGCATCGAAGGATTATACAAGAAAGCATTTGCAAAAATAATTTCAACTGAATGGTAGTAGGAAAGAAATTCTGTTTTATTAGAAGTTGCTTTTGTGATACATTTATTGCACCATAAATGAATAATAATTGGTTAAGGAAGATAAGAGCAGGATTTCATTGAGGGCTGATCATTCCCCACTACTGAAGGAAGACCCTCCTGAGTTTTCTATCCAACACCCTGTGAAGTAAGAAAGTTTTCTGTACATCTTCAAACAACAGGCATCCCAGTTGTGTGAGTGCCAGGTGCTCTTGCATCCCTGATCAAAATCACTGATCAATGATTTTCAGAATGTCTGAGAGAGGTCCTCTGCAGTTTTCTCTCTTAAGTTCTCTCTCCACCTTTGAAATAAAATGAAAACAAATTAATTAAAATATATATTACATGGGTATGTGTGTTCAAAGATTTTTCCCATTGATGTTCATAGCAGTTTCAGTTATAATACTCAAAAGCTGAAAACAAATGAACATCAACAGAGAAATGAATGAACAAACTTCAGTAAGCACATAGCAGGGAATATCACACAGCAAAAGTAGCAAAGAAAAGTTTATTCATACATGAAATCATATGGAAAAATATGATGAATTAAGCAACTGGACAAAAAGTAACACAATAACAAGCCATTTATATGAAGTTTAAAACAGACAAAACTAGTTTATGGTAACAGAACACTATTGGTGGGGATGACTAGGAAGAGAAGTAAAGAAACCTTCTGAGATAATAGAAAAATTGATATCTTGGTAGCATTTATAAGAACATAGGAAATGGGCCGGCGCCGCGGCTCACTAGGCTAATCCTCCGCCTAGCGGCGCTGACACACCAGGTTCTAGTCCCAGTTGGGGCGCCGGATTCTGTCCCGGTTGCCCCTCTTCCAGGCCAGCTCTCTGCTGTGGCCAGGGAGTGCAGTGGAGGATGGCCCAAGTGCTTGGGCCCTGCACCCCATGGGAGACCAGGAAAAGCTCCTGGCTCCTGCCATCGGATCAGTGTGGTGCGCCGGCCGCAGCGCGCCGGCCGCGGCGGCCATTGGAGGGTGAACCAACGGCAAAGGAAGACCTTTTTCTCTGTCTCTCTCTCTCACTGTCCACTGTGCCTGTCAAAAAAAAAAAAAAGTACATAGGAAATTATATAGTTAAAAATTCACACCTCACTTTTGTGAATTATATCTCAATATTTTAAATAATGAAAATAATTGCTAATTTTCATGAAGAGTAACAATAAATGTATCCCTTAAGAGAGAATAAAAAAGTGTAAAATCCAATTCAAGACTGTAAAAATACTCTCAGGATTAAAGAAATTGCAAGAATGATGTATTCTCTTGATAGAAATATTTGCAAACCAAGCAGATTTTTGGTGATTCTCCCAAAAAATGAAGTCTCACAGAAAGTTTTTGATCAGCAATTATTATGTGAAAACAGTCTTTTTAGGTGCGTGTGTGTAGTTGCAAGACTATGTGAAGACATTACAATTAGGATGTAGTACAAAGATATCTTTGCTCCATGAAAGCCACACACACACACAGTTGTCTAAAAATGAAACAGGCTGTTGGATATTGAAAGCTGCAAAGTCAAGAAACTGCCATAAAGAATCACCACAGAGTACAGAAAAGTCCAAAGTCACTCCTTCAGTGAAACATGTACTCTAATCATTACTGGAATCTGGGTAAATTATGGGTAATGAATCAAAGCCAGAAAGTACACACACAAGCCTCCAGTATATATTTTGACAATATAGACATTGAATTAGTCTGAAGGCAGAATCAAACCCAATTACCAAGGCAAGTGCAAAGGGAAGAGACCCTGCAATGAATTAATAGGGACATTCTTGCCTTTTCTGAAAGTGTGATTGAGGACCTTCTGTTTGAATATGCTCTGGAATTAATTTTATTGTTGTGTTTATAGGTGCTACATATTCCAGCACATATTTCACTTAATGAAAGACATTGAGTCTGCCTTTTAATCTACAAACAAGCTACTATAACATTAACCTTCGTATTTACAAGAGTCAGAATAGTGGTTAAAAGTAATTATCAAGAATGCACCTGAAAATACAGAAATTATATTTATTTTGCTTGAGGTGGCAATCCATATTCACATTTTAAATAAACCAGAACTTAAATATCCAAAAGAAGTTATCTAACAGTTTCTTAGGAAGTCACATCCTTCCCATTTCTGCAAAAAGCCACCACCTGCAGTGCCGGCATTCCATATGGGCACAGGTTTGAGTCCCAGATGCTCCACTTCTGATCCAGCTCTCTGCTATGGCCTGGGAAAGCAATAGATGGCGGCCCAGGTCCCTGGACCCCTACACCCATGTGGGAGATCAGGAAGAAACTCCTGACTCCTGGCTTCAGATCTGTGATGGTCCAGCCCTTGCAGCCATCCGGCGAGTAAACCTGCAGATGGAAGACCTCTCTCTCCCTCTCTCTGCCTCTGCCTCTCTGTAACTCTAACTTTCAAATAAATAAATAAATAAATATTTAAAAAATAGTTAGCCTGAGAGCCCATGACATGTGTTTTGCTAAATAGTATGAAAAATTGTAGATCTGTGCTCTTTGAAGGTGTGCTGACTTATCTTTCAGAGACAGCAGAGAGTTCCTTCAAAATATCTTCCAAATAGAGAGGGTGAGAGTGCTAGTAATCCAGCCATGGTTAAAAAAGAAGAAACAGAAACCAGTTTCCTTGTGTGGAACATGCTCTGGCTCTGAGGGAAATCTATTTAGAAAAATGTGCTATCAAATGTCTGCATGTTTCCAAATATCCAGCTGTTGGGCATTAAGCAGCTCCTTCATCTGGTTGATTGAACAGTGAATGTTTCGCTTTACATCTGCTTTTTGCTATTGTGTAAACACTACCATTAGCTTTGTTATTGTCCCTGCTGCAATCTGATCATGTAAACAAATATTCTCTGGTACAGTTCATTCACTAATGTTTTCTGTTTTCCCCAATATTACTTATAGTCTGAGTCCATCTGACATTTTATTTGATAAGTGTGTCAGGTGTGACTTGACCCACTTTCCAAATGAGGTATGGTCAGTGTCTGATGTCACTTAGTGTAACTGCTTGTGTCTGTCCTTTTTCCTGAAGATTTCCATGTCTCCCCCACCAAGCAAGGGCTAACTTCAAGGGAGGGTCATCTCTGAGGGTATCCTTTCTTGTACTTGTGATTTCAGAGTTGTGCCCTATCTGTTAAAGTTTCTTTCCATTCTTCATATGAACTAATTTTTCCCTTTGTGTGTGAGAGAACTGGGAATAAAGAATATTAAAACAACGAAACCCAGTAATTTGCAACAAGATGGAGGAATTTGGAAAACATCATGCTGAGTGAATTAAGCCAGTCCCAAAGGGACAAATATCATATGTTCTCCCTGATCGGAGACAACTAACTGAGCACCAAAGGGGAAACTTGCTGAAATGAAATGGACATTATGAGAAACAGTGACTTCATCAGCTCTTGTCCTGACGGTTGATGTACAATGTAATACTTTATCCATTTTAGTATTTTTTTTGTTCTAGTACCATTGATTGAACTCTGTAATTAACACACAATTATTCCTAGGTGTTTAAATTTTAACTGAAAAGTGATCCCTGTTAGGAATTTGGAAAACACTATGCTGAGTGAAATAAGCCAATCCCAAAGGGAAAATTACCACATGTTCTTGATAGGTGACAACTAACTGAGCACCAAAAAGGAAACCTGTTAAAGTGAAATGAACACTATGAGAAACGGTGACTTGATCAGCCCTCGCCCTGACTGTTGATGAACAACTTAATATGTTATCCCTCTTAGTATGTTTGTTCTACTTAATACTTTTGGTTGAATACCGTAATCAATACATAATTATTCCTAAGGGCTGAAACTTAACTGAAAAGTGATTGCTGTTAAATATAAAAGTGGGAATAAGAGAGGGAAGAGATGTGCAAATTGGGACATGCTCAAGCTGACTTACCTCAAACGGTAGAGTTAGAAACATACCAGGGGATTCCAATTCAATCCCATCAAGGTGGCATGTACCAATGCCATCTCACTAGTCCCAGTGATCAATTTCTGTTCACAATTGATCATAATGATAGGACTATGAACCAAAGGGATCACATAAACAAGACTAGTGTCTGCAAATACTAGCTGATGGAATATAAAAGGGAGAGAACGATCCAACAAGGGAAGTAAGATACACAGCAGACCCGTAGAATGGCAGATGTCCTAAACAGTACTCTGGCCTCAGAATCAGCCCTTAAGGCATGTGGATCCAGCTGAAAAGCCCATGAGAGTATTTCAGGCATGGAAAGCCAAGACACTCTGGCAAAAAAAAAAATAAAAATAAAAATAAAAAAAAAACCTAAATGAAAGATCTCTGTGAGTGAGATCCCAGTGGAAAGAAAGGGTCATCAAAGAAGGAGGTACCTTTCTCTGAAGGGAGGAGAGAACTTCCACTTTGACCATGGTCTTGTCTAAATATGATCAGAGTTGGTGAACTCAGGGGGCTTCCACAGCCTTGGCAGCTCATGACAAGAGCCTAGGGTGATTACTGATGCCATAAACAAGACTGTCAATTTGTTAAGTCAACAACAGGAGTCACTGTGCACTTACTCATCATGTAGGATCTTTGTCCTTAGTGTGCTGTACATTGAGATTTAATGCTATAACTAGTACTCAAACAGTATTGTTCACTTTATGTTTCTGTGTGGGAGCAAACTGTTGAAATCTTTACTTAATGTATGCTAAACTGATCTTCTGTATATAAAGAGAATCAAAAATGAATCTTGATGTGAATGGAAGGGGAGAGGGATTGGGAAAGGGGAGGGTTGCAGGTAGGAGGGACGTTATGGGGTGGGGAAGCCATTGTAATCCATAAGCTGTACTTTGGAAATTTATATTCATTAAATAAAACTTAAAAAAAAGAATATTCTCACTTGTATCTCCTATAGGTAGATAAACAATTTGGATTTAAGCAAATGAATAATTTGGATTTTTCTATATCTTATCTCCTATTTTCATCTCTTATTTAAAAACTTCATTATGTTGTTAAAAAACATTGGTCTTTTTTACATTAAGTGACACAAATTTGTCACTTTACTTGTAAGGAGAATTCCTTCTTGGAGGATAAAGGACAACAATAATTATGATTATGTATTTGAGTGAATTCTATGAAGTAAAATATCACCATGCTTCTTAAAGGCCCATAAATATTTTTACAAGTGAAATTTTACATTAACAATATAGACTGCATCAGTAGTAGCCTTTTGATCCTGGAGGAGAAGTCAAAGAATACGAATTATCTGCTGTATGTTCACTTTGTAAACAACATGCATAACTGGGAATATAAATTAAGTCTCTCTTCTATGCTGCATCAAAACCACCTCCCTCCCTTTCTATTACCTTCGAAGTCTGTGTTCTTATTCTTAACATATTCTTAACATAGTTGTATTATAGGCCCAACTTTAAATTTTAATTTTTCTAAGTCTGGTATATCCAGCTGGGAAATGTGAATATTCAGTTTAACTGTCCAGGTTATCTTTACTTTATGTATTTTTAAAATTTTTAAGGGGAAAGGAGAGAGAGAGCCAGTGAGCACTCTTTTCCACTAATTGACTCTTATATTGCCAGAACACCCAGAATCCAAATATTCCACATGGGTGGCAGGAATCCAGTCAGTTGAGTCATTATCACTGCTTCCATGTATCTGCTTTTGTGGGAAACTGGAGCTAGGAGGTGGGACTGAGAATCAAATCCAGTCACTCAGAGACAGAACTCTGGAATATTAACTGCTGGACTAGTTAACATCATGCTTTCAGTATATTTTTAGTTAACCATTAAAGTTTTTATTTAAAAATCTATTTCTTTGCTTAAATTTGCATTTAAACTTTCACACACAAAAAAAATCTGCCCATCACATAAACTCTGCAGAAGACAGTATTATAAAGCTTTTTGAAAGGGTCAGGGAATTTATTCTCATCCAAGTCACTGGTTGAATATATTTACAAATTTAATTTCACAGAATTGCTAACTTTTCAAATAGCTACCTGTTGATAAAAATCAATGCTGAAGGGCCGGCGCCATGGCTCACTTGGTTGGTCCTCCACCTGCGGCACCAGCTTCCCATATGGGTTCCGGGTTCTAGTCCCGGTTGCTCTTCTTCCAGTCCAGCTCTCTGCTGTGGCCCCAGGAAGACAGTGGAGGATGGCCCAGGTGGTTGGGCCCCTGCACCCGCATTGGGGGTTCAGGAGGAGGCACCTGGCTCCTGGCTTCCGATCGGCATGGTTACAGCTGTGGCAGCCATTTAGGGGGTGAACCAATGGAAGGAAGACCTTTGTCTCTGTCTCTGTCTCTGTCTCTCACTGTCTAATTCTGTCAAATAAATAAAAAAAAATCAATGCTGACTACCTTCATGTCACACAAATTCATCTCAAGCAGTACTATGAATGTAGGAACTCTTCAATATTTCATAGTGCATCTGAAGGATGAACCACCAGGGAATAAAGCCATTTATTTTAACAATAAAATAGTCAAAAACTTATGAGCACTGATGAAAAGAGATAAGCTATTATCATTATAAGCATGACCCTTCTATAAAAGGGAAAAGCAATGTATCAAAGGCCAAACAGGTGTTAGGTATTCATGTAGTCTATCCTCCATGCCTATACTCTGAAAAATGATACAGCATGGTCTCCCTCTTGGAAAACAAAATGCTACCAATACATCTGTTAAGGTTTGTGTCCATCTGTAAGAACTTTCAAATAGAATTTATATTTAAATTCATAGTCTTTCTTTTGAATGCCAAAATGTGTGGATAAGACATGAAAAAACAAATATACTTTATGAATTGATTAATGCAATTTCTAGCTTAGCCCTTTTAAAATGCCCACCATGTTGCTAGCATATGTAACTAAACATTCCAAAAAGTAAACTAGGTAAACAAAATTACAACACAGTCCAATATATGCTACCATGAATTATTAAGGAACTTCAGCAGAGGGTAGAATTAGCTCTGGATCAAGGTTCCTGGATGTAGTTGTGTCAAGAGAACATTCAGGAACCTCATGTATTTATTTATTTTTTAAAGATTTATTTTATTTACTTGAAAGACAGTGTTATAGAGAGAGGATAGAGACAGAGAGAGGTCTTCCATTTGCTGGTTCACTCCCCAGATGGTCGCAATGGCTGGAGCTTCACCGATCCAAAGCCAAGAGCCAGGAGCTTCTTCTGGGTCTCCCACGTGGGTGCAGGGGCCCAAGGACTTGGTCCATTTTCCACTGCTATCCCAGGCCATAACAGAGAGTTGGAACGGAAGAGGAGCAGCCGGGACTAGAACCAGCGCACATATGGGATGCCAGTGCTTCAGGCCAGGGCGTTAACCCTCTGCGTCACAGCGCCGGCCCCAGGAACCTCATTTAATGCTTAATTTTATTTTTACCATACTTTCCAAACTTTCCAGGCTGGCATCAGTGTCTGCTCTTTGTTTCTCACTTTTCTGCAAAGATTTAAATGCTCTCCAAAGACTCATTTAATGCTCCTCTTGATATGAAACCATATCTATCATCATTAGTACTTCTTTTTATTTATGCTTTTCTTTTCTTTTTTGAAAAAGTGTCCTACTATCTGAAGCTAACTCTTCTGCCTCTGTTTTGGAAAGCAATCTTTTTTTAAGGATTTATTTATTTATTTGAAAGAGTTACGCAGAGAGAGAAGGAGAGAGAGGCAGAGAGAGAGAGGGAGGTTTTCCATCCACTAATCACTCCTCAATTGGCCGCAACGGCCGGAGCCAATCCGAAGCCAGGAGCCAGGAGATTCTTCAGGTCTCCCAAGCGGGTGCAGGGGCCTAAGGACCTGGCCATCTTCTACTGCTTTCCAAGGCCATAGCAGAGAGCTGCAGCGGAAGTGGAGAAGCAGGCATACAAACCGGCACCCATGTGGGATGCCAATGCCAGCACTGCAAGAGGCGGCTTTACCTACTATTCCACAGTGCCGGCCCCTGGAAAGCAATCTTGGACATCTCATCCAGGATCTGGCATCACGATTACTTATTCCAATTCCTTAGACTGAAAACATGCCCAAGAATCCTATATGTTTAGAAACAAAAGATACAACAACAATAACAACAAACTTCATTTACCCAAGTGAAAGCTTTTCCAATATATCATTCCTAGAACAATTAGACTGCTTCCATTTCCTGGTTCCATTGCACTTTTAATTCTAATAAAACCACCCTGAAATTCTTTTTTAGTATTGAAATAAAATGGATTCTCCTTAATTTCCATTCAATTTTAATAACTTTTTATTTATTTGAAAGTCAGAGAAACAGAGAGAGAGACAGAGACAGAGGGACATGGAGAGCTATCCACTGGTTCACTTGCTAGATGACTGCAATGGTCTAGGCTGGGCCAAGCTGAAGCCAGGAGCAAGGAGTTTCATCCAGGTTTCCCATATATGTGGAGGGGCTCAAGGACTTAGGCCATTTTCTTCTACTTTCCCAGACTCATCAGCAGTGAGCTGGAGCAGCAGGGATGCTAGCCACAGCCACATGGGATGCCAGCTTCACAGTCCGCACCTCTGTCTTCCACACCACAATACCAGGCTCCTCCATTCAGTTATATACTTCATCAATATTTGGCTTTGTCTCAGTTCTTTCCTCTTAACTGCTTACCTCTTTCCAAAGTCTATAAATTCCTCTCAAGCAACACTTTTATAAATACACTTCTAATATATCATTACACCCTTTAAATTTCCTCTAAAATCCTTTCCTTACCACAAGACAAACAATGCCTCTGCTCAGAATGACCCTTCTCTTGTCTGTCTACTGAAATTCTATGCATCATTTAAGACTTGCATAGACTATCATCCATTCCATGAGTGTCTTGCTTTATCTCAGCCAAAATTTATTATTGTCCTCTGTTCCTCCACAGCCCTTTAAAATATTCACATTCTGTCTTTTGATGTTTTTGTTTTGGAACTTTATGAAATTTTTCAAACAGAAAAAGAGGGGGAACCAAGATGGCTGAATAGGGGATAGCCACACTAACTTAAGCTGATTTGAGATATAAAAAGAACAAGGGAAAGACTACATTTCCAGGGGTCTGACTAATGGAAATTTGCAGCAAGAAGTGAAAAAAATAATGATTACTCCATGGGACAAAAAGAGAGAAAACAGAGACACTGCTGCAGCCAGCTGTATGGTGCAGCCATCCATCTGTGGGCTGTCATCTTATCATGTCAAGGTAGAAAGAAATCACAATGCACCCCGCTGCTCACAGTTTTAGCAAAGAGGGAATTTGATGGTCATCCATTGACTTCTACTTTGGCTGGAAAGCTGACTGGGGTCTATGCAAATGCCAGACTTGGAGCTGGGAAGCCTCCTGGTTTCCTTCTTCTTCAGCACTCCTTCAGAAGACCATATTTGCCAGCTAAAATATGAAATCAATACAGATGTCCATCATCTGATGATTGGATAAAAAAATACGGTATAATGTGCAGTAGTTGGAATACTACTGAACTGTAAAAATGAATGAAATCCTGTTTTTTGCAACAAAATGAATACAATAGGATACCATTACACTTGAAGAAATATGCTAGCCTCAAAGAGACAAATATCATATGCTTTCTTTGATTTGTGGTAGCTAATATATAGCGTACAAACAAAGAAGTAGCGTAAATGAATAAAACTGACATGTTGAGAATTGATTAGTGTATATATCGCTTGTCTATACTCTGGAGGAACTGTGACATTTCTACTTACTACTTGTTCAATTCTTTATTTAGTGGAGGATTAAGCTTGTGAGTATAAGGTAGATTGAAAGTATGTTATCACAAAATTACATTCTTAAAACTATATATGAGATACATGAAATATGTTACTTTTATATAAAAAAGAAAGAAAGAAAGAAAGAAAAAAAGAGGAAGAAAGAAAGAATTAAGTATATGAATTCCTATATTCATATTTAAATAGGCATACACATGATTATTTTGAAGAGATTTACTCTTATTAGTAACTGATATGATGTGAATTTTCTAAGCCTTTGCCTTTTTTCTCATAGTTAAGTAATTTAATAAGGTGTCAATATATTAATTTCTGTTGGAGATAGCAATATAGAAAGAAATGGGAAAATTTTACTTTACTTTAATATCTCTATGAATATTTTCCTTAAATATGTATTACCTCTACCTTTTTAGTAAAAATGAATTAAGATCCAAAGACTAGTTTCTAACATCATCAGTGTCAAACACATTAAAAGTGATAATACTTGATGCCCTGAAAAGAAAAATTTAATAATTAAAAATTTCTGGATTGTGACAGTTATATAACTGCCACAAAATCCTTTGGAGTAGTATCACTTATAATTCAATCAATAAGAAACAAATAGCTGCAAGTCATAAGATGATCTTTCTTCAAGTAACAGTGCCAGGGATTGTTAATCAATTATTGTAATCAATTATTATAATCAATTGTTGTAAGCATCAGCCCTGAAAAGTAATTTTTTTCTTTAGTTCTTATGCACTTAACACGTGTTTACTGTAAGTGTAGTACATGTATGGGTCCAGGTCAACTCTGCCCTTTATCATACTTTTAGATTGTTTGTTTGATTTGCAACTGCCTTCCTCATTACAGATAACATCTTTGAAGCAGATGGAAGAGTTTGGACACCTTTGGTAAGGCTATAACTCTGAGTGACCTCACAATACAGGTTTGTTTTCTTAATTAGGACACAATCCTGTGTACTCATGGACAACGGGTTTATAAAATTGGGGCAAATAATGAACAACCTCAAAGTTAAAGAATCCCCTTGATAAGTGAAAAGTTATATTGTTTTGTAAATTCCTCTCTGTCTTTGCTGACTTCCTTCAATTCCACATTCACCTCTGTTTGAACTCCTATAATCTAGATATATTTGACTTTTCTCAGATTTCACTATCCTCTTGGAATCCAAAATAATAGCTACTTTCTCTAATATTTTGAAACTATAGAAACCCACATGTGAATATTTATTTCTACTATATTCATTTTTTGCTTCAGAAATGGATCTACTAGAATAGTTATTAGTCTAATAAACTCACACTTCCAGGGTTAGTTTTGACAGGTACATCTTTGCCCAATATCATATATTGCAATGTGAAATAGGCAAATCTACTGATAACGATAGATAGATAGGCAGATAGATAATCTAAACAATTAATATTTTAAAAAACAAAATTATAGCTTTGGTGATTTTTATTCAGCCATGTATCTTCTCAGAACCACACTTTAGTTATTTGTCATTTTTAAAGATTTATTTACTTATTTAAAAGTCAAAGTTACAGAGAGAGGAGAGGCAGAGAGAGAGCTTCCATCTGCTGGTTCACTCAACAAATAGCCACAAAGGCCGGGGATGGACCAGGCTGAAGCCAGGAGCCAGGAGTTTCTTCTGGGTCTCCCACATGGGTGCAGAGGCCCAAGCACTTGGGCCATCTTCCACTGCTTTCCCAGGCCATTAGCTGGGAACTGGATCAAAAGCTGATCAGTTGGGACATGAACTGGAACCCATATGGGATGGGGACACTGTGGATGACAGCTTAATCCAGTGTGCCACCACGCCAAACCCTTGTTTCCTATTTTTAAATGAGAATGGTTGGCCTACTATTTCCTCAAGGCCATTTCTAAAACTTGTATTTTGTCACACTCACTTAACTCAGAGATTTTCAGTCTTGTATGCATACGTTACATTTATATTGATACTTTCCTCAAAACTGTCTGTTTCTCAATTTTTCCTCCTTGTAAATTGATCATATGTCATGCTATTCTAAACTAATTACTAGGAAATGTTAATTATAGAATGTCAAATAGGTGCCTTGCTTTAAATGTATGTCCTCATGCAAAATGTCCTCAATTCGTGCATCTATTTCCATATAAGTTCCTTCATTCATAAAGATCTGCCAAATTATTATAACAGAGAGGAAAATAGACCCAGATTGTCTGTTTACAATTACACATCATCAAGAATAGGTTACCAGTTACACACTTGGATAATCTTGGTATGATTTCCATTCATTTATTTCCCAAAGAAATTGATTTTATTTTAAATAATGGTATCTGGGGTTTAACTACATATAACATCATAAATATATTACTGTATGGTTTTTATTATTTGAATAGCTCACAATCATTGCCTAGGATAAAAATTTAGGAGAAGAAAAATATCCCAAATGGAAACCTCTTCAGAAAACTTTCATGGTCCCTCACTTTTTTTTGTTTCATATTATGCATCAGTGATTTTTATATGTTTCTTATGCATTCTGGAATAAAAACCAAATTAATATTGATTTGAAGATACACAGAAATAGGCCTTGTTAGAATCTTATAAAAATTGTTTTATTGGAGCTGACATTGTGGCACAATGGTTAAAACTGCCACCTGGAATGACGAAATACCATTGTGGCAGCAATTTGTGTCCTGGTTGCTACACTTGCAATCCAGCTCCCTGCTAATGGCCTGAGAAAAGCAGCAGGTGATTGCCCAAGTGTTTGTGTCCCTACCACCTTTGTGGGAGACACAAATAAAGCTCTTGGTTCCTGGCTTCAGCCTGACTCAGCCTGGGTTGTTGCAACCATCTGGCGAGTGAACCAGCAGATGGAAGATCTCTCTCTGTAACTGACTTTCAAATAAATAAATCTTTTTTAAAAAGTTGTGCTATAACATTTCACATGGGAGAAAATTATGTGCTCTCTTCGGACAAGGATACTTACATGAATGAAGAACTATAGCATGTTCAAAATGGAAAGATTTACCACCTTAAGAAATCAATTTCTTATAAATATATCTATGATTTTGACTCATATGAAATACAATTGTGAATGAAACTCTTGTGAAAATCAAGAAACTGATTCTGAATATGACAAGGAAGATCAAGGAATCTTTCAAAGGCAGAAAGCAAGACTGAAAGACTTCCCAAGCCACCAAGACATATAATAAAATTGCACAGATCAAAATATAGTGTTGTTGATACTAGAAAATGAAATCAAGCACTGGAACAAAGTGGAGGGCACAATAGCAGCCCCCCATATGTACAGGTTTTCCAAAAACGAAGAAAGTGGATCTGCAATCCACTTGGAGACTTACAAGACTGTATGCCTATTATTATAAATTAAAGTTTACTGGAACTTGGCCAGTAACTCATTTCTGTATTATCTGTGGTTGTTTTCACCCTACAAAGGCAGGGTTGAATAGTTGCAACAGAAACAATATGAATTACTTAGATAAATATTCACTGCCTGGGCCTTTACACACAAAAAAAGTGTTAAAATTGATCTATATGCATCACCATGGTTAAATCTCAAAATTATAATGGGTCATGGAAAAAAAATCACAGAATAATACAATTCATTTTAAAAAGATTTATGTATTTGAAAGCCAGAGTCATAGTCACAGGTGAAGAGATAGAGAGAGAAAGAGATCTTCCATCTGCTGGTTTACTCCCAATTTGCCCTCAACAACTAGGATTGGGACAGTCTGAAGCCAGGAGCCAGGAAGCCCATTTGGGTCTCCCATATGGATGCAGAGCCATCTAACACTGTCTTCCCAGGCACATTACTAGTAAGCATGACTGGAAGTGGAGAAGCCAGCACTAGAACCAGAACTCTGATATGTGATACTGATGTTGAATGCAGCAACTAATTTCACCTCACAGCAATGCCAGCTCCTCTGCAATTATTAATAGTTTGAAGGATTTTGAAATAGCCCATGAGTGTGTTAATTTTCTATTTCTGCATTACACATTTTCACAAATATTGTAACTTGAAGCATGATGTATTTATTTCACAGGTCTGTAGATCAGAAGTATGGATATAGGTTGGCTGGATTTTCTGATCAGGATCCAACAGCAAACTCTAAGCCAGGGCCTGAGACTCATCTGTGACTTCAGGATCCCTTCTGAGTTTATTCAGGTTGTCCAGGAGAATTTACTATCTTGCAGTTATGGATATGAGGTCCCTGTGTACTTGCTTCCTGATGACTGGAGTCACCGTTAGAAGCTAGTATCTCTTTAGAATTTTGCTAGGGGTGACCCATATATCTTCAAAGCCAGTGATGAGGTGACATATTTGCAACCTCATTATTTATAAGTATTTGCTTATATAATTATTGGATGATTATACTGTTTGGGAATAAACACCTTTTGTTAGATTCAGCTGATTTGGAATCTTAATTGCATCTATAAAGTCCCATCACAGGAAAACCTACATAAGTATTTGCTTGAACAAAAGGGAAAAGGTATATGTGTACAAGGGCTGGGATCTTGGGAGCCATCAATTAATAGTGCTTTAGACAATACATGAGAATAACAAATACAACTTAGTGATATTATTTATCCCAGGAAAGGAGGGAAGCAGATATATTTATTCTGAGAGGTACAAAGTTTCTTGAAATCTACCTGGCATATTTTCTTTTCCTTCATAAAGCAGGCATGCCAAATTATTAAAATCAATGCACTAGATACTAAAACACAGATGTATATTATTTATTTTTAACATTATTTTATTAATATAAAGAGAACAGATTTTATCCTTCCCATAGGTACAGTTTAAAAAAAAAAACACATTTCCCTCACTAGTCCACTCTCACTCCCTTCTCTTCATCAGTTTTTTCAAGGACATAATTTTAATCTGTATTCACAGGCTTAATTTGTCACTAGTCATAATATTCAAAAACTGAAAATTAGGAAAACCACAGTTCCACAGGAGTATAAACAAGGGCTAAAAATGATAATCATATCCCAAATTTCATTCCTATAAGTTGTTTATTCTATATAAGCTGCCATATATCAGAGGAATATGTTTTTTGAGACTGATTTTTAACCAAGCATAATGGTTTTCAGTTGCATCCATTTTATTGCAAAAGGCAGGATTTCATTCTTTTTTATGGTTGAGTAGTATTCTAGAGTAGATAGATAAAAAGTATACTTCTTTATCTAGTCATCAGTTGATGGATATCTGGGTTGATTCCTTATCTTAGCTACTGTTAATTAACCTGTAATAAACATGGTGGTACAAATAACCTTTTCATATGTTAATTTCATTTCATTTGGGTAAATTCCCAAGACTGAGTTAGCTGGATCATATGGTAGATATATCTTCAGATCTTTGAGGAATCTTGATACTGCCTTCCATAATGGTTATACTAGTTTATTTTTAAAAGTTTATTTTATTTATTTGAAAGGTAGAATTACAGAGAGGTGGAGACAGAGAGATAGAGATAGAGAGAGAGAGAGAAAGAGAGAGAGAAAGAGAGAGAGATGAGAGAGAGAGACAGAGAGAGAGAGACAAAGAGAGAGACCATCCGCTGGTTCACTCCCCAGATGGCCACAGTGGTCGGAGCTGTGCTGATCCAAAGCCAAGAGCCAGGAGTCTCTTCTGGGTCTCCCACGTGGGTGCAGGGGCCCAAGGACTTGAGCCATCTTCTGCTGATTTCCCTAGCCGGAGAGCTGGATAGGAAGTGGAGCAGCCAGGACTCAAGCTGACACTAATATGGGATGCCAGCACTGCAGGCAGCAGCTTTACCTGCTAAGCCACAGCATTGGCCCCTGTACTAGTTTAAATACCACCAATAGTGGAATAGGGTACTTTATTCCCTTATATCCTCTCTAGCATTTTTCTTTTGATTTTTGGATGCTAGCCATTTCAACAGGAGTAAGGCAAATTTCCATTGTGGTTTTTATTTGCAGTTCCTTGACAGCTAGTTAGATCATGAACTCATGTTTCAGTTGGCCATTGGTATTTCATCCTTTGAAAATTCCCTGTTCAATTCTTTTGCCCATTTCTTAACTGTATTGTTTGCTTTGTTGTTGTATTTTTTGGAGTTCTTTATAGATCCTGGATATTAATCCTTCATCAATTGCATAGCTTGCAAATATTTTCTCCCATACTGTCAGTTGCCTCTTCACTTTGCTGAGTGTCTCCTTTGCAGTGCAGGAGCTTCTCAGCTTGATGTAATCCCATTTCCCTTTTTTGTTTGTTTTGTTTTTTGCTTTTATTGCCTATGCTTCTGAGGTCAATTTTAAGAAGTTTTTACTGGGCTGGCACTGTGGCACACTGGGTTAATCCTCTGCTTGTGGTGCCAGCATCCCATGTAGGCACTGGGTTCTAGACCCAGCTGCTCCTCTTCCAGTTCAGCTCTCTGCTGTGGCCCAGGGAAGGCAGTGGAGGATGGCCCAAGTGCTTGGGCTCCTGCACCGCATGGGAGATCAAGAGGAAGCACCTGGCTCCTGGCTTTGGATCGGGGCAGCGCCAGCTGTAGCGGCCATTTGGGGAGTGAACCAATGGAAGGAAGACCTTTCTCTCTGTCTCTCTCTCTCTCTCTCACTGTCTATAACTCTGTCAAATAAATTTAAAAAAAGAAGTATTTACGTAGGCCCATATTTTGCAGTTTCCCCCATTGTTTTCTGCTAGTAATTTGATAATATCAGATCATGGATTTAGAACCTGGATCTACTTTGAGCTGATTTTTGTATAATATATAAGGTAGGCATCTTGTTTTGTACTTCTCCATGCACAGATCTAATCTTCCCAGCACTATTTGTAGAAGAGACTATTCTTTCTCCAGGGATTTATTTCAGCTCACTTGTCAAAGATTAGTTGTTTGTAGATTTGTGGATTAATTTCTGTGTTTTCTATTCTATTCCTTTGGTTTAGATATCAATTTTTTTTTTTTGCCAGTACCAGGATTGTTTTGTTATAACTGTCCTGTAGTATGTCTTGGTGCCTGGTACTATGATACCTCTAGTTTTGTTTTTGTTGTTTAAAAATGCTTTAGCAATTCAGGGTCTCTTCTGTTCCACATAAATTTGAGCATCATATTTTCCCAGATCAGAGATGAATGTCATTGGTATTTTGATTGAGATTGTATTGACTCTATACATTGATTTGGATAGTATGGACTATTTGATGATATTATTTCAATCCATGAACATGGAAGACTTTTCCCTTTTTTGTGTATTCCATTTCTTTAAAATTTTATAATTTTTATTGCAGAGATTTTTCACATCCTCGCTAAATTTATTCCAAGATATTTGAATATTTTTTAGGTGTTGTGCATGGTACTTATCTTACAATTTCTTTCTCAACCATGGCACTGTCTATATATGCAAATGCTATTAATTTTTTGTGTTGATTTTATATCCTGCAACTTTATCAACTCTCATGAGTTCCAATAGTCTCTTAGTGGAGTCTTTTGTTTCTCCCATTTACAGAGCCATGTCACAGGAGTATTTTGACTTTTTGCTTTCAAATTGGTGCTCATTTGAATTCTTCTTCTTGCCTAATGGTTCAGATT
Organism: Oryctolagus cuniculus; assembly: GCF_964237555.1. Taxonomy (NCBI): domain Eukaryota; kingdom Metazoa; phylum Chordata; class Mammalia; order Lagomorpha; family Leporidae; genus Oryctolagus; species Oryctolagus cuniculus. Next base: position 33,291,372 of record NC_091441.1, on the reverse strand, counting down.
AAAACTTGCAGAACTATGTTGAACCAAAACGGGCAAAGCTGGCAACTTTCTATGATTCTGGAAATGCCTCTAATTTTTCCCCATTGAATCTGAGGCTGGTTGTTTGTCATTAATTGCCTTGATTGTGATGAGGAATGTTCCTTCTATACCCAATATGCTTAAGGTTTCCATCATGAAAGGAGGTCAAATGCTGTATCTATTGAGATAATAATGGTTTTTATTCTTCAATTTGCTAATGTTATGTAACATATTGATAGATTTGCATAGGTTCAACCATCCTTGGTTGGTTCAAGTGAATTATCTTTCTGGTGTGTTGTTGGATTCAATTGGCTAGTATTTTGTTTAGAATTTTTGCATTTATGGCCATCAGGGAATTTGTTCTGTAATTCTGTACATTTTTCTGGTTTTGGAATTAAGATGATGATGGCCTCATAGGAGTTTTGGATAATTCTTTCTCTTTAAATTTTTGAATAGTTTAAGAATTGGGAATTTTCTAACTTTAAAAGTCTGTTAGAATTCAGCAGTTAACTCATCCAGTCCTGGGCTTTTCTCTGATGAAAGAGTCTTTATGACTGATTCAGTATTCATCCTGTTTACTGATCTGTTTATATTTTCTATTTCTTCATGACTCAATGTTGAAAGATTGTATGTGCCCATGAATCTATCCCTTTCTGTTAGATATTGCAGATTGTTGGCATATAATTGTTTGTAGTAATTCTGATGATTCATTTTATATCTGTGGTATCTGTTGTTACATCTCCATTTTCATCCTTGACTTTATCTTCTACATATTTTTTGGGGTTAGTTGGGCCAAATGGTGTATCATTTTGATTGTTTGTTTTTTTTTTTAAACACTTAATTTTACTGATCTTTGAATCATTTTTTTGGTTTCAATTCTGTTTGTTTCTTCTCCGATTTTAATTATTTCTTTCCTCCTTCTAATTTTGTAATTGGTTTGTTGGCTTTTTCTCTAAGTCATTGAGATGCCTTGAAAGATTATTTATTTGATGCATGTCCAGTTTCTTGATGTGAGCACTAATTGCTATGAACTTCCCGCAACACTTAATTTGTTGTATATCATAATTTTGATAAGAAGTAGTGTCATCTTCATTTGTTTCAAAAAATTTTTTATTTCCCTTTTGATTTATTCTGTAATCCTCTGTTCATCCATGAACATGTTGTTGAGTCTCCATGTGTTTATGTATTTTCTGGAGATTTATTCATTTACAGCTTCATTTCCTTTTGTCAGAAAAGGTGTATGATATAATTTCCTTGTGTTTTTTTTTTTTTTTTTTTTACTTGCTGAGCTTTGCTTTATGGCCTAGAATATGGTCTATCCTAGGGGAAGTTCCATGCATTGATGGAAAGAGTGTATATTCTTCAATTGTGGGATAAAATGTTCTGAAGATATCAGAAAAGTATATTTCGTCCATAGTACAAATTTGCTCTGTTGTTTCTTTGTTGATTTTCTCTCTAGTTCATCTGTCCACTGATAAAAGTGAGATGTTGAAGTCCCCATTATTATTGTATTGGATTTGGTGTTTCCCTTTACACTCATTAATATTTATTTTAAATAGCCAGGCACCCTTGCTTTGGGTGAATATACATACATGATAGTCATATCTTCCTTAATCATTACATAATGTCTTAATGTCCTTCTTTGTCTCTTTAACAGTTTTTGTTTTAAAGCCTATTTTGTCTGATATTAGGAAAGCCATACCACTCACTTTTGCTTTCTGTTAGCATCAGATATCTCTTTCCATCCTTTGGCTTTCAATCTGTGTGTATCTTTGTTAATGAGGTATGTTTTTTGTAGGCAGCAAATAGATGGGTCTTGTTTTTTAATCCATTCAGCCAGTCTATATCTTAATTGGAGAATTCAAGCCATTTGCATTCAATGTTATTATTGATAAATATCACTTGGTTCTACCATTTTCCCATAAAATATTCTTATTGTTTGTATTGAATTCCCTTTCCACTTTTTTAGGAAGTTTTCTGCCTTCATATTCTTTCATAATGATGACTATCTTTCTGTGTTTCTTTGTGTACCACATGCTTAAGAATCATTTGAAATGCAGGACAAGTGATAATGAATTATTTCAATTTCTTTTCATTTTGGAAGATCTTTATTTCACTTTCATTCATAAATTAGAGATTTGCTGGGTACAGTATTCTGGGTACATTGTTTCTTTCTTTAGGACTTGTATTTTGTCTGTCCATTCTCTCCTAGCAAGTAGGATTTCTAATGAGATATCAGCTGTTAGTATAACTGGGGATCCTCTGGAGGTAATCTGGTATTTCTCTTGTGCACATTTTAGAATCTTATCTTTATGTTTTACTGTTGAAAGTTTGACCATAATGTGTCATTGTGAAGATGTTTGCTGTTCATGTCTATTAGGAGTCTTATCTGCTTACTGTACTTGGACGTACTTTTCGTTCTTCAAATTGGAATGTTTTCTGATATTATTTCATTGAATAGACCTTCTAATCCATTATGTCTTTCCGTGCCTTCAGGAACTCTTAAGACATGTATGTTTGGTCTTTTGATCATATCCCATAAGTCTCAAAGACTATTTTCAGGTTTTTTTCTAATTTCTTTTGCTTCTCCTCCTTCTCCTCCTCCTCATTTTTCTTCTTCTTTGAGATATTTCCAAGGATTTTTCTTCTAGCTTCAATATTCTTTCTTTTGTCGTACCAAGTCTGCTGTTGAGGCTTTCCACTGTTTTTTCTATTTGACATATTGAATCTTAATTTCTAATATTTCAGCTTGAGTTCTCTTCAATATCTCAGCAAAATTTTTATCCATATTGTGTATGCATTTCTGTATCACATAAATTTGTTTGTGTGTTTTTGAGTAATCTTATGATCATTCTTAAAAATTCATTTTCAGGCATTCATCAATCTCTTCATCTTCACATTCTAATAGTAAAGTGTTATGTTCCTTTAGGGGAATTATATTGTCTTCCTTGTTCTTTTTCTTGTATTTCAGCGATCATTTTTAGACATTTGTGGAAACATTTGTATATTTTATTTATTTGAAGGACAGGGTTACAGAGAGAGGTAGAGCCAGAGAGAGAAAGAGAGAGAGAGAGAGAGGTCTTCCATCCTCTGGTTCACTCCCCAAATGACCGAAATGTCCAGAGTTGAGCTGTTCTGAAGTCAGGACCCAGGAGTTTATGCCAGGACAGCCATGCGGTGCAGGGGCCCAAGGATTGGGCCTTCCTCTATTGCTTTCCCAGGCCACAGCAGAGCTGGATGGGAAGTAGAGCAGCCAAGACTCAAACTGGCACCCATATGGGATGGTGGCGCTGAAGGGTGGGGCTTTAACTCCCTGCACCACAGTGCCAGCCCAAAGCTCTAAATTTTTTAATAAACTTGTCTTTATGAACTACAGCACCTAAAAGTGGTTGCATTTCTTTAGCAGATACTCTTATTTGATTGAACTGATTATTATAGAAGAGTTCCTAGCATCACATAAGAAAATTCACTAGAAAAATTCTTTCTTATATTAATGGAGTACTTTTTTGACAGCTTAGATATAGGAATGCATTTTGCTGTTAAAGTCAATGATAAAATTCCATTCTGATTCTCATGCTTGGAATCATTCCTCCCCAAGGTAAAAACTTGCGCTATCCCTTATCATTGAGGAATCCTTTCACTGAGCCGGAGATTCCATCAGCTGTAATCTTTTGGTTGTCACATTATCTCATAGCTTTGCTGGAATCTCAAATAATTCTTCTCAGAAATAAATGGCATGGTATTAACTGTGCATATTAATAAATAGCCACCAGTTTCCAAAAGCACCAGAACTTCTTAACATACTCAAAATCTCACTGTGGGAAATGTGCTAACTATATATTTATTTCTACAAATATTTAATCACATTAATTTTTGATAAATCAAAGATAGTCATTATTACTGCAGTCAAATTTTTACACATAAAGCTGAACTTATATGTGTATATATAGATATAGATATACATGATAAAAATGATGAACTGTTGAAACTCCAGCTTTGTAATATGTGTGACTCTAGCTACCAGCAAATTCCCCTGGATGTGCTCCCATTTGACAGGTTACCTGGGCTGCCTGACTGAAAACCCTACAGGCCACATTAGTACATGCTATCTCCTACACAGCCTCATAAATGCTGATGTAAATATCAAGAGTAATGAACCAAGACCCAAAAACTGAATTCTAGGTTGTGGGGAGCAATCCGGACTGGACTGAGTTACTGGAATTAGGACTTATTCTATGCATCTGCTCTCCCACAATATGGCGCTGGGAGAGAAGTAAACAGCTTCCGCACAGCTGCCTCCAGTTCAACTGATAAACTGTAGGACTTGCTCCTGATTGGAGGAGAGCAGCGTACTCGGCGTGTGGGCAGCCGAGTTGGGAGTGGCGGAGGAGGACTATAAAGGAGGAGAGAGACGGCATGCACCAGGAACATCTAAGAGGAACATCTAAGGGGAACACCTGTGCAGCCCCCGAGAGAGCCGGCCGGCAGTGTGCCACTCCCCCGCGGAAGTGGGGAATGTGGCAGGGGGAACCGCCCTTCCACGGAGGTGGAAGGGACAGCAGCCAACCCGGGAAGAACCAGCAGCAAACCCGGGGAGGGCCGAGCAGACGAAAGAACAGCGCAGGGTCCTGTGTCGTTCCTCCACGAAGACGGGGAGCGACATAATGGTGCCGTGACTCGGATATGAAGCCTAGGCAGGACTTAGTGTCGCTCCTCCACGAAGAGGGGGAGCGACATAATGGTGCCGTGACTCGGATATGAAGCCTAGGCAGGGTCCTGTGTTGCTCCTCCACGAAGAGGGGGAGCGACATAATGGTGCCGTGACTCGGATAGGAAACCTAGGACGGATAGGAAACTTAGGAGAGAAGAAACGGGAAGAAGTGGGAAAATACCGGAGAGAGAGACTAGCAAAGAGCCTAGGTGCCGGAAGAAGCTATTGAAAGCCTAGGCATAGACTCGGATATGGACTGTGGGAAAGAAGTTAGGATTGAAAGCGAAAGTGAAAGCTTTCATAGACTCGGATGCGGACTATGGCGGGGAAGCTAGGAGATTGAAAGCGAAAGTGAAACCTGGAGGAGGCTTGGACTCAGATATGGACTGTGGGAAAGAAGTTAGGATTTAAAGTGAAAGCAAGAAGAAACTTAGACTTAGATACGGACTGCAGGTTGAAAGTGAAAGTGAAACCTATAAGAAACTTAGACTTGGATACGGACTGTGGGGAGAAGCCAGGAGAAATGAGAGGAATATTGTTGGAAGAAAACTTAAGGAAACATACCGGGTAGAGAAAAATGTTAGGGAGGATGAAGCCGCGAGTGCAGGCCAAGGCGGAGACATAAGCCACCTTGGAATTCTTCAAGTCACCCCGGGGAGCAAGAGGCGAAGATCTGGAACCAGAGGCAGAGAAGTGGGCCGCCAGGTTGAAATTCGCCAGGTTAGTCCGGGGAACTTGGACTGAATGCCGGTGGTGGCGGAAACATTCGCGGAAGCCGCCGCGTGCAGAGAGAGCACGGGGCGTGAATAGATAGGGAACGCAGGGCTGGCGCGAGGCCGTGGTGCGGGCGCGAAGTGCGTGGAGACTGCGGAGTGTGCGCGCGAAGCCGAGCCGCGCAGATGAGAGAAGCGCGGGCTGAAGCGGTGCAAAGCCGGGAAGCCGCCGCGGGGCGGGCACCGGCGGGGCGAGGCGCCAGGAAGCCGCGCAGAGCTGTGAAGCCGCCGCGGGGCGGGCGCCGGCGGGGCGAGGCGCCGGGAAGCCGCGCAGAGCTGTGAAGCCGCCGCGGGGCGGGCGCTGGCGGGGAGAGGCGCCGGGAAGCCGCGCAGAGCCGTGAAGCTGCCGCGGGGCGAGGTGCCGAGAAGCAGCCTCGGGCGGGCGCCGGGAAACCGCGGGGATAAGAGAAACAGAAGTTTAGAAGTAAAATGAGAGAAACAGGAATGCTGGAAGATAGAAGTAAAATGGGAGAAATAGGAATGCCCGGAGATAGAGAAATAGAGAAATAGAAAGGCCTCCCCTCAACATGGCAATGTGAGAGCTTGGATTCGGTCTGCCTGATTAAGTGAGGCGATGAGCACCTGGGCGGCTAGCAGCTTATGCGCCGCAGGTCACCGAAGACAGGCACGAATTAACATCAGTAAGGCTTCCCCACAATATAACAATTAGGAGGCTTGGATTCGGTCTGCCTGATTTAAGGCGGTAAGCACCAGCAAGCAGCTCGACCAAAGCATGAGCTGCAGGTCACCGAAGATAGGCACAAACCAACACTAATAAGTCTCCCCCACAAAAAGGCAATGAGAAGGCTTGGATTCGGTTTGCCTGATAGAGCTTGTAAGCCCCTGCAGGCAGAGCAGAGCATGCGCTGCGGGGCACCGAACACAGGCACGCATCAGCGCCTAAAAACCTCCTCATAACATGGCGAAGAGAGGACCCGGATTCGGTTTGCCTGATAGGACTTGTAAGAACCTGTGGCAACTCTAGCAAGTAGAGCAGAGTGTGTGCCGCGGGACACCGAAGACAGGCGCGTATCAACGCCAAAAAATAAAAAGAAAGGGGGATCTGTGGGGAGCAATCTGGACTGGACTGAGTTACTGGAATTAGGACTTATTCTATGCATCTGCTCTCCCACAATATGGCGCTGGGAGAGAAGTAAACAGCTTCCGCACAGCTGCCTCCAGTTCAACTGATAAACTGTAGGACTTGCTCCTGATTGGAGGAGAGCAGCGTACTCGGCGTGTGGGCAGCCGAGTTGGGATTGGCAGAGGAGGACTATAAAGGAGGAGAGAGACGGCATGCACCGGGGAACATCTATGGGGAACATCTAGCTGAAGGAACACCTGTGCAGCCCCCGAGACGAGCCGGCCGGCGGTGTGCCGCTCCCCTGCGGAAGTGGGGAATGTGGCCAGGGGGAACTGCCCTTCCACGGAGGTGGAAGGGACAGTAGCCAACCCGGGAAGAACCAGCAGCAAACCCGGGGAGGGCCGAGCAGACAAAAGAACAGCGCAGGGTCCTGTGTCGTTCCTCCACGAAGAGGGGGAGCGACATAGGTAGTACAGCAAATACACAGTTCTGTGATCATAAGCAGATGAAGTACATGTGTTCTTCATATGATCCAATATTTAAATTGGGTTAATGTACATTATTTAGCTATATGCATTGTCATAACCCCTACCTCTAAAATATTAGTATGATTGTGTAAATACAAAATAATTATGTGCCCTCTTACTTTTTTTCACACAAAATAAGCCAGAAGTATACTTTCCAGTTTTATGTAGTTTGTCAGAGGTTCTTTTTCTAAGCCTAATACTGTAGGTTCATGGTCTTCTTTATCCAAGTGATAGTTTAAATTTCATCTTGATGTTTTAATTTGCAGTCAGCAAGAGGAACAAAAGACCAAGAGAGATGTGAGGTACCAGCTATATTTTAATGTGATTTCTTAGAAGCATCCACAATTTTTTCCTTCTTACATTGAACAGTAGCTGTGATACCTTATTTGCAAGGGACATGAATAGTACAGTCTATCCCAGAGGACCACATATCCAGTTCAAAGTCAAACATTCTGTTTCTAAGGATAAGAGTGGAAATATTAGTATAGATGCCTAGCACTATCAATTACAGTAATAAATTCAAGACCTGAGCAGATTATAAGTTCTAATGTACACATTTTAGAGTTATAATTCTATAATCTTCCTCTATACAAGCATGAAAAATCTTCACCATATGCACATATACACATATATTTAACCTGCCTGTCAAACTTGTGAATAGGAAAATCTAGCATAAAAACACAATCTTCTTGATATGGAAGCTTTTTAAATATAAGATTTCCATGAGACACTAAAGCTTTAATATCTACAACATTCCTAAAAAGGGAAAAAATCATACACATACCACAGAGCTCAGAACCTGCTATCAATTCCATTCACAGTGGCAGAATGACTCTAATAGCAAAGACATTTATGAGTCATAAATTACCATTTATAAATGCAGTTTTAGTGTTCATTTCTATGGACGACATATGGTCGCAACATTTCCAAATAGCTTGAACTGATAAATAGGCCACTGAAGTGGTTCAATTTGTTAAAATGCTAACACATTAACTCTTGCAAGAATGTGGTTGCAGGTTTGCATCTGAAATGCTGAGCAGTGACTTTGAGTTTGTGAGATGCTACCTTTGGAAACTGGGCAAGGATTTATGAAGTGGCTCTCAGTCCATTTTTCTTCATGATTTATATGATTCCATACAGGAAGACTTATTGATCTATCAAGAAAAACTCCTCTCATTTGCCTTTATGTTTCAGAATGAGATCACCTCCAAAACCAACAGCATCTTACTGTTTCAGATGAGCTACCTCTGAGTTGTATCAAGTAGAAAGAACTGGGAGCCAAATGATTGTATGTAATTTAGTACAGATTACTGAAATTATTTAACATTTTCAAGAAGAAATAAAAGAACTAGTATAGAGATGGCTGGCTTACATTAGCATATGTATAGTAAAAGTTACTGTAAAGGGTCCAGTATATAAGAAGCTGGCCCCAGAATCACAAATATCCATGTACTTCCTTGAATGTAGGGGCTAAACTAAAAAACAAACAAAAGGGGCTGATGCTGTGGTGTAGCTGCTAATGCCATCACCTTCAGTGCCAGTTAGAGTCCCAGATGCTCCTCTTCAGATCCAACTCTCTGCTATGGCCTGGGAAAGCAGTAGAAAATGGCCTAAGTGCTTGGGTCCCTACACCTGCATGGGAGAGCCAGAAGAAGCTCTTGGCTCCTGTCTTCAGTTCAGCCCCACTGCGGCCATTACAGTCATTTGGGGAGTGAACCAGCAGATGGAAGACACACTCTCTCTCTCTCTCTCTCTCTCTGTCTCTCTCCCTCTCTAACTCTGCCTTTCAAATAATAAATAAATCTTTAAAAAATAAACAAAAAATTAAAAATAAAAAAAGAAAGAAAAATGTATCAGTATTTCTACAAATTTAGTTTTATAAAACTTTGTTTTGTAGCTTTGTCAAACAAGTGGTAAATAGTGTTATATTTCTATAGTTTTAATGATCTGTGATTATTTTAAAATTTATTGTGGTAACTTTATATGAATGAAATGGTAATTTTTCCATTCAATAATTGTTTATAGCCGTTTTCTATAATCCTACTAAACTATGGTCTTTTTTATTTTTCTTTTTCCTTGTCTTATGTGATGAAGCATGAAACCTTTTTACTGTAGTATAATTTTAAAATATATTATCTCAAAACAAAAAAAAAGAAAAGAAGAAGGAAAGGGGGTGGGAAATAGAGAAGGGGATGGAGGATGTAGGGAGGAAGGGAATATCATAATATTCTTAGAATTGTATTTGCAAATCACATTGAATCTATTAAAAATCTCCTTAAAATACAATAATTATTTATAAAAAGAAGTTTTAATGCCATCTTTTCATTCTAATAAGTAAATAGCTGAAAAACTGAAAAAGAAAATACTCTTAGATCTGTTGGAAAATTTAGGTCACAGGGAAAATTGCTGTTCTCAAGATTAGAGAGGTAGGCAGACAGATTCAGAAATTCAAAATTTGCCAGGATGGAGACCCAAAGTAAATGGCTCTGAGAGAATTAGTGTTGCACAGGAAAACCGTAATGGTACTTAACCACTTCTTGGAGGCTTGGTGCAAACAAGTCTGACCCAGAATAGTCTCTGCAATATTGAGGAACAAAATTGGAGGAGTGGCACTCTTCACCTTCAAGACTTAGGATAAAGAGACAGCAATTAAGACACTGTCAAGTGATAAGCAGTAGGCAACCTATGGAACAGGAGAGAATATTTGTAAAAGACTTATTTAGCAAAGGGTTAGTATCTAAATGCACAAAGAAATCTTATAATTTAACAATAAGAAAGTGGACAGGGGCAGGCACTGTGGTACAGCTGGTTAAAGCTCTGGCCTGCAGTACCAGCATCACACATGTGTGCTGGTTGGGGTCCTGGCCACTCCTCTTCCTATCCAGCTCTTTGCTATGGCTTGGGAAAGCAATAGAAGATGGCTCAACACCTTGGGCCCCTGAATCCACGTGGGACACCTGAAATAAGCTCCTGGCTCCTGGTTTTAGATTAGCTCAGTTCCAGCCATTGTGGCCAATACAAAAAAATGAACAACACAAAAATGGTGACAAGACCAAAACTGACAATTCACCAAAGAAGACAGATTGAGAATAAGCATGTTCAAAGATGTTCAACATCATAAATAATTAGGAAAATTAAAATTGAGACAGCAATGAAATATATACTTAGAATCACCAAAATCAAAATGCTGGTAAGGATGTAAAATCACAGAAATTTTCATTCATTGCTGCCCCTTTGAAAGACTGTGTAACAATATCTTACAAATATAAACAAATTTACCATTCAATCAAGTAATTAAACTCTTTGGTATTTACCCAAATAGGTTGACAACTTACATCCCACACAAGAACCTGCTCATGGATGTTTAAAGAAGTTTTATGTATAATTGTCCAAATGTGTAAGCAACCAAGATGCCCTTTTGCAGTTTAATAAATAAATAAGCTGTGGCATATCCAGGTTCTGGAATATTATTCAGAATTAAAATGGCATGTGTTACCAAACTATGGAAATACGGCAAAATCTTAAGTAATACCTAAGTGAAATAAGTCAATCTGAAAAGGTGTTTTAGTATATTATTCCAACTATATAACATTACGGAAATAGCACAACAATGGAAAAAAAAATCAGTATCTTCCACAGGATAGGAGATTGGGGGAGGAATAAATAGATGAAGCATAGAGGAATTTTAGAGCAGTAAATAAAATTCTGTATGTATAATAAAGATGTGTTAGTGTAGATTCATCAATTTTAATAAATGCTCCATTCTGGTGTGGGTTGTGGCTAGTAGGGGAAGTTGAGTGAGTTTTGTGGAAGCATCTCTATATTTTCTGCTTAACTTAGTTGTAAAACTAAAATAGCTCTAACAATAGTACCAGTTCAAAAAGTGAAATAAGAAAGCAGGAACTGACACTTGGAAAAATTTTAGAGGCAAACATTTCTTTAGCCTTTGCTTATCACCATCACGATTCACTCTCCCTCTAACTCCCATCTCCTCTCAAGATTCCCTACCGATTTCTCTCATCTAAATTTGCCTGTGACCCAGCCCATGGCTCACTTAGACCTTTCTCCCTAATATAATGATTACATGCGGTTGTGAATGCCTTATTCTTCCCTATGGCCTCTTTTAAAGGACCAGAACCATGTTTCGTTTTCCACATGCTGTTGCGGAAAGGCTGTTTGGTGTAGTGCTAAAGTAAAGTCTCAGAATCAAAAGCCTTAGATTTGAATCCCAGCTGGAGTACTGGCTAACTACATGATACTAGGCAAGTCATTTAACTTCTCTCTGCTGGTCTTCTCATCTATAAGATGGACATAATAATACAACCTACTTCAGAGAGTTGTTGAGAAAAATAGGAGTGATAATAAATATAAAGTACTTACAAGGGTTTCTGGCATAGAACAAGCCACAGAGAGGTCTTTACTTTTATTATCACCAGCACTGCACTTGGCCACAGCATTACTCTCCCCAGGGAGATGTAGAATGCCATATTTTTCTCTTGTAAAAGGAAGGGTCTTGTCCCCTGTTAAAAAGATTATATGCATGTGATGAGGAGTATTTGTCCCAAAGAGGGCTTTCCCTATGGCCTTGAAATCATACTACAGGGAAGAATTGTTTCTATCTTCTTTTCAAATTCTAAGACTCTGCCCTGGTCTGAAGACTTGAAAAGAGATTAAATTCCTCATAGCTCAGTATTCTCTTTTCCCAACCCAAATTCTAAATTGTTCATAATGGTCTGCTGTTGTGGAAAAGAAATCACTTCATATGTTCAGATTTCATCAAGTGGATAGATGCGGTTGCTCCCAGCTGTGACTGATAGAAGCAAGAAAATAGTAGATGAAGAGAGGGGTTTGAAAAGTCATAGACAAACAGAGCCCTTTTATGAAAGATCACGTGCTGGCTGTGCTCGAACTGCAGGGCAATAATTCAGATCACAGGTGGCTGTGGGAAGATGTGGTCAGGAGAAATATGATGCTGAAAACAGAACATAGGAGAGACAGGGCTAAGGGTGAGAGCCTTAGGTTCCAGTATAGATTATGCTACACATTAGTCAGGTGATCTTGAGTAAGTCCTGTTAATTCCTTGAATTAGAGCTATATCATGCACAGGAAGGACTTCTGAGAGGATTAAATCATGAGGTAATATAGACATGGTTTGAAAATGATTTAGGAAAAAATGAATTTATGAAAAAATAATTTTCCCTTTGAAAGCATTTCTTCTGGTTTAGAAATTGAGCTGAGGTGATTTTTTTAATTGGGTAGCTGTTCTTAGTGGGAGACTTCAGACATATTAATCAGTGAGCCAGGATTTTCCAGAGAAAGGAACCAACAGATTTGTTCTATTATAAGGAAGTGGCTCAAGACATAATGAAGGCTGGTGGGCCCCTGATCTGCAGAATGAATCATAAGCAAGACACCCAGGGGAGATAATGATTTAGCCTTAGTCCAAGTCCAAAGAACTGAAAACCAGGAATACTGATGATGTAATTGGAGTCCAAAGGTAGGCTGAAGACTCAGGAAGAGTAAACATCTCAGTTCAAATATAAAATAAAGAAAAGCTAAACCCCAGCTCAACAGCAGTCAGGTAGGAGGAATCCTTGCTTACTTGCAGAAAGATCAGCTTTTTGATTCTATTTAGATTCTCAACTAGTTAACTGATTCCAACCAAAATGGAAGAAGGAATTTTGCATTGCCTTACCAATTCAAATGTTAGTATCATCCAGAAACAGCTTCCTAGACACACCAAGAGTGCTTGACCATGTACTTGGCCATCGTATGGCCTGGTCAGATTTATACATGAACTCAACCATCATCATAATAGTAATATTGTTATTACATAACAATGATAACTTTATATGACCTCTAAGTTACAGAAAGAATTTCTGTATTTTTATTTAATCTGCTTACATCTCAAATGTATTCTGGTTCCATAGCCATCATCCCTGGAGTAAAAAGTGTGCAGGTTTGTCCATTTCATTGTGATATCTAATGCAATGTAAGACATTTCTAAAGGAAACTTTACCAGAAACAACCTACCTTTAACATATTCCAGTCATTTTGAATCATCTAAAATCTTCTACATTCTCTCAGACCCTGCATTTCAAGACATCCTGCCACTGTCATTGTCTATTAGCAACATGATCATATGGCTGTATCAGTTGCTGACAATGAATATCCCAAATCTTAAATTGTGTGCCAGAACTGTGTGGAGCACATCAAAGTAGTAGAAATAGAAGCTTGTTCTCTAGAGCCTGTGCTAAACTTAGTCTCTCAAATCCAGGAAAATTGTCCTTATGCCTGGAGTTTCACATTTTGTTTTTCTTAAACACATTCAGTGGGATCGTGTTGTGTCATAGTGAGTAAAGCCTCTGCCTGCAGTGCCAGCATCCGTATGAGCACCAATTTCAGCCCTGCTGCTACACTTCCAATCCAGCTCTCTGCTATGGCCTGGGAAGGCAGTGGGGGATGCTCATGTCCTTGAGCCCCTATACCCACATGGGAGGTCCAGAGGAAGCTCCCAGATACTGGCTTTGGATAGGCGCAGCTCAGACCATTGCTGCCATTTGGGGAGTTAACCAGTGGATAGAAGATCTCTCTCTGCCTCTGCCTCTCTGTAACTGCCTTTCAAATAAATAATCTTTAAAAAAAAGAAAATAAAAATAAACAGACCCAATTACTTTTGTGTCCATATTGTATAATCATGGGATTCAAAACTTAAATCCAATAAAGAACAAATAAAATGTATTTATTCTCTGTTTTCTGTTCTCCTTACACTGCTACTACATTCCTCCAGTTTCTTTCAAGAAGAGAAATTCCTCATAGGTATAAATGAAGACAAATAAACAGTTGAGAATAAAATTTGGAAGATAGAATATTGTCTAAACAGACAGCAAAAATCCAAAAAATAAAATCTGTAGTAAACATATATGTATCATAGAGAAATGACACACGATTCTAGCATATACATGACAAAGTGATTTATTTATTTATTTATTTAATTTATTTTTCAAACTTCCCCCTTCTCTGTCCCAGTACTCAAGTGAAGGGAGGGAGGTACCTTGAGATTACCTATTAATAATTAATCAGGCATTCCTGTATTAAGCAATCTATTTATACTAGAGTATTTTGTGAGTCCTAATTTTCTTTCTCTCTCAGAGCTGGCTTAAGGTTGTATCTTTTAAATCTGATGAATTTCAGTCTTTCAGATTTTTCTGCTTCTCCTATTCTTTTTCAGGACAATAGTAATGTGAGGGAGATGGTTAAGGATCTTCTGCCTGGTGATGAATTAAGACCGTGGATGCAATGTTATCCAGGGAATTTTCTGTGATCTGTGTGGAATACATGGGCTCATCTAATTCCTGAGGGGTTGATAGTATAATTATTCCAGTTGTCCCTTAAAGGTACTGTCCTTGATATAGTGAGTAAAAACATCCTATAAAATTACTTAGTTACTGTTTAAGACTATGGGGCTCTATATACCCTTCTTTGTACTTTTTGAACTTCTGGATATTTTATAATTCCAAGTACAACTTTCCTAGATGCTTGCAACCTTCCTGTACTCACTCTGTAAATATCAGGATCTCATTCCACATGGGCACTCTTGTTATTCCTTTTTTTCCTGTCTCTGTCATGAGTTTCCATCTAAGAAGACAGGAAAAACAAGGGCAGTAATGTATGATCTCTTATCATGACTTCTTCTCCCCATAACTGATGAAGACAGGAAATCACAGAAGACTTCTGCTTACATTCCCCTGTATAGGTGCATCTCTTTCTTTCAAAGGATGTAAGGCTCATTCTCAATAAATCCTATATTTCTGCCCTCTCAGAAATATGGGATCAAATCAATAATTTGATTTCACCATGTATGTGCTATTGATGGGAGACTTTTTAAAAAATTTTTATTTAATAAATATAAATTTTGGAAGTACAACTTTTGGGTTATAGTAGCTTTTCCCCCCATAAACTCCCTTCCACCCATAACCATCCCATCTCCCACTCCCTCTCCCATCTCATTCACATCAAGATTCATTTTCAATTATCTTTATATATGGAAGATCAACTTGGTATATACTAATTAAAGATACCAACAGTTTGCACCCACACAGATAAACAAAGTATAAAGTACAGTTTGAGTACTAGTTTTACCATTAATTCGCATAGTACAACACATTAAGGTCAGAGATCCTACATGGGGAGCACAGAGACTCCCGTTGTTGATTTAACAATTGACACTCTTATTTATGATATCAGTAATCCCCCAAAGTTCTTGTCATGAGCTGCCAAGGCTATGGAAGCCTCTTGAGTTTGCTGACTCCGATCTTATTTGGACAAGGCCATAATCAAAGTGGAAGTTCTCTCCTCCCTTCAGAGAGAGGTACCTCCTTCTTTTATGGCCCGTTCTTTCCTCTGGGATCTCACTCACAGAGATCTTTCATTTAGTTCATTTTTTTTGCCACAGTGTCTTTGCTTTCCATGCCTAAGAAACTCTCATGGGCTTTTAAGCTGTATCCAAATGACTTAAGGGCTGATTCTGAGGCCAAAGTGCTGTTTAGGACATCTGCCATTCTATGAGTCTGCTGTGTATCCTGCTCCCCATGTTGTATCACTCTCTTCTTTTTAATTCTATCAGTTAGTATTAGCAGACACTAGTCTTGTTTATGTGATTCTTCTGACACTTAATCCTACCATTATGTTCAATTATGAACTGAAACTGATCACTTTGCCTGGTAAGATGGCATTGGTATAAGCCACCTTGATGCGATTGATTTGGAATCCCCTGGCATGTTTCTAGCTCTACTATTAGGAGTAAGTCTGAGTGAGCATGTGACAAACTGTACATCTCCTCCCTCTCTTATTCCCATTCTCAAATTTAAAAGGACTCACTTTTCAGTTAAATTTCAACACCTAAGAATAATTGTGTGTTAATTAAAGTATCCAACCAATGGTATTAAGTAGAACAAAAAAAATACTGAAAGGAATAAAATAGTAAGTTGTTCCTCGACAGGACAAGGACTGATAAAGTCATTGTTCCTCATAGTGTCTGTTTCACTTCTACAGGTTTCACCTCACCCCTGTTAGAATGGCTTACATATAGACGGCACTGCCACTCATTAGGCTAATCCTCCGCCTGCGGCATTGGCACCACGGGGTTCTAGTCCCGGTCGGGGAGCCGGATTCTTTCCCAGTTGCTCCGCTCCTGGCTTTGGATAAGCACAGCGCACCGGCCGCAACACACTGGCCATAGCAGCCACTTGTGGGGTGAACCAACTGAAAAAGGAAAGCCTTTCTCTCTGTCTCTGTCTCTCTCTCTCTCTCTCTCTCACTGTCTAACTCTGCCTGTTAAAAAAAAAAAAAAAAAGAATGGCTTACATACAGAAATCAACTAATAACAGATGCTGGCAAGGATGTGGGGAAAAAGGCACACTAATCCAATGTTGGTGGGAATGCAAACTGGTTAAGCCTCTATGAAAGTCAGTCCGGAGATTCCTCAGTAACCTGAATATAGCCCTACGATACAACCCAGCCATCCCACTCCTTGGAATTTACCCAGAGGAATTTAAGTTGGCAAATAAAAGAGTTGCCTGCACCTCAATGTTTATTGCA
This sequence comes from Oryctolagus cuniculus, assembly GCF_964237555.1. Classification (NCBI taxonomy): domain Eukaryota; kingdom Metazoa; phylum Chordata; class Mammalia; order Lagomorpha; family Leporidae; genus Oryctolagus; species Oryctolagus cuniculus. Next base: position 33,274,659 of record NC_091441.1, on the reverse strand, counting down.
GCTCAGTTCACAATAGCTAAGACATGTAATCAACCTAAATGCCCATCAACAGTAGAGTGGATAAAGAAATTATGGGATATGTACTCTATAGAATATTACACAGCAGTAAAAAAAAATGAAATCCGGTCATTTGCAACAAAATTGAGGAATTTGGAAAACATTATGCTGAGTGAAATAAGCCAGTCCCAAAGGGACAAATATCATATGTTCTCCCTGATTGGTGACAACTAACTGAGCACCTAAAAGGAAACCTGCAGAAGTGAAATGGACACTATGATGGGAGATTTTTTGAGCAACTTAAAATATGGGATTACTGGAGTGAAATGTCATCGATTTACTACCTTTAAATATTTTCTCTCTTACATATAGTTATTAAAAGCCTACAATGCAAAAAGACAGCTAGTCGTCGCTTCCCTAGGTAACCCAAATAAATATAACACACTTGACATCTATAATTGTCTAATAAGGAAAATCATGAGCAACTTTGTTTAGTTAACTAAGTTCACAAAACAAGCAAAGCTAGTTTAAATGTCAGAGCATTTAATGCTAATTCATTCATGACAATCTTTTCACTCTTGAACTATTATGTAATGTCAAGCACCAATCAGTATTTGGTACTAATTAAATGAATATGAGTGAAGTAACCCCTTAGATTCAGAGTTTATTTTTCAGAGAAAAGATTGGTATTTTGGAATAGGAGAGTGATTGAAAAATTGTCAACATACATGTAGCCTGTGTCTTCATCAGATGTAAGCCTTTGGAGGGGGTGTCAGAGATCTACAAAATCATAGTTTTTCAATTATCATAATGGTAATTATTGTCTAACCCTATGTGTATTTTTCCAATATGAGAAGAGTTTTAAGTCTGATTTGGGAATTGGATATTTCTGTGGTTTCCTTCCTGTGAAGCTTAATTGAAGATTTTATTTTTAGGATTCCATTGATCTATGTTTTTAATGAGTTGTATTAGATTGATTTTTATAGTTGTCTTGGAAGACTTTGTATTGTCTTTGAATTGAGTAATCATTCATGAAATGTGTATAAATTATAAATTATTAGAGATACCTTTATTATATCAATGTCTTTTTGTTAGCCCTAATGATCATGTCACCATGATGTGCACTGAGATGTGCAAATAAGGAAGTTATGCAAATAAAGATCCTGACCTCATAATTAGGTATAATTTATTCTATCAAAATTGATAATGGCATGGATTACAAATAGACCTAAAACTATAACACTGCAATCAAAGATCATCAGATTTAGGGTAAAAAATTTATTCTCTTATGCCTCCTTAAGTAAGCCCTTTAGTGACCAATGGCAAACTCTTTAAGAACAGTGCTGCCATGCTTGTTTTTGTGGTCTCATAACTCAAAGTTTTAATCTTTACAGTCTTCCAAACAGCCAATGAGCATTCTAGTAGTATTCCTTCTCTTTTCATTTTAAAGTAATACCTCTTTGCAGCATCTTTATTGATTACTCTAAGAATTATAATATATACTAACTTAATTTTTGAATTTCTGCTTAGAATTACCATTGTATCAATTCATGTGAAATGTATAAGTCTTGCAATTACATGAGTCACTTTATTCCCCACCAAAACCATCAATATCTATACAATGTACAATATAATCCATACTATGTAAGATTATACCTACATAAATATAAATTGATAGCATGTTATAAGGTTTACTTTGGAGAATCATACATATTGAAAAATAACTTAGTGGAAGCTGGCACCGTGGCTCAATAGGCTAATCCTCCGCCTAGCGGCGCCGGCACACCAGGTTCTAGTCCTGGTAGGGGCGCCAGATTCTTTCCCTGTTGCCCCTCTTCCAGGCCAGCTCTCTGCTGTGGCCCGGGAGTGCAGTGGAGGATGGCTCAAGTCCTTGGGCCCTGCAACCGCATGGGAGACCAGGAGAAGCACCTGGCTCCTGCCTTCGGATCAGCACGGTGCGCAGGCCACAGCATGCTGGCCACGGCGGCCATTGGAGGGTGAACCAACGGCAAAGGAAGACCTTTCTCTCTGTCTCTCTCTCTTACTGTCCACTCTGCCTGTACAAAAGAAAAAAAAAAGAAAAATAACTTAGTGGAATACTACATAGTCTTGCATATTTATTCAAATAACTAAAAGTTATCGTGTTCTTCATTCTTTCCAGAGATTAATTTTTACTTATTTTATTTGGAAGGCAGAGTTAGAGAGAGAGAAAGAGATAGAGAAAGCAAGATCTTTCATCCACTGGTTCACTCTTCATATGGCCACAACAGCTAGAGCTGTTCCACTCCAAAGCCAGGAGCTAGGACCTTCTTTCACATCTCCTACATGGGTGCGGAGGCCCAAGGACTTGGGCCACCTTCCACTGCTTTCCCATGAACAATTAACAGGAGGATAGATCAGAAGTAGAGCATCTAGGACTTGAACTAGCACTCTTGCGCTGCCCTCAAGTTGTCATTTGTATCTTATCCTTTTAGACTAAAGAGATCTGACGTCAACAATTTTTTTGTATTATTTATCTAATATTTTATTTCATATTCTTCATTTACTAAGGACACTTTTTCTGAACATAGAATTCTAAGTTGATAGGTTTTGTGTTCAAATTTCTCTCAGAACTTTAATGTTATTTATTATCTTTTACATACAAATTTTTATATATGAGTTAAGTGGACTCAAATTGATGAGCTCCAGTACATAGTATTTTATTCTCTTTTTGTCTACTTTCCATATTTTAAAATATTTTGCATTTCAAATAGCTTGATTATGATTTTCCAAGACTGGTATCTTGTATTTTTTTCAACTGCTTAAGGTTGCTGACCTTCTCAAATCTATAAATGTATGTCCATGACAAAATTTGGGAGATTTTTGGCCATCATTCCTTCAAATGCTTTTCTATTCTTTTTTCTTTATATCCCCACGTGTGCATCTAAATAGATGTTTTAAGACTTTTTAAAAAGGTTTATTTATTTACTTTGAAAGTCAGTTACACAGAGAGAGGAGAGGAAGAGAGAGAAAGAGAGTGAGGGAGAGAGAAAGAGAGGTCTTCCATTCTATGGTTCACTCTCCAATTGGCTGCAATGGCCAGAGCTGCTCTGATCTGAAGCCAGGAGCCAGGAGCTTCCTCCAGATATCCCATGGGGATGCAAAGGCTCAAGGGCCTGAGCCATCTTCTACTGCTTTCCCAGACCATAGCAGAGAGCTGGATTGGAAGTGGAGCAACTGGGTCTTATAGTGGCACTCATATGGGATGCCAGCACTGCAGGCAGTGACTTTATCCACTATGCCACAGCACCAGCCCCAAGATATTTTTATATCATCTGAAAGATCCTTGCAAATCTTTGTATTTTTCAATATTATTTTTTTCCTCTCTATTCTTCCTATTGAATCATTTGTGTTAATTTATTTCAAGTTCACAATCTATCTTCAGTAATATCCATTGTGCTATTAAGCCAATCTAGTATATTTTGAGTTTCATATATTATATTTTTCAATCACAATTTCCATTCGTTCCTTTTAGAGTCTTTTATTTCTGATATTCCTTATCTTTTTAAAATAGCAAACACATATTTTCCTTTGTGTAATTAAACAAGTGAATTTGGTTGCTTTAAAATCTGTTTCTTTGGGGCTGGCACTATGGCATTATGGGCTAAGCTCCTCCACCCGTGGCTCCAGCATCCCATATGGGCTCTAGTGGGCAGAAGTTTCAGTCCTGTTTGCTCTACTTCCAATCTAGCTCTATGCTATGACCTTGGAAAGCAGTGAAGATGGCTCCTGTACCCATGTGGGAGACCTGGAAGAAACTCCTGACTCCTGGCTATGGAAATACTCAACTCCAATTGGTACAGCCATTTGGAGAGTGAACAAGCAGATGGAAGATCCCTCGCTCTCTGTCTCTCCCTCCCTCTGTCTGTAACTCTACCTCTCAAATAAAATAAATGAATATTTTTTAAATATCTGTTTCTGCTCCTTCCAACATCTGTAATATCTCAGGGTTAGTCTTCATAAATTGTATTTTAGAAGAATAGGCTACATTTTCCAGTTTCTTTGAAAACAGAGTACTTTGCAATTTATTCTGCAGTATATCATAATCCTCTGTATAGAACTGAATGTTGAATGTGGAATAACATTTGAAAATTGACTCAACTCCCATTATAAGCTCTACTCCTTCAGTGGGCAGCACAAAGCATCTTAGTTCATTGTTGTATGTTTAGTTTTACTGTTTTCATCCATATTATTTACACAAGTTCTAGTCACCAGCAAGAATTTGGAGAATTTATGCACAGAATTGATAGCTGTCCCTCACTGGTTTTCACTATGCTTCTGTCTTTAAACTTAGACTAAACACATCAAAACAACTGATAGCTAATATTTCTGGATAGTAGAGAAAGCCAACTTGGGGGCAAAAAATGGACATGTATGGAGAAACAAACAAACAAACAAAAAACCTAGATACAGACAGATGATAGAAAGAAACAGAGAAATGTGGAAGATCCCAGTCTTTGTTTGGGACCATCGCAGAGTACTAAGCTGTCCCTTGTTCTTCTTACTGGACTTTACACAGGGGCTATTTAGATTTTAAATTTATCTCATTTGGAATGAGAGTGATTACATTTGATGACTTCTCTGATTACATATTTAGGCTTGCAATATGACTTCCACAAATTATTTTTTCTATATGTTGTCCATGTGTCCATTATGTTCCTTCTTTATAATTTTAGTTTCACAGAACTTGCATATTGAATTGATTTTATGAATAATTTCATATCTATAAAATTATAATTACCTCTTCTTAATGTCAAAATCATCTGTGTTCATTTACTTTAGGTCAATTAAAGAAACAAGCTTTGGGGTAGGTCATATGGTGTAGCATGTTTGTATGCTACTTCCGATACCCCCAACTCATGTTAGAGTTCTTAGTTTGAGTCCCCACTACTCTGCTTCTGCTCCAGATTCCTGCTAATGTGTCCTGGGATACAGCAAATGATGGCTTAAATGGTTGGTCTTCAGATTCACCAATATGGAAGACCTGGTATAGTTTCTGGCTCCTGGCTTCAGCCTAGCCCAGCCCTGGTTGGTGAGGGCAGTTGGACATTGAACCAGAGATGGAAAAAATCTATTTATATCTCTATCTGTTGCTTTGCATTTCAAGTAGATGAGAATAACTAAACATAAAAAAAGAAATATATTTTTGCTATGTACTGTGCTCTGTTAAACTTTCAAAATTAAAGAATGAATTTATTTTTAATCCTTTCTAAAGGTCATATGAGCACACATGGAAGAGAATTCCAAGATGGCAGAGTAGGGAAGAAGTTTACTGCTCTAGTCTGGGAGAAGATAGTTTAAAAAAAAAATTGAAGAGAATGCAGTCTCAGGGAAGAGTTCAGGAGAAAATAGTAGAGGAAATTCTGTACAAATTAGAGGGACATGGTGGACCTATATGAAGGGTGTGGTTACCTCCATATAGGACTGAAGCAGCTGAGAGCCTATGCACCAGCTTTGGAAAGTGAGGTGAGAGCAGATCACAGCAGTCCAAGCCACTGGTGATAAAGCTGTGGGAAGAGCCTAGAGGGAACCCAGCGTGGAGCCCCATGGGGGATAGTGTACCTGCCAAACTAAAGGAGAAAAAAAGTAGGGACACATATCTCCCTCCATGATCATATTACAACAGCATCCTGTAACAAATTGATAGAGCAGAAGCAATTTTGGACATACATAACAACTGCGGCAGCTTGTGTCCAAGCCCAGCAATCAGCCAAGTGGAGATTCCTGAGTCTGGTGGGAGAACAGACATGGGGCTGGGTGCCCATGACTGTGGGAGGCTTGTGTGCCAGGACTGTGAAAAAATGAGGCTGTGTGGGAGGATTCAGGGTGTGGCTGGGACTTTGTGCAGTCACTATGGGAGGCTCCTCAAGCTAAGAGATCCCTGGTTACCTGGTGAGGGACATTGCTGGGGAATCTTAGCTTACACTGAGGACTGCACAGATCCTTTGTGTGATCCTTGGGACACATTCATTCCTACGGACTTACTTCTAAGAGTCCAGTTTAAAAAATTGTCATGGGACTCCAGATTCCATTAAGCTTGATGGTAATAATGCCATCTTAATTGTTGAAGTGATCATATTAAGTGTTAAAATGAACATATAAATAGGATTAAGTGTCTGGTAATAATAATTTTTAGAATTAAAAAGGATAGACTGTTCCAGCATGAGAGCAGTAGACACAGCAGACTTACAGAATGCAACCACCTTAAGTAACACTCTGATCTCAGGGTTAAGTAACACCCTTAAGGCTTCCTATTCTGGCTGAAAAGCCTGTGAGAGCATTGAATACATGGAAAGCCAAGACAGTGTGGAAAATGTTCTGCATGAAGGATCTCTGTGAGACCCCAGTGGAAAGAGGTGGCCATCAAAGAAAGATGTACCTTTCTCTAAAGGGAGGAGAGAACTTCCACTTTGCTTATGGCCTTGTCTAAATACTGACAGTTTGTGGATTCAAAGGGCTTTCATAGCCTAGGCATCTCATGTCAAGCGACCAAAGTCTCTTGGTCACTGACGTCATACATAAGAGTGTTAATTGTTAAATTAGCAATAGGAGTTACAGTGTACTTACTCTTCATGCAAGACCTCTTTCCTCAATGAGTTGTATTATGAGAGTTAATTATAAAACTTTTTCTCAAAAAGTTTGTGTGTGTGCAAATTTTTGAAATCTTTACTTAGTATAGAGTTGGTCTTCTGTGTACAAAGTTAATTGAAAATGAATCTTTATGGAGAATGGTTCTGGAAAGGGAAGAGGGTGAAGAAAGAGAGGTGGGAGGATGGCTATGGTGGGAAGAATAACTGTATTCTTAAAGTTGTACTTATGAAATTTGTATTCCTTAAAAAATAAATTTTAAAAAAGAGCACAAACGCACATACAAATAATTTGAGTATTATTAGAAAGTTGTAAGACAAGACACTCTGAGAGAAGTGAGTCACTTGCCAAGAATGTGACTTGTTTTCACGGAAATAATTGAGATGCATAAAAAGCTTAAATCTGAAAATCATAAATTATAAAAAAGTAACTATAAAAATATAAATTAATAATCATACTCTCATGACCCAATATACTGAGACAACTAAAAATAAACATTTGGTCTTCCTTCCAGGTTACACACACACACACACACACACACACAGAGGTACAATATGTTTTGTCTTGAGGTTTGTGATATTTTTTAATAGGTATAAATGTCATTTTTCCAAAATAATTAAATAAATTATCTTTTTATAATATATAATTAAGTTGATATTAATATTTCTATTATTTCAGCATTTATTTACTTATAAATAATACAAACATGAATATTTCTTTTCACCCATCATTTCTTCATTTCTAAATTTTTACTTAACACAGATCTATATATATATATATATTCATATTGTATCAGTAGCTAGCTTAAGTTTTTTTAGATTGTCACATAAAAATTTTCTATATTTAGGGCTATTAGCATATGAGATATCAATATATACATATATACATAATGTAACCTTAAAATAAAGGTCAAAACATCTATTTCCTCAAAAACTTATCATTCTCTGTGGTAGAAATATTCAAATCCATTATTTTAGCTTTTTGAAATATATAGTATATTGTCATTATCTATAGTCACTCAACTATGCAATAGAATATCAGACTTTTTTATCCCATTTAACTATAAATTAGTACCCATTGAAAATTATTTATTTTTTTATTTGATGTATTTGAAAGGCAGAGAAACAAAGAAAGAAAGAGTAACAGAGGCCTTCCTTCTCATTTATTCCCCAAATGTCCACAACAACCAGAGCTGGACCACTCCAAAACTGTGGACCAGGAACCTAATCCTGGGTGTCCCACCTGGGTGGCAGGGATTCAATTACTTGAATCATCATTTGCTTCCTGCCTGGAGCACATTATCAGAAAACTGGAATCAAGAGTGGAACCAGAATTCAAATTCAGGCAGTCTGATATGGAATGTGGGTGTCCCTAGCAGTGTCCCAAAAGCCACGCCAAACACCAAACCCATTAGTCCATGTTTTTCTCTCTCTCCCTCTCCCCTTGTCTCCTCAGACTCCAAAAACCACAGTGCTCTCTATTTCAGGCATGGAAAGCCAAGACACTCTGAAAAAAAAAAAAAAAAAAAAAAAAACCTAAATGAAAGATCTCCGCGAGTGAGATCCCAGTGGAAAGAGTGGAAAGAACGGGTCATCAAAGAAGGAGGTTCCTTTCTCTGAAGGGAGGAAAGAACTTCCACTTTGACCATGGCCTTGTCTAAAAATTATCAGAGTCAGTGAACTCAGGGGGCTTCCATAGCCTTGGCAGCTCATGACAAGAGCCTAGGGTGATTACTGATGCCATAAACAAGAGTGTCAACAACAGGAGTCACTGTGCACTTACTCCTCATGTAGGATCTTTGTCCTTAGTGTGCTATACATTGAGATTTAATGCTATAACTAGTACTCAAACAGTATTTTTCACTTAATGTTTCTGTGTGGGAGCAAACTGTTGAAATCTTTACTTAATGTATGCTAAACTGATCTTCTGTATATAAAGAGAAACGAAAATGAATCTTGATGTGAATGGAAGGGGAGAGGGAGTGGGAAAGGGGAGGGTTGTGGGTGGGAGGGGCGTTATGGGGGGAAGCCATTGTAATCCATAAGCCGTACTTTGGAAATTTATATTCATTAAATAAAAGTTTAAAAAAAAACACAGTACTCTCAATTTCTCCAAGATTAACTTTTTAACTAAAGTTGCAAAAGGTACAATAAATTCTGTACCTAAACTTTTAGAATTGATGCCTGTATACTTTAAATGGCTGAAGCTTTTATTTTTCCCCACTCCCCTAATAGGGTTTCTTTTTATTCACCTCTTTGCTCCAACTTGAGCCCAGTACTCATCAACATTTCCTGTCCTGTTACCTGTAAGAACTTGGTGCCAAGTGTGCTGTGGGATCAGCAGCAGTGACTTAAACAGTCATTCCCAAGGCACTTATAGAAAGAACAGTCACTGGTCCTAGGTAGACAGACTGCCTTCCAAGTTAGTAATACTTTGTCTCAATTCAAAGCACCCCAATAAAAGGCTGACTAAGGCTGTTGTGGCACAGTGGGTTAAGCTGTCACTTGCCACACTGTCATCCCATATCAGATTGCCAGTTAAAGTCCTGGCCACTCTGCTTCTGATCTAGTTTCCTGCTAATGCAAACCCTGGGAGACAGCACTGATTGCTCAATCTCATATGTTAAGGTACTATTTCCCTTACTTTTATACATAATTGGACTTGGTTTTGGTGAGACTTTGACTTTATTTCAATGTCACAAATTAACTCACAGAGGGGTTGTTGACTTTTTTTTTCCTGACAATTGTTTAAATCATCATTTGGAAAAAATAATAAGTATGCAAAGTTGAAAAGAATGGGGTAAACTCCCCTGTGAACAAAAACCAAATGCCCTCTGAAGAGAAAGAACAAATAAGTAATCAATTAAGATGGCATTTTTGGCAACAATATGAACTTGGTTTGATTTTCAAGGAAATACATCTAGTTAAAGAACAATGAAACAGAAACACTCCCAGCATCCAACTCACTAAAGAGAAATGCATGTGTTTATCACTCTTCTCCTTTGCCCACTGCCTGAGGCAATAGAAGGATTTTTTGGCTTTGTCCTTTTGCTTTATCTTTTCCAATTTTATATCCCTTTTCTCAATAGACTCCAATGTCCACTGCAATGAATACAAATATGTTTGCTATAGTAGGACTGTAAAATCACAGTTTACTAGTTCTCCCTACTCACTCTGCCCCAGTGGACTGTACCTCAAATAAAGCCATTCAATAAGCTATCATCTTATAAAAGTATAAAGCCAGCCTGGACTTTCAGTATCTTCCAACTACTAATGAAATGTTTTTCTCTAATCTTGAAGTAGGCTAACACCCGGCAGATTGCATAGAGTTTAGATCCATCTTTTATGTATGATTGTGGGGAGCAACCCCGACTAGACTAAGTTACTGGAATTAAGACTTATTCTATGCATCTGCTCTCCCACAATATGGCGCTGAGAAGGGAGAAACAGCTTCTACACAGCTGCCTCCAGTTCAACCAATAAACTGTAGGACCTGCTCCTGATTGGAGGAGAGCAGCGTACTCAGCGTGTGGGCAGCCAAGTTGGGATTGGTGGAAGAGGACTATAAAGGAGGAGAGAGACAACATGCACCAGGAACATCTATCTGAAGGAACACCTGTGCAGCCCCCGAGAGAGCCGGCCGGCGGAGTGCCGCTCCCTCGCGGAAGTGGGGAAAGTGGCTAGGGGGAAACGCCCTTCCAGGGAGGTGGAAGGGACGGTAGCCAACCCGGGAAGAACCAGCAGCAAACCCGGGGAGGGCCGAGCAGACAAAAGAACAGCGCAGGGTCCTGTGTCGTTCCTCCACAAAGACGGGGAGCGACATATGACCTCATGGGAATAATCACTTCTTTTTTTTTTTTTCAATTAATTCACAAGCTTTTATTGGGATTCTGCTCCCGGGTGAGGTTCCCCATTCCCAAGAGCAGGGGTGAGGAAGTCATGTATCAGAGGTTGGGAGGGCTCCTTTTATAGATACAGGGCATGGGGGTTAAAGGTTGAGACAGGTCTGATCCTCATTGGTTGACTTTTAGGCACCCATGGGGACCTCAAAAAGGACTTTTCATCCCCAGAAGTACAGGTAGGGACTCTCCATTCCTGGAAGTATAGGTCTTCCCTCCTTGCAGATCCCAAAGCTACCATCCCGACCTTTTGATGATAACAAAGAGGGCAATGATGTCTCTCTGGCTACTTCTTGCTGATTGGTGACAATAAGGTACTCTTCTCTGGCATGGGGTGATATCTCAAGCTGCTGTCTCCTGGGTGGGGAGCCAAATATATCCCTGTAGCAGCATTTGGTTGACCGCCTGGTTGCTGAAGGCCTTGGTTACTTCCATTATCACCTGCTGTAAACACTTAAACAGATGCTATAGTATATAAGTCAGGGTGAGAATAGCAACCAATGATCATAAGAGTGGCATTATCCAGGTAATGAAAGAATGTCATAGAGTAGAGGAAATGGGGGGGGGGGTCTCTGTACCCTTATGAGGATTGTTTGATGGATGTGGCTTAAAGCTGATCCCAGCCAAGACTGGGAGAAAGACCACTCAACTTTTGCAGGTAGAGGGGTTTGTCTGTAGATAAATTCTGAATAATCATACAGCATTAAGTGGATAAGTGGAGGAGAGGACCATGAATACACACAGGTTGGGGGTAGAGTCATTGATGTTGGAGTAGAGGCTATGATTACAAAGGAATGAGGCCCAAGTGGGCTAGACAGGGTCTAGAACAAAGGACAGAGTCATTATTAGAGGACCTAAGAAAGGTGCTGTCTAAGCCACAAAAAAGTTCTCCAATTGAGAGACAAATAGAAACTGACAGAAGGGGCTTGAAAATAATCTGCTGGGCTTTAGGCCTTGTAAGTTAAAAGGCCCAGACCTATCTATCTCTTCACATAGGGTACATCCTAAGGGAGGTGTGAAACTCCTTGGGGAAGGCACCCTGTTGACTTCCATTACCTAGCTGGCCTGGGAGGAGAGTTGGCCAGGTAAAGGCAGGTGGCAACTCTAACAGGAAATTTACAATTCTGCCTGCAATGTCGCTGACCCTACTTGGCCATCCCCTCAGCTACGGTGGTCACTTTGGAAGCTGGGCTGAGTGAAGGGCTTTTCAGCTTAGAGCCAATAAGATCTGTGGCTCTGACCTGAAGTCCTTCGACTCCAGGGAAGTTCCATTTCCAGTGATCCAACTCTTGGCTGGCAGAGCTGCCAGGGCTCTTCATAAGCTGACTTCTGCTGAAGCCCAGGCTTACCACGTTGAAAGCCACTGCAGTGGACTGGCCTTTTGGGTCTCCTTGAGGGGAGATCACTGTACAGAACAGCCATTAATAGGCCTGCCACCTATCTTTACATTGCTTCTGATGCCTAGCTTTCTCTTCCTCCTGGTTTTTGTTAAAGCAGACCAGAGGATGCAAGTCAAGGGAGTGCTTAAGTCCCATCTCTAATCTTCAGTGGCCTAAACTAGAAATCCTGTTTACTGTGCTGATGGTGAGATAAATATAGCTGTAGAATCATAATTGAAGCTTTCATTTTGGCTATGCTATTACAGAAAATGTTAGCTATCCATTTTATAAGATCTAAAAATCAAATTCTGCACCTTGGAGAGTCCTTCAGAATAGAATTAGTTTCCTACCTCAAAGAGAATAGAGAAATGAGAGAACAAGTTGGACTTAGAATAGAGAAATGGGGGTGCCAGTCCCAGATCACTTACTGACAATAGCAATATCAAATGAAAACTTAGAAAGCAGTTTCAATCATTATATAACAACTTAGGAAAACAATGCCTTCTATAAATTTTAAGAATACATAACCAGCAAATTGAAGTACAAGCATATAAAATGTTTTTAGTTTCTTTCTACCAACAAATTTAAAACATCTGATAAGGAGATTCAGGTTATATGAATCAAAATGTATTTTTGAATAATTTTAGCAGTTTAAATTTATGGGTAATCTTATATATAAGCCAATTAAAATGAAACTCTTAATAAATTTTCCCATGTAGACATACAATATGCATACACATATAACATAATAGAACAATATAGCAGTTTCAATACTAGCTTTTTATACTCTTTAACTGTTTTTTAGTTTACCAATTGATTCAAATTACTTTCTGCTCTTAGTAAACTCAGCTAACCATACTTTCTCTCAGTTGGTACCTGTAATACATTGTTGGCTTCATCTATTTACAGAGCCATCCAAAATACTGAATACAATAGATATGGCTGGAAAAAGTTCATCAGAACCCATAGGAGGACAGCTAAGCACAGAACCAAAAACACTTTAGTTTTATGAGCAGCAAATCTGATATATAAAACTGTGGATGACAAAAGATTTTAAGTTGCCACATTTAAAATTATAAACTTATTATAAACTCAACAAGAGGCACTTGCTTACTTTACATAGCATTTTGAAAGCATCTGTAGGATTTTACAGGACGTTTAACTCTTTAGGCCTCTGGGGCTTTCTCTTGACACTGGTGGTTGGGCCACGTGGCTACATGGCTTTCAGCAATGGCGGTGGGGAGCCGGAGGGAGGGGTAGGACATGGCATGGGGGGGAAGAATGCGCATATGGGGGCGGGAGGTTCCTGGCTAGCTGTGGGTCAGCTATAAAATAAATAATTAGGTTATTATTCCTGGCTGATAAACTATTTTAAGGAGAATAAGTTTGCCTTTTTCATAATGTATTATCAAGGCCAAGGACCACACATTTATAGAATAGAGAGGACATTCAATAATCTTAAAGAAAATTGAATGCCACTAAAGATTGCATAAAGTAATGTTTGAAACACATATACTAGATTTAATAAAATCGAGAGCGTTGTTGGCAAAGAGTGTAACATTGGTGGATTGGCAACAGTTGGAAAGTTGATTGAAAAATGGAGAAATGGGAGTGAACAATTCTACCTAGAGATGACTGACTACTCAATGGATCATAAACAATTTGGCTTGCTTGAAGCTGAATTGTTTCAGGAGTTTTCATTGTGATTTTTATAATGTCTGTGTGTGTGTGTGTGTGTGTATGCATGTATTTAAGGTAGCACAGATCGTCATATATAATTGTTAATAAGTCTATATTTATTTGTACTTCATTTAAAATGTTATATTAAGAATGTTAGCTGTGACGCTGGTGCCATGAAGCAGCAGGTAAATCGCTGTGTGCAACTCCGGGATTCTATATGGACGTCAATTCAAGTCCCAGCTGCTCCACTTCTGATACAGTTCCCTGCTGATGTGCCTGGGAAAGCAGTGGAGGATAGTCCAAGTACTTGGGCCTCTGCAACCATTTGGAAGACCAGGAAGAAGCTCTTGGTTTCCAACCTGCCCAGCTCCAGCCATTGCAGCCATTGAGGGAGTGAACCAGCAGATAGAACACCCTCAGTCTCTCTCACTCTCTCTCTCTCTTGCTCTTGATCTTGCTCTCACTCTGTGTGTATGTATCTGTGTGCATGGAGGGGTGTCTCCCCTCTCTCTCCATAACTGAATAAGTCAGTAAAAGAAAGAAAAAGTATGCTAGTGGGAAGTAGGAAGAAATATGATATTCATTGTAATAGTCACACAAGAAGCTCAAAAATATATAAGAAAGACAAAGGAGAAAACATGATAATAGATCAAATTATGTCCTTCCCTCTCTTTGTCTGTAACTCTGCCTTTCAAATACACACACACACACACACACAGAGAGAGAGAGAGAGAGAGGGGCAGAGTTTGATCTTCTTCGATCCACTGGTTCACTCTACAAATGGCTGCAACTGCCATATGGGTTGTGCACAAAGTTACCAGGGTCCAAGCACTTGGGTCATCTCTGGCTGCCTTCCTAGACACATGAGCAGAGAGCTGGATCAGAAGTGGAGAAGCTAGGACTCAAGCCAGCGCCCATTTGGCCACTACGTTCCAATGCCAGGCCCAGTAAAACAAACAAACAAACAAACAAATAAATAAATTCATACACATAAGAAGTCTTCAAAAAATTTATGAAAATGCTAATTATGAAAGTATGTAATTTCACATGTGTTGCAATACAATAAATTTATCTTTTATCTCTAAATATGCCATCCAAAAACCTTTAATCCGTGTTTCATGTATGTCAGAGATTTCAAAGTTACATTATCCATCATATTCAGAATACAGTGGATGAAAATTCAAAGCATTTGAGAAAATACATATTGTACCCCAATTATAAATTTAAGTGGGACTCCTCTTTGAAGAAAGAGAAATTCCTATGTTCACCTTCATCTGAAATTTCCCCTATATCCCTAGTTTGACTTTGCCTTTATCCATGATAAAAAAAAAGGAAGATATAGGCATGGAGTTACTAGGATTATTCCAATTTACTAAGAATTCTGATTTTCAGATTGTGGAATTAGCATATCGCTTTTATTCTAAGCTTCTTACTGCATTTCTATTTGTGGTGCTGAACATTAGTTTCACGAAGAACTTCATCTTGATGAGTTGGTGGATTTCCAACTTCATGCTGACAGCACAAAAGCTTGGGTAGGTAATGTCAGAGTATCTGCAAAATGCAAATGAAGAAAGGGTTCGATATGATATGTAAATAGTCTTCACATAGCATTTTATTTCATTTTTACTTTATTGCTGAGTTAATACAGGTACAACTGTGGGTCACAGGGACACACAACATATCTATTCTCAGTTGGAATGATAATTGCTATCATTTTGGACAAGATAACCAGGCAATAACAGGAGAGGCTTTTTATTCTGGAGTTCGAACTTTGAGTCATTTGTGTATTAGAGAACTATTTAGGCAATGCCTTCTTTGTAACATTTTTGGCACTGAAGGGACAAAAATTTGCAAGACAAAGTTCCTGACCTTCAGAAACAGGTAGTAATAAGTTAATATACAACTTTTATTTACATACCATACGGTGAGTACAGCTGGCTGCATAAAAAAGAAGTTCAGCAAAGACTAGCTAAAATTATTATCAGTGGCCAAAATAGGAACCCAGATCCACTCACTGAACTCCAAAAATACCCTGACTACTTTTAAAACATAAATATTCTGGAGCAGGCATTTGGCACAGTGGTTAAGACTTGCTAGGGATCCACACACTCTATATCAGAGTGCTGGGTTTGAGTCCCAACTACACTTTTGATTCCAGTTTTCTGCAAATGTACATCCTTGGAGGTAGCAGACACTAGCTCATACACTTGGGCCCCAGCCACCATGTAGGAGATCCAGATGGAGCTCTGGGCTACAGGCTTTGGTTCATTCCCCAAATGATTGCAACAGCCAGGAATGAGCTAGATCAAAGCCAAGAACCTGAAACTCCTCTGGGTCTCCCACATGGACGGCAGGGAGCCAAGAACTTGGGCCATATTCTGTTGCTTTCCCAGGTGCATTAGCAGGGGACTGGATTAGAAGTGCAGCAACCAGGATTTACCAGTGCTCATATGGGATACCAGCAGCAGCTTAACCCATTATGTCACAACGTGGACCCCAAGTAAATCTTTTTGAAGGATGAGAGGAAGAGAGGAAGGGAGAAAGAAAAAGAATGAAACTGGGACTGAATATAGGTATTGCGATATAGGATACAGGTGTCCCAAGCAGTGTCTTAAGTGCCAAGTCAACTGCCTGCCCCTAATTTGATTTTGATGCTCCAATTTTATTAAATAGTGAAGGCCAGGTTAACTTTACCCTGCTTGGACCTTCTTTATTTTTATTTTGCATCCATTTTGTTTCTCCATGTCTTGCAATGGTACATGGGTTAGTTGGTACTTCAGATATGTGCCCTAAAAGGCAGGAAATTATAGTCTTATTCATGTCTTTGCCTTTGAAGTTAAGAGCAATTATATGAAAGTTAACCAATACATATATAAGCTTAATACCTTGGACAATTTCATTGATATTTCCAAGTCTCAGGCTTTCCATTTATGGAAAGGGGAATAGTTATACTTTTCTCACAGGTTTACCACAAGGTTACGTGTCATAACTTATTTAAAACAGATATAAGTGCTCAGTAAAAGCAGTTATTAATTTTATCATAATTTATATCATCTAACACAATGCCTAAAACAGTGAAGCATTAAATGATTTATTGGTTTTGATAAAACCCCAATGGGAAAAAAGGATGTCTGTCATTAGAGGGAAATGTAGGGCAGCTCAATTGCTCTGTGTGCAAAATTGACGTACAGAGATTTTAAAAACACTAACTTTGGAAACAGGATAACTGGTGATTATTGGCAGTGTCATCTTTAAAAAAAATCCAGAGACTAAAATTGCATTTATTGACCCATACAATATTAACTAGTAACTCAGTTTCAACTCTTCAGAAAATTCCGTGTTTCTTTTGAGTTCTAGCCAATCCAATTGGCTTTCTAACTATTAGAAAAATGATGAAATAATTCAGTTCATCTCAGATTTCCTCACTTCCCTTTTCAGCTTTTGGCTGCTTCTCCTACTCTCCCAACTGACCTACACTCTTTTAGAATAAGGAATGCAACAAGGACCCTGTGGAAGGGTCCCACATAAATGTGTAATGAAGAGAAAGATATCAGGTTTATAATTAGGAAACATGCACTTAATTTTAAGCTCTACCATAAGCATTAACTTTAGATAAGACCAGTAGCCTGCCCATGCTTTACTTTACATAACTACAAAATGGAGTGAAAATCCTTGCTTTTCTCACAAGAAATTTTGAAATTAACATTTTTATGTATTTGTGAAAATGCACTTGACATCTATAATCTCTAAATGTTAGTCATTCTATTAAGGCTCATGCTCCAGAGTAAACCTTTGTGAATACCCTGCTTTCAAAATGACCCAGTTCTGTGTGCATTTCTTGGGTCTCTAACTCAATTATTTTTATCTACCCAATTAGCTACATAAAGGTGTTAATAGATACTTACTTGATTATAGATACTAAAACATCCCATGCACAATATTTAGGCTTTCAGAGAAGGCTTCAAGGTATAAAATGCAACCATCAGGTATAAATCCAGGGAAAATAATAGTCTTTGAACTCAAATTGCATAATATTGAGAAATATATTTACATACTTGACATAAGTGAGAATTTTGGAATCATAATGTTATTTTTGTTGCAAGCCTCTTACAGACAGATTTGGCCTTTTGATTGGGTATAAAATTCCTACCATTCTCCTTTGCACTAAGCCTTGCATCCCATTTGTTGTCAACTTGGAGTAAAAGCAGCTTTTGAAGTCATGATCGTCAATTGCATGATAGATGGAGTATGAGATACACTAAATCATGAAACATTTGGGGATATTTGGCTTCATATCAGATTTTTATGTGAAATAAAAATTAAACAGGTTAGCAACCAGTATAGCACCTCATGGAATATTTATTAAAATGTGTCTTAGGTGTAGCCTTTGCAGCCACTAGGGGTCAGAATTACACAGCACACTCAAAAGTACACAGACCACTGATGGGCCAAAAAGGAGGGACCAGAAAACACCATTTGGAAGTGGTTTTGAGCATTGTGTGCAGAGTACACTGAAAAAGCATTTGCCATATGCCTGCCAGGTCTAATTATATGTTAAAGGGTAAGAAGATACAATTGGCACATAGACTTGCTCCAGCCTATTTTTCCAGTCTTATTTTTCCTCTATTTCCTCATAAGATACCACTTGAACTAGATTTGAAAAAGGCTCTCCCCAACTCTAGGGGTCATATTTCTGACAGCCACCATGGCAGGGCAATTTGACATTAAAGAACTTAAAATCTTCTGGGGAAAATAGGATTAAGAGAGGCAATATGTATGTTTAACCTATGGAAAGACTTTATAAATATATCTGTCTTCCTAAAAGCAAAACAATAAAACAACATAGTAAAAAAAAAAGAAATTTAAATGTATAAAGAAATAAGAAAATGTCAACACTTTTTTATATCTTTCAAGGACAGTAGAGTGCTGTATTACCCTTTACTCATTGGAGGTTTTCATGAATGTCCTACACTTTTCCAAGAGGTCCACATAAATGTTTGCATTTCTTGCAGATTAATACTTAGTGATGAAGACAAAAGATTCACTATCTTTGGGTTTTGTTACTGGATAGTAAGACAGGGAAACTTGATTCCCTCAAACTTTCCCAGATTTCCTCCATAATTTCCCACACTTTGGCTCAGCTCTCTTCTTTCTCACAAAAGTTGGACCCAGAGAGATCTTCTAAGACCTAAACTTATCCCCATTTCTTCCTTTTCCTTTATCAGGCTTTTTGTAAAAATTTAATTTTTTGTCATTTGGTCTTCCTTCCTTTTCTATTAACAACTAATAGTTTTCTTTTTCTCTAACTGGACTTTTAAAAATCACATTTTGTGTATACTGGAACAGGAAATTTCACAATTGCCAAAAGCTCATTCAGAAATAAACTTACATATTCAATTTCATGGAATTTGTAGTCTTGGAGTTGAAATTGAATCTCTCTCTCCCCTTCTCTTTGGAGAAAGAAAGAAAGAAAGAAAGAAAGAAAGAAAGAGAAAGAGAGAGAGGAAGAAAGAAAGAAAGAAAGAAAGAAAGAAAGAAAGAAAGAGAGAGAGAGAGAGAGATGAAGGATAATAGAATATTTCATATATTTATTTATTTTGTGTTATCATTCTTTATAAAAAATATTTAATTGAAAGACTAACAGAGATAGTGGGAGAGACACACATTGAGAGAGAGAGAGATCTTCCATTTGCTGGTTCCCTCCCCAGATGGCTGGGATTGGGTCAGGCAAAAGCCAGGAGCCAGGAGCTTCTTCTGGGTCTCCTAAGTGAGTGGCAGAGGACCAAAAACTAGTACCATCTTCTTCTTTTCCTAGGTGATTACAGGGAGTTGGATAAGAAGTGGAGCAGTCAGTATATGAATGGGTGGCCATCCAAGATGCTGTTGTCACAGGTGGTAGCTTCACCCTCCTATGCCATAATACCGGCCCCTATGTAATCATTCTTACTTAAAAAAAAAAAAAGATTTATTTTATTTATTTGAAAGAAAGAGCTACAGAAAGAGGTAGAGACAGAGAGAGGTCTTCCATCCGCTGGTTCACTTCCCAGATGGCCACAACAGCCAGAGCTGCACTGATCTGAAGTATTAGATCGAAGTACGTTATAGTCATATAGTAGAATCCTATTTAATTAAAAGAAATAAACTATAAATACATGAAAGATTATCGATGAGGCCGGCACCGAAGCTCACTAGGCTAATCCTCCACCTGCAGCGCTGGCACTCCGGGTCCTAGTCCTGGTTGGGGCACCGGATTCTGTCCCAGTTGCTCCTCTTCCAGTCCAGCTCTCTGCTGTAGCCTGGGAAGGCAGTGGAGGATGGCCCAAGTGCTTGGGCCCTGCACCCGCATGGGAGACCAGGAGGAAGCACCTGGCTCCTGGCCTTGGATCGGTGCAGCGTGCCAGCCATAGTGGCCATTTGGGGGTGGTGAACCAACAGAAGAAAGACCTTTCTCTGTGTCTCTCCCTCACTGTCTAACTGCCTGTCAAAAAAAAAAAAAAAAAAAAAAAAAAGAATATGGAAGAATCTCCAAAACATTCTACTGAAAAGGGGAAGCCAGGCCACAGGTGAAAATAGTGAATGAGTCCTTTTTTCTTTTTTTTGAAGATTTATTTTATTTATTTGAAAGACAGAATTACAGAGAGAGGGAGAGACAGAGAGAGAGGTCTTCCATCCGATGGTTCACTCCCCAGATAGCCGCAACAGCTGAAGCTGAGCCAATCCAAAGCCAGGAGCCAGGAGCCTCCTCCAGGTCTCCCATGTGGGTGCAGGGGCCCAAGGACTTGGGTTATCTTCCACTGCTTTCCCAGGCCATAGAAGAGAGCTGGATCGGAAGAGGACCAGCCAGGTTTAGAACTGGTGCCCGTATGGGAGACTGGTGTTTCAGGCCAGGGCTTTAACCCGCTGTGCCACAGCGCCAGTCCCAATCATTCTTACTTTAAATCAATAAATACGGACTGAAAAATTGATTAAAAATGTTTACACGTTCCATGGACAAAAGTCAGATGTAGCATTTTCCAAGGACAAAAGTAGGAGATAACAGAATCAGTCAATGCATGTGGGAACTGCAGTTTTACAGATGTATAGACAAATATTCAATGAAATAGATAAAGAGATAAATAGCAGGTAAATAACTGTGTTTAAATATTTACTTTACCAATCATTGCTGTGAACAAAGACAATTTTCTAGAACTCAGTTGCTCAATGTATAACTCTAAAGTACTTTTGTGAAGATTAAATAAGTTTTTTAAGTGAACATAAGTGAAAATAAAAGTCTCAAGCTTTAAAGAAAATGTAAGTGGAAATGAGGATTTTCCATAATCTTTACTGAGATGACAAAATTGTGAATGCACTTACTGAATAATCCTATATTTTGAACCATGAGTCTTGATTCTTCAACTTCTTGTTTCAAAAATTTTAGAGTTTTGTAGAAAATTGAATGCAAAGCGTGAATACATGCTCTCTTTAGTGCAGAATATCCATGAATTAGAACCCCAAATTCTGAATTTCCATAGGGTTGGGCAGTATTACTCAGGCTTCTGTAATAATTCCAATCATCATAACAAAAGCAATTTATAGACCAAGAAGTGTTAAGGTTAAGACTGTTAGATATAACTTATTTGGTAACAGAGACACTAAAAGTAGGAGAGCAGTTAAATGTAATATTGATGTTTTTGCATTAGTTCAATTATAGAAGGTGTACTTAATCATCCAAAAATCATAAATTCGATTTCCTCTACAAAAGAATTCACTTTTTAAAATATGAGATATATACACTGGGCTTTTGTCTACTAATGAATATGCATGTAAGCATACTGCATGCAACTGAGATTCATGAATTTGTTTTGAAGATCATTGCTCTGATTTTTCTAAGAGAAAATAATTTGCTTTTTGCTTTTTTTCTTTTATAGTGGGTCACAGGAATCTTTTTCCTTGAGGTCATTTTATCTCTGCACATTTAAATTTTGTATTTTTTTTTTTTTGAGATTTTTCTTTTATTTGAAAGTCAGAGTTACACAGAGACAGAAGGAGAGGCAGAGAGAAAGAGGTCTTCCATCCGCTGATTCACTCCCCAACTGGCCTCAACGGCAGGAGCTCTGCAGAAATGAAGCCAGGAACCAGGATCTTCTTCCAGGTCTCTAATGCAGGTGCAGGGGCCCAAGGACATGGGCCATCTTCTATTACTGTCCCAGGCCATAGCAGAGAACTGGATTGGAAGTGGAGCAACTGGGTCTCCAACTGGCGCCCACATGAGATGCTGGCGCTGCAGGTGGCGGTTTAAATGGCTGCACCACAGCACCGGCCCCTGTATGTTTTTTTAATCACTGCAAAGCACAAATGTATCTATAATTTAATTAACTATTCCTTTATGGATAGATATTTATGTTCACCATAATGTTTCACTGTAAAAAATCATTAACTAATTTAGAATTGCCATATGAAAGAAGTTTTTCTATATATAAGATTCCTCAAAAACTGTAAGCAATTGATGATGTCTGACTCCACAAGTACAAAGGAAAACAAGTACTATGTTATGCTACTACTGGGAGAACTGGCAAAAAGATCCCTTGCGAGGGCACTTTGTCAGTATCTAAAACAGAAACAAAACTTGGAAGGGAAACACACCACATTTTTAACTGAAGTTATTTCTGGGAAGAAGGGTTTGTTTACAAGACAAGCAATAATTTAGGAAGAATTTTACTTTTTCTCTTATATTATGCAACATTGTTTGAATTTGTACTGTAAGTGCATATACTTTTTGAAATTAAATTAAAAATACAAGAATCCATGATCAAATGTCTTTTCGTTGTTATACAAACTATATATTATATGTCCTCCTTGGAAATTTACAATCTTTTTAGCATATTTAAACTCTGAGATGTACCAAGTTATTCAAAATTGTACCCTTTAATTAAATAATTTTTATTAGTACATCAACATCTGTAAAACTGTTTAGAAAAAATATGTGGATTTGTTAGAGAATATCTATAGAGAAAGAGAGATTATCCCAAATAACAAGTTGTTTAAAATCAATCCCTTTCAAGGTTTCCATGAATAACAGGCTCATGCTTGTAGATTCACGAGCAAACAATCTCTAAAAGCAAATGACACTTCCCAGATTGGTTTTAGTAATTAACTTTTGCTCAATGAACTTTGTATTTGAGGGCAGTGTATACTCCCAGCCACAAGGACATGGTCCCCATAGGAAGCCAAGAATCCCCGGAGCCAAGTACAATGGAAATCACTTCCTCTAATATGCTTAAACGTGGCTGGCCTATGAGGCTTTAAGCATGAGCAAGACAGACTACAGCTCCTTTCAGAGTGCCTCCCTTACCTCAGCTGCTGACATTCAAATTGACTTTTCGCATTTATAATAGCAGTTTCTGTCTTGTTTTTACCATTGTCCACCGAGACCACTGCTGTGATTTTCTGCTGATGCACAAGATAGAAGAAAGTGTTCTGGAAAATGCACCACTTATTCCAGTCATTTTGCTAAAGGACACTCAAATGTGGGCAAAGTCGTCAGAGAAAATGACAGAGAGCTGCATGCTGCTGTCAGGAATTGCTTCCTCATCAGTGGCCCAATTTTCAGAAACTAAACCAAAACTCACAAGCTATCCAGCTTTTAGACAAGAAAGAAGTGAGCTACAAGATATTTAAACTACAGGGTTCAGCGAAGTTACTTTTAAAGAGAGAGAGAAAGAATAAGTAATGAAAAGAAAATAGAAAAAAAAAAAACCTCAGTGATGCAAGGTTCCGGGCAGAGATGCCAGGGTTTTGAAAAGACAACATTAAGTTTGATCTAAATGTCAATCAACGACATTGAAATGTTTGCAGGGTGCTTTGTGCTCTGCATGTCCTAGGCAGTGAGAAAAAAATTGAGATTGAGGGTTGAGAGAGTAGAAAGAGGAGAAGAATGAGAGCACTGATTTCTAATAATGAAAAGTATGTAACCTAGAAGGCAAATACACATTAGGAAAGAGATGGACAGGGTGAGGAAAAAAAAAAAAGTTTCATCTCCCTCAAAATATTTTCTGTGAAACAACAATTTCTAAGATGCTGATAAGGTTATCACAATAAGATAAAATAGAATTAGAAAATGATTCTGAGATCTATTAAATGTCAAGCTTCTTAGAACATTTATTATGACTGTTTCCTGATGTGCCAAGAGACATGTATCATTTAATTCATTTGACATTGGAAGTTGTTTTTATTGGCAGCAAATATGTTAACATTGGAGAAATATTGGGAAGGGAACCATGGAAAATGCTGATTAGGAGCAATCAGAGAGCTCTATAGAGTTGTACATTAGCTTAGAATTAACTACATGACTCAAAAAGTCTGAAATGTGTTCAGTGGTTAAGCCACTGCTTGAGACACCCAAATCCCATTGCAGAGTGCCCTAGACCAAGTCATACCTCCCCTTTCCATCCAGCTTCCTGCTAATGCATACTCTGAAAAGCAGCAGAAGATGGTTCAAGAACCTGTATCCCTGCTGTGCAAGTGGTACACAAATGGGTGACCTGAGTGGAGTTCTAAGCTCCTGGCTTTGGCCTCATTCAGTTCTAACTTTTGTGGACATTTAGGGAGTGAACCAGTGGACAGAAGCTCACTCTCTCACTCTTTCTTTCTCTCTCCCACAATCTCTTTCTCTCCCTCTCTTTCTCTCTCTCTCTCTTTCCCTATTTTCTCTCACCCTGTTGCTCTGACTTTCAAATAAACAAATCCAACATGAGAAGCAATATAGCCTTATTTGATGGTAGACTTGGGTAGTCAAAAAATATGTATTATAATCTCTAGGACAATCACTATTTTTAAAACATAAAATTGATAATTTTAAGTTAGAGAAAATGGAATTAAACCAATTGCTAAATTTAATTCAAAGAGGACAAAAGAAAGAAGGAGGAGCAGAAACAAGAAAAAAATTGGTGAGTAATAAACAATTACAAGGATGATAGTATTAATCCATCTTTATCAATAACCACATTAACTTGAGACATAAATAACCAATTAAAAGACAATTATTTTAAAACAAAACAAAAAGCAAACACCAGACCATATGATATCTGCAGTAAATGCACTTCAAATATAAAAACTCAAGTTCAAAGCAAAGGAATAGAGAAATATATACCATACTAACAGTACAACAGACAAACCATGCTATTTTAAAAACATTTGGAGTAGCTGTGCTAATTTCAGGCAAAAAAGAATTCCCATAACTATAAAAAGGCTCAACTCACAAAAAAGATATAATAATCATTACATGTATAGCCTTGCAGAAGAATATCAAAATACATAAGGTGGGGCCAATGTTGTGGTGCACTGGATTAAGCCACCAACATCAACACTGGCAACCAACATTAGAGGAGCTGTTAGAGTCATGTCTACATCCCTTCCAATCCAGCTCCCTGCTAATACATCTAGGAAAGCAGTACAAAATGCCCAAGTGCCACCCACATTGAAGACCCAGATGGAGCTCCAGATTCCCAGCTTCAGCCTGGCCCAAATTTGTCTACTGTGGCCATTTGGTGAGTAGACCAGCAGATGGAAGACCTTTCTCTGTTGCTCTGCTTCTGCCTCTCTGTAACTCTGCCTTTCAAATAAACTAATAAATCTTTAAAAAAAAAAATACACAAGACACACAATTACAGAATTAAAAGCAAAGATAGAGCTGTTACAGTTGGAGGATATGATATTCTCTGGCAAATTTATGAATCAAGTACTCAAAGTCAGTAAGGATATGGATTATCTGAACAGTAATATCAATCAAATTGATCTAATTGAATTCTAAGAAATATTTCTTCAAGCAACAGTAGAGTATACATTCTTCTCAAACTAAAATGGAATATTCACCACAAAAGATTATATTATGGGGTTTTCACTGGACTTTACCCAATTTTAAAAGATACAGAGTATGTTCTGAGACTACAATGGAATTCAATTAAACATCAATCACAGAAAGATAGCTGGAAAATATCTAAATATTTGGTAATTAAAGACATTTGGTGAAAGACTAGGTGTCAAAAGAATGAAAAATGTATCTTGAGCTAAATAAAGATGAAAACAGAACTCAGCAAAATGTTTGAGATGCAGTAAAAATAGTTTTAGAGGGAAATTTATAGCATTAAATGCATGTACCAGAAAATAAGAAACCTCTAAAATCAATTATATAGGTTTCTATCTTGGAAAAACTGAGAAAAAATAATTATCTAGTTAAAGCCTAAGAGAAACAGAAAAAAAGCACTAATAAATTTAAAGCATACAACAATAGGCCTGAAAACTGGAAATTAATAGAGGAAAGTAAAAAATTGGTCTTTATAGGACATGAACAAAATTAACATTCTATTCTGAAATCTGAACTCTAACAATTATACTTTAATGTTTCAATACAGGGAAATTTGTGATGAGTTTATATTGGTCAGGAAGACTGGATGAAAGTAACATTGCACCCTGAATCAAAATAGTTTAAAGATATCTCATGTTAAAAGAAACAGAGTTAAGGAAGCATCAGGTTTGAAGTGCCGGGACTTTAATTCTGCTTCTTTGCTGTGTCTCTAAATCTACATCCCTTAATGTGTGTCTCAATCCTCAGTTCAACACAACTATTCATCTACTCTATTCTGCTATAAAAGGATACCCAAGATTGGGTAATTAATAAAGGACAGAAATTTATTTTCTCTCCATTCTGGTGGCTGGGAAGACTCCATTATTTGGTGAACGGCTTCATACTGCATCCTCATACGGCAGAAGATAGAAGGGCAAGTAATCCGAATGTTGCATGAAGTCTTTTGTGAAAGGATTTAGTCTCCTTCACCAGTGGAGGAGTCCTCATGACCAAATCACTCTAACAGGCCCCACTTCTTAGTATGATGGCATTAAGGGATAGCTTTCACTGCCTGAATTTGGGAGGGAACACACTGAAACCATAGCAGCATCAAAGTTGCAGAAGCACTTCTAACTCAGAATGCTGAGCACAAGATGTTTAGAGAAAGAAACTTCCTTAGTAGATTTCTACATTGGCCAGGTTTGGGTTATAACCTACTCCAAAACCAATTACTGCTAAGAGATAAGAGAATTGGATCACATGACTAACAGATTTCTCATTTGGGGTGCAGTGAGGATTAGGGGATCAACCACCATGATCACTATATCCAAGAGATATACAGGCTCTGACTTACTGTAGTTAAACTTTACTTTTTTTTTTTTAAACTTTATGATGATGCAAAAGTAAAACACATTCAGTAGAAACTGTACTTCAAATTTTGAATTTTGACTTTTTCCAAGCCTCGCTTTAATGCAATATGATTTTCTGAATTGGTGTTGGGTAGCAGCAGCCAGCCACAGCTCCCAGTCTGATGCACATGTAATCATGAGGTAAGCAACTGATACTCCATAATGTTGTTACAGTACACTACATTGTTTTGCTATGCTAAGATGCATTTTTAATTTATAATGTGTCCATTTCATGATAGGTTTATTAGGAAATAACCTATCAAAAAGCTTTATAAAAAGAATCTATTTCTTTTTACATATGAAAATCCTAGGAACTTAATGAGAACTAATAACAATAATGTGGATATTTTCACGCATATGCAAAAGGTAGACTATGACACACCTATATTGCATTTTTGTGTCATGAAATAATATTTGAAAATATCATGATAGATAATTGTTTTGAAAAACCAATCAGCAAAGCTAAGAGTTCCAATCATTAGCATCACTATCCTTTGCCACCATTAAAATGTGTTTATGAAGTAATTTGTAGAAGATATATAAAAAAAGTTAAGTAGTGACAACTTGGCTTGGCATCTACCTTGTTACAAATATCATTCACAGAGTTAGTCTGAAGAAGATTGTCTTGAATGAGCAAACTGTATCTTAATTCTACTTTCTGCAAAATAGATTCAGTCTGTTGACATCTCGTGTAACAATTTGGGACAGAGACATGACAACTGTAGAACTTAGGGCACATATCCATGTTCTAGCTGTGTGAAGGATGAGATTGAGATTGTAAGTACTGGACTTTTTCAGTCTCTGCAGGCAGATGCAGTTTTAGTCACATAAGTAGAAATCTCTCCAGTACAGAAATGGACTTGGGCTGTTTGTTTGGAAGCCCAGTAGTATTGAAAAATGCTACTGAATTTGTATTTGGAGTTTAACTTTAAAAAAAAAAGTGAAATTATACTTATATTACATTGAAGCTGATGCCATGGGATGCGCATCATATAGAGATACATAATGTGTAAGAAAATGTCATGTGTGTTTACATAGATGTGTGCACATTGCCGTTTTGACTACTGAAACAGTTGCAGACAGAGCTAATTGATGCTATATTTTTTTCTTGCTCAGTCCAGACACAATTCTCTTGAATATGATGATCCAAGTACCCAATGCTAATCAATCAGAGTTGGCATTTAAGATAAAATCTACTTGCAAACATAAAATGACATTACTGTACAAATGAGATATCCGAGACTGCAAGAATTTAAAGAACATTTTCAAGTTACTTATCAAGACAGATAGTTAATGGAAAACTCAAGGCTAATGGCTAATAGCTAGCATTTATCTAGCGCCTCAATCTACTGAGCACTTTTCTGAATGCTTTATGTGTAGTAATGCATTTAATCCTCATAACATCCATGTAAGATAAGCATTATTATAATCTTAGATTATAGATGAGACAACTGAAGCACAGAGAAGCAATTTGCATATTCAAGATTTGAATCCTGATGATACAGATTCAGAGTCCATTCCCTTCAGCATGATGATAAATTTCACACAAAAGTTTAAAAAGAGTGAGAAATTATGTCTGTAATAATTACTTTAACCAAGTTTCAAATGTACCTAAAATGTAATTTTCCTATTCATTCAAAATTTTCTTGTTAAAGCATCTCCTGAGTATTGAAACAAGTTTATTGATCATCGAGTTAAATTATTCTCAAAAGTTCTGCTATTAAATTGTTCTCCATTAGAAACTCTTTCCACAATTGGATAGGATGTGTTCACCATTCATAGAGTTGGATATAATGAGAAAATGGCTATAATTTTTCTTCTTAGCCTTTGAATTAGCAAAATACTTTTATTCTTTTTGACTTCTTTAAGAATTTAATCTTGTGCTAGATAATGACACAAGACTGCAAATTGTTTTATCAACTAATACCATTTTTATATGTGTAAAATATAATTAGAAGACCTGTTTCTAAGATTTTCTCATATTAAATGCTCCAGTCCTTAGAGAGGGATATTTAAAATAATTTATTTGAAAATATTGAAGACAGTTAATCAAAGTAACTCAATATCTATAATGAATATTTGAAAAATTAATGTCTTGCTCCTTTCCTAATACAAGGTATAGAATTGCCCCCATTCACTTAAGGAGCAATACATTTATCTTAATTATTTTCTAGTTGAAAATTGGTGTTTCCTTCTAAAGCGAATAAAGAAAAAAATTATCGATAATTCTGTAGGGCTTAGTAAATTTACAATTCTACTACTGTTATAAAGTGTATAACAAAGGAATACATCATAATGGCATTGTCAATCCTGTACTTTTACCACAACATAGTCTAGTAAAAATCAAGGTTTAAATCAGAAATTATTTAAACTGAAAATGAGCAATTTTGGAATTATTTCAAATCAGAAGAATACTTAAACAATTATAATCATAATGCTATTTGTATTGATCACAATTAAAAGGAAAACAAAGTTAAATATTCCTCAACTTAAGGTTCATTAAAGTGAAGTATTTTATTTTCATTAAGAACTGTTTAAGGTATTTCACATATGACCTAGGTGAGGAAACAAGGACCAGACATATACCAGCATGAAACAACTAAATTAAAAATAAATCAAAACTTAAAAAACATTAGAAATGACAGCTTTCAGGACACTGGCCATACATGATGAAGGACCATGATCCCTGATATGGGGAAAACATACAAGATGAGCCTTATGATTGCAGAACTGCTTGCCTTAATGGAGTCTCCAGCTACAGAGCAGGGAAGGGAGAGAAGGGAAATTCAGGCAGAGCCTAGTACACTTCCCAAGTTGAGGAAAGAGAATTAAAGAGACCAAGCCAGTGGATGCCATAGGGCACAGCTGCATATCACTGTCCCTAAATCTGTATTTATGTAATACATGAAAATTGTATAGCCAATAAAATTTTTTAAGAAAATTAATTTTTTATAATAGAGAAGAAAGCTTTGGAGAAAACACATGGTCTTTTTGGGTAATGAGCAGAGCATTGACGAAAACATGCTGTGAGGAAACTGACTTTTGGAGTATGGAGGGAACACTGGAAAGTATTAAAATGAATAGGACCCACAACTTACACAATGCCAGATTTTTTTTCCCAATCCATCTGAGTACACCTCATAATTCAAGGTATGTTGGGCAGGGAACCTATCTAGGGCTTGCCTCAATTATACAGATTAACTAGGTTTATACTATATCATGATTTGGTCCTTCTTTAAAAAGCTCAAAAGCATGACTTAAAAGATTCAAACTATTTCCAAGTAACATAATTACCTCTCAAAACAAATTTCCAAAATATTTATAAGAATACAAAAAGTAACCAGTACTCAACTAAGCAAAATTCACAGTTTTTAATGTGTAATTATCAGATACATACACACATTCAAAAAGCAAAACAAAAGTAAACAAAAAATAAGAAGATACTGTCTATATTAAGAGTAAGGAGGGTAAATGAGTCAATCCACATGATCCACATGAAAGACTTAGCAGAGACACTGAACAGTGTTGTTGGGGTAGGAGTTTGGTATAGCCTTTAAGACACCACTTAAGGTGCTTCCTTCTGTCCAAGTGCCTGATTTGAGTTACAGCTCTACTATTTCTGATCCTATTTCCTGATAATATGTGCCCTGCAAGGCATCAGGTGATGACTCAAGTACTTGGATATCTGTCACCCACATGGGGGATGCTGTCAGAATTCTGATTTGTGGGTTTTAACTGGCTCAGTCCTAGCTGTTGGAGGCATTTTTAGAGTGAACCAGTGGATGGAAGGTCTCTGTCTTTCTGTATCTCTCTCTCTCTCTAGCTCTGTCATTCAAACAAAACAATTTTAATGATGTTTTAAAAAAATATCCAGTGTTGTTATCATATTTCATATCTTTTTTTTAACTTTTATTTAATGAATATAAATTTCCAAAGTACGACTCATGGGTTACAATGGCTTCCCCCCCATAACGTCCCTCCCACCCGCAACCCTCCCCTTTCCCATTCCCTCTCCCCTTCCATTCACATGAGGATTCATTTTCAATTCTCTTTATATACAGAAGATCAGTTTAGCATACATTAAGTAAAGATTTCAACAGTTTGCTCCCACACAGAAACATAAAGTGAAAAATAATAGATGATTTTTTAAATGCTGATGAAATCAGATCAGACCTATTGTCATGTTTAATCCCAGTGAGAGTCAAGTTGGGAATTGCTAATTTCTTCTTTTTTTTTTTTTTTTTAACAGAAGATCAGTTTAGTATACATTAAGTAAATATTTCAACAGTTTGCACCCCCATAGAAACACAAAGTGAAATATACTGTTTGAGTACTCGTTATAGCATTAAGCCTCAATGTACAGCACATTAAGGACAGAGATCCTACATGAGGAGTAAGTGCACAGTGACTCCTGTTGTTGACTTTACAAATTGACACTCCTGATTATGGCATCAGTAATCTCCCTATGCACCAGTCATGAGTTTCCAAGGCTATGGAAGCCCCTTGAGTTCTCCGAATCTTATCTTGTTTAGACAAGGTCATGGTCAAAGTGGAGGTTCTCTCCTCCCTTCAGAGAAAGGTACCTCCTTCTTTGAAGACCTGTTCTTTCCACTGGGATCTCACTCACAGAGATCTTTCATTTAGGTGTGTTTTTTTTTTTTTTTTTTTTTTTTTTTTTTTTTTTTTTTTTTGCCAGAGTGTCTTGGCTTTCCATGCCTGAAATACTCTTATGGGCTTTTCAGCCAGATCGGAATGCCTTTAGGCTGATTCTGAGGCCAGAGTGCTGTTTAGGACATCCGCCATTCTATGAGTCTGCTGAGTATCTCGCTTCCCATGTTGGATCACTCTCCCCTTTATTTATTCTATCGGTTAGTATTAGCAGGTACTAGACTTGTTTATGTGCTCCCTTTGACTCTTAGTCCTTTCATTATGATCAATTGTGAACTGAAATTGATCACTTGGACTAGTGAGATGGCATTGGTACATGCCACCTTGATGGGATTAAATTGGAGTCCCCTGGTATGTTTCTAAGAAAAATTGATCATGTTAAATAGCAACATAAGATTAAAAAAAGCAAACCTGAAGAGTTGAAAAACTTCAATATGTGGATTAATAATAGATTAATAGTGAATAAGAGACTTGTGAACTTAAAATTACAGGTACCTTTCTCTGAAGGGAGGAGAGAACCTCCACTTTGACCATGACCTTGTCTAAACAAGATAAGAGTCAGAGAACTCAAGGGGCTTCCATAGCCTTGGAAACTCATGACTGGTGCATAGGGAGATTACTGATGCCATAATCAGGAGTGTCAATTTGTAAAGTCAACAACAGGAGTCACTGTGCACTTACTCCTCATGTAGGATCTCTGTCCTTAATGTGCTGTACACTGAGGCTTAATGCTATAACGAGTACTCAAACAGTATATTTCACTTTGTGTTTCTATGGGGGTGCAAACGATTGAAATCTTTACTTAATGTACACTAAACTGATCTTCTGTAAAAAAAAAAAAAATTATCAATTCCCAACTTGACTCTCACTGGGATTAAACATGACAATAGGTCTGATCTGATTTCATCATCATTTAAAAAAAATCATCTATTATTTTTCACTTTATGTTTCTGTGTGGGAGCAAACTGTTGAAATCCTTACTTAAGGTATACTAAGCTGATCTTCTGTATATTAAGATTATCGAAAATGAATCTTGATGTGAATGGAAGGGGAGAGGGAGTGGGAAAGGGGAGGGTTGTGGGTGGGAGGGACGGTATGGGGGGGGAAGCCATTGTAACCCATGAGTCGTACTTTGGAAATTTATATTCATTAAATAAAAGATAAAAAAAAATAAATGGGATAAATGAAACAGAAAAATTGAAATAAAAACACCCAAGCGCAGATAATACAGCACATCAATGAGCAAGGGTACAATTTCATGTGGCCTAATATATGCTTAATTGGTGTTCTTAGAAGAGAATGTGAATAAGAACAATTTTAGAGACAATGGCTATTTTTTCTAAATTAGGCAAAAAAAATAAAAATAAAAAAATAAACTCAGATCCAAGGAGATCAAGTTATAAGCAACATGAATAATACTACATCAAAACAAAATAGCTTAGATACAGAGAGGATTTTGAAAGTATTCAGAAAAGAAAAAACAGGAACTAAATACCAACAAATGCAGGTAAATAAAATAGCAAATTCCTCTTTAGTGACAATTAAAGAGACATGACAGTGGAGCAACATTTTTAAAATAGTGAAAGAAAAACTCTCAACTTAAAATGCCAAATTCATATACAAAATCATTCAAAAATAAAAGCAAAATCAAAATGTTTTCAAAAACACAAAGGCTTGAAGAATTCAGCAGTAGATCTGCACTGCAAATAAGGAGGGTGATATTGGAGAGAAACATGAATCTATCCAAGGAAAATGGTCACATATAATTTACATGGGTAAACATGGAAGATTTTTTTATTCTTTTAGTTTACTCAAATTATAATTAATTATTTTTAAAGGATAACTATAATGTAGTGTGTGGATATAATATATGTATAAGTAAAATGTGTAATAACAAAGGCACAAAGCCTGGGAAATGGAAATTATTTCCTCAAAGATTCCTAATTTGTACTGTACATAATATAGTATAATGTCCATAGAAGGTGGATTGTGATAAACAATGAATAAATGAAGACAAAAGTGAATTTTAGTAAAGAATACAGCAAAGGAGATGAAAGGGAAATTTTTTAAACAAATTAATTAACCCAATGGAAGGTAAATAAAGAAGGAAAACAGAACATGGAACAGATGAAACAAATAATCATTGAAAAGAAATAGCAGATAATAGAATTAAATCCAATTGTATCAACAGTCACCTTAAATATAGATCTAAACAGCTCATATTGATACAGATTCTCTAATACCTATAATTATCCTCAAGGAAAAACAATTGATTTTATTGAATTTAATATTGACTCTTGAATAGTGGTTGATTGGTGACATTTAGTGGATTTAAGTTATTTCTGTCATAAAGAGATCTACCATGCCCAATTTGGCTATCACACTGGATGCTTGCTCCACACTGCAGCACTGAGCTGAGCTCCCTGGCCACACCCAGCACATGCCTCTGGGTATTAACTGAAAGAACAGATATTCCAGTAAGACCCAGAGGCATAGTTCAAAGATAAGAGCCCTCAGAGGAGAAAAACAAGTATGTCCACAAATGCCTAACAACAAATGTAGAAGTACAAGAAACAATATTAAGGAAGACAACATGATCTTTCAAATGAATACAACATTTCAATAATAGAATGTGAAAATGAAGAGATTGATGAAATGCCTGAAACAGAATTCAAAATATTAATCAGTATTACTTAGAACCATGAGAAGCAAATCCATGAACTAAAGAAATCCATACATGATATGTGGGAGACCCAGAGAAAATTTCTGTCTCTTGGTTTCAGATTGACACAGCTCCAGCTTTTGTGGCCATTTGGGGAGTGAACCAGCAGATGGAAGACCTCTCTTTCTGTCTCTCCCTCTCTCTGTCTGAAACTCTACCTCTCAAATAAATAAATAAAATATTTTTTTAGAAAAAGTAACCTTGAATGTAAATGGCCTAAATTTTCCACTTAAAAGATACAAGCTGGTAGAATAAATTGAAAAAACCAGACCCATCTATTTGCTGTGTACAAGAAGCACACCTCACCAACAAACATACATACAGGCAGACTGAAAGTAAAAGGATGGAAAAAGATATTCATTGCTACATCAAGAATTTGAAAGGCACCGAATAAATGATATATCAATTCATATTTTTATTTCTTTAAGATTTTATTTTTATTTTTTAATATTGATTTATTTATTTGAAAGAGTTACACAAAAAGAGGAGAGGCAGAGAGAGAAGAGAGAAGAGAGAGAGAGAGGGGTCTTCCATCCACTGGTTCACTCCCCAGTTGGCCGCAATGGCCGGGGCTGCACCGATCTGAAGCCAGAAGCTTCTTCTGGGTCTCCCATGTAGCTGCAGGGGCCCAAGGACTTGGGCCATCTTCTACTGCTTTCCCAGGCCATAGCAAAGAGTTAGATCAGAAGTGGAGCAACCAGGACTCAAACCAGTGTCCAAATGGGATGTTGGCACTGCAGGCAGAGGCTTTACCTGCTACACCACAGCACCGGCCCCAAGATTTTATTTTTATTTATTTGAAGAGGCAGAATTACAGACAGATAGAGGGAAAGACAGAGACAAAAGTTCTCTGTCTTTGGTTCACTCCTCAGGTGGCTACAACAGCTGAAGCTGGGCCTGTTAGAAGCCGGGAACCAGAAGCTTCTTCCAGGTCTCCCACAAGGGTGCAGGGGCCCAAGTACTTGGCCCATCCTCTACTGCAGCTTGTGGAAAAAAGTATGGAGATATCGCAGAAATCTGAAAATAGATCTATCATCTGATTCAACAATCCCGTTCCTGGGAATTTACCCAAACAAAATGAAATCAGCTGATGAACGTGTTATTTGTAGCCCTATGTTCATTGCAGCTCCTGCAAAATCAAAATATATTATCTCAGAAACAAAGAAGAAAGGGAGAAGGAAGGAGGGTAGAAGGAAAAAGGCAGAGGTAGGAAAGATGGGAAGGATGAATGGAATATAATTATGTTCTAGAAATCAGATTGAATCTGTTAAAAAGAAATTAAAATAAAAATAAAAAAGTTTTGAAATTCATGCCATAATACACATTTCCATGAAATTTTTGAATATTTCAAGAATTCTTGTATTTAAAATATTTTGGCATCAAAATAAACTTTGCTTTTATTTCTATTTTCCCACAGACATTTGGAAATTCTCTGTATGGTTAAGGAAGCACTAAGTTTGTAGTAGTTGTAAAGGACTTTGGTCTCAGAAGGATCTGTCACTTGGTTTAACATTCAAGTGTGCTCATCTTCAACTTCTTAATAATTTTTGAATAACTGATGTCATATTCTCAAGTTTCACTGAAAACAAAGGGAAAATGAAAGAAAAATAAAGACATTCACTGAACCCTGCAAATTTTGTAGCTCCCAGTTCTTACAGTGAATTAGTAAAAGCTAGCTTGAGTAGAAAGACCTCATGTCATATCATGGGAAGGGAGTTTTGGACAGTAATCTTATTCTCCTAGAAACCTACAGTAGAACACAAGGGAGAAGAGAAATTACTTTTATAAACTTGGTTAATACATTGGAGGTTAAAGAGTAGCATATATTTAATGGATCAAGGACACAAGAGACACGGGCCTCAATAAATAGAAGACTAATGGCTACTAAGATTAATTCTAGATTTTATTTGCTGAAGGAATAGAGTTTCTAATAAGTTGTCTCTCATGGTCAGAAGCATGACAAATCTGACAAGACATATTTGTTCTAATTGATTAAGGAGCCCAGTCAAAGTCACTTTAATGATACAAGCTGGTTCCAGAATTTAGGTCTCCAGATTTTTCAGTCCAGTTCTGCCAGAGTGTCTCTTAAATTAATGAAGTTTTACTGAACTGAAAATCATCCACACAAGTCTCACTTATTTGGAGATGAGGCCCTAAGCATCATCACTGGCTCCAGAGAAGAAACTCAGTGCAGGTATCATTCATATATTATAACCTGAAAAGGCTGTGGAGTCTTCATTTCTGATGATTTCTGTCTTCTAAAACATCATGAGGAGGTAAATGAGCTATACAATGTTGTCTTCACTTCATTGTCTTTCATTATTGAGCAATTCAAACTCATAAACTTTTCTAGGTCAGATTATTTGCAAGATATGAGGACAAGCTATAAGTATTTTTTTAAATCTAGGTCTTATTATTTGTCATATTAACCAATTAAAATAATAGGCCCCAGAAATTTATTTTTCATTATTGTACATTACCAATCCTTTAAAAATATAGCTTCCCTTCTATATGGTTTAAGACTCTGCCTAGTGAATTGAACAATTGAATAATTATCCAGTTAGTTGAATCAGGGTAGACTATTGATCTACTTAATATTGCCTGAAATATATGTTAGATCAAAAGTGCTTGAGAGGTTGAAGAGCATTTGGTTATGAGAGAAACCTGAAAAAACTTATACCTCTACAATATATATATCCACCAATAGCAGGGTATCATTTTTTGCTCAGAAATGTGTTCAAGCATAGAAATAGGGCCTATAAAGTTAGAGTTGGTCTTCTTTCTAGATCAGAGCTGGCAACCTTGGCTGCATATTTGGGAAGCTAGTACCAAGCAGAGACTTTCTGTCCACATATCAGACTAATTAAATCAAAATTTCCTTAGGTAGGACTAGTAGTTTTTAAAACTATACAGATAATTTTAACAGGTGAACAAAGTAGATAGCCATTGTCCTAAAGGCCCTTTGATGGCAGAAAATATAGGCTTTCCTGTTTTCCTTTAAATGATTGTTACCCACCTAAGCACAAATATTTCCACATCATTTGGCTAAAGCTGATATCAAATTGGCTCTTCTGTGGACAACTACTTAATTGTATCCAATCTGTACCTAGATGATGAACCAGGCAAGGTGATTCATTGACTCCCAATGTCATCTTCTCCCCTTCCCCCTCATCTCACTCTTTAGCTTGTTTTCAACCAAGTGGAAAATGATTCACAACATGGTTCCCCGGCTCCCAGAAGGACAAGCATAGGAAACAGAAAAGGTCACAAATCCAATAGAATTAATTCTAGATTGGATCAGATAACAATTTTCCTAATGTCCTCAGTGCTGCTACATTTTCTGAGTCTCCAGAATAGAATATGAGAGTGCCTCAAAGACAGCTATTGAGGGATTCAAGTCACAGTTATTTATCATGAAGTTTTGTCTCTTTTTCTTCACAATTATACAGTCACTGTATGTGTACGAGCAGACTTCCTTTGGAAGGCACATAAAATGGAAGAGTATTAACATTTTGTTAAGTATATAAAGTATGGTCATGATAAAGGGAATCAGACAGAAAAGAAGCCAACTAATTTTTTAAGAGCTTAGTATAAAACAAACAAATCAACAGCTGGAGATAAAAAAGAATCTGAAAGTTCAAGATTTAAAACCGCCTCTGGGCTGGTGTTGTGTACCGCATAAAGCCACTGCCTACAGTGCCAGAATCCCATATGGGCACCAGTTCATGTCCAGGCTGCTCCACTTCCAATCTGGTTCACTGCTGATGGTCTGGGAGGGCATCAGAAGATGGCCCAAGTGCTTGGACCCCTGCACCCATGTGGGAGACCTAGAGGAAGCTCCTGGCTCCTGGCTTCAGATTGGCCCAGCTCTGGCCATTGCAGGCATTGTTGCCATTTGGAGAACGGACCAGTGGATGGAAGACCATTTCCTCTTTCCCTCCCTCTTTCTCTCTGTATACTGCCTCTCAAGTAAATAAATAAAATCTTAAAAAAAAATACAATACAAAAAAACCCAGCTTCAACCAAATGCATGGGTCTAAAGTGAACTAAGAAAGCTGCTCAGGCATAAGGAAGACATTACCCTGAGACCTAGAGTGGATATAACCAAAAAGAATAATAGAATAACAGAAGGACACAGTTTCCAAAAATTAAAAGCCAATAACAACATGAAAAATATACAAATATGGTGGTTCCAGGAAAGTAAAATCTGGTCCCCCTCCCTCTAAGGTTTAGTCCTCAAAATTGGTCTACAAACCAGAGGAATTCAGGCTTGCCATAAACAAATGATACCTGTGTGTATGGAATGTCAAGCCTTCTTGCTATGTACAGTAACCTGAGTGTTCTAACACATGCATTTCATTATAAAGTGTGGTAATAATTAGCAGGATTATATAAATTACACTCTTAGTGCCTGGCATAAGAGTCACTACACATTCACTATTATATCAACCTAATTTAGGTAGTCCCTCTACAAGATCAAGAAGTAAACAAAATTTATCATTTTTTACAATTCTTTATTTTTTAAAAAGATTTATTTATTTATATGTGTTTGAAAAGCAGAGTTGCAGAGAAAGAGACAGAGGTACAGAGAAAAATAAAGAAAGAGAGAGTAATGTTATGTTTATTTGTTCACTCTCCAAATGGCCACAATAGCCAGGTCTGAGCCAAGACAAAGGCAGGAGTCAGGGACTCCATCTAGGTCTCCCACGTGGGAGGCAGAGGCTCAAGCACTTGGACCGTCTTTCTCAGCCTACCCAGAAACATTAGTAGGGACCTAGATAAGAAATAGAACAGCAGGAACTCAAACTGGCACTTATATAGGATACCAGTACCAAAGGTGGTAGCTTTACCTATTGTACCATAATACCAACCCCTCCAATTCTTCTTTAAATAGTTAATTTTTCTTCCATTATACAGGTTCCATACTACTGTGCTCTAGGCATTAGGAGTCACTGCATATTGGATTTCCTTAAATCTACCTATGACAGTACTTAGTTCACAGTGAAATATAACTGAAGTCAGTACACTTTATTATATTTAGCCACTCCTTGGAATGCCCACATCCTATATCAGAATGACTGGGATCAAGTCAAGCCTCTGTGGTTGATCCAGCTTCATGCTAACGTGTACCTGTAAGGCAGCAGATGATGGCCCAAGTACTTCATTCCTGCCACCCAAAGAGAAGACCTGGATGGAGACATAACATCTGGCTTGATCCCTCTGTAGTAGGCACTTGGGGAATGAACCAATGGATTGAAGGTCTTTTCAGTCACTTTGCCTTCCAAGTAAACAAAAGTAAAGAATCTTTAAAAATATATACCACTCTGTAGAATCTTAAGATATTGTTTTAGTAACACTATGATTACTAAGTAGTTATCATAAAAGTAATATGTATTTCAAAAGCAGATGTTATGATAAAAATATGAAAATAGGGAAAGAAAAATTGGTTCTCTTTTTCTGCATAATACCATATTAACCTTGTCTTTATCCTAGCTCCAAAATAATCTCCATAGAGTATCAGATAATGGAACAGTTTTGACCAGAGAAAATGGGGCAATCAAACAACAAAACACTTACTTTTAACCTGAAGACATTTAGGCACTGGGCTTGGAATAGTCTTACCATCTTCTCTTCCATAATTAACAAATTGTGATCCACACAAGCAACATCAATAAATCTGAAAAATACCCTCTCTGATTAGAAAAGTCCTATACAGGGGACAGCACTTGTAGGTTGTTAAGATGCTACCTGGGCTGCCCATATCCCATGTCAGAGTGCTGGCTCTGCTTCCAAGTTTAGTTTCCTGCTAATGCACCTCTTGGGAGGTAAAAGGTGATAGCCTAAGTGCTTGGGTATTAGCCACTCATTTCAGAGACCTAGTTGAGTTCCAGGTTCTTGGCTTTGGCCTGGGTCAGCTCAGACCCTTGCAGGTATTTAGGATAAACTGGCAGATGGAAGATCTTTGTCTATCTTTCCGTATTTCTCTGTTTCTCTCTGCTTCTGTCTTTCTGCATATCAAATAAAATAAAAATATTTAATAAAAAAAGTCCAAGGGTAAAGAAAAGGTACACATACCACACACATGCATAATGTTACTATTAACACTAGGAGATGTGCATATTAGAGAGCCATAAAAATGTCTATAGAGCAACTTTTACATCCGAATCCCAGTGAGTGGAAATCAGAATGTTCTGTATATGACTCAGAGTACAGGATAATTACTTTCATTTAATTTTTTTTATTTTAAATTTTAATTAGTTTTTAGCAGATTCAGAGTGATTTGTAGATACAATTCTAAGAATATAATGATATTCTCTTCCTCTCTCCCCATCTTTCCCTAGGATAATTTCTTAACCAGAAAAACACAGCACAAACTATGGAGCAAAATGTTGATAAATTTGATGAAATTAAAATTTAAACTTTTTGTGCTGCAAAGGCAAGTTAAAGAGACTAAAAGAAAAAATCATAGATGTATGTTACACCTGTAACTAAAAAGGTACATAAAGAGTTGCCATAAAATGAAAATGAAAAGGTTAGCAATGGGAAAAAAATTGAAAAATTTATAAACAGGCCATTCATAAGAGGAGACAAAATGTTCATAAACATAAACAATTGTCAACCTTACTTGTGATCAGAGAATGCAAAGTAAAACTATGCACAACCATTAGATGGGGAAGTCTATAGACATATGAAGTATTTACAAGGACATGGAGGAGTAATCATATAGCAGAAAGGTACCATTACCTGTCTAGGTATTCTTGGAAAACTGCAGAATAATAGCACAAAATGGTGAGCCTAAGATCAGACACTGTAACATATTCATTATAAAATATTGGAAACAATTTAAGTATTCACAACAGCAAAATGAGTTTGTAAATTATGGATTATTCATGTTCATGTGAAGGAAAAAATATCAAACAACAACAACAAAAAAAACCAAGTAGGTAGATGATATTTCATAGAGCTTCAATTCTGAATATTTAAAAATCTGAAAAAAATGCTGTATATTTTTATTTACACATAAAATGGTAGAAAAGTTATTAAAAAATCAAGCGAAGGATAAATAAACAATATGTGATGGTTATCTGCTAGAACAGCGAGGCAAATTAGATCATGGAAACAAACTTAACAGACTTAATTTTTTAGAGAAAAAAAAAGAAGAAAATAGGAGTTTTGGATACATAGTTTTTTCATTTTAAAATTTGCTATACCCACCAGTAAATTAAAAAAATTTAATATTGAATATATAAGTTTTTGTAACAGTTATTTATATGACCTGATTATTAAAACACAGTTGAAATAATAGGTCATTTCTAATCTTTGCAACCCTCTTGTATCCCTATAACTGTTTAAAACTTGGAATCCTGTGTGTGGTTGATTCCTTTCAATTGCCTTATTTTTGTTAGAGACTTAAGTCTCTAATCACATTCCTGGCCTTCAAACCTGGCCAGTAATCTAGTGTCCTCCCTATTTATTTATTTTTTTTTGGTGGACTTTACAAAGAGTTTTGAAGTCAATTTTTGATCACTGTGTTTTGCAAACTGATGGCAACACATTTTTGTACAAATAATCTTCCTGATGCTTATACCACAAGTAATGCTCTTCTCCTTTAAGGTAAGTATCACCCTCTTTATTCTCCTACATTGAAATGCAAATCATTCTGGATAGGATTTACATTTTAATTAAG
This sequence comes from Oryctolagus cuniculus, assembly GCF_964237555.1. NCBI lineage: Eukaryota > Metazoa > Chordata > Mammalia > Lagomorpha > Leporidae > Oryctolagus > Oryctolagus cuniculus. Next base: position 33,232,771 of record NC_091441.1, on the reverse strand, counting down.
CTCTTAATACTCTAGAGTTAATGAGTTTAATCTAAGACTTTCTTCTTGACAGAAAGGTACAAGGCTAACTGAAAGGTCTTTTGATCATTTTGGGGAAGTCTAAAATATACATATGTTCCTAAAAAAACAGGGGAAAGAGTACAAATTAGGGACAAAATTGTACAAAGGATTTACTCTAAAGACTTACAATCTCACAGAAGGCTAGGTAGAATCCAGCACTTCCATTTCTCTAATATTTTAATCATACCTTTCATTTTTTTGCTTGGTGAGACCTAACCACCTTACTGGATCAATACATTTACCACAAAAAGAAGTGTTTTCTTGTCTTATGCCTTATAGGACTTTAGTGATAACCTGAGCAGTCTATTTAGTAACACTGTAGAAAGAATATTTTTATGAAATTCCAAAAGTTCTGGGCTAAAACCTTAACACTTGTGTTAATATTAAGTCCATTAATATCATTGAGCTTCCAAATTCTCTAAAATTAACATAATAATGTGTGTACATTTCACTCATAGATTGATAAGCAGGATGAAGGTGGAGAAAGTCTATGAATGTAGCTAGTAGAATATAAAGTGTGATCTAAGTGAATTAAGATATTTGTTATTGTAATAATAAGCCCATGTCAAACTAATTTAAACAAAAGAGGCAGATGTTTGCTCACAATGATAGAAAATCCAGAATTTATGGTTATAGATAAATTCTACCAGGTTTTGGCTCCATTTTTCTGCTGTTCCAGTACTGCCTCTGTATTTTTCTGAATCCCAGTTTCATCTTCAAGCTGATACCCTCATTGCCACAAAGTGTTTGCTGAAAGTAAAGTGACCCATTTTCCTCCTAATTAATTTCCAGAAGGTCAAATACCATCACCATCACACAGTGTTTATGGGTGGCATGCTGCTGGCTTACTAGTGAAGCTTGCTGGCTCTGTGGCCAGGGCAGTGTCATACACTGGCTGGCCTAGGTCTTTTCCATAAATGGGACAGGAGGGATGAGATTCTCAGGTTACCTTAGTTCAACCATAACTGGCTTTGAGAGTTAAATTTAATAAACCCAAATTTCAATGAGAGAGAAAGAAATGATTACTCCAATTATTAACTTATACCAATGAGCACCATAAAATTGTTTTACTTATTTCATTCATATTAACTACACAAACATTATTGTCATCAGTACTACTGCTGTGTATACCGCCATTTCATTTCTACCATGATTACTATGTCTTTTAATGAAATTAAATAGTAAGTCATGGATTAATAGCACTGCTATTATTTTTTTAAAAAGTAGTAAACATGCATTTTAGCTCATTTCTTTGCAATTAATATTGAACAATCAATAAGTTAGCATATTCGTTATTTTAACTCAAAACAATTTTTTTCTCCATTCCTGTTAATCAAAAGGGGCAATTTGTGATGACAACTTTCTATAGAAGCCTTAGTGATTATTCCCAAACTGAATTCATCTCTTGTCTTTATTGACTGAAAACTACTCAGTTTGTCTTGAAAATTCATTGAAATTGATTTGATAAACAGATTCTAAAGAAACATAGTCTAAAACTACATAAGATAATTTGTGTCATCTATAGAGACCAGATCCATTTTTATTAAAAATACTTCTTCCTAAAATGAAGGAGTAATACAATTTCTGGAAGGTGATCTAGACAGATTTTGGTTTCAGGGTATTCAAAACTTATCATAATCCCTTTCTGCAGTGACAATCCTATAATTCCATAAATTTGTAAATAAGAATCATGGTATAACCTTTAAGACAGATTTTTCAAATTACCATGATATTCCTATATCTATTATATTTCCAAAGAAGGCATATTACACTACTGGAAATCACCTATTGTCTGCTTTACTTGACATAATCTATTAGATTATGTTGCATTATAATAATTTATTAAGCAATTGCTTTGATTAAATACATAAAGATGTAGTAAAGATGTAGGAACCGTAGCTTTTCTTGTTAGAACTTGATACGTTGTTAATGATAATGCAATATATGCTCAAAATTACTAGTAATATGAAATTATTAGAGTTTTATTCAAGAATATGAAAGAGATAATAGCAAAACCTCTTACCTCTTGAAGAAAAGTGATATTACTTATGGTTGGCACCGTCAAAACAGTTTTTGTGAAAGTCATGGGCCTTCAAGTAGGCCTTGCCAAACAGAATGTGTCACAATGAGGAAAGAATAGCATGGAAAATATTTAAGACAGAGGGCTAAATTAGAGATTCAGCAATATCCAACTTGCATTTAGGGAACATTACATAACCTACCTATATCAAGAAGAGTGTCTGAATAAGTAACTTAAGAGGTGGAAAGAATGGGTGAGAAATTAGAAGCACTGAGTTGAAATCTTGAATACTAACACTAATAGACATCATTTGAAGAGCACAAATACAGTCCACAAATGATAAACAACAAGTTTCAGAACATTTTTTCTTTACAATAATTCTTTGAAGTAGGGAAGATGAACACAGAAGTTCGTTCTGGATCAAGCAGCCAAGTCTTCAAATCAGGACTTAACTTCATTTGCCATTCCACAATCTATTGATGGTAGTAACCTGCTTTTGAATAGGAGAAGAAAATGATATGTGCAATCATTTTTTCGAAAAGCTGATCTGAGACTAATTAGAATGTAGAGTGCTTTAAAATTAAGAGTGTGAATATGGAAGAGTTATTATAAGACATGTTTAACTACCTAAGTTATTGATAAGCAAGTAGTGGAGGTACATGTAAGTAGAACTAAAGAACAATACTATGCGTAAAAGGTAGAATTTTAAGATATATTGGGATAAGTTAGGTACCCAAGATCAGAGAAATAATACAACATATGTATTTTGGGACTTGCTTATTTCACTAAGTATAGTGGTTTTCAGTTGCATTCATTTTATTGCAAAAGACAGGATTTCATTTTTTTTAGCTTAGCAATTTCTTTATCCAGTCACTAACTGATGGATATTAGGATTTATTCTATATCTTAGCTAGAGTACCTAAAAATGTAATGTATTGGAGTAAAATGGACATTTTGAGACTTGACAATGATTACAGCCCTTGGTGTTTTTTTTTTTTATTCTTCTTTCATTTTTTGTTGGCTTGTTTGTTTAACTTTTATTTAATAAATATGAATTTCCAAAGTACAACTTTTGGATTATCGCACCCCCCCCATAACTTCCCTCCCACCCACAACCATCCCATCTCCTGCTCCCTCTCCTGTCCCATTCACATCAAGATTCATTTTCAATTATCTTTATATACAGAAGATTAATTTAGTATATACTAAGTAAAGATTTCAACAGTTTGCACCCACACAGAAACACAAAGCGTAAAGTACTGTTTGAGTACTAGTTATAACATTAATTCACATAGTACAACCCATTAAGGACAGAGATCCTACATGGGGAGTAAGTGCACAGTGACTTCAGTTGTAGACTTAACAATTGACACTCTTGTTTATGGTGTCAGCAATCACCTGATGCTCTTGTCATGAGTTGCCAAGGCTATGGAATCCTCTTGAGTTCGCCAACTCCGATCTTATTTGAACAAGGCCATAGTCAAAGTCGAAGTTCTTTCCTCCCTTCAGAGAAAGGTACCTCCTTCTTTGATGGCCCTTTCTTTCCGCTGGGATATCACTCACAGAGATCTTTCATTTACGTTGTTTTTTTTGTTTTGTTTTGTTTTGTTGTTGTTGTTTGTTTGTTTTTTGTTTTTTTGGTTTTTTTTTTGCCAGAGTGTCTTGGCTTTCCATGCCTGAAATACTCTAATGGGCTTTTTAGCCAGATCTGAATGCCTTAAGGGGTGATTCTGAGGCCAGAGTGCTGTTTAGGGTGTCTGCCATTCTACGAGTATGCTGTGTATGCTGCTCTTCATGTTGGATCATTCTCTCCTTTTTTTTTTTTTTTTTTTTTTGACAGGCAGAGTGGACAGTGAGAGAGAGAGACAGAGAGAAAGGTTTTCCTTTACCATTGGTTCACCCTCCAATGGCCGTTGCAGCCTGCACGCTGCAGCTGGCGTGCTTTGGCCAGCACACCACGCTGATCCAAAGCCAGGAGCCAGGTGCTTCTCCTGGTCTCCCATGTGGGTGCAGGGCCCAAGGACTTGGGCCATCCTCAACTGCACTCCCTGGCCACAACAGAGAGCTGGACTGGAAGAGGGGCAACCGGGACAGAATCCGGTGTGCTGGCGCCGCAGGCAGAGGATTATCCTATTGATCCGCAGTTGCCAGCCTCTCTCCTTTTTAACTCTATCAGTTATATTAGCAGACACAAAGGCTGATTAAGTCACTGTTTCTCATAGTGTCCATTTGACTTCAACAGGTTTCCTTTTAGGTGCTCAGTTAGTTGTCACCAATCAAGGAGAACATATGATATTTGTCCCTTTGGGACTGGCTTAATTTACTCAGCATGATGTTTTCCAGATTCCTCCATTTTGTTGCAAATGACCAGATTTCATTTTTTTTTTACTGCTGTGTAGTATTCTATAGAGTACATATCCCATAATTTCTTTATCCAGTCTACTGTTGATGGATATTTAGGTTGATTCCACGTCTTAGCTATTGTGAATTGAGCTGCAATAAACATTGAGGTACAGACAGCTCTTTTATTTGCCAACTTAAATTCCTTTGGGTAAATTCCAAGGAGTGGGATGGCTGGGTTGTATGATAGGGTTATCTTCAGGTTTCTGAGGAATCTCCAGACTGACTTCCATAGTGGCTTTACCAGTTTGCATTCCCACCAACAGTGGATTAGTGTTCCTTTTTCCCCACATCCTTGCCAGCATCTGTTATTGGTGGATTTCTGTATGTGAGCCATTCTAATTGGGGTGAGATGAAACCTCATTGTGGTTTTGATTTGCATTTCCCTGATTGCTAGTGATCCTGAACATTTTTTCATGTTTCTGTTGGCCATTTGTCTTTACTGTTGAGGAACAGTGTATTTTTTTTCCTCATACTATTTGTTGAAATTTTTACTTAGTGTAGGGTTAACCTTATGAGTATAAAGTAAACAGAAAATAGGTGTTTTTAAAAATTAAGAGTGGGAATAGGAGAGGGAGGAGGAAAGGTTGGAGCATGAGTTGGAGGGATAAGGTGAGAAGTATAATTATGTGCCTAAATCTATATATGTGAAATACATGAAAGTTGTATATCTTAAATAAAATTTTTTAAAAAAGATATATTGCGTTCAAAATATTTATAGGGTTGGAAGACTGAATGAATGTGAAGGAGTGAAGGTAAAGTACAATCAGTAACAATTGGAAGGCAATGAAGGAGTGTGATGTCACAAATAAAAGGAAATAGAAGGGAAAATTTATTTTTAATAGAAAATGGAAGATAAGGATTTTAACTTTCAGAATGACAAAAGATTTCAAAGTAAATAATTACATCAACTGGTAATCTAAAATGAGATTTAAAATGACATAAGTTTCCAACTCACTAGAGTAAAAATTTTGGTACACACCAAGTTATTGTCTCACTACTGTTTTTTCTACCTGTTATTACCTTTATGAGAAATGACTGTAGCATCAAATGTTCATAGGAGTAGCCATGTTTCTAAAATATGACATTGATATTAGACTATATATTTAATTCTTCCATGAGTGAGCAACTGATTAATGTTGAGTGAATCAATATTTTTTCCACAGAAATTTAGAATTGAGACTAAGCTGCTTTACTACTGCTCATTTATCTCCTTAAAGGAGGAGAATAAAATGTTTGTTTCCATTTTTTCATGATATGCATTGATTAATAAACTAAACTTGTGTACAACAAAGTTAAAGAATAATATATATTAACCATATATCTAATTATATATAATCTTGTAATTATTAATAACTATATATTATGATATATATATATATACTCACATACACATATCAAGGAAGAAGAATCTATGGCCTGAATTGCTCTTTTGGTCTGCTTCTCTGGTCAAGCTATATCTTTGCCCTTTAAGTTCCCATAGCTAACTTATATTCTAATAACAGTTAGTTTTCCAGATTTAGCAAATAAGAATAAAGAACTCCCAAATAAATTTGAAAGTCAGATAAATAATAAATTTTTTAGTAGAAGTATGGACTATGCAATATTTAGGTTATATTATTAAAATTATATAAAATCATATAAAATAATTATATATAATAATATTTATTTTATAATAATATATAAAATATATAATAAATATAATTATATAATATATGAAATATATTATATATAATTCATATACCTAAATAATATTATATTATTTGAGCTTCCCATTTTTGTAAGCATCCTGCCTTTTATCTGTCAACTCGGTATGTGTGTCCTGTGGAGCTGATTGCTGTCTTTTGCAACCCAATACTCCTACAATGGAATTGTTGCAGTTATGAGAAATGGTGGCCTTTGCAAGGGAGGGGGTAACACAAGTCTGAGAAATGAGCCTTGGAGAGACCTATAATGAATTCTGTGATCTCTTAATCTACTGACCTCCCCAAGCATTGGAATGTCTATCATGGCTAAGTAATCTTATCTCCAATTAAAAAAAATACACTGCTGATGTTTATATAATTCATACTGAGGTCATTCATCAAAACTCGGGACCTTGATAATAGAGCACATGTTATTCATGTGTGTGCTTCTCACAACACCTAAATCAGACCTGGCCAAACCGTGACTACTACATAAATAGAAGCAAGATTGAAATTTTCATCATATAGATTACAGACATAATTAGCTGTCCTTTTTTCCTACTTTGATTTTTGTTCCCTATGCCCTAAACTACATTTGATATTCTTTGAAAGTTGAGAAGCCTTCGAGGATCTCATAGTGTTATAATAGCATTAAAATGAATAGAAAGAAAGGGGTCTGGGGAGGGGTGGGAAACAAAAGCCCAAAGAAAAATCAGAGAGAAAGCCCAGTGTTCCCACTAAACACTTTGAGCTCGCCCGCTTCAGCCTCTGCAGGCAGCAATTACATTCCGAAGGAAAATGTTTTACAATTGTAATTACACATAATAGGAGGAATGTATTTTTCCTTCATCCTACTCCCATGGCGAGTCAATTTAATTTTTAAATACAAGAGACATAATTGATTTTAGCCCTAGATTAGTGCTGAAAATGATCTATATGTGTTCTTGCTAATGGAACAAGAGAATTGTCCTCCTTGGAGACTTATCCAAACCTGTTCATGCAACAATTACTATAGTCTGACAGGTTGGTGTGCAAGGAGAGGGATGCAGGAGGGAAACACCCTACTGATTAACAATTGAGCAAAATAATTAATATTATGCTATTCCCAGTTAATTAGGGATTAGGCACAAATATATCATCATCATAGAGGCCAAAAAAATGATGAGACTGCCTGGAGGAGACTTGTCTTGTTCACTAGAAAATGGGCTTTTTCCAAGTGTATTAGGGCAAACCCATTTCTGGCTGAGGCTCTCATGGGAGGGGATGGATTAGACATGGACTCACTTTCTTTAGTAATGACAGACCTATCTGGCAATGACTTTTCTCTCTGGTCCTCTATCAGACTACCATGCAGCTAAGAGGTAAAACAAGTAGGAATATCTCAAGGCAAAGATATGAAATAAGTAGTTTATATACTGCCACTGTGACACCGAAATGAGCCCTCAAGCACTACTTCCAAGTCCAATTCTTACTGTCACTGAGTTGTCAGCTAATTCCTCCTAAAGCAGGATTAGTAACTGAGATATTAGCTTTTAAGTCTATAATTCTCAGGTATATTTGCATTTTAATCAATGACTCCAAGGAGGCAGATTTGGCATAGGATCATCCCTGGTAAGGTATTGCAGAGACCTAGGATGCAATTCACACTCCTCTGTTTACAAGTTAGGTAATGTCTGTCAGATGTGATCTAGCATATCCTGAAATTCTAAGCTGTAAGGTAACTATGAGCATATCCTGAATTTGCCGTGATAATTAAATTACATAACAGTGAGAATCAGCAGCATGGTAATTAACACCTTGGTTTCAAGGTGGGGCAAAACCCCTCAATTCTGTAAGGAAAGCAGCTACAGTGGTATACTGTAGGACCCCAGAGAGCCAATTCACCTGCTAGGGCTTTTGTTGTATCATTTTTAGAGAAGAATGTTTATCTAAATGATATATAAATTCCTTTCCCCTTATAGAGTTCCAAGATTTCATTTCTGCAAAATAATAGTGCTTTCCTTAGCAGTATGCAATGGATGAGGACATGCAAGCGCAGTTCTAACTTTTATTAATAAAGACAGATCTGAAAATAATTTATTTGAATATCACTAATTCTTGAATATAAGATATGTCAGGGTTCAAGGCATTTGTAGTTGACAGTTGGAAACTGATACATTGGAGATGTGCTGATGCAGTTTACTTGTGAGGCAGTAGATAGAATAAGGAAATCGCTACTGTAACAGTAAATTCTCTCAACTTTACCTGACCAGAAAACTAATTTACAAGTCTTGCCTCTGGTGTATTGTTTGATGGTCCAAAACCCTCTCGAACTGGAATATATGGTTACATCTCACAACCTCTGACCTTTCATCTGTGATGTCCTGTATAATCCTTCCATATCATTTTATATCAATTGAAGCATGACATTTCACAGACATTTTGAGAAAGGGACCAATAAGCATGTGTTTCTCTTTGCATGTATTTCTGTGTGCATGTTTATATTTGTGTGTATTTGTGTTAATTGTGTCTATTTGCATTCCCAAATGGACTCTTTGGTAGATTTAGGATTGTCTTTAATAATAGTGGATATGCGATATGTAGGAAATTATCTGTATTGCTAGAAATACACTGGCATCCACAGTTCACTGATCAGCTAAATTACTTGTGAGTGGTTTGATGTGCCTTTAATGTTAAAACTCACACACTCAACCACACTCACAATAGTTTCAAATGACAGTAAATTACATCCAGGAAACTCACTCCAGCCACTAGAAAAAGTTGGAGGCCATATAAAATGATTGCCTTCATCCCAATTCACATGGCAAAAATCCTTCAATATGAACTGGGTAGTCAAAGCCTCTTTACTTTGGTTTCCTCATATAAATGGATCCCAAAGTAATTCAGAAAAATCAGAACCCTGGAAAATATTAAAACTGACAATTCTGAACGTTACAGTCAAATTTCTCATGCATGGATAGAAACAGTAGCCACTTATTTGGCTAGGAATTAGAATAATCTGGATTTCCCATCTTTCTTATTTGAATAAAAAGGTAAGAAACACTCACTTTAAGATAATATATCCTGATTGACTTACTATTAAATTCGATGGAGTTGGAAACATCGTTTGCCCGTTTTGCTGAAGGGAAAATTGAGATACCAAGTACTCCAAACAATGCTTCCTTGCCAAGAGTGCATTATAGACCCGGATAATTGCGAGCTCTTTATCTGAAAACTTCATATATGTATAACAGATCAGCATGTTGATATTGAGGTAAATATTTTAAATTTGCACTTTAAGAGATTAGGGTGCCTTTAGTATCTGAGTAAAATTAAACATTGGATGCACTTCCTGGCTCATATAAGTAAAAATTCTTTAAAAATTGGTAAAATTTTTGAATTAACAATTTGAATGGCCAGCTCAAAGTTTGTGTAAAAGGAATATTGAACTCTAGAATAAAGAAAAAGGAGGGAGACTGTAAGCAGATGGGCTGATATGTGTAAAATATTATGCTTACTTTCCTAGTGTGTGTGTTCTGAAAGTTAGTTTCACATTCACCTAAGGCTGCATTTACAAGATACCAAGTGGAAACTGAAAGGAGTCTCTAAAATATTGTACATTTTAGTTTGTTGGCATATTTTCTCCCTTTGACATTTTCTGTTTGTTGTCTTTATCCAGCATTGAGCTTCCTGGGTAAGAATATTTGAAACTCCAAAACAGTGGCTAAAACCACAAAGAACTCCATTTGATGATCTTTCCTTTATCTTTTCCTGATAGGATACACATTTCTTGAAACATAAGACTTACTTTTCATTTTAATTCTCCACAGTTCTTAGCATGATGTCTTTTGGATATTAGGCAATCAATAAATATTAGTTGATTCAGTGCATTCACATTTATCCAGATTTAAGAGTGAAAAAATGCATTAAGTGGCCAAGCCATTGAGCTACACAATGATGCACACTGGATTATCAGCTTCATTAACACCTGAATGACTGGATTGATTACTCACTATCATGATGAAATTTTTTTCTCTGCCAAAAGCACTGTGCTTAGCAGTTGTCATAAATTATATATTCACAGGAAACTTGAAAAGTAGCTTACTCATTTTACAGATAAGAAAGCTCAAACAGAGAATGATTAAGTAACCAGGCCAAGATCACACAGTAAGCAAATGCCAGAGTCAGGGTTTCCATCAAGTCCTTCTATTTCAATGACAAATCAATTGCTTTTATCACATCACTTCTAGGAAATTTCTGGCCAAGAATCTACAACACAATTTCCCATTGTATCAGTATCACAATAAGAATGGAGGTGCATTTTTAACTGGATTACCTTGAAAAGACATTAGTAAGCAGATAGTTAACAAAAGTACTTTGTTAAGAGGTATGGGAAACCTAAGGATAATGGCAATATTTTGAGGTTAATTATTCTTCTCATGAGGATGACAGTTAAATGGGAAGGAATAGCTACTGAGATCTGGAGACAAAGAGGATATATGAATATCTTCCCCCTTGCCCCTACCCAACCACACTGTCTAAAGGAGTGGCTAGAAGCTAGGCTAAAGGCCAGCCTGAGTGAACGAACAGAAGGAAACTTAAGTAATAAAGTACGATCTCCTGAAGGTGCTACCCATTGGTTAAACAAAGAGAAAGCTACAGAGTGGGGGCTCTGTTCAGAGAGTTCCTATAAATCAGCTTCCCAGAGGACAGTACAGGTGAAAAAGGGTGGAGTCGGGATCCAGAGGAGCAAATGGAAACGTTCCAGAAAAGCAATCAAATAAAATACATAAAAATTAGAATTGTGCTCTGTGATTTGTAGTCTTTGGAGACAGGGAGATCTACAAAATAGAGTACATCTTGGCTAACTTAAAAAAGAAATCTATAAAGTTACCAGAAAAAAAATTGTGCACTACTGAGTTCAGATTGAGCTTATTTTTTATTAAAGGAATGGCATCAAGAGCAAACTTATAATGCACCCAAGATATTAATTGGAAAGCAGCTGTAACCAAGTATGAGGGCAGAGAAATAATGGCAGCACATTTAGCACAGTGGGTTGTTCTGCTTTGTCAGATCAAAATGGCCCCCAAACTGGGAGTGATGCATTTCAATTTCACTTTAACAGTCATGGCACCCTGGAGGAGGAGTGGAAAAATGCCAGCTAACATTTTTAATTTTGCCCTCAAGAGTCAGTATTTCTTTACTTTCAACTCAATCCTTTACTCTTCCCAACTTACAGATAAAAAATATTCTTCCTGGCTCAAATCTTAATAAATGTTTCTTTCTCAGCTGTGACACCAGATCAGTTTTCACTGACCTTAGAATGTCCTTTACTCTACATCCAGGAGCTTCTTTAATCTCTCTATCTACCACCCACACTGGGTGCCCAGCATGGATCAGCATCGCATGGGCTGGATAATGAACTGACAGAAATATTCAGCAAATGAATCGATAGCTAAATATTTAAATAAATAAGTTGGAAATGACATATCCCTTTCCAAGAAAAGGTAGGCAGAGAACAAAAATGAGAGATAGGAGCCCTTTCATTTAAGAATATATCTATTATGCAACTGCAGATCTCTATCCAGTCTTAAACAAGTTCATGGAAAATGTATACTAAGAAAAAACTGTGCATCTATTTCAATTCTTTTGCACAAAAATAAATTTAATTTCATTTTATCACTAACTTTAGAATTCTCCTCATATTTTTCCAAAGGTGGCTTTTTAAATTGTGTGCTTAAATTTTTCTGGTATTACTGATGTATCGTAGGCTAGTGTCAAAATAAGGAAGTGAGAAGAAAAGGTGAGGAACCTGCACTTGGGTAGCACCTGAATGGAAAGAGACAATGACTGTTTCTTATTTTACAATAGTTGAATTCTTTCTCAAAGTGTGGGCCAGCCAGACTCCAAAGTTTACTAAGGTAGGTAATTCTTCATGTTCGTGATATTCCTTCTGCAGACACCATCCCCTAGGTGATATTCCAGGGAACTGACAAAAGCAGTGGGCAATGTCCTTTGACATTCTACCTACAAGTGACATATTCAACTAAGCAGGTATGTCTCTGAGGCTACTCAAAAGCATTTGGAAAAGCAAGCTATTGGGAAGAGTTACAAATATTCAAGCCTCATCTGAATGTGATTTCCATAAGGGTAAAAATGGGATAATTTGTGGATGGAGGCAAGTGTAATCCATTGCATAAATGAGCCAGTGCAGGACAATTTAATATTGTAGTTTTTAGCTTATTTACCTACCATGTCCAAATAGTTGCTGAGGCTTTTCTTTTTTTATGAGAACACCCAACCTATCTAACTATCTAGAAACCAGTGATTTAGATCTTCAGGGAAAATTAATTCTACCAAGAGGTCTATCCTGTCAGCTGAGCAATCTGAGCCTACCACAGATTTGTATTTCAACAACTACCTTTGCATACTTATTTATATTAACCAGTGGGTTCCAATTATTCCAATTTTCCTAGAATTCTTACTTTTTTAAAATAATATTTTAAACATACTGATTATAATAAATATTTTATGGGGCCAGCGCTGTGACGCAGCTGGTCCTCTTCAAATCCAGCTCTCTGTTGTGGGGCCTGGGAAAGCAGTGGAAGATGGCCCAAGTCCTTGGGCCCCTGCATTCATGTGGGGGATCCAGAAGAAGCTCCTGGCTCCAGGCTTCGGATTGGCGCATCTCTGGCCATTGCGACCAATTGGGGAGTGAACCAGTGGATGGAAGACCTCTCTCTCTCTCTACCTCTCCTCTCTCTGTGTAATTTTGACTTTCAAATAAATAAATAAGTAAATCTTTAAAAATAATGATAAATATTTTATGAGATAAGTTTGTATTTTACTTCTTTCAGGAGAAAAATCAAGAAAAATTTTCAAGTTTCTCATTTTTCTTAGTCTTAGTCATTCAGAAATTTCAACCTTAATTTTTAAGCCTGATTAAAAAACTAGAAGTATAAAAAAAAACTTTAACATTTGTATTCTGTTGTCAACACGAAAGATCTCTGATATCCTAGGAAGAATCTGTATTTTGAGGCTTTCTTTGACTTTAAAATAAATTGTGTATTTGAGAAGAAAAATTAAAATAGAATACTTCCTACTTCTTAGCTTATCTCTTTTTACCTATGCATGCTTTTGAGGAGAAAAGAATTCTGTAGTTTTTCTGTCTTCTTTGTTGTCTTTGTTTTTGTTCTGTTTGGGATGAGGTTTCTTTGTATATAATGCACACAGAACTGAACTGCTACCTACCGGTCTTCTCAGATACTCAGAAGATCTAGATTCTGGAGTAGACATGAAACATGTCAGGTCAGACTTGCATGATGTGGGTTAGTTAGTGTGTTTACCATTGACAATTCAGATTATTTCTCCCAGGAATGATGGTCTTGCTGCTTTTGGTCCAGGTGGAATTATTAGGAATTTGTCCACACTGCAAAGAATCAATCACTCCATCCCTTGCTGTCAGCTGTCACCTAGACTGCTGGCTCCCTAGTCAGCAATAGCAGAGGCTAGCTGTAACTCTATCTTCTGTGGCAGGACATAACACAGCTTAGGCTAACAACATTTCTCAGTAAAAGTAAAAATGTTCCTTAAGTCGAAAACTGGTTATATAAAATAGGAAAATATAAAACCATATATTTATAAATCAAAGATGATTGGACTATGATTTCAGTTGAGTTAATTCAGTTACAGATGACTCGGGCTATAAAAATCTAGAAAGATCTTTTGGAAATCTATCTCCTTCACATAAGTTAAAGCAAACGTGAACTACATTTGATAAGAATCACCTACTTTTGACAAAGACTTAGCTCTTTTTCTAGAACCCAGTTTCAACAGGTAACCACCACCCTTACCAACATCCATGAATCTTTCTGACTAATATTCTGTCTAACTTTAATTCAAATTCCTTTATTTATTTTCAAACAGTGAAGAAGATAGAGTGACAGAATGATAGAATGATAGAACAATAGATAGATGGATAGATAAAAAGATAGGAGGCTTTATTTTGAGAAAGGTTTAAGAAACAGATAGAGGTGGATTATGTCTTATATACAGAAATTTCCCAGGTAGGTTTCCACTAGTGTCTCCTCTACAAATATAGAATGTAAGCTTTTGGATAACCATGCAATCCTGACTGACTGACTTTTTGCAATTGACCACAAGTCAGATTATTATTGACTGATTCAGATGGTCAAATTGGACTTTTGGGTGGTCTATCATTTTTTCTAAATGTTTTCAATTTATATATTTTTAAAATAAAAATTGTAAATTAACCATAATTGTGCATATTTGTGAATACAGTGTGAAATTCCAATACATGCATACAATGTGTATTGAGGGTGTTAGTAAAATGATGCCATCTTATCTGAGGTACCATCTCAAGCCCTGGATGCCATCTTAGGCTCTGGCCCAGCCGTCACCTTGTACACTAAGTTCGACCTCTCCAGAACCCCACCTGGCTTACTAAGAGTCACATGACCGACTGGCCCAATCATAAGTGGCAACTCCACCCCCACTCTAATGAAATTCACTGCTCCCACTCTCTCATCCTTGGAAAGCCATAACAATACCTGCTTTTATACACAGGCCCTCTTTTCACTCTCTCCCTCCAGCCAGTCAGGTCTATACCTATCAATAAATCCTTTCCCTTTCTCCAGCGTCAGTGTGTTTTTTGGTACCATGTCTCGGATCCAGGCTCTCCCATGGACCTTGCTCTCTACTTGGGGATTTGAGCTGCTTCAGAATCGTGGATCCTTGCCAACTACAAAACTCACCCCTGGACCTCCTTCTTTGCCATTGAAAGTTCTGATTTCAGTCCACACACTAGTCATCCAGAATACTGAGGTAAGACGGGGAATGGTAAATTCTCCCACTATATCCTCTACCACGGGTTGTGGTTTTGCTCCGCTTTGTCTCGAAGTCCTGTTACCAGGCTTCTCCATAGGCTCTACGCATCAGGAAACTGTGGGCATGGGTGATAACCCCGCTTTCTGCTTCCCTTCCACGGGCTCTACGCCTTGGGCTCCAGTGGGTGAGAGTGACAACCCCACACTCTGCTCCTGTAATCTCCCCTTTGGATGACCATGATCTCGGGGATGCCTGATATCTACCAGTCCAATCCCACGGGATGCTATGAGAGCTTCCTGTCCTGCTTTTCATGACTCTCCCTTCAGTTATATCTTTAAAAATAGTATTCTTCTCAAATTTATTCCAGATTTCTAATGCTGTTGCCTCATCTTTCTTTGTAATCAAGTGTGGCACATCTATGACCTGGGCAACCGGTCAATGGCATGTTTGACCCTGACGTTATTCAGTGTCTCTATCACTTCTGTGAGCGTTCGGGAAAGTGGAAGAAAAGCACATATGTTCAAACTTTTTTCTATCTCCATTACAAACCTTCTCTCTGTACCTCATGACCTTTGGCTCAGGTCCTTTTGGCCTCCAAGCTTCCCACTAAAGGTCCAGACCCTGAGCCAAAACCCCTTTCTTTTACCTTTGATCCTGTAGACAAGCCTTCACCTTACCATTTCAACCCACAGGCACTGAGCCAGCCACTTCCTGCTCAGGCCAGGGTGCCTTCACCTCCCACCCAAAGCCCACTATCCACTTTGGCCCTCACTATCTTGTCAGTACCTCCACCTCCTGCCTAAAAATTCCAAAAGGCAGCATTGACTTCTACTCCAACTCTCACTGTACATCTCCCCACCTTATTTCAAATTCCCTGCTCTCTCTTTCCTCAAAATCAGTCTCTACCCATT
Organism: Oryctolagus cuniculus; assembly: GCF_964237555.1. NCBI lineage: Eukaryota > Metazoa > Chordata > Mammalia > Lagomorpha > Leporidae > Oryctolagus > Oryctolagus cuniculus. The sequence continues at coordinate 33,216,869 of NC_091441.1, read as the reverse complement.
TTGACTCCTCTCCCAACACCCTTTGCTTTATCACAAACCAAATCTCTATTCCGATCTTCACTCTCCCATTCCACAGAACCAACATTCTATCCCTGGCCTGTCACTACTACCTCAAGCCCCGCCTCTCCCTCTGGTGCCCAATTCCCAAGTCATTGGCTCCCAAATGGCAGCCAGGGAGCCTGCCTCCATGTTACCACTACGGGAATGGGGAAGCAGAGGGCATCGTCAGGGTCCATGTTCTCTTCTTACTTGCTGATCTCTCACAAATCAAACAAAAACTAGGTTACTTAGCCTGTAACCCAACATTGTACATTAAGGACTTTTGATATTTAACAAAATCCTATGACCTGACTTTTCATTATGTCTTTATGAACTCTCCAATACCCTCCATCCAGAGAAGTTAAGGTGGGTTTGGGGACAAGCCCATTTCCAAGCTGATGAGGCCCATCAAACTGACCCTGCCCATCCCATAGGAGCAGATGTGGTCCTGAACAGCACATCACTTGGAATTACAACTCTCTCAATGGCATGACAGCTAGAAATGGTTTCATTACCTGCTTATTAGCTGGCCTAAAAAAACAAACAAACAAACAAACAAACAAACAAAAAAAAACACCAGAAAGGCTTTATATAAACTGGGAGAAGTTATTCAAGATAAAATGGGAAATCCTTCTGCTTTTGTACAGCACATCACACCAACTCTCCTCCAATATACCAACTTAGGCCCAGAGTCTCCTGAAGGTTGTAGCCTTCTCATGAATCATTTCTTTGCCCAGAGTTTTCCAGACATCAATGCAAGGTTAAAATGGCATGAGAGGGGCCCACTGACTCCACAGACAGAAATTCTAGAGGCTGTATGTAATGTAAGGTATGTAATGGAAGGGATGAGCGAGCCCAAAAGGAAAAAATCCAAATTCTGGCCATGGCTTTTCAGCAACCTGCTGCTTCCAGTAACTTCCAGTAACTTACTAGAGGAGTTCTGCTGACTGTAGAAGTCCTCTGGGTCCATGATTTAAATGAGACCCAAACTATGTCTCAAACCTTGAGGCCCATCTGGTCCTTGTCCTAGATATTACCAAAAGGGCCACTGGATAGTGGACTGTCTTATTGTCCATCAAATCAGTAGGCCACCCACCCCACCTAAGCCCTAGGTTGACCTTTTATGGCTGGCTACTGAGGACTGAAGGAGCCTGGACTCCTGCCACTCGACTACAGTCATCACTCTGTGGGAGCTCAGGGTAATTCTAATGGTTGCAGGTAGGCCAATTTCTTTTCTTATGGACACAGGGGCAACCATCTCAGTCCTAACCCAGGTGCGCCAGCCTCTCTCTGCTCTTTTGTGTCTGTCCTACATTTACACTAGCCCCAGGAACACCTTATGGATGAACATTTCATCTTTATACCACATCCACTTCTGCTAACTTACTTAACACAGCCTTCTGCCCCACCCTATCACTCTGTATTCTGATTTTGCTCAGGCCTCCTCACATAATTGTGCTAGCATTTATCTCATTTTAGATCAAACCCATATTACCTCTGCCTAACTAAGTACAACACAGGATCATGTAACCATGCTTACTAGAAAGGGTGCTCATCATGGTCCTGTAAGTACTACCATACTGACCATGGCTATGGCCTCCTGGGAAAACAATTCTATAAGGTCCTGCCCCAAGAAAAACTCACTCTAACTTAGAGGCCATGAGTATACACAGACCACCAAGCCCAAGCCCTTTTAGCCTTCACTATAACTGACCCTTATTGTCAGGTCTGGCAAGATAGGCTCAAGGGATCTGTCATTTAAAAAAAAAAAGATTAATTTATTTATTTGAAAGTCAGAGTTACAAAGAGAGACAAGGAGAGGCAGAGAGAGAGAGAGGTATTTCATCTACTGGTTCACTTCCCAGATGACCACAATGGCCCAAGGTGCGCCAATTTGAAGCCATGAGCCAGGAGCTTCCTCCAGGTCTCCCACATGCATGCAGGGACCCAAAGACTTGGGCCATCTTCTACTGCTTTCCCAGACCATAGCAGAGAGCTGGATTGGAAGTGGAGCAGCTGGGACTCAAACTGGCACCCACATGGGATGCCAACACTGCAGTGCTGGCCCCGGGATGTGTCACTTTGTATATGGGATCTAACATGTGAGATCCCAATGAAACCATAAAAATTATCAGAGCCAACAGCTCCCATGGATGAGGTGGTTGATATGGTAAAAGATTCCTCTAAACACCTGTGCCAGCTAATTAACCTGGGCAAACCTAGAACTCATCAATTTGTGACTAGAACTCATCAATTTGTCTATCACCCTGCTTTATCCACTACCCAATTCTACTTTACCCTTGGCCCTTTACCAACAATGATGCTTTATATGTGCTTTCCTTGGGAAACTCCCATTGCAGCTACCCTACTCACTAATGTTTCAGCTCTTACAAACTATTACACCACCAATCCTCAGAAAACCATCAGTCAACTTCCTCTACATTAGGGAGGACAAGATGCAAAATGTTGGATTACCAGCAAAACAGAATAACTTAATGGGCTTTGCCCCATAACATTCCATTTGTCATCAATATAACCTTCACCTCCATAGCCTCCCTTTCTAGCCCAAATGAAAATTTATTTCTTTGTAATTATACTTTATATACTTGTATCAATAGTTCTATGCCCAGTCCATGTGCATCGGTGACTCTTTTCACCCATCTAACATTATATGACTACTCAGAGTTCCTTTTACAGCCTAATCCGTCTATCTGCAATCTTTCTCCCAGTCTTGGTTGGAATCAGCTTTGCATCTCCCCTTTCTTCAGTGGTAGTCTCAGGACCTGCTCTGGGCCCCAATGTTATATCTATTAACCAATTCCAAGAATAACTCCAACAACTATGAGAGGAGGTCACCAGGTCAATTGAAACTTTGTCAGATGCCATTGAGGGTCTACAAAATCAGTGTTACAAAATAGACAAGCTCTGGACCTTGTAACAGGTGAAAAAGGGGGAACTTGTACTTTTCTCGGATAATAGTGTTGTTATTATGTTAATCAATCAGGCCAGGTAGAGCAAAATGTTAAAAAAGCTCCAACAAATTGCTGCCTCTATTAAACAGACTGCCCTAGAGCCCAGAGAGTCTCTCCTCTCTTACTCCTTATGGAGTCCTCTCATCACTTGGTTAATGCCACTACTAGGACCATTGGCTGTTATTCTTACCCTGGCTTTTATACTACCTTGTGTGTTTAATTGTTTCCAAGAGGTGATAATGGAATGAACCAAAGTCTTCACCAACCAGTTGGTCAATTAAATGCTTCTACAGGGATATACTTGGCTCTCCACCCAGGAGAGCATAACTTGAGATATTGCCCCACCAGTTGAGAGTCACTCATTGCCCCATGTCAGCAGGAAGTAGCTATAGAAAATATACCACCATCCTCCACCCCTACTGGGCTTTTGGGGCTGATGTAATCTCATACAACACTTGCTTTATAAAAAACAAAAGGAGTGGGGGAAGTTAGTGAAATGGTGCCATCTCAAGCCCCAGATGCCATCTTGAGCTCTGGCCCAGCCACTATACACTTATACACTTAGTTTGGCCTCTCCAGGACCCAGTCTGGCTTACTAGGATTCAAGTGACCAAATGGCCCAATCATAAGTTACAATCCTATCCCTACTCTAACATGATTTGTTGTTCCTACTCTCTCATCCCTGAAAGCTACAACAAGGTCTGCTTTTACACACAGGTCTTCTTTTCACTCTATCCCTCCAGCCTGCTGGGTTTCCCCTCATCAATAAACCCTTTCCTTTACTCCAACGTTTGGTCTGTTTTGTGGTAGCTTTTCAGAGAGTATCAGGATAATTAAAATTCCCCCCATCTTTATCGTCCAAAGAACCTTAGAGCTCCCTATATGCTCAGAAAATGTATAATTGGTTGCTAAACACTATAATCACCCCACTTTGTTGTGTAATATTTGGAACTTATTCCTTTTATCTAACCCTGATTTGGCACTGATTATCCAGCCCCCTTCTATCCCTCCTGCCTACCCCAGCCTCCATTAACTATTATACTATGTTCAGGCTGGTGTTTTTGAGTTTGCAGACATGAGATAGATCACATAATATTTGTCTTTCTGTGCCTGGCTAGTTTCACTTAACAAAATATTCTCCAGTTGTGTCCATTATTTTTTCTGTAAATAACAGGATTTTGTTTTTTTCATGGCTGGGTCATATTCTATTATGAATATATATCATATTTTATTTATCCATTCATCTGTTCATGGACACCTAGATTGATTCCAAATCTTGGTTATTTTGAGTATTGCTTTAACAAACACAGTTATTACAGGGATCTCTTTGATACAATGATTGCATTTCATTTCATTTCATTTCTTCTGGATATATAGACAGAATATCTAATAATTGGAGAAGATTGGAAGGTTTTTTTTTTTTGATAGGCAGAGTGGACAGAGAGAGAGAGAGACAGAGAGAGAGATAGAGAGAGAGAGAAAGGTCTTCCTTTCCATTGGTTCACCCCACAATGGCCGCTGCGGCTGGCGCGCTGCGGCCAGCGCACCATGCTGATCCGAAGCCAGGAGCCAGGTGCTTCCCCTTGTCTCCCATGTAGGCACAGGGCCCATCCTCCACTGCACCCCCAGGCCACAGCAGAGAGCTGGACTGGAAGAGGAGCAACTGGGACAGAATCTGACGCCCCAACCAGGACTAGAACCTGGTGTGCTGGTGCCACAAGGCAGAGGATTAGCCTATTGAGCCGCGACGCCGGCCAGATTGGAAGGTTTTAATTCGAAACCTTTTCCCAATCTGTGTTACATTCATTGTACACGAAGTGATTCCCTGCCAAAACCACCCATACTGGTATCATTCCTACCACTTAGACACACACACATGTGCACGTGCACACACACACACTCTTAGATGCAGACCAACTCCAACATATAAAGGATCCAAGACAAGAGTAGAAATAGAGGTCCATATGTCCAAATATTTTAAAGTTGTAAATCAGAGCAATAAAATTTTAATAATTATCTCCTATACTTGTATTTTAAAAATGTGCTTTTATAATAACTAGGAATATCATGTTTACATTTAGTTATCGGGTTCCTTGACATTTTATAACAGTTGATAAAAAAAAAAATAAGGGAAGGCAGAGCCTCCTGGTCTATGACACAGTTGTCCCTTCTTCCTCCTTCCCATCTCCCTTAAACCCCACTCCTGGTCTGACACTGAAGTATGATATAGCTATGTTCATGTTTGCAGATACACCATCCTTCATGTCCAATCTCTGTCACTCTTCTCAGTCCCTCCTTGAACCCTGCAGTTCACAAACCAGTACCAAGGTACAACAGCTGGAAAAGAGAGGGAAGAGAAAATCACTGTGCCTTAAACAAGCCTAAGACCCTTTGAGCACGACACCCCAGGACCCTAGGATCTAAACAGTTCTCTAAAAGTGAGGTAAAGGACTCCTGATACACATTCTTCCTGGAGCAGAAGACTCACTACTTTATGACACACAGGGAAGAGCCAGTTTAGATTCTCAAAAGCACCTAGAGAAAGGGCTCATATTTCTCTGGTCTGAGTTTGGATTTACAGACTGACATTTTACCTGAAATATTTCTACTAGGAAAATTATTTTTTTTAAATGTGAAAAACCCTGGCCATCACATACAATAAAACTGGACTAGTTTTTTCTACAGTTCTAAATATGTCATTAGTTCCTTTACTTTCAACATAAGAGAAAATTACAATGTCCTCTTTCTTTGAATACCTTCATAATAATCTACCAAAAACAAGATATTAGGGGAACATACTTGTGATCATCTATAACTATCTGAGTTATACAAATATGTAACTGAACAGTACATGTTCACATCCCAAGGGCTTCCAAATTCCAGCCTTGTCATATTTGCTTAAATACTAAATCTTGTGAGCAAAAACATGTATTTTAAAAAATGACATGATTTTTCCACCTTAACCCTCACCCTTGTTCTCATAAAGACTTTCAAAAGAGGAAGTTAAGATAGAAGTATTTATTTCCAAACTCATTTGCTCAAGAAGCATTTTCTTAAAACATTTAGGCAAATGATTGCACACTCTACTTTTTGGGTTACAATAGATCGTGTGCTTGATTTCCTCTAGTCTTTGTGTTCAATACTCTAAATTCATTGATTTTTTAAAAATAAAAACTCAAAATCAGATCTATAGTGCTTCAAGATATTTTCAAAAAGAATAATGGAATAATAAAAAAAAGAACAATGGAATTTTTCTCTTAGGAAAAATCTCAGGAGAACAGAGGAAAATCCCAAAGTCCTGGGCTTGAGAGTCACCTCCTGGCAGGTTCACAGTGAGCCTAGATGGGCTCATCATGCACCCTTCTTAGAGTAAAATCTTCAACCAGGACAAACAGTAGCACTTTTTTTTTCACACATATCCAAAAACCTATTAATGATTCCTAGTAGCCTTTAGAATTCAGTAATGGTCTTAGGCAGAACATGGAAGAATGGTAGGACAGGAAATATAAATGCTGTTTTTGTCTTCCTTCATTTATTTATTTATTTTTTTGAGATTAGGGTGTTTTTTAAAAGATTTATTTACTTACTAACTTGAAAGGCAGAGTTACAGAGAAGCAGAGAGAGAGAGAGAGAGAGAGAGAGAGAGAGAGAAAATCTTCCATTAGTTGGTTCACTCCTCAAATGGTCACAACGGCCAGGAACCTGGAGATTCTTCCTGGTCTCCCACATGGGTGCAGGGACCAAGAACTCTGGCCATCTTCTCCTGTTTTCTCAGGCCATAGTGGAGCAGCTGGGACTCCAACAGGTGCCCTTATGGGATGCCAGCACTGCATGTAACAGCTTTATTGCTGCACCACAATGCCAGCCCTGTCTTCCTTCATTTTTTTCTTACTCATGCTTCCTTCTACAATTCTTCATGGCCCATAATATTTCTACTGGTTCCCCTGGAAACATTCTTTTTTACAAAGTTCTTTTATCAGTTGTCTAAACAGTAGTATGAAATAAATTATTATTGTATTTGAGTGTGTATTGGGTACAATAGTTAAGACTGCTTGGAATGCCCACATTCCGGCTTCCTGCTAATGTGCACCCAGGGAGGTTGCAGATAATGCCTCAAGGACTTGGGCTTGTGTGACTCATGAGGGAGACTCAGATTGACTTCCAGGCTCCTGGCTTTGACCTCCCCCTACCCAGAATGTTGTGGGTAATTTAGACAGTGAACCAACTGATAGAAAATTTCTCTCTCATTTTCTGTCTCTCAGCCTTTCATATAAAATGAAAACAAACATGAAAACTTTAAAGAACATCATAATTAATGTGCTCATAGCAGAGACATTTATGAATTACTGGGACTGGGAAAATTCAAGAAACAAAACCATGTACCATGTGGTTTACTCTCCCCATGAATGCGACTTGACCATTAGCTTTTCTTCATTAGCATAATTTTAGTATTCCAGGAAACTCTTGCCATAAAGATAAAAATTTCTAATAATTTTATTATGTATTTCTGAATCATCTAAAAGACTCCTCAGTTCTTCAATAAGAAGCAACTACTGACAGTTTATAGCCTGAGAGTATTTTAGTACCTTGCTTCAAATGTCCACCAAATATTTACTGTATCATGAATCTTACCCAACCCTAATAAATTGTCTGCTATTGAACCAGACTTTTCCTCATTCCCTCTCTGAAGTCATAGTCTTTGTTATATCGATAAGCAATAAATTCAGCTTTGTCTTAGCAACAAGTTGTTCTGGTGATATCTGGGAGGCTGAAATTCAACAGATTACTTGCAATTCTATTTTGGCAACTTGTGCTATGGAAGAGTTCAGGAACTCATTACTCTCCACTGCTTAGACTGACCTAGATTCTTGGAAACTTCTCTGTTCATTTACATTAAATTTGATGGGATTTTCTGCTCAATCCGTCTTGGTAAACGAGTATGTGTCTGACTCTTTGCTTATGTGTCATGTCTAGTGATTACATAACCATGTGTTGGATTTTCATCCCCTCAAGCTATTGAGATTGATCACAGATGGACAAAAATACCAGCTTCTCAAAAGCCATAATGATTTTGTTTGTGAAAGGAGAAACAAATGTGTTCCGAGCCAGGCTTTCACTCAAGTGCATGTGAAAAGATCATAGAGTACAGGAAGCTCTCTACCTCGGTATTTAAACATCCACTGTGTTCCCTCTCCCTAGGTTGCAGGAGTAAACTACTGTACTTGTCTCAGTTAGATTTCAAATCCTTGGTTCTAAGAATTATTGCCTTAAAAACAGTGTGAACATTGCTAATGACTAATCTATAACCTGAAGTGAGTTTGTCGGAAATTTGCAATGAGGCAGGAATAAAAGACTACTTGAAGGAAAATCCAGTAAAAAATCGGCTGCAGAATGGAGCAGGAATAACAGGAAGGGTTGGAAAACAGGAAGAGATTTATAGCCATGAGGGAGTATGACTTTTGTGTACAGTTACAACTTCATAATTTCCTCAAGGTTACCATGTAAAACTTTTTAATAACTTCATTGATGAGTTGTTTTGTTCACTAAAGGTGAATTTGACTTGATAAAAAATTATTTATTTCAAAGTAGTGTGAAGGGCAACAGAGGTGATATAATTCTGGATCCAGTGCATGAGATGGGGGAAATGGATCAGATTTTGTTTTATTTTTTTAATTTTTTTTGAGAGGCAGAGTTAGAGAGAGAGAGAGAGAGACAGAGAGACAGAGAGACAGAGAGAAAGGTCTTCCTTCAGTTGGTTCACCCCCCAAATGGCCACTACTGCCAGTGCACTGTGCCAATCAAAAGCCAGGAGCCAGGTGCTTCCTCCTGGTCTCCCATACAAGCACAGGGCCCAAGCACTTGGGCCATCCTCCACCGCACTCCCGGGCCACAGCAGAGAGCTGGACTGGAAGAGGGGCAACCGGGACAGAATCCGGCACTCCAACGGGACTAGAAACCTGGGTGCTGGCGCCACAGGTGGAGGATTAGCCAAGTGAACCACGGCGCTGGCCCAGATTTTAGTGTTTTTTTTTTTTTTTTTTTTTTTTTTTTTTTTTTTTTTTTTTTTTTTTTTTTTGACAGGCAGAGTAGACAGTGAGAGAGACAGACAGAAAGGTCTTCCTTTTCCGTTGGTTCACCCTCCAATGGCTGCCGCGGCCGGTGTGCTGCAGCCGGCACACCGCGTTGATCCGAAGCCAGGAGCCAGGTGCTTATCCTGGTCTCCCAGGCGGGTGCAGGGCCCAAGGACTTGGGCCATCCTCCACTGCACTCCCTGGCCACAGAAGAGAGCTGGCCTGGAAGAGGGGCAACCAGGACAGAATCCGGCGCCCTGACGGCTCTGACATCAAGCATTGCAAGAATAAGCGTGAACCATCAGAAGTGACTATTGTGAAGGATACACTTGACAAAGTATATGAAATTCTGTTTGCTTATTTAAAATTAGCTTGAGGGGGTAGAAGTTTGGTGTAGTGGCTAAATCACTGCCTGGGATGCTCACACCCCAATCTGGAGACCCCGAAATTGAATTCCAATTCCATTTCCAATCCTCCTTCCTGCTGATACATACCTTGGGTGCGAGCAGATGATGGCTCAAGTAGTTGGATATCTGCTGCCCACATGGGTGACTCAGATTAAATTCTAGGCTTTCATATGGCCCATGTGAAATCATCAGATGCAATGCCTCTCTCCCTCTCTCTCTGACCCACTTTCAAATAAAATAAATAAGTAAAATTTAAAAATATATGAACTTGAGTTCTATAGTTCAACTCTATACAAAAGTAGAATTCAGTCAGCTGGAATTTTTTTTTTATTCATCTTTATTTATTTGGAAGGCAGAGCTACAGAGCGAGAGCAAGAGAGAGAGAGAGAGAGAGAGAGGTCTTCCAACTGTGTTAGTGTGGGACGTACCAGGCTGCAAATAGGAACCAAGAGCTCCATCCAAGTCTCCCACATGGGTGGCAGGGACTCAATTACTTGGATTCTGCTAATATGCATGGTAAAAATTGTGAAATTCTGTCAACTACCTTTAACCCCTTAGTTGGTTTAGGGAAGTTAGGAATGGAGGGAAGTATGCCTCAGAGTATAGAAACTCTTGGGTTATAAAATGACAGCAACTGAATTTCATCTGTAAACATTCCCCTATGGGTGACTAAGACCTTCAGAGAACCACTATTACCTCGGCCCTAAGCAACAAGATTTTTCAAGAGTTATTTAGTTATTTCCTTCCTTCCTTCCTTCCTTCCTTCCTTCCTTCCTTCCTTCCTTCCTTCCTCTTTCTTTCTTTCTTTCTTTCTTTCTTTCTTTCTTTCTTTCTTTCTTTCTTTCTTTCTTTCTTTCTTTCTTTCTCTTTCTTTCTTTCTTTCTTTCTTTCTCTTTCTTTCTTTCTTTCTTTCTTTCTTTCTCTTTCTTTCTTTCTTTCTCTTTCTTTCTTTCTTTCTTTCTCTTTCTTTCTTTCTTTCTTTCTTCTCTTTCTCTCTCTCTCTCTCTCTCTCTCTCTTTCTCTTTCTCTTTCTCTTTCTCTTTCTCTTTCTTCTCTCTCTTCTCTCCTCTCTTTCTCTCTCTCTCTTGCAAAATAATTATCCATGGTTGTGGATATGTGGGTAGAGGACAAGATGCTCTGACATTCTGAGGATCTTTTTGGACCTGTTGTCTCTTTCTAGATAATGAACAAGATTTCCTCTATACAAACATTACAACAACTGCCCTGGCTGTAATGAAGAGACAATACTACTCTGCTTCTGTTTCATAGTGACTTCAGAGCAGGCACTGGCACTTCTAGACAACTTGGGAAAACACAAAGAGCTTTTATCTAGCTTGTCCCCATGTTATATCTGTCCCTCATTAAGTTTAGGCTACTGTGCCCCTACAACCAGGATATGACACCCTGCCCCTTTCAGGGGAGTCTACCATTTTTTTTTTCCACGAAGTAAGCTATGTATATAAGAACCAAATGGATTCTTAACACAATTACTCATTAGGTCATGAGAATTGGGGAGAAGTGGAAACACTATGTAATTTCCAATATTGTCATAAGTGATTTCTATTCTCTACATACCATGCCACCATACACTGAACTTTCTAGCAATCCCACATGTTTAACAGGTTAAGTGTCATATGTTATGTGCCATTAAAGTCTTTTAATGTGCTTGGATACCCAAGCAACAGTTTTAACAAATGTTTAAATAGCATGGAAATGGCCACAATGCTGAGCTCAATAGAATGATGAGAAACCTACAGATTGTTAGGGGTAGGAGTAATTGCTGTGAATTGAGTTGATAAAAAAAGTTATAATGTGAGAATAATTACAGCTACATATTTATATATAAATATATATACATATAGATTAACAATTTACATGCAATCCTTAGGAGAGCCCATTGGCATAGCCACTAATTATTATTGCCTGTATATAGATAAAGAAACTGAATCCCAGAAAGCCTGGTGTAAACTGTGGAGATTACAAAGGTAGCAAGTACTAGACGTAGCCATCAAACAGACGACTCTGACTCCAAAGCCATTGCACTTTTGAGTTTGCCATAGTCTCTAATGGGAAAAAAAAATCTTAATGGATTTTGTACATGAGCAAGAACAATTGACATTTACAAATATAAATATAGTTACTTTGCATTTATGTTAAATCAAATTGGCACAGATATTAAAAGGGGAGGACCCCACTATTCTGTGGCGAACACTGTCTCTTCTATATATTGAACCCCATGTTATAGATTGTAGATGAGCATGACTGGTCCCTGTAGTGCAGAAAGATACAGCAGGGCACTAGTGATCTTTCCCAAAGAATGAAAGTTACTCTACCTCCACATAAATGGGGCACTTAAGAAGTGAATTTAAGATGAAAGTGTTTTAGATAAAATAATAGACTCAGGTAGGGAAACACATCTGTGGAATTTATTTTTGGTATTGTCAGGGAGTTGCAATATTAGAAAGTTTCATGAGCAATATGAAGGGGAATGTGAAATGTCTAGTCTGCTTGTCTGATTGCAGCAAGCATCCTGCTGTGGATGTGGAATGAGAATGCCTGAATTTCCAGCAGAAGAGCTCATAATGGAGCATACAGTTATGGCTTCACATGAAAAGTAATGTATGGTGCAAAAGATAACGAAGAAGAGTACAATACGATCTGTACGCATTCCTGGGTTTATAGCCAATCAAGTGAAGTATTAAAATCTGAGCACACTTAATTAAATGTCTCATTTTGAGTAGCGTGATGAATAAGGGTCATGAAATGGTTAGTGCTGAGAACTGGAAGTCAAATGCCATAGACTCCATTCCAAACACCATCTTCGATTCACAATAGAGATCAAGAAGGCATGAATTCAAGTTTCTGCTCTCTCAAACATTGCCTCGGGTCCTGCAATGTAAAATTCAAGTTATTATCATGTCTTGTCAAACTTTCCATGCACTTGGGAAAATCAAACTTAACCTCTTGATTATGAAAAGAGAAAAGGAACTGAATCACTCAATTCATCAGGAAGTATGGAATGACTTATTTCTGTATTTTTTATATAAGATTTATTCATTTTATTTGAAAGGCGGAGTTACAGGAGAGGAAGAGTCAGAGGTGACAGATCTTCCATCTACTGGTTCACTCCCCAAATGGCCACAACAGCCAGAGTTGTGCCAGACCTAAGCCAGGAGCTTCATCTGGGTCTCACACGTGGGTGCAAGGGCCTAAGAACTTGGAACATCTTCTCTGCTTTTCCCAGCTCATTAGCAGAGAGCCTCATCAGAAGTGAGCAGCCAGGACATGAAGCAGCATCTATATGGAATGCCAGTGCCCAGGCAGCAGTTTAACCCATTGCACCACAAGGCTGGTTCAGCTTATTTTCATCTTTAAAAACATTGTCAGGGTAAGCTCTGTTGCATAGCAGGTGATGCCTTCTCCTGTAGCAACAGTTTGAGTCTGCGCTCCTCCACTTAAAGCAGTGCAGGATGGCCCAATTCCTTGGGCCACTGGGCCCACATGGAGACCCAGATAAAATTCCTGGCTCCTGGCTTCAGCCTGGTTCAGCCCTGACCTTTGTGGCCATTTGGGGAGTGAACCAGTGGATGGAAGAACTCTCTCTCTCTCTCTCTCTCTCTCTGACTCTCTCTTTCTCTGCCTCTGCTTCTACTTCACTGTAACTATTTCAAATAAATAAATAATCTTTAAAAAAAAAAACTTTTTCTACTACTATACAAGAGTTTATACAAGAATTTCCTAAATAAATTTTTCTTCATAAAGCTAATAATGCATTTTTAAAGCTTGAATGTTAAGAGAACTAGAAGTAACTCTTGGTAACTGTTGTTCTAACTGTGAAGAATTCTGGGGGAAATGTAGGGGTTCATCTTTTCATGAATCATATATGTTGTTCTCTTTGCTAACTTTGCAAAAGCAGAGTCTATCTTGAATATTTGAATTCAAATGTAAGGGATTCCAGAAAACTGAAAAAATGCATGTTCTCCATTGGTCTTATCTGTTAGAAAACTCATTAATCAAATTTACCATTTGAAAAATGTATGTTGGACTCTTTTGCTTTTGTTCTGTTTTCATTTAAATATAGCCTGGTTCTGGGTGTTCCAGAGTTTCTCACCAAATTTAAAAGTTAACAAATTCATGTGAAGAGATTCCTAGCAATGTATGATAATTCAGGAAATGTGCTTCATAAGTAGAGCATTCCGTACTCAAATGTCGAATCAAAACTATGATCAAAAATTACTTAGTACTCGCTATGTGTGCAACGATAAAGTAGCTTTTGTGGATTATATAAAGGAATTTAAAAGCAGAAATCTAGATTTTTCCCTGTTTCTCACTGCCAAAAATACCCTTGCTTTGCTATTATATGAATACCCAAATTGTTCTAAGTGCTTTCAGAAATAAAATCTTTACTTCTATTAAGGCAAAGAATAATCTCTTTCTCTTGTAAAGCACTTGGCAATTTCCAAAGAACATTTATATTCATGATCTTACTTTGTATTCACAGCAAACCTATAAAATAAGTAGGGCTGGTGTTACTACCTACATATATTTTCCTCCTTAGAAACTTAGGTGCAAAGAGATTGCAACTTTCCAAAAGACACAGCTAATACCTGGGAAAAGATAATAGAACAAAAATATTCTAACTTCTAAAGTGAAGTTCTTTTTATAAAGGAGTATACAGGCTGGCGCCGCAGCTCAATAGGCTAATCCTCCGCCTTGTGGTGCCGGCACACCGGGTTCTAGTCCCGGTCGGGGCGCCGGATTCTGTCCCAGTTGCCCCTCTTCCAGTCCAGCTCTCTGCTGTGGCCAGGGAGTGCAGTGGAGGATGGCCCAAGTGCTTGGGCCCTGCATCCCATGGGAGACCAGCAGAGGCACCTGGCTCCTGGCTTCGGATCAGCACGGTGCGCCAGCCGTAGCACACCGCGGCCATTGGAGGGTGAACCAACAGCAAAGGAAGGCCTTTCTCTTTGTCTCTCTCTCACTGTCCACTCTGCCTGTCAAAAAACAAAAATTAAAAAATTAAAAAAAAGAAAATTAAAAAAAAGAAAATTAAAAGGAGTATACAAAGGAGCAAGGGTTATTTGACAATTGGACAGGAAGAGAATGGAGGAGATGAGAGAGAAGGAGAGAAAAGAAAAGAGGTTTAAAGGTAGTTACCCAAAAAAAGCTAATGATCACTTCTTGACTCTAGACTCTTCTTGCTATCCTAACCGCTTTTAATTGGGGTATTACTTTCATTTCACATCTGCTTATGTTCCATCACATATGTAAAAATTTTCAGGTGATTTCTAACTCCATGTGGATTCTCTCTAGCTAATTAGCATTTTGTATAAATTGCGATAACAGTTTCTCCCCTGTTCATCATTTGCCATCATATTATTTCTGTTATATTAGAGTGTTCTGTCTCTATGATTAGATTATATGCTTCTTGCAGGCAGGAACCAGGAAAATAGTTCATTGTTACTCCTTCTTCAAAATCTTTAAAAGTATAAACATAGATACATGTGGGAAAGCAGGCTTTCAAATGAAACTTAACCAAAGCAAAATAAACAAAGGATCTTCAAAAAGCTCGTGGAAGATGAGTATTAAAGAAGAAGCTATGCATAGATTCCATAACTTTTTTGACCAAAATAAATACTTTTTATTTCCATTTTCTGTGAACTTGGTGAAGAACCTTCATGATTTGATTTTGTACTGATCTGCTACCTGTATGTCCTAGCTACATTTGTTTGTTCACATGTCAATCTAGAGCCATGTAGTCAAATATAGTAACCATTAATCATCTATGGGTAACCTTAAAATTTGAAATCATTTTTCCATTCAATTTTTGTTCATAGCTATTGTCTGTATTCCCACTAAACTACGGTCTTTTTGTTTTTCACTTGTTAAACTTCTTATCTGGTAAAGTATTAAGCTTTTTATTGTAATGTAAATTTAAAGAATTATCTCAAAAACTAAAAACGAGAAAGAAAAATGGAAGAAGGAAGGCTGGTGGGAATGAGGGAGGGAGAAAGGAAGGACATTTTATTATGTTCTTAGACTTGTTTCTAAAAATCATATTGAATTTGTTAACATTAATTAAAATTAAAAAATGAAAAAAGAAATAAATAAAGATCCAAAAATTGAAAATTGAAAGCAGATTTATTGATAAATAATCAAAGTAACCTGCACATAATTAAAATGAACAGTTTGGTAACTTTAACATTTGGGTCCACTTGTGAATTCATCACCACAATCAAGAAAATGAACACACTATTTCCCACAGAAGGTATCCATACCCTTTGTAATCCATCACTTCTGCTTCTTGCTCCAAATAACTGTTGATTTATTTTCTGTCATTACAGAATAGTTTACTAGAGTTTAGTAGAAAGGAGATTATATTGTATGCACTCCCTCTTTTATTTTTTTTTTCTGACCTTACTCCTTGTAGTAAGTGTATAGTTATTTTGACATTATCCTCCATGGTTTGGTATATATAAATACTTGATTTACTATTGTTCCTTGATTGCACTCAATATTATAAAGGTACCACAATCCATTTATGTAATTGCTTCTTGATCAACTATTGAATTGGGTTTTGTTTTGTTTTGTTTTTCAAGGAAATCAGCTGTGAAAATCCTTGTTCACATCTTTGAACAACTGCTTCCATCTCTGTTGATCAAATATCTAGAAGTAACATGCCTGGGTTATATGGTGGTTGCATATTTAAAAGATACCCCAATTAGAATGACTCTCATAGAGAAATCAGCAAACAAATGCCTACAAGGCTATAAGGAAAAAGGCACCCTAATCTACTCTTGGTGGGAATGTAAACTAGTACAGCCATTGTGGAAGACAGTATGGAGATATCTCAGAAAACTGAAAATAGATCCACCATATGACCCAGCAGTCCCATTCCTGGGAATTTATGCAAACAAAATATAATCAGCATATGAAAGAGTTATCTGTATTCCCATGTTTATTGTATCTCAATTCACAATAGCTGAGAGGTGGAATCAACACAGATGTCCATCAACTGAAGCCTGGATAAAGAAATTATGGTATATACCCACTATGGAGTACTACTCAGCTGTGAAAAAGAATGGCATCCTGTCGTTTGCAACAAAATGGATGCAACTGGAAACCATTAAACTTAGTGAAATAAGCCATTCCCCAAAAGACAAATATCATATGTTTTCCCTGATCTCTGGTAACTAATAAAGTACATAAGACATAATGTATAGGACTGAACTTGACATTTTTAGATTTGATGGTTGTTTAATGCCCCTGTCTCTACTGTTGAGGAACAGTGTTTTGTTGTTGTTGTTGTTGTTGTCTTTATTTTTCTTTTTTTTTCTTTTTTTTTTTATATTAAAAAAACTTTTATTTTCACTTGCTGTACATATTTAAACTTCAGGAAGTTACTGGGTAGTCACATTTTCCTCTGTCCGTTTAGACTGATTTGCAGTTACCAATTTCCGAGATCGTTCCAATAACTTATCCCATATTGTAAAATGTGCTCGTAAGTGAACAGGTAAAGAGAGACCCTGGAATCTTCGCACAAGACTTGGCTGGGTGGGGTGAAGGTTGTGAACCGCTGACACTTCATACTGGAAACAAATGCCGGTTCGTGGAATAAGAGGACCCTCACTCACATCAATGAAGTCACCTATTCTGTGTAGCTTGACTATTCTCTCAGGGTTCTGAGATGCCTTCTCTTCTATGAAATCTATTTTGTACTTGTTATGTTGAAATATTTCTAATGCAACTTTTGCTTCAACTTCTAGAGTTTCAAATGGAAGGTCTTTATAAATTAAAGCATGAACATCTTTTGTGAAGGAACGTAGGTTCTCTTTTGTTGGCATCCACTCATCAAGTTTCTTATCCAAGACGACATCATAGCAGAAGGCTCCCGCGATCACAGGAACTTCCGGAGCTCCCACCAGGCTGACCACATACTCATCTTTGAATGCCCTCTCTATTACGCAGCCCATCATCATGGCACAAGATCGCCAATAAGCCTTATTCACTTCTCCTGGGTCACGGTCTTTGAAAGTAAGAAATTCAATTTCACAGGACTTGGTCAAAGGCTTATACATGTCCCAAGGCTGTCCATCCACAAGAGCCAGAATGGACTTCCTGCAGTACCACTCACTCAAATGCATGGCACTTACAAGTGTAAGTGTATTTTTCTCTTACAAGTGTAAAGTAAAGTGAAAGTACATCATTGTAAAAATTAAGAGAGAGAATAAGAGAGGAAGGAGGCGGAAGTTTGGGAGCATGGACAGGAAGGAGGATAGGATGGGAATTATCACTATGTTCCTAAACCTGTATATATGAAATACATGAAATTTGTTTGCCTTAAATTAGAAAAAATTATAAAGAAGTTACAGTGTATAAAAAGACCTTTATATACTCCACAGATAAGACATATTAAATAATAAAAGGAAAAACTGTTAAACACATGTTAATGAAGCCATTTTATGTCAGAGTGATTATTTTTATTTATTAATTAAAATTCTATAAATATGTTAAAAAGTTTGGGAATATAGAGTGGATTAAAATTACATCTTTGCAAAAACTGATGAAGAGAAGGAAGAGAAGGATGGGACAGGGCAGGAACAGGGGAATGAAGAAAACATGGTTGTCTTCTTGGAACTGTACCTATGTAATGCATATAATCTGTTCTCTTCATATTAATAAACTATTTTAAAAAGAAAAAATAAAATAAAATTAATCTTTTTCATTAATATGATGCTGGCCTTGGAGATGAAATGAATATAATAAAAAAGTGTTCACCTATTGTTCTATCATTTCACCTATTGTTCTATTATTTTTTATCAAAAATTTTCCAGCGAATATATTTGTTCAACATCTGTAAAGATGCCTACACAAGTTGTATCTTTGGATAATTAGTTAAAAATTATATTAACAAACTCATTAAAGCTGTAAGAATGGTTTTAAAATGAAGGTATATCTACATTCTTAATATAAAATCTTAATCTTGATTTCTTAACTTTTTTGCTGATTCTACTTATTACTGAACGTAAGATTGTTGTATAAATTTATAAGTAAGGTTTATATTTGGAAATTTTGTAGTTGTTGGGTTTACTATTAATGTTGAATTTGTTTCATATCATTAAATTAATATATTTTCCCTTTCACCCCTGTTCTTGGATATTTTGTGTAACATTAAGTTATCCATTCTTTAAATCTGAAACCAATATAAATTACTCTTTTTTCCCTGAAATTTTCTTGTTCATATTTTTAGGAAGTGGTCTTACAAGAATTTTTCTATTTCCTGAGGTACTTCAGGTTGAGAACTGAAACCACCTATTTCCATAAAATTTAATTACCAGGACTGAGAACCTAGACACTTATGTCAACATGACTTCACTACTGTTTCAAGGAAATTCTTGCCCAAGAAGATAAAGCTATAAAACAATCAATAAGTTCATAATTAGTTTCAGGAAATTACTGGAAACCAGTTTATAAGTTTTCTCACATTGGAGAAAAGCTGTTTTGATAAACAATGGGTTGTTTACCTGAACACAAAGTTTGCTTAATCAACAGCAATTAATTTATCGAGACTTGTTTCAATACCCTCATACAGCAGTCTTTAATCATTATTTTATAAATGTATTCCATCCCAATCAGTCACCTATTATAATAGATCATGTTACAACTGCTTAATCTCAGACAATAAAACCCTGTGGGAAAGTGGGTAGACCTCCACATTCTGAGACACTATTGAAACTTAGTGAAGACTGTGCTCTCCCTTATGGCAATCATTTAGTAGACTTTGTTTGGCTTAGTCACCAAGCCTGGGAGATAGGCACTTGACATTACATATTTTTTTTTTGGACTATCATCCATTTAAAGCAGGGTTTCAAATGTATTTCCATACAGTTGAGTATGCAGTTTTTTTAATGGATGCAATATTTTCAGCCAATAGAAGCTGTCGTATTTGAACATGATACCTGGAAGTGAAACAGCTCTCTTAAAAATCTGAGACAGTGGGCTGACACAAACATCAGCAAGTCAATATTCACAAGACTTATTAGCAAAGGGAAGATGTACTTGAGCAGCTAAAGTAACCTTTGAAGTATGCCATCTCAGACCTTATTTTAGGAGATTATTACTAAAGCAATTTGAATCAGGCCTCTCTGATAATTGTTTCCAAATAATTCTCATTAAAAATAAGTGCTTATTGCCTTTAATTTATTGTCTAAATTGTTTATGATTTCAGTTTTGACTTCCCTATTGCCTCAAGAACTTTTCAAGCAGTTGCTTAATTTGGAAAATGTTAATATATAAAGGATATTTTATGTTAAAATTACATTGAGCTATTATCAGATATTGTGCATTGGAAATTTCTCCCTTTAAAAATGTTTTATGTGTAGACAAGATATGATTTCTTTATTTAGTACCTGAACATGAGAAAAAAAAAACACTTTTCTTTTCTTGTGGGATCCACTGATGTATATACTGTAGGTCTGTGTACATCGACACATAAAATCTAGTTCATTGACTATATTATTCTATGCTTCTGTGCCCTCACTTATTTCTTGTCTATTACATCTGTGCAATTTGTGAATGTGGTACAATAAAATATTTTCTGATAATTTTATTTTTATCAAGGTCAATGTGCATTTCTAATCTTTTGCTTTATATATTTAGCTGCTGCCTCTCTGTTGCAAGCAACTTTATGATTTTTATGTCTTCTTCATAAATTGTTCCTTTTATTGTCGGGTAATGTCCTTCAGTATCCTCCTTAGTATCTTTAACCTTAAATCTCACTTTTTCTGATATTAAGTTTCAAACTTTTGCTTTGTCTTTTTTTTTTTTGCATTTACAGTTGCATATTTTCTCTTTTCTATATCTTCACTTACAAACTTTTATTACTTTAAGTGTTTTGCAAGTGATGCATACCAATGCATAAAATGTTTATATATTATCCAGTCTGAGATTTCTGCCCAGTTGTAGGTAGTATGGAAACTGACACCATATTATTTAATGCTTATCATTTTATTTATTTTACTATGTCTTCATTTTAATTTATTTTTTATATTAACTTATTTGAGTTATTATTCTTTCTAATAATTCCTTTTTAAGCCAGAATTTTGACTGATTTACTAACTTCATACCTATATACTTGTTTTCCTCACTTCACTCAAAATTTACAAATATAGTTTATCCACATAATACATGACAAATGTGTTTTCTTTTTCTCTATGAAAGGCTTAATCCCTACATGAAAGTTCACAGGGATTTCTTTTTCCCTTTTATTTTATCACTCCTGGCTTTTGCTGAAATGTTTTAGTACCTTTATTTAGCCATAATATTACTTTCTATCCTTGCAGTATATATTTTCCATTTCACAAATCCACATTCAGTAGTTCCATTGTGCATAACAATTTGCTCCTAATCTGGTAGGCTTAATTATATTTATTGAAAAATTATCTATGATTTCCCACTTGTCTAATTCTTCCTTTGCATTGAAGTTTCCTTCTCATTTTATTTGGTATTTTAAGTTCTTCTTCAGGTCATTTCTTCTTATTTTAAGCTCTGTGTTCTAGATATATAATTATTTTCCTCTCCAATTACTATTTCTCATTTTTGTTTATTTGTTTTCATCAGCCAATTTTCTTCACCTTCTAGATTTAAGTTCAATGGCTAGAGAAGACATCCCATGAATGCAGGGAGGAGGTACAGAAAATTTGGCATTGTTGAAAAGCAGTCTGTAGACAACAATGTTTTTTTCCCTATCAAGACATCGGATACCGTTGTTCTCTCAGAACAATTAGTTTTACATGACTTAAACTTTATCCATCAAACAAAAATTACAGATTACTAGTCTTTCAGATCCTGACAGAGTCCAAAGCTGACATCTGCTCTGGACCTAGACAACTTTCTGAAGATATCAGGGTGCATTATATGGTAATTTTTTTAAATTGTAGTTACGAAGGTTGCGCAGGGACTGGCGCTGTGGCATAGCAAGTAAAACCACCACCTTAGTGTCAGCATCTCATATGGGTGCCAGTTCGAGTCCCGGTTGCCCCACTTTTGATCAAAGCACCCTGTTAGGGCTTGGGAAAGCATTAGAAGTCCTACGTCCTTAGCCTCCTGCACCCACTTGGGAGACTTGGAGGAGGCTCCTGGCTCCTGGTTTAAGATCAGCCCAGCTTTGGCCATTGAAGGCATTTGGGGAGTAAACCAGTGGATGAAAGATTTCTCTCTCACTCTCTCTCTCTCTCTGTGTGTGTGTGTGTGTGTGTGTGCGCGCGCATGTATCTCCCTCTACCTCTGCCTCTCTGTAACTCTGCCTTTCAAATAAATATTAAAAAAAAAAAGAAAGGTGCACAGCAGTAATGACTTTTCGGGTTAGTCATCTAGGATCTTTCAAGTCATAGAATTTCAATGCTAAATAATTCTTAATCTTCTTTGAAACATGAATCAATTAATTTTGCTCTGATAGAGCACATCCAAATATCCCCCAGAAGTGCCTAGTAACCAGGGAAATTCATTTCCCTGGATGCATCTACTGATAGATTATTACTGCACATAGCTGATAATTAGAACAACTGCTAGGCTTTCTCCCAACTATGTAAAAGCAATAAAATATATAGAAAGATCCATTCAAGAAATATCTAGACCAAATACAACAATAATATATTATAAAATAACAGCATTTCTGTTAGCTTGCATTATTCTACTTCGAAGAATTTCAACAGTATACTGTCAATGATCATTGCAAATATTTTGTCATCTAAGTTATGTTTCCATACATCCATCAAAAATCTCTTTCTATTTCATAAATGAAACGCTTTAAGAAAGTTTCCTTATTGCAAAGAGAACATTAGCAGGTAGCTACTTGTGTAGGAAAAAACACAGGAAGCTTACCCACTGGGAAGACCCCAGTGATTGAATACTAAAACCACAGATTCTACTAAGCCTTCTTTGCCAACAGACATGGTCTTTCTATTCCTACCTCAAGAAATTGGTCTTTCTTCCCTATAGACTCTATAATGGCCTTCTCTAAAATGGTGGTATTGCAAGATACTCTTGCTTTTCCTGAAGGTCTACTCCTGCCATCCGTCTTTGATTCTATGTCTGTATATCAACACTCAAGTCTCAGAGGTCCCAAAGGTTGAATTGTAAAGTGTGACTCACAAAAAAATGTGTCATACATCACAAAAACTAAAAAAAAAAAAAAAAACCTCTATGTCTATGGTTTTTCCAACTCACAGAAATAGAAATCTGGATAATATGTATGAAAATGAATAGTAAGTATTTGGAATAATGATGGAAGGAAGACAAGACTGAGCCAGACCAAATGTTGATAGACCTAAGCAGAGTTTCTGGACTCTATTCTTGCTCAATAGGTTAAGAAGTTGTCTCACAGTGCTGTTGGTTGTTTTACTAGCTGGCTTGTTGTTAACTGGTTGGTTTGCTGATTAAATTTTGGATCTGAAGATGGCCTGTTTTAAACCTTGAGGCTGTGCTTGCTCTGCTGTAAGGAGGTACCCCAAGGCTTAGGGATATTGAAATTTTGGAGAAATTCATTATGTAAGACCTTCTGATACAACCTGGAAGTATCCAGTAAAACACTTTCTACCACTGAATATGAGAAATAATCTTGCGAGGGGAGACCTATATCCTTAAAACTGTCTTTGGATGCTGTTTTCTCTCAGAAATTATCACAAGACTCCTATACTCTAACTGGGGTCCCTAAATGAAAAGACAATAATTGGGTCCCAGGGTAGAAGAGACTAAGTTGTGGTACATAATTTCTAATTAAATGGTGTATGTGGCTACTGAAATAGACTGCAGGATCAAATCATCATTTGGAATAATCTGAATTACAGAAGCCTAAAGCATTCGCTAGTTGACCATGGTTTCCCGAGGAAAGAAAATGGATTGTAAATATATTCCCACCTGATCTATAAAAGAAGAAGGGTTTTAAGTCTAAAAAAATTAAATTACTAAGGCAGAGAGACCATGGCTACTTACTTCTCAGACTAAACCTGGTGGAAGGATGACTACATTGGACTACTTACATCAAGGATGAGATAGTGCTTTGCTCTTATTGATACAAACACTGGCTCTGAATATGGATTTAGCTTCTTAAATGCAATGCTTCTGCCAAAACTACCATCTGTAAATTTACAGAATGCTTTCTAAACCATCAGAGTAGCTCACATAGCTTTACTTCTGATCAAGTAAGTCTCTCTACATCAAATGAAGTCTGGAAATGGGCTTGTACTGAAGGAATTTTCTGCTATTACAATGCTTCCCACCATTCTAAAGCAGCTGGCTTGATGGAATGGCGAATGGTCACAAGTTGTAGTGTCATTAAGACAGAAATACCTTTTAGGGCAGAGGAGTGTTTCTCCAGGAGGCTATAGATGTTTTGAAGCAGTGCACAATATTTGGCATAATTTTTCCCATAACCAGGGTTGATGGATCCAGAGATTAAAAGATTCAAATGGGAGTATTACTAACCCCTCATAATCCACCAGCAAAGTTTTGCTTAAAGAGAGCATAGTTCCACATGGTTGAATACTTCTTGAAGACATACAATGATTCCATTGAAGTAGAAGTTTAAACTATTATCCAGCCTCTTGGGACTCTCCCAGATTCATAATTACTAGGCAATGGCAAATTTAACTGTACCATAGGGAGGTAGGACCACAAAGTTACTTCAAAAAGTTCAAGGAAAATAGAAATAAGAGATACATTTATTTTGGTGCAAAATTTTGAAATTCATGTATATAAGTCTCCAGAAATTCATGGAAAATATGTATTGTGAAAAATTAAGTACATATTTAATTTTTTGCACCAAAATTAACTAATCTTTTATTAATTCTATCTAAAATTTCTCGGAAGTGCTTTATACTACTCAACAATGAATATATGATGAATATCTATTGAAATGTAGAAATTTCGCTCTCTCTCTTTCTCTTTGTCCATTTCTCCTTCTCTCTGTGTAACTCTGCTTTCAAATAAACAAATAAATCTTTAAAAAATAAGAAATTCTTAAAGTCAATGGAAAGCATCAACAAACTATTTCAGGCAGAACTACTAATAACCCATTTTTTCTTTCAAGAGTAAAGATTTGGGTCATGAGAAAACAACCACCTGCTGGGGTACCTGCTGAGTGCAAAAGGAATATAGAATGGATAGTCAGAAAAATAATTAAAATTACTAGTTAGGGAGACTATAATAAATATGAATATTTCCTTTTATTTTGTAATTAATGTTTGGATATACATTAAAATATTTGGTATATATATCAGATGTTTTAATTTTCTTCTCTGTTATGCTGTTATCATCTAACATAAGAAGTTTTAATAACTAACATTATGGAAATGTTTAAGCTACAGGATATTAAGGACAAGAGTGAACATCACCCAGGGACAGTGTATCCTCTTCTGGGGAAAAGGCATATTTTAGTTGCAAGGAGGAAAGTTGTATCACATTATGCACAAGTTGTGGTTTGTTATTGTATTTATTACATGCCAACTTAGATAGGCTATGATCCCCAAATATCCAGTCAAACAAGAATTCAGGTGTTATAATGAAAGCATTTTTAAAATATTATTAAAATCCATTATAATTTACTTTAAGTCAGGGAGGTAATAAAATATAATTTGGATGAATCTGTTTCAGTCAGTTGAAAGGCCTTAGCAGGAGCAGAGGCTTCTCTGTAAAATTATGCCTGTGAAGAACAGCTTCTGATTGTACTCACAAGTTCCAGTCTTTCCCGCCTGACAGACTGTTCTCTGAGTTTCAGACTTGCCTAGCCAATTCTTAACAATTAATCTCTGACTTCTTTGTCTTGCCTAGTGGTTCTGTTTTTTCTGACTGAAACCTGACTGATACAATGCTATTCTTTTCATTAACATTAAAATATGTTCTTGGGTTGCCTTAATTGTTGGCAATAGACATCAAATACTCTATGCTTTTTAAAAATTTTCATTAATTTACTTTTATTTCACTTGGAAGGCAGAGATAGAAACAGATAGGCACAGAATGATCTTGCATACTCTGGTTTACTTTTTGAATGCCTGTAACAGTTGGCGCTCCGCTAGACCAATCTGGGAGACCATAGTTCAACCTGAGTCTCCTACAGGGTAGACATGAACCCAGCTACTTGAAGTATTATCTGCCCCTTCACAGGATGCACATTAGCAAGCAGCTGGAATTGGGAATGGAACCAAGTCCCAAACTAAGGTATTCCAATATGGAATGTGGTTGTCTTGAGTGGTGTCTTAACAGCTGCATCAAATGCCAACCCTTCTGTATGTTTTTATGTTAGTAAGAAACCCCTGGAGACACAAGAGCTTAAACCAAAGAAGAGATTATTTTATGTAGTTGAGAAAACAGTTGTGTTGGGAAAAACATTTGGCTACAGGCAACATTTTGACAGTAATTTCACCACTATTCCACTGACACAAATTTATGACAGCTAAAACAAACCAAGACTTTTTCCTTTTTGTTGCTGGTTGATTTGTGTATTGGTTTTGTTTGTCTCTTTGTAGTCACCTAATTGCCCAGAACCTAGTTCTGATTTTTTCCATGGAATGCCCTATATTTCATCAGGCTATTCAAAGTATTTTTCTATCATCAATCACAGTGGGAGATACTTACTATGAATGTTCTATAGACAAAAGCTTCTTTTGGGATATCACATAAGGGAAACTTAAAGGCAAGCATCCCTAAACAGCTGTTGTCCAAGATTAGATGATTTGAAAACAAACTCCAAATTTAATTGTTGTTTTATATGTAAAACAGTTAGTGAGTTATTGTTTGTGGTAGTCAGAATAATGCTCTCCAAACCTCTGTTCCCAGCCAGACATATACAAATATACACATCCCAATTGTCAGAATAATTGTCATGAATATTTTATATTGTATGGCAAAGTGAAATTATATTCATATATAAAAATTAATGTTATTACTAATCAGCTGACTAAATAGGGAAATTATCTTTGATTATTAAGACTAAAACTTATGAGGGTCATTAAATGTGAAAGGAAAAGCTAGAAGAGAGACCAAAATGATAAGACATGTTACTGATTCTGGTGGTACAGGAAAGAGGCCAAGAACAAAGATTGTAGCTGGACTCTAGATAAAGAAGAGAAATGAATTCTCATTAGCAACTTCAAGAGGGAACACAACCCTAATTATACATTGTTTTAAACCTTTTGAGATCTGTATAATACCTCTGATTTCAATAACTGTAAGATAATAAACTTATGTTTATGGTAATTTGTTATAGTATCAATAGGAAAATAAGGCACTATTCATATAGCAGTTACTCGCTTTCTCTGCTTGATTATATATATATATATATATATACACACACACACACACACATACATACATGTACCCTGGGTTGAAAACACTTTGAGAGTTGATATTGTATTTTATTTCTGATAAAATGAAGGTCTCTCCCCATGCAGGCTTCATGTGGGTACTCAATAACTTTTCTACCTTGGGCTCTGTAGCAGAATGAGGAGTCTCAATATTTCCACCTTCAAAACCTGGGGCATCTTATTGATATTCTTATTATTGATGGCTGACTCCATCTTCTTTGCCACGCTTTTATTTCCCTTGCAACACCATTTTACAACAAATATAGATTTCCACTGTGTTTTTTGTGAGCATGCTAAGTTAATCACAATATAGCAGACTAAGCTAAGAAATAATCCAACAATAATAATAATTTTTTTAAAGATTCATTTATATTACTTGAAAGTCACAGTTACACAGAGAGAGGAGAGGCAGGAAATGAGAGAGAGAGAGGTCTTCCATCTGCTGGTTCACTCCCAAGATGGCCGCCACTGCCAGAGCTGCACTGATCCAAAGCCAGGAGCTTCATATGGGTCTCCCACATGGGTGCAGGGGACCAAGGAATTGGGTCATCTTCTCCTGCTTCCCAGGGCATAGCATAGAGCTGGATCGGAAGTGGAGCACCTGGGTCTCAAACCAGTACCCATATGGGATGCCGGTGCCACAGGTGGTGGCTTTACCCACTATGCCACAGCACTGGGCCCACTACCTAATTTTAAACTATTTATTATGTGTATATTTTATGCATGTGTGTGATTTAACACATTTGATCTTTATTTAAATGACTTAGTATTTAATTTCTTATTTTTTTATTGACTTGATGCCTCCATTAATTTGTTTATTTCTTCCATATTCTTTGAAATTTTGTTTTCAGGGGCACTGCCCTCAGTTTGGAGAGCATAGTATGTAGCACATTGCTCAGTGAGTGGTGCCTGCTCTTTCCTACAACTTTACAATCATTTCATGTACTACCCCTCATGCAGCCTCTGATCCAGATACTTTTTGTGCTTGTTCGAGTACACAGAGACTGAGGCTGCTTAGATTATTCTTAACCTACAGGAGCTTCCATTATGGCTGTATTCTGAAAAAAATACCCAGTCAAGTAATAACCATCTTCTTATATGGTTCGACGAAAGAACTCAGCATGTATACAATGATGGTTTAATTATATCCAGAATTATCTGCCAAATCATTGATCAATACAGTACTTGAATATTTAAGAAGCTAAAAGGAAAAGCAGAGACTCTTCAAGAAAGCAAGTAAGTGAAATAATCATTAGGTGTTATTAAATCAATGACCATGGGGAACTCATTCTTCAAATAATAGCCATCGTTTCAGACAATATTGATTCATCCTCATAATAATCAAACTAGATGCAGAGGCAATGGCGAGTCCAGGAATAGATTAACAACAAATCACAGGCATCTCTTCATGCCTCAAAAGATAGGTAAGTGCTGAATGTTTACACTTCAATGGATAATCTGTTTTGCAAGTGGCTACAGAGGGAGCTGGACTTTGATATATCCTATCATGCATTTGTTTAATCATTCATGGTATAGTATCTGATGTTAATGTTTCATTGCTTACCTTCAGCTTTGAAAATTATTATCAGCTGAATCACAGACTGCTTCCATTCGAATGTGCAGCCTCTTTAGATATGCTCACTGCAGAAGCCATCTTTCCTACATTATTTATTTAAGCAAGATAAGGTAGAGTAATTACATTATCAGATATCTGTGTCGTATCTGGGCAATAAGGCACAATAATAATAGTATAAGACATCTTGGAAGGAAGGTATAATTACCACAAGGCAATTACACTCCTGGGGTTTACAGGATCCTGGATACTTGTCTTTCCTTATAATGCCCTAAGGATGTGATTATCTCAGGAACAGAGAGAGAAAGTGAGAAACTGTGAATAATGTTGTATTCTGCTATACAAAATTTATAGGAAAGGGCAAAAGTATATTTCATATGAGCATGTGATGTGACAGTTTAGAATATTTGAACAGCAGTTTCAGATGAGCTGAGCTATGCAAGGAAGTTAACATGTCTCTTCAGAAAACTAGTGGTCCACTTTAAGTCATTTTGAAATATCAGATTGGGCTCAGAGATGCATTAGGATTTTACCCTAGTTTCCAAGTTAAGAAAATTGTTGGGAGGAGCTCTCTATCCATTTCTAGCTGGCTACATATGTTGTGCTTTCCATTGCTTCAAAGCTCTAAAGAGAGCTCCTAAAGTTGGGAGTAGGCAAGCAGATTTCAATCAACAGTTGTTGCTGGATGACACCAAAAGGAGAAAAGAAGAGGTGCTTTTACGTGGGCAAGAGGCATGGTAGGGTGGGGAATAACACTATGCTCCTAAATCTGCAAATATGAAATAATTGAAATTCATTTATTTTATATATTAAGACATTCTTCACAGATCTAGAAAAAAGGATGCTGAAATTCATATGGAGAAGCAAGAGACCTCGAATAGCTAAAGCAATCTTGTACAACAAAAATAAAGCCAGAGGCATCACAATACCAGTTTTCAGGACATACTACAGGGCAGTTGTTATCAAAACAGCATGGTACTGGTACAGAAACAGAGGGATAGACCAATGGAACAGAATAGAAACACCAGAAATCAATCCAAACATCTACAGCCAGCTTATATTTGATCAAGGATCTAAAATCAGTTCCTGGAGCAAGGACAGTATATTCAATAAATGGTGCTGGGAAAACTGGATTTCCATGTGCAGACATGAAGCAAGATCCCTACCTTACACTTTACACAAAAATCCACTCAACATGGATTAAAGACCTAGATCTACAAACTGACACCATCAAATTATTAGAGAACATTGGAGAAACACAGCAAGATATCGGCACCGGCAAAGACTTCTTGGAAAAGACCTCAGAGGTACAGGCAGTCAAAGCCAAAATTAACTATTGGGATTGCATCAAATTGAGAAGTTTCTGTACTGCAAAAGACACAGTCAAGAAAGTGAAGAGGCAACCGACAGAATGGGAAAAAATATTTGCAAACTATGCTACAGATAAAGGATTAATAACCAGAATCTACAAAGAGATCAAGAAACTCCACAACAATAAAACAACCCGCTTAAGAGATGGGCCAATGACTTCAGCAGACAAATTTCAAAAAAGGAAATCCAAATGGCCAACAGGCACATGAAAAAATGTTCAAGATCACTAGCAACCAGGGAAATGCAAATAAAACCACAATGAGGATTCACCTCACCCTGGTTAGAATGGCTCACATACAGAAATCTACCAACAACAGATGCTGACGAGGATGTGAGGAAAAAGGGACACTAATCCACTGTTGGTGGGAATGCAAACTGGTTAAGCCTCTATGAAAGTCAGTCCGGAGATTCCTCAGAAACCTGAATATAACCCTACCGTTCGACCCAGCCATCCCACTCATTGGAATTTACCCAGAGGATATTAAATTGGCGAAAAAAAAAAAAAAAAAAAACACTGTCTGCACCTTAATGTTTATTGTAGTTCAATTCACAATAGCTAAGACCTGGAATCAACCCAAATGCCCATCAACATTAGAATGGATAAAGAAATTATGGGACATGTATTCTATAGAATATTATACAGCAGTAAAAACAATGAAATCCGGTCCTTTGCAACAAAATGGAGGAATCTGGAACACATCATGCTGAGTGAATTAAGCCAGTCCCAAAGGGACAAATATCATATGTTCTCCCTGATCGGTGACAACTAACCAACCACAAAAAAGGAAACCTGTTGAAGTGAAATGGACACTATGAGAAACAGTGACTTGATCAGCCCTTGTTCTGACTGTTGATATACAATTTGATACTTTATCCCTTTTAGTATTTTTTTCCTTGTTAATACTATTGGTTGAACTCTTTAATCAACACACATTTATTCTTAGGTGTTGAAATTTAACTAAAAAGTGATCCCTGTTAAATATAAGAGTGGGAACAAGAGAGGGAGGAGATGTACAATTTGGGACATGCTCAATCGGACTTGCCCCAAATGGTGGAGTTAGAAATGTGTCAGGGGATTCCAATACAATCCCATCAAGATTGCACGTACCAATGCCATCTCACTAGTCCAAGTGATCAATTTCAATTCACAATCGATCACACTGATAGATCTAAGAGTCAAAGGGATCACACAAACAAGACTAGTGTCTGCGAATACTAACTGATAGAATAAAAAAGGGAGAGAATGATCCAGCATTGGAGGAGGGATATTCAGCAGTCTCATTGAATGGCAGATGTCCTAAACAGCACTCTGGCCTCAGAATCAGCCCTGAAGGCACTCAGATCTGGCTGAAGAGCCCATGAGAGTATTTCAGGCATGGAAAGCCAAGACACTGGCAAAAAAAAAAAAAAAAAAAAAAAAAACAACAACACCACAACACCACCCTAAATGAAAGGTCTCTGCTATTGAGATCCCAGTAGAAAGAACGGGCCATCAAAGAAGGAGGTACCTTTCTCTGAAGGGAGGAGAGAACTTCCACTTTGACTATGACCTTGTCTAAATAAGACTGAATTCAGCAAACTCAAGAGGCTTCCATAGCCTTGGAAACTCAAGACTAGAGCCTAGGGAGATTTCTTTTCTTTTCTTTTCTTTTTTTTTTTTTTTTTTTGACTGGCAGAGTGGACAGTGAGAGAGAGAGACAGAGAGAAAGGTCTTCCTTTTTGCAGTTGGTTCACCCTCCAATGGCCGCTGCGGTTGGCGTGCTGCGGCTGGCACACCGCACTGATCCGAAGCCAGGAGCCAGGTGCTTATCCTGGTCTCATGCGGGTGTAGGGCCCAAGAACTTGGGCCATCTTCCACTGCACTCCTGGGCCATAGCAGAGAGTTGGCCTGGAAGAGGGGCAACTGGGACAGAATCTGGCGCTCTGACTGGACTAGAACCCAGTGTGCCGGCGCTGCAAGGCAGAGGATTAGCCTATTGAGACCCAGTGCTTGCCGCATAGGGAGATTTCTGACGCCATAAACAAGAGTGTCAAATTGTTAAGTCAACAACAGGAGTCACTGTGTACTTTCTCCTTATGTGGGATCTCTGTCCTTAATGTGTTGTCCAATGTGAATTAATGCTATAACTAGCACTGAAACAGTATTTTACACTTTGTGTTTCTGTGTGGGTGCAAACTGATGAAATCTTTACTTAATATATACTAAATCGATCTTCTGTATATAAAGATAATTGAAAGTGAATCTTGATGTGAATGGAATGGGAGAGGGAGCGGGAGATGGGAGGGTTGTGGGAGGGAGGGAAGTTATGGGGGGAAAAGCCATTGTAATCCATAAACTGTACTTTGGAAAATTATATTTACTAAATAAAAGTTTTAAAAAAAATGAATATCTTCTAGCCATTGCAAGGATAATATGATTCAGTTGTGATTAAGTAGTATTTCCAGACTGATGGAAAAACAGAGTGAAAAAAACCAAATATCTACCAACTGATAGTCACATTTCCATTTTGAAAGCTGCAGGAGACTTCAATGAAGTCCTTATAGCTAAAGCAAATCAAGGATTTTCTGAAGAATTGAAATTAAAAATTCTCTCAAACATCCTAAGGTGATTCCTGGAAAATTTCCTTCAAAGTTTGAGGTTAGAATGATGAGGTCAAAGAGAAATAACTGGAAACAATTTTTAAATTTTACCATGAAAATCATTTCAATCAGCCAAAGACAAAAATGATTAAATAAAAATAAGGAAGTTCAATTAATTATACAAGTTTTCAAAGTATATCAAACATCTGGATAGACAGAAGCATCAAGCTGTTGACAGATTATTTTATTCTGGAAACATGTTCTGTGACACCTAAACAATCTAACAAGGTCGTAAATGATTTTGAACACTATTTTTGTTTGGAGACATTTACAGAATTTCAATATCTAAAATCATATAAAATTCAGTAGTTTCATTAAATTTATTTTCTTTAGTGTCATCCAAATATGAATATCATATGGATTTGGTGTCCAGTAATACCACTCAGAATCATCTTTATCTATTATGTATAAAGCATGGGTTCTGGGAGTAGGGACGTCAGAAAGAAATTGGAGTGGAGGAACCATGAATGATGGAAAGTCATTAAATCTCTGTGATTGAGGAACTTCAGGTGTGATGAGATCTCATTTCAGGTGTAACATAATTCTGAACTAGCTGCTGAGAACACAGTAGAGGATGGGGTATTGTCTTTGCCCTAAGGAATTTTGCATCCTCTTTTCTTCTTTTATATGTTTGAGCTCTTACTCCATGGCAGGTTCTTTATATGAATAAATTCACTTAATTTTCACAAGAACTCTATGCAATAGTTGTTAGTATTATCTTCATTTCAGAGATAAAGAAATTAGGGACTGGCATTTTGCCAAGCAGTTAAGATGCTGATTAGGATGCCCAACATTCCAAATTCCAATACCTTGATTTGATTCCTAGTTCAGCTCCTAACTCCAAATTCCTGCTAATGCACATCTTGGGAGGCAGAAAAAGTGGCTCCACTGATTGGGTGGCTGCAACCAATGTGAGAGCCCTGAAATGAGTTTTAGGTTTCTGGCTTTATCCTTACCAGAGTCTGTTGCAAGCATTTGGGGAGTGAATCATGATGGCAGCTCTGTCTGTTTCTCTCTCTTTCTCTCACTCTCTCCAAATCTCTCTCTCTCTAAATAAATAAAGACAAAGAGTGTTGAAATAATGTGCCCAAGGTCATGCAACATGTACATAAATATGAATAATTTTATAGGAAGGCATGATGGTTAATTTTATATGTCAACTTAACTGATTTAAGGGATATCCATTTAGCTGGCAGACATATTTTCTGGGTGAGTGTGGGAGGGCATTTCCTGAAGAAGCTAGCATTGGAATTGGTAAACTAGGTAAACAAGATTTTACTTACCAATACTGGTGAGCATCATCTCATCTTTTGAGGAAGCATATAGAACAAAAACACAAAGGAAAAGGAAATTACCTTCTTTTCCTGGTACGGGATTTCCATCTTCCCATACTTTTGGACATTGACACCCTTCATTGTTAGGCCCTAGCACTTAAAGTGGGGCTTACACCGTTGATCAATTGCTATAATTTCATTCTCTCTTTCTCTTTCTCTCTCTCTGCCTCTGTCTCTCTATTCTATCAGCTCTGTTTCTCTGGAGAACCCTGACACTAATACAGAAGGAAGAACCACATTTTATAAACGAATAAATTATATTCTCTTCTATGACAAAGTAAAAAAAATGATAAGAGGAAAATATAGGGCAGATGTTGTGGCACAGCTTGGTTAAGCCACTGCTTGGAGTGCTCACCTTTCATATTGGAGTGCCTGGGACTGAGTCCTTCCTCTGCTTCCAATCTAGCTTCCTACTAATGCACACCCTGGGAGGCAGCTTTTGAATGCTCAAGTACTATGGTCCCTGCCACCCATCTAGAGAACTAGATGGAGTTTCTGGCTCATGGTTTTGTTCTGGCCCAGTTCTGGTTGTTGAAGGAATTTTGAGAGTGAATCAGTAGATGGAGAGTATCTCTCACACACTCTCTCTCTTTCCCTCCCTATCTGTCTCTCTCTCTCTCTTTCTCTTTCTCTCTCTGTCTGCTTTTCAAGCAAATAAAATGAATAAACTTAAAAATAAAAGGAAAATATTAAGTGCAGTTTTATTTCAGGTGATATTTCACTTAGTACAGTTTAATAATATCATTTATCGCATGGATAAATGGCTATGTGTGGTGACCCTATGTCACTACTTTGTGTCTGATGAGCGAATGTTGTAAAAGTAGAAAGTTCATTGTACATTGCCTAAATCCTCTGTAATGAGGATTGTTATGAAGTGGCAATCAGAAACCAGTAACAAATTCTGAGAACTTACAACCTAGACATCTCTGACAAAAGCATCATAGGTTGCATTTCTTGGACTATATTTTTAGCTGATGGATTTCTACATAAAAGAGTCAGATTTAAAGGTCAATAAAGAAGGGTGACAACATATGTGACTGTCATAGTAGAGGTAGTAGAAGCTATTTTTATTTTTACACATTAAATGAAGGATATATTTTACTGGGTATGAGATATATTAAATACAGTAAACAAGACTGGACAAAATCCATGAGTGTCTTTTTAAAATTTTACTTAAGTTACACAAGTTTCATGTATTTCATATATAAAAATTTAGGAACATAGCGAGATTTCCCACCCTACTTTCCTTCCTGCCCATATTCCAACCCATCTTCCACCTCCCTCTCTCATTCCCACACTTAGTTTTTACAAAGGTCCATTTTCACTTTACTTAATGATTGCAAAGTTAACCCTTTACTAGGGGTTCAAGAGATGGTATGAAGAAATAAACACTATTCCTCAACAGAAGAGACAAGGGCTATAAACAATCAGAGAATCTCAAAATGTCAATTTCACTTCTATACATTACGTTTTAGGTACTCTGTTACCTTGAATCATGGAAAACATGATATCTGTCTTTTTGGGACTGGCTTATTTCACTAAGTATAATGTTTTCCTGTTATATCCACCTTGTTCAAAAGACAGGACTTTTTTGTTTATTTTTACAGCTGAGTAATACTCTATAGTGTATATATCCCATAGTTTCTTTATCCACTCAATAGCTGATGGACATTTGGTTGATTCTGTGTCTTAGCTATTGTGGTGCAGTGAACATGAGGGTACAGATAAATATTTCATATGCTGATTTCTTTTGGTTTGGGTGAATTCTCATGAGTGGGATGGCTGAATCAGATGGTAGGTTTATATTCAGATTTCTGAGCTATCTCCATACTGTCTTCCACAGTGGCTGTGGCAACACCAGTTTGCATTTTTACCAATAGGGGAATTAGGGTACCTTTTTGCCCACATCTTCACCAGCATTTGTTGTTTGGTCATTTCTGTATGAAAGCCATTATAATTGGCATGAGGTGAAACCTCATTGTGGTTTTGATTTGCTTTTACCTGACGGCTACTGATCCTAAGCATTTTCTCTAGTGTCTACTGGACATTTGAATTTCTTCTTTTGAAAAATACCGGGCCGGCGCAGCGGTTCACTTGGCTAATCCTCCACCTGCTGCACCGGCACCCCGGCTTCTAGTCCTGGTTGGGACACCGGATTCTGTCCCAGTTGCTTCTCTTCCAGTCCAGCTCTCTGCTGTGGCCTGAGAAGGCGGTGGAGGATGGCCCAAGTGCTTGGGCCCTAAAACCCACATGGGAGACCAGGAAGAAGCACCTGGCTCCTGGCTTCGGATCGGTGCAGCGTGCCAGCCATAGCGGCCATTTCGGGGGGTGAACCAACAGAAAGAAAAAGGAAGACCTTTCTCTGTCTCTCTCTCACTGTCTAACTCTAACTGTCCAAAAAAAAAAAAAAATGCCTGTTCATATCCTTTGCCCATTTCTTAACTGGATTGTTGGTTTTGTTGTTGTTTAGTTTCTTGAGCTCTTTATAGATTCTGATGTTAACCCTGTATCAGTTGCATAGCTTGCAAATATTTTCTCCCATTCTGTTGATTGCCTATTCACTTACTTGAATGTTTCTTTTGCAATGTAGAAGCTTCTCAGCTTGATATAATCCCATTTGTCAATTTTGACTTTGATTGCCTGTGCGTCTGGGTACTTTTCCAAGAAATCTTTGCCTATGCCAATGTCTTACAGAGTTTCCCCAATGTTCTCTAGTAATTTCATTGTACTGAGTTGTAGATTTAGGTCTTTGATCAATTTTAAGTGGATTTTTGTATATGATGGAAGGTAGGGGTTTAGTTTCATACTTCTGAATGTGGAGATTCAGTTTTCCCACTTCTGTTTGTTGAAGAGACTGTCCTTGCTCCAGGGATTGATATTAGCTCATTTGTCAAAGATAAGTTGGTTGTAGATGCATGGGTTGATTCCTGGGGGTTCTATCAATTTCTGCGTTTTAAAGGAGAAAGAAGAAATAAGCAAAGAATTGGGGTGGAGGATATTTATAAAGGGGCAATTAGAGGCATGATTATGCTTCTGTTATGAGAGAATAGTTGCAAAAGACAATGACATATCAACAGCATTATTTGCTGAAGGAAGTGAAATAAAAATCCAAAATATGCCATAGTGATTGAGTAGAAACTGACAATTTAAACAAACAAAAAAATTCCAGGATTTTTCTGGGACTGAGTCCAGGCCTTTAATAGGTGCACAAGGCAGACTCAAAGAAAAGGTTATGCTTCCTATCAAGTAACAAATATCAAGTAACAAAATCCTCCAGGATTTGACTCTCCCAGATTATTGAATGAACAAATATATTTATTTTTTGACAGGCAGAGTTAGACAGTGAGAGAGACAGAGAGGAAGGTCTTCTTCCTTCCATTGGTTCACCCTCACAAATGGCAGCTACGGCAGGCGTGCTGCACCCACCCATCCGAAGCCAGGAGCCAGGTGCTTCCTCCTGGTCTCCCATGCAGATGCAGGGCCCAAGTACTTGGGCCATCTTCCACCACCTTCTCGGGCCACAGCAGAGAGCTGGACTGGAAGAGGAGCAACTGGGACAGAATTCAGTGCCCCAACAGGGACTAGAACCCAGGGTGCTGGTGCCACAGGCAGAGGATTAGCCAAGTGAGCTGTGGTGCCGGCCTGAATGAACAAAATGTAATATAAATCCACATCATAATATTTTTACAAGCTTAATTTCTTCAAAAGGAGTATTCTGAGTGAAAAATTTAATGTTCTCTTCTCTTTCAGATTCCAGTGAGAGATCATTTATCTTATTACATGCTCATATACATTACCAGACACAGTAGGATATTCAATAGGCTGTATTCAGAACAAAAAATATGATATTGTTAAGCCCTAATAAGAAAAATGTCATCCAAAAATATATACTAAAACTCAAAATGTATAAGGCAAAGTGCTAAATTTTATGAAAAATACAAAGATACTTGTTTATAAGGTGTATTTCCTGCTTACTCTTACAATGGTCTCACCTTCACAGAAATGATCACTTTCCACCTGCCTATATTGCTTGGCCCTAGTTTTTGACCACAGTGCTCTAAAGAGATAAGACCAGAGTTAAATTTCACCAAAATTTCAGGCTACGTAAACGCTTCACTCTTTCCATATGTATAATCTTCATATTTTGAGAATTCTTAAATTTTCTTACTTTCTTGCCAGTTCATTGATAAATAATCCATTTAATATTTTCAGTTATTACGAGAGTTCTGCAAATTATTTGGTCAACTTTTTTATGTTAAACAGGAACTTATGCTAATACTTTTAAATTTCACTGACATTTGTTATTTGGGGTTCTCAAACACAGCAGACCCATAGAATGGCAAATGTCCTAACAGCACTCTGGCCTCATAATCAGCCCTTAAGGCATGCAGATCTGGCTGAAATGCTCATGAGAGTATTTCAGGCATGGAAAGCCAAGACACTCTGGGGAAAAAAAAAAAAAAAACCTAAATGAAAGATCTCCAAGAGTGAGATCCCAGTGGAAAGAATGGGTCATCAAAGAAGGAGGTACCTTTCTCTGAAGGGAGGAGAGAACTTCCACTTTGACCATGGCCTTGTCTAAATAGGATCAGAGTTGGTGAACTCAAAAGGCTTCCATAGCCTTGGCAGCTCATGACAAGAGCCTAGGGTGATTACTGATGCCATAAACAAGAGTGTCAATTTGTTAAGTCAACAACAGGAGTCACTGTGCACTTACTCCTCATGTAGGATCTTTGTCCTTAGTGTGCTGTACATTGAGATTTAATGCTATAACTAGTACTCAAACAGTATTTTTCACTTTATGTTTCTGTGTGGGAGCAAACTGTTGAAATCTTTACTTAATGTATGCTAAACTGATCTTCTGTATATAAAGAGAATTGAAAATGAATCTTGACATGAATGGAAGGGGAGAGGGAGTGGATAAGGGGAGGGTTGCGGGTTGCAGGGACGTTATGGGGGGGAAGTCATTGTAATCAATATTCTGTACTTTGGAAATTTATATTCATTAAATAAAAGTTTTAAAAAAAGTAAACTCATTTCACATCTCTTTGAAAATCAGTCTACATATTGACCTATCTATCTATCTAAACAACCTATCTGTTTATTTACCTAGCAATTAATTCTATAACCATGATCATGAGATAAAAGGGCAAAGAAAATTCTAAATTAACCTAAATTAAGTTTAAAACCAAACTAACGGAATTTTAGAACAAATATTTTTATGTAAATTGAATTAACTCTTTTGGAATGTAATATATTTTCTAAAGACTTAAGATAATTAAGAATATAAATACAGGAATAATATGGGGACAATCATCAAGGAACAGAAATTTCAAATAAATATCTGGGTTTAATAAAAGACCCAAAGCATATACTAAAATCAGCTAATACACTCCCTCTCTCAAGTATACCATGATAAATAATAAGAGTTAAATACTGAAGTTAATTTCTGTTGTTTGTGTTGTTTTTAGCCATTCTGCATCAGTTCTGTCCTTTTCATCACAAGAAGGAGCCATTAGGAATTAAGAAATTTGTCAGAAGCTAGATGGACTTCTGAAAACACAGTCCAACCCCAGGTTACTTCTGGGACATTATTTCTTAAGAATCAAGAATCTGAACACATTCACTGTATCTTTGGAGGAGAGGATAGGATTTGTATCCAACCGTACTTCTTCATCACCTCTGGGAAACAATGGAGGAGAGGAGAAAGTCACAGGAATCATCTCACTTTGATACAAACATCAAGGTGAATTGCCAGTTGTCATTCCTCTAAAGTTGGGATACTTTAATATTTCTATTACTTGTATTAACATTTGGATTACTGCATTGATTAACTCTTTTAGTTTATGTATCTTTTCTTTGTACTTTATTAAATATAAGTGCAAACCATTGGTGTGGAGTGTTAAAGCTTTCACTTTAAATGTACTATCTAAAGATTAGAAATTTTATGGGCTTAATGCAAAATTTAAGTAAGTTCCCAGAAAGTTCCCATGATGACTTTGAATCCAACGCCCCACTGAAATACTTATTTTAAAATGTGTATATTGACATTGAAGTGTTAAAAAATGTTGAGCACTTATGAGTTTAAGAAAGATCAGATATTGGTTAAATCTACCCATATATAGTGTTACAGTGTGTACGCAATGGAAGTATTTCTCTACCAGAATAAAAGCCTTACAGAATTACAGATGCATTACCGATGAGCCACCATACCTTCCTCAGCATGGGTTGCAATGTGATTCAAGTGAGAAGGACTCCCACAGCCAGTGAAGTCATTGTGTACCTGGTAGGACTCTATCAAAAATCTGTAGATTTCTGGGGCTTTTACTCCATCTTTCTTGCTCATGCCTAAAATTCTTATAAATTTGAATCTGTGTTCAATTGTCTTTGGGAATAATTGTATTCTGAATCTGTATGAGTTTCTTTATACCTTAGAATAAATCAAATGTCCACAAGCAACTTTCATAACAAAGAAAGATGAAGAACTTGCTCAGGAGCCTCAGGATTGAGGAAAATAAACCAGGATGGGAGGAAATGAAGGCAGAAGCTTAAGACCAAGGCTTCCACATTAAGATGAGTGGTCCTCCTGGGCTCTGCTTCGTAATCACCTGGAGATTTGAACTAGAAATTTAACAAATACTGCTGTCTGGACCCCTTCTCTATCCTGAAAGTAATTAATGTGCCACAGAGATGCTCTAATGCCTCACTGGCACGAGGGTCACTGATTTACATACAGAATCCTGGGCTTCTCCTGAGTTAAGTTGAATAATTTGGCAATCATTCCCACTCCATGTGGTAAACTTCATCTATAATCTTCTATCCATTTAATAAATATTTTATGTAAAACAAATTTGATGCAGTTCATCTGAGCAAAAATTACCTTTTCACAAACAATGCCACTCAGCACACACACAGCAAAGCTGATGAAAGCACAAAGAATGGGAACATCACCAAATGTATGCATGACTGACACTGAAGGGGAAGGGACCAGCTGATGGAATTCCGCAATAGGAAATCCAGCATGTTTTTTTTTTTCTTTCTTACAAATACTCAAAGTTGAGGAGGAAGACACTGAAAATGAAAGTTCTTGCATCCTCCAACATATGTCTATGACAAACATTGGAGATTTTTGGTTGCTTTGGAAGCGAAGGAGGAAAAAAGGAAACAGAGAGTTAAGAAATCTGACAACATGGCTATAAAGATGGCAGATGCTCAATAACACATCTCTAAGAATATTCATTAAATCAAAGTTAATGTTTTAACAGGTAAAACGGTTCTCATTACACTCTTAACAAAAGTCTCCTCCTTAAAGGGAGTAAAACCGTTTTCATCTTCCCAAGTCTTCAGGGGGTGTTCTGTTATCAGAAATAATTCTTCTAATTCAGCTACTCCACAGAGAAATATAAAATTCCAAAGCAGTGCTTTATTTTTTACAAATGCTTTTTTTCCCTCAAAGAATGTGTTTTTACTCATTAAAGACAGTAGTATGGTGCAAATGCAGTTAGAAGCTTCTCAGAATGGTCTGTTATTATTAAGCATTGTCTATAATTAATATCAATTAGAATCTATTAAATTTAATAGACTTTGAGTTATTGAGTTTAATTCAATTTCAATAAATTTCAATTAAGTCCAATTTGTTTCTATTACTTTTATTAATTCCAGTCACTATCAATTACCTTCAATTAATTTAATTTACTGGCAATATATGTTCAGGTAATTCTCTATTACTTTCAATTAGTTTCTACTCATTTCAATGGGCTTCCTTAGGTGCTAACTGATTTCATAAAAACAAATGTGCAGCTCTGATATAGTTTCTACAGTACAGAACAGTCATACAAACTAATTAGCTTTGCATTCAAACTTACAATTACTTACTAATTAGACCACTACACAATCCACACACAATATGCACTCTCCTCTATCCATTTTCTCCCTGAGTTAATATATTTGCAGAGTCTGGAATTTGAAAAGAGATGTCAGAACTTTCAACCGATTCAGAGATCTATTACAATTGCTTTGTTTCTAACCTTGCTAGAGATGGAAGTAATATAGGTAAAGTCGAGTGTGTTTAAGATTACATTAAGACTTCCCACAGTAAGTTTAATGTTTGATGGAAGGGGATGGATATATACTAAAACCATGGCATGCACTATATGAATCCAATGCTTCACACAGGGTAAATATTCAACAAACATGAATATTTTCTCAGGCTGTCAGTAAAGTCAATGTTGAAGTGAAGAAGCAGGATATCACAACAAATTTGGGGTCCTACCATTCCATTCCACATGCTTCTTCTCTGTGGGAAAGGGAGGAGGAAGGGTTGGGGCCTGGGTGGTAGGATAGAAATATCACTATGTTCCTACATCTGTATATATGAAATACATGAAATTTATATACTTCAAATAAATTAGAAAAATAAATCAACATACAAATTTATCAAATATAAAATTAACAAATATACATGATAGAGGGAAAATCAGAGATCACCTAATATTCATTCTGTTATTGAAGCTTTGGGTCAATAATTGATATAATGTATATATTACATTATTTATTCTGTAAATATAAACCTTACTTGTTCTACCAGAGAGTATTTGCATTTTTAAAAATATCAACATACAGCTTTTCTATGTAGTTCTAAGATCATTCTGTCTTAGCACATTTACTAAAATCCCTATGAAGAAACACTGTGCATTTTGTTATCTGTATTGAAAAAGTCATATGAGGTGAAATGGTTTACTCAATATTAGATAAGCAGGAAATATTAAAGGTTAGAGAGAAAGAAGTTGTAATGAGGAAAAAAATCTAGACTCTGGATTTTTAGGGTGCCCCTGTAGGAACTGAGAGAATTCTGTAGGTAAACACATCGTGTTCACTCAGCCCTAACATAAGAAATAGTGCACCTTTCATTAGTTCAAGTTATGCATGGGAAAGAGACATACAATGAGTGACTCACCTACAGGGCCTTCTGCTCTCCTCCACTCAAAGTTCCCTTAGAAAAGCATCAATGTATAAAAAGTGGTGATGGAATGTGTGACAGCTGGGTAAAGAAGTGAATGGATGGGACACAACACCTCACCAGGGGGCTGATTGCCCACTGCCTGAGGAGGGTCTGACTTGAGCAGGGTTCTTTGGCAGCAGAGAACAAGAAACTTGGATCACTCCCAACTCATCCCTGACAGAAAACTCAATGAGAGAAAATAGGGCAGGAATTCAAGGCTGAATCCAAATTGTATGGCCAGAGCCCTTCTAGTAAGATATGGGAGATCCTGGGCAGGAAACCAGGGACTTTAATATCAAAGGGAAAATTGGCTAGAGGAAATAATAGAGCCATTGGAAATGAAACTGTAGGAATCTCAGCATGAGACCAATTCACTGGACCACCCTTCCCACAGTGGCTTGCTGACAGCAAAAAAGAGGATACAAGGAAAGGTGTGGACCATCAATAAAGCCACATATTTTACAAATGGAGACAGGGACAGTTTATAGTAACTTCATCATTTGATATTCTATTTCTCTAGACCTATGATGATTTAACATAATAATAATCTCTATAAATGCTAAATGGGTATTTCTATTACTCTGCAGGACAAATTCTTTCCCTGCCACGTACCTGCTTTTTGCACTTCACACACTTTGCTCTGTTCTTTCCTACACTAGATATCCCCTCACCATCCTTCAAACTCACCACCTATCTTAATACATTTTATCCTCTATGGCCTGCTAAAATCAAATGATAAGTCTTTCAAGAAGTCTTCTTCATTGATATCAGTAAGCATCAATTCAAACATCTTTAGTATTGAGTTCCCAGCATATGTCAGGCATTGAGAATGAAACCATTCCTTTTCCCCTAGTAATGAAATAGTGAGGTCCTGGGGAATTCTTCCACCCACTGACCTACAAACACTGTTTCTTTTTCAGACCTGTCATAGATCTCAAAGGATATGTCACCCCATTTGACATTTATAATTCGAATATTTGTACAGTATTTCACATTTAAAAAGTGTTTCATGTACCATGTCTTTAAAATCATACACTTAGGTGTTTCTCTAAATATACTCTGCGAATAGGCTCTCCAGTTAGGCATTGAAAATAGAAGCTATGGTCCTTCTTTTTCTTTTTACTTCAGAATATATAACATCTAGAAGATAATTAATATGGGCTTTTTGTGTGTTGTTGTTAGCTGAATTGGGTAGTCTAGAAGAATGGATCAAAATTCATGTTTGAATTAATTTAATATTTTATAAATTATCTAGAATGTATAAGGCACTGTGCAAATGCTTTGATCACATGGAAAGTAAGGTTTTTCAAACCAACATGATATTACAACTCACAGGGTAAAGAAGTGGCAAGGTTTCCAGTTCACTCCAAACATTTTTCAAGAACATTGGCAGTCCAAATGTATCTATCTATCTATCATCTAATAATTCTTTTCCTGAGACTACTGCCATTTCATGTACCAATCTCTATTATACTTTATATTTGTTTTAATTATTTCATGAGTATTACACTTCTTAGCTAGCAGGCTCTTCAAAGACCACCTTTTCTTTGTTTTCCTCCTTCCCTTCCCTGTCCATGATGATACTAGTATCAATACATATTAGCTTACTTATCTTGACACACTTCTTGGAGGGTACATCCAAATTGCATTCATGATACTTACTTTAGCACACTTGCTTCAAATCACCCATATCCACCAACACCTTAAGAAACTTACAATGAGGACAGACATTTGGCTTAGGGTTTAAGACACCCGCATCTCACATCAGAGGGCCTGAGTTTGATTCCGGGCTCTGGCTCCTGACTCCTGACTCCAGCACCCTGCTAATACAGGCTCTGTAAGTTAATAGTTATGACTCAAGTAATTGGACTCCTTTCACCCACATGGGAGACCTAGGCCAATCTCAGGAAATTATTTGGGGAGACTTATTTTTATTTATTTGGAAGGCAGAGTCACAGAGAGAGGAGGAAGAGGTCTATCTGCTGGTTCAATCCTCAATTG
Organism: Oryctolagus cuniculus; assembly: GCF_964237555.1. NCBI lineage: Eukaryota > Metazoa > Chordata > Mammalia > Lagomorpha > Leporidae > Oryctolagus > Oryctolagus cuniculus. Next base: position 33,172,103 of record NC_091441.1, on the reverse strand, counting down.
CTGCTACAGCTGGGACAGGGCCAGGCTGAAGTCAGGAGCCCAGAGTTTCTTCCAAGTCTCCCACACGGGTGCAGGAGCCCAAACTGGCAATCTGTTGCTGCTTTCCCAGGCACACTAGCAGGGAGCTGGATCTTAAATGGAGCAGCCAGGTCTGGAACTGCTACTGATATTGGATGCTGGTGTAGCAAGCAGAGGCCTAACCCACAATGCCACAACATGAGCCCTCAAATAAATTTTTTTACAAGAAGGAACGATACTAACAATGTTATGCTACAGAACCAGCAGGTTAGCAATGATTTCAAATGCTGTTGGACGGTGGATTTCCCAGTGTAATAACAAGAGGCAGTGTTATAAAAGCTGTTATGTTATTCCCAACTATTCATTTTATTTCTATATATGTTTTGTTTGTTATTTTCAAAGGTACCAGTTCGTATGGGTCTACAATGATAGTGGATTCTTTCTTCTAACAGTGAAAAGAATTTTTCATGAATTAGGAGAGTCAAACTGTAGGAGGATTCTTTATGTAAACAAACACAGTTCTGGTAAATAATGATGAACCAATATGACACTCATCTTAGGCTGATACTGGAACTAAGTGAAGTATAATGGTGACTTGTAAAGCTTTTGAAGCTGGAGAGATCTTTCTCCTTCACAACACTCCCACCTTGCTTTCCTTGAGAAATGCAAGGTGGTACCCACAATGTGAAGTCATGAAATCAAGCCTGAGAAGTGAGGAACCAGAGATGCTGATACATTACAGCTCCTAGGCCAAGGGTTCAGCTACTTCAAGATTAGAAATCTGAGCTTTGCAGAGTTGGCTGCCCATGGATAATTATATTCTGTTAGTCTTTGGTATTCAGTTTGTGTTTATAGTTTTTTCCTCTTCCTAACACTGGAGCTCATCTTAACTGTAATCATAGCAACACAGAAAGGGTGTGTGTTTCTGCTTGTCTATTGTATTGAAGCTGAGGCAGTCTTCCTGAAGAATGTTCTAGAAGATGGCAGCAGAAATCACAATGAAGGGTCCCCTGGGAGAACATAGAGCAAAAACAAGAAGCTTGGGCTATTTATTCAAGGAATCTAGGCTGCTACTGATCAAACACTAGAGAAGACTATGCATGTTTAATATGGGGGATTTCTATTTATGGAGCGTTCTGCTGCCTTTTAAACAAAATGAGATCAAGTATGATATAAAATGGACTATAGAAGCATAGCAGGCTGTTAAACTTTTACAATTCATTTTTGAGTGTATGGAAATCTTGAGGAGGTAGCTTAGTGTAGCAGGCTTTCAGCTGGCCTTCCTCCCCTCTGGCTGTCTTCCCTATAGTGTTTTCAGCAAACAATTGGCAAACTCTTCTCTAATAACAGGGCTTCTGTCTTGTCACTGCCAACATTATAAACTTTCATTTGCCTGTTTCTTACCGCTTCACTTTTTTTTGCTTTGATTTTGCATTTTTATCTATTAATATAGAGATAACAGATTTCGCACATTACATAGATGTGATTCCAAGAATACAATGATACTTTTTTCTACCAGCATCTCTTCCTTCCTTTCTTAATTTTTTGCAATAACATGCTTTCCATTTACTTTACAATCACAGGCTCAGTGGTCTTCTAAACAAAGAGCTTGACAAGTAAAAGGTAGATAGACCACTGATCTGCAGGAGTATAGAGAAGGGTTATAGACAACAGTGAAATTACAGGATGTCAGTTAGCTTCATATACACTAAAGTTTTTTTTATTGCATATAATAGCTAAAACCAATCAGAGAAAACATATGACATTTGTTTTTTGGGGTTTGGCTTATTTCACTATTTCACTAAGCATAATGTTTCCAGTTGCAGCCATTTGCTTGCAAAAGACAGGATTTTATTCTTTATTTATGAATGAGTATTATTCAATCTTGTATATGTACCATTTTTTCATTTCCACTGAATCCAAATGACTCTTATTTTTTCTGCCCACAAGTTCTGAACATTACAAACAAGTGAAACTTATGATTTGCTAAACTTTCAAAAATCTGAATGTTTAGTCCAATGGTATAGAGCAAAAATTTCAAAATCATGCCAAATCTGCTTTCTACCACTCCATACTTTGTATGGTTTTATTTCTAATGATCATGTCTAAAAACCCTGCATAGATGATTCTTTCTTTTTCAGAGTGTTTGTGACACAATCAACTCCATAGCTTAAGAACCCCTCAGATAACTCAATAAAACACCATCCCATTGATTCAAAAATACCTCAGAAACCTCAAAGTCTCTGATACTCTCAGAAGAATAATTGACCAAGAGACAAATGAAGGTACGTTTTAACTACTTGTGGTAAGAATTCAGATCAATGCTAACAAAACAACTGAATGTGTACATGTAATTCAGTATCTTCTGGTAAACTAAGAAGAGAACAGTATTGTGTGTGGACAGCAGAAAATCTACCTAGGGCCTTGGAGAAGATCTGTCTAACCCTTTGGGCCCTCATGTATACATAAAAAGAAGTTGAACTTCATTGTACTTGTTTTTCTTTTAATTCCCAATATTCTGTGATTTTATGGTGTGCTGGTTCTTCTATGTTCTTCAACCCACTGCTGTCAGAGGCATTTGCTAAATTCTTTGCAAGTTTACCAACTCCATTACCATGCCTGCCTAACCCACCTATTTTGGGTTAGGTTTGCCCAATAAGAGGCCTCAGCAGGAGCTTAGAGGAAGTACGGAAAAATAGGATGCGTTCTGTTTTGCCTGTTCTCTGCTTTACCTGGAATATGTTTTCTGGTAGTAGTGAAGACCCTAGACAACTACAGCTACCATCAGGCTGCATGTCTTGCACAATTCCACTAATCACAGGGTGCTATAATCATTAGTTGTCTCCCTTGCTCCTTCAGATTCACGCTTGGCAATGGCTTCCCAATTAGCAAATCTGTGGCACAACAATATTCCTTAACTCAAAGACCAGTCAATTCACTCAACTTTTTCCAAATCTTTGTAAGTTATCTCTTCATTATAGTTAATTTGTATGAGTTAACTAAGTTGGACTTTTGTTTCTTTCTTAGTCTTCAACTTATACATACAACTAGATGTTTTATAGGAAAACAATTAAAGCACTATGTTTTTAATTATTTAAATGGAATAATAGAGTTTAATTTCTTCCCCAAATAAGGATTGCATCACTGAACTATGCAGGTATCAGAGACCATTTCTTCCTTTTCTTTCCCTGGCATCCAGATAGATCTGTGCAACAAAGAAGCTTGTTGGGGTGGGAATGGAACACAAAACATTAAGCAATATATTTTCAAGATATAAAGGATGCTTATAATATTATTTGCTGATACTTCTATAAAAGTTGAAATGTTTGTTTTCTGTTGATGCTGTATTAAATTACTACAAACTGGCATCTTAAACAACTATACATTTATTATGTGAGAGTTCTAGAGGTAGGAAGTCTGAAGAAGTTTTACTTGGTTGAAATAAAGTAATGGCCAGTACCGTGGCTCACTAGGCTAGTCCTCCGCCTTCGGCGCCAGCACTCCAAGTTCTAGTCCCGGTTGGAGCGGCAGATTCTGTCCCAGTTGCTCCTCTTCCAGTCCAGCTCTCTGCTGTGGCCCAGGAAGCCTGTGGAGGATAGCCCAAGTGCTTGGACCCTGCACCTGCATGGGAGACCAGGAGGAAGCACCTGGCTCCTGGCTTCGGATCAGTGCAGCGCGCGGCTGCAATGCGCTGGCTGTAGCGGCCACTTGGGGGGTGAACCAATGGAAAAAGGAAGACCTTTCTCTCTGTCTCTTTCTCACTGTCTAACTCTGCCTGTCAAAAAAAGAAAAAAAAAGAAATTAAGTATTGACAGGATGATATTCCCTCTTCTACCTTCAGGGGACAGCCCCATTTCTTTGCCTTTTCCAACTTCTTCCATTTTTTAAAGATTTTATTTATTTATTTGAAAGACAGAGTTACAAAGAGGAAGAGGCAGAGGGAAAGAGAGAGAGGTCTTCCACCTCCTAGTTCATTCCCCAAATGGCCACAATGGCCAGAGCTGGGCCAATCTCAAGCCAGGAGCATCCTTGGGATCTCCCACGCGGGTGCAGGGGTCCAAGGACTTGAGCCATTTTCTACTGATTTTTCAGGTTATAACAGAGAGCCAGGTCAGAAGTGGAGCAGCCAGGACTGAAACCAGCCCAACTATGGGATGCTGGCACTGCAGGCGGTGGCTCTACCTGCTATGCCACAGAGGCAACCCCCTTTTCCAGTTTCTAGAGCTACATTCCCACTTATATTCCTTGGTGTGTGGTCCAATTCTCTATCTTTAAGCTAGCTCCGTAGCATCTTGATTCATTAGTCATATGGCCTTCTAGTTTGACAAAATTTCCTTTTCCATCCTTTTATAAGAAAACTTGTAATTACAGGTAGGACCACCCAATAATATGCCTCTCCCCAAACCCTTATATCAATCATGCCTGTGAAGGTTCTTTTTGAGAGAAGGTTCTTTTTTGAGAGAGACAGAGAGAAAGGTCTTCCTTTACCGTTAGTTCACCCTCCAATGGCCGCTGCAGCCGGTGCGCTGGGGCCGGCGCACCGTGCTGATCCGAAGCTGGGAGCCAGGTGCTTATCCTGGTCTCCCAGGCGGGTGCAGGGCCCAAGCACTTGGGCCATCCTCCACTGCACTCCCGTGCCACAGCAGAGAGCTGGCCTGGAAGAGGGGCAACCGGGACAGAATCCGGTGCCCTGACTGGGATGAGAACCTGGTGTGCTGGCGCCGCAAGGAGGAGGATTAGCCTATTGAGCTGACTACAGATTTTGTGTCTTGTAATTCACCAGAATTTGTGAGCCAATTTCTTTTAGTAAGTTCCCTCCCTTCCCCTCTCAGAGTGTGTGTGTGTGTGTGTGTGTGTGTGCATGCACCCACACATGCATTGGTTTTGTTTCTCTGTAAAATCCAGGTAACCTTAGTTCTTTGTAATAAACACAGTTGACCTTTTAACCTGTTATTTGAGTTCTACCCATTGCTTGATGTGTATAAGACTGGTATCACAGTCTAGACAAAGAAAGGTCAAAATTATGAATATTGTAGAAATATATAGAACAGATGGAACAAAAGTATGAGAAACAATGTCAGTAGCTGAAATATAAATTCCAGTAAAGCATATACAAGAAGCCTCTGTGAAGGCTTCAGAATAAATGTGTTCAGAGGTTTTCTGGCTTGTATAATGAATATTATAGTGTTAAGATTAATTGGATAAACTAAATGGCAAGTTATCTATAAAATCTTCTTATGTCCAACTGACTGAAACAATAGGACACTAGCATTAGAAAACAAAAAATAAAAAACTCACATTTATTTAATAGAATTTTTCTATCATTTTTTAAAATTTAGGATTTGCATATCAAATGATATCTAAATGTGTACATGACCAACTCAAATTGACATGGTGAAGTCAGTTTTCCATTTCTACTCTGTGTGAGCTTCATCTTTGATTTCAATCTTTCATCAGTGGTACATTCTAAGTTAATCACTGCTCTCACCAATTAGTTTCTTATTTTTTTAAGATTTATTTATTTACTCGAATATCAAAGTTAAACAGAGAGAGGAGAGGCAGAGAGAGAGAGAGAGAGAGGTCTTCCATCCGATGGTTCACTCCCCAGATGGCCACAATGAACTTGGGCCATCCTCCACTGCTATCCCAGGCCATAGCAGAGAGCTGGACTGGAAGTGAAGCAGCTGGGTCTCAAATCAGTGCCCTTTAGGGACACTGGTGCTTCAGGCCAGGGTGTTAACCTACTGCACCACAGTGTTGGCCCCTCACCAATTAGTTTCTAACTTGGTTACCAAACCTAGGAGAACACCAAAATTAGCCAAGCAGCTTTTTAAATTCTTCAGTTGGTAGACAGAATTCTAAAGATATTTTTCCAATGTTCCTATCCTCTGGTTATTCAAAAATTCATTGAGGTAATACGGTAAGGGAACTCCAGATATGCAAACAACTGATCATAAAATATAATATCCTGTTTTTTTCTGGTAGCCCCAACATAATTTTTTTAAATTTTTTCTTTATTTGGAAGGCAGAATTACACACAGAGAGAGAAAGAGACACAGAGAGAGATAGAATCTATCCACTGGTTCACTTTGCAAATGGCTTCAAAGACCAGAGCTAGGCCAGGCTGAAGCCAGGAGTTAGGAGCTTCCTCAGGTATCCCATGTCAGTTCAGGGTCCCAAGTACTTGGGCCATCCTCCACTGATTTCCCAAGTGCATTAGCAAGAAGCTGGATAGGAAATGGAAAAGCCAGGACATGAACCAGCATCCATATGGGATGATGGAATTGCAGCAGACAGCTTAACCCATATGCCACAACTCTTATCCCCTCAATATGACTTTATAAGCCTAAAACATAAAGTAAGAGGGTAAAAGAGTTTAAACAAAAGAGGAAGAGTGTAAGAGATGTGCAGCAGAAGGAAATGTCAGAATTATCTGAGAAAAAATAAAGAGGTTGTATGCCACTGCTGACTTTGAATTTGGAAAGGACCTTAAACCAGGAATAAAGGAATGTGAACAACATCTAGAACTTCAAATGACCTCCTGACAACAATTAGCAGGGAAATGAGGGCTTCAGGAGCTCAGTCCTACAATCATATGGAACTGAATATTCCATCAACCTAAATGAGCTTGGAAGTGTACTTTTCCAGAGTCTCCTAATAATAGCACAGTCAGTTCCAAACTTGATTTCAGCCTCATGAAATCCAGACCGGAGAATTCAGCTGTACCTGTGCATACCTACAGAACCATGAGGTAAAAAATCTGTGTTGTTTTAAGCCTCCAAGTTTATAGCAATTTGTTAAAGCAGCATTATAAAACTAATAGCTTGTGCCTTTCTAGAAGTCTGTATTTTGTAAAAATCCATGATAAAACTTAAAAAATTAGTTTTAAGGATTGCTTGGGTATCAGGTTTGATTCAGTAGACACACTTAATCTCATACGAGCTATCAATAAATGAGAATAATTTAGGCTCTTACTCTGCCCAAGACCATACCCAGATACAGTACTGGAGGTAGCCATGATGAAGGATTGAGATAGCTTAACTTTTAAAAATATTATTTTTTATTTAAAAGAGAAGACTTAAGCAGCCTTTAAGGCACGTGGATCTGGCTGAAAAGCCCATGAGAGTATTACAGGCATGGAAAGCCAGGACACTCTGGAAAAAAAAAAAAAAAAAAACACAAACCCTACATGAAAGATCTCCGCGAGTGAGATCCCAGTGGAAAGAACAGGTCATCAAAGAAAGAGGTACCTTTCTCTGAAGGGAGGAGAGAACTTCCACTTTGACTACGACCTTGTCTAAATATGATCAGAGTTGGTGAACTCATAAGGCTTCCATAGCCTTGGCAACTCATGATAAGAGCCTAGGGTGATTACTGATGCCATAAACAAGAGTGTCAATTTGTTAAGTCAGCAACAGGAGTCACTGTGCACTTACTCCTCATGTAGGATCTCTGTCCTTAATGTGCTGTACATTGTGATTTAATGCTATAACTAGTACTCAAACAGTTTTTTTCACTTTGTGTTTCTATGTGGGTGCAAACTGTTGAAATCTTTACTTAATATATGCTAATTGATCTTCTGTATATAAAGAGAATAGAAAATGAATCTTGATGTGAATGGAAGGGGGGAGAGGGAAATGGGAGGGTTGTGGGTGGGAGGGAAGTTATGGGGGGGGGGGAAGCCATTGTAATCCATAAGCTGTACTTTGGAAATTTATATTCATTAAATAAAAGTTTAAAAAAAAAAGAGAGAAGATTTGAGCAAGTGAAACAATTGTCACAGATTATTTGGCTACACAGAAAACTTGCGAGGAAATTATGTGAAAACATTGAGATAAGTTGGCCTAGAAACAGCTTTAGGATTTGTAACAGGAGATGGAAATGTAAATGAAGGAAAAGAAGCATGCATGCTACAAACCAGAGCTAAAGGTGGCCTTCAGGCCTTTATCACATGTCCAATGGAGGCAAATGTCTCTTGATTCATATCCCTAGAGAAAGTACAACATCCAGTTTCTTTCCTGCAAATCATTGGTAGCTTGAAAATCTAACTAGAAAAGTATTATTTCTAATTGTTTCAATGTGTAGATGTACAGGAATGCTTGTTGGTGAGTGTGTGTGGTTTCCCATGGATAGATTCAAATTAGGCTGTTATTACTGGCCAGGTGGGTCAGGGTAGGAAAAGGAAGGAAAAATGGGTATGGTGTTTAACAGGCTATCATTATTGCTAATAAAATCTAATATGGAAAGCCTTTCATTTCTCTTTTGTTGTTAAATCAGACCAAAAGAAAACTAAGCCCATGCACAAGGAATAATTAATTTCTTTAAACAAAGTCTAATATTGATACATGATTTGGAAGCCAAGGAAGATGGTTGGAAACTTTAGTATTAAACGGAGAGAATTTTTATGGCTTACAAGTTGTGTTTTCAAACATTCTCAGGCAGAAAAAATTAATTTTTTAAAAAAGAGTTATTTTTGGCCTGCATTGTGACACAGTGAATTAAGTTGCTGCCTGTGATGCTGGTGTCCCATATGAGCACTGGTTGGACTTCTGCTTGCTCCACTTCCTATTCAACTTCCTGCTAATGCACCTGGGAACACAGCAGAAAATGTCCCAAGTCTATGGGAGCCCTGACATCTCATATCAGAGACCTAGATGGGCTCCTGGCTTTGGCCTGCCAGGCCATTGCAGCCATTTAGGGAGTGAACCAGCAGATAGAGTTTCTTTCTCTGTGCAGATTATAGAGATCTTGCGTGATTAATTAGAATAGGATGAGATGAATGTTAGGAACATATTTGAAACAATAGATCATCGGTGGGGAAAGAACTTGAAGAAAAATGGCATTAGGACTGCAATACTTCAAAGAGACATATCAAAATTTGTAAGAGCAAGAAGGAATGAGGACTAGTCATTTGGTCTAGCATTTAAAACACCCATGTCCTATATTAGAGTTCTTGAGTTCAATTCCCAACTCCAGCTCCTTACTACAGCTTTCTGCCAAGGCAGACCCTAGTAAGAAGCACTGATGGCTCAAGTAGTTAGGTCCCCTCAACTCACATAGACAGACTATCTGCATTGAGTTCCCAGCTACTAGCTGTTGCCCAGCCCAGTCCTGGCCCAGGGTTGGCTGTTGTGGGCATTCGAGAAGTGAACCAGTACAGAGGAATGTGCTGGCTATCTTTCTGCCTCGCGAGTAAATAAAATATAATTTATAAATTTTAAATGTTACATCAATTTCATATTTAAGGTACATTTTCAGTTTATCCAGTTTTTCTAACTTCAAAAGCACTAGTCAAGTTGAAGCAACCATCACCAATCCATCACATACTCAAACACAATACCAGTCCTCAAAGCCATTGTGCCCTTCATCAAACAATTTCCTAGTACCAGTCAAGAATAATATTTCAAAACTAAAGTTTTATTTCTTCTGAAATTTCTTCAAATGTTTCAGCTTTTCTTTTGCCAAATACTAAATCTTGTGTCACTTCCTTTTCTTCACATTTTCACTCCTGTAGCACTTGTCTTCTCTCACAACTGTCCCTATAGGCTCATCCCTTTGACCGACCACTTACCCTAGCCTCTTATCAAGCTAATTCCAACTCATTAACTAGTTGTTGTCCCTAGGTTCCTTCCTTAAAGAAGTTTTCCCTAATATTAATTTCCATCTAGATTAGACTAGTATACTCTTTACAGTTACCTGTGCCTTTTCTTTTGCCTCCTTATCACTGTTTTTAAGAATACATTTATTGGAGTAATTATTTAATATTTTTTTTCAAAACTCCCATACTCTGTTTACCATAATACAGCTAATGTGCCTGTTTAATAATGCGGTTCCTTCACCTACTCCATTGCCTGGCACACAAAGGCACTTAGTAAATATTCATGAATAAAAAAAGGAGGGAGTGAATTAACAAAAAAAAGATAGTAAGAAGAAAAGCAAAGCATTGTCAGCTAACCAAAGCATAGTCAAATTAAATACTATAAAGATGTGCAATTTGGGACATGCTCAAGCTGACTTACCTCAAACGGTAGAGTTAGAAACATACCAGGGGATTCCAATTCAATCCCTTCAAGGTGGCATGTACCAATGCCATCTCACTAGTCCCAGTGATCAATTTCTGTTCACAATTGATCTTAATGATAGGACTAAGAGCCAAGGGGATCACATAAACAAGAATAGTGTCTGCAAATACTAGCTGATAGAATAAAAAAGGGAGAGAACGATCCAACATGGGAAGTGAGATACACAGCAGACTCATAGAATGGCAGATGTCCTAAACAGCACTCTGGCCTCAGATTCAGCCCTTAAGGCATTCCGATCTGGCTGAAAAGCCCATGAGAGTATTTCAGGCATGGAAAGCCAAGACACTCTAGGGGAAAAAAAAAAAAAAACCTAAATGAAAGATCTCCACGAGTGAGATCCCAGTGGAAACAACAGGTCATCAAAGAAGGAGGTACCTTTCTCTGAAGGGAGGAGAGAACTTCCACTTTGACCATGGCCTTGTCTAAATATGATCAGAGTCAGTGAACTCAGGGGGCTTCCATAGCCTTGGCAACTCATGACTAGAGCCTAGGGTGATTACTGATGCCATAAACAAGAGTGTCAATTTGTTAAGTCAGCAATAGGAGTCACTGTGCACTTACTCCTCATGTAGGATCTTTGTCCTTATGTGCTGTACATTGAGATTTAATGCTATAACCAGTACTCAAACAGTTTTTTTCACTTTGTGTTTCTATATGGGTGCAAACTGTTGAAATCTTTACTTAATGTATGCTAAACTGATCTTCTGTATATAAAGAGAATCGAAAATGAATCTTGATATGAATGGAAGGGGGGAGGGAGTAGGAAAGGGGAGGGTTGTGGATGGGAGGGAATTTATGGTGGCGGGAGGAAGCCATTGTAATCCATAAGCTGTACTTTGGAAATTTATATTCATTAAATAAAAGTTTGAAAGCAAAAAAAAAATTACTATAGAAGTGGACACTGTCCTGTATGGTGCTCAGCTGATACTTAAGAAAATTTATTAGGAGATACAGATGATAAAACATTATTAAATGAAAAACCCTGGAGTAGAATCAACTTGCTTTCAAGTCTTCTTCCTCTCTACCAATCACCGAATTCATTTTTGAAAAATATATTAACTGACTTAGAAGATCCACTTAGACTGGATTACTATTCTTCAAGTGACCTTTCTATATGGGGCCTAAATCAGCATATTAAAGCTACAGGCCTTGATCTTGAGGGAACTTAGCTGTTTTCTTAGTTGGTATTGCAAACTTAGCTCTTAAGGAGAACCTTAATAAATTCAAAGACCCTGATAAGACTCAGCTCAAACTCAATGCCTCTATGCTTGTCTTATGGGACTGGAATTGGAGAAAAATCTTCACAGAGAAATATTTTAGAGGCTTGAGAACATCACTAAATTTAGATATATCTTTGTTAAAGGAATACAACTCAAGCATCTTTAGGTTGAGACATTAGGCTTAAAAATGAGTTTTTAAAAAGCTAAAAAATCCTCTTCAAGAAGTGAACAAACTAATCTTGTCATTAAGCAAAATGTATAAAAATTAAAATGCTAAAAACTTCCATTCGAAACCTGTAATTATATCATAATCTTCAAAATGTACGGAAGATATCACTCTGACACTGATTGAACAATGTTAGATAAAGTTGAAACCTTATATTTTATCACACTTTACATGTTATGAAATCATTTATAGACAAGCTAATTTAGCACTACAAATACCCCATGAAATAGGAGTTTACTTTGTTTTGCAGAACAGAAAATTAGAGGTAACATCAATGATGAAACTCAGGCAAGTCATACTACCTAGTCTTTCTATTTTACACTACTCAAGTTCTATTTCAGAGCCTCTTTGAGCATCTCTAAGGATTCAAAGAGATTAAAATAAATGGTAATATGAAACAAAACCACCATTCTCCATTTGCATACATTACACGTAATCCAGTTGAGGATTTCATATCCCTCACATTCAGAGTAGCCACACTAACTATAATATATGCCTTGGTGCACAAAAGTCTATTTACACTTACCTTACCTTGTGAACATGGAAGAGAATAATGAGCATTCTCTTAATTAGGAAGAATTCCCAAACTCCAGAGATATTGTGCTTTATTGATTCCAATTATAACTATCCTCAAAGATTGTGTTGACCACAATGTTTTCCAATGTTAAATATTAGGAAAATAGAGAAATATCATATGTTCTCCCTGATCGGCGACAACTAACTGAGCACCAAAGGGGAAACCTGTTGAAGTGAAATGGATACTATGAGAAACAGTGACTTGATCAGCTCTTGTCCTGACTGTTGATGTACAATGTAATACTTTATCCATTTTAGTATTTTTTTTTTTGTTCTAGTACTATTGGTTGAACTCTGTAATTAACACTCAATTTTTCTTAGGTGTTTAAATTTTAACTGAAAAGTGATCCCTGTTAGGAATTTGGAAAACATTATGCTGAGTGAAATAAGCCAGTCCCAAAGGGACAAATACCGCTTGTTCTCCCTGATTGGTGACAAATACCTGAACACCAAAAAGGAAACCTGTTAAAGTGAAATGAATACTATGAGAAACGGTGATTGGTCAGTCCTTGCCCTGACTGTTGATGAACAACTTAATACGTTATCCCTCTTAGTATTTTTTTTGTTGTTCTACTTAATACTTTTGGTTGAATACTGTAATCAATATACAGTTATTCTCAAGTGTTGAAACTTAACTGAAAAGTGATCGCTGTCAAATATAAGAGTGGGAATAAGAGAGGGAAGAGATGTGCAACTTGGGACATGCTCAAGCTGACTTACCTCAAACGGTAGAGTTAGAAACATACCAGGGGATTCCAATTCAATCCCTTCAAGGTGGCATGTACCAACGCCATCTCACTAGTCCCAGTGATCAATTTCTGTTCACAATTGATCTTAATGATAGGACTAAGAGCCAAGGGGATCACATAAACAAGACTAGTGTCTGCAAATACTAGCTGATAGAATAAAAAAGGGAGAGAACGATCCAACATGGGAAGCGAGATACACAGCAGACTCATAGAATGGCAGATGTCCTAAACAGCACTCTGGCCTCAGATTCAGCCCTTAAGGCATTCCGATCTGGCTGAAAAGCCCATGAGAGTATTTCAGGCATGGAAAGCCAAGACACTCTAGGGGAAAAAAAAAAAAAAAAACCTAAATGAAAGATCTCTGTGAGTGTGATCCCAGTGGAAAGAACAGGTCATCAAAGAAGGAGGTACCTTTCTCTGAAGGGAGGAAAGGACATCCACTCTGACTACGACCTTGTCTAAATGTGATCAGAGTCAGTGAACTCAAAAGGCTTCCATAGCCTTGGCAACCCATGACAAGAACCTAGGGTGATTACTGATGCCATAAACAAGAGTGTCAATTTGTTAAGTCAGCAATAGGAGTCACTGTGCACTTACTCCTCATGTAGGATCTCTGTCCTTAATGTGCTGTACATTGTGATTTAATGCTATAACTAGTACTCAAACAGTATTTTTCACTTTGTGTTTCTATGCGGGTGCAAACTGTTGAAATCTTTACTTAATATATGCTAATTGATCTTTTGTATATAAAGAGAATCGAAAATGAATCTTGATATGAATGGAAGGGGGGAGGGAGTAGGAAAGGGGAGGGTTGTGGATGGGAGGGAATTTATGGTGGCGGGGGGAAGCCATTGTAATCCATAAGCTGTACTTTGGAAATTTATATTCATTAAATAAAAGTTAAAAAAATGTAAATGAAACATGCAAAATAATAAGTCCTTTAAATATTTTAATTATTTCTATGTGTATGCACATATGTATGTACATATTTGTGTGTATACACATGGATATCCATCACTCATTTATCTAACTTTTCAAAATCAGCTGTGGTAGATTGCATTGGTAGTTCCAATACTTGTGCCTCTACACTCTCTTATGCTGTAACTTGAAGCTCCTTTCAGCAGGAGGTGGAATGCATTTGTTCATCCTGGGTACTCAGCCTCACTTTCTGAGTTTATATAGCTAAAGGGATGTTGTGCCTGTTCTGAGCACAGACCTCCAGAGCTACTGCAGCTTCCACTCACTTGCTGAGAACTGTGTCTAGTTTCCATGTAAATCATCATGGACCCATCCATTGGAGACCTGAAGCCTATTTTATTCTATCAGGCTGACTGCCAGCCAGCCAACTTCCTGCAGCAGAGTCACTTGATGATCAGCACCTGATTACAACATGTGTGAGATAAGCCATGACTGAAAAATAGCAACTGAGGCAAAGTTAAATTGGTGACTCAGAAAACCATAACCTTAATTAGTATTGGTGAAAGTCATTAAACAATGGATATTTAATACATCAATTTTACTATGCTCTCAAAAACTTTCTTTCCTTTTTAGCATTTTTAACTTTTATTTAATAAATATAAATTTGGAAGTACAAATTTTGGATTATAGCAGCTTTTTCTCCCATAACCTCCCTCCCACCCGCAACCATCCCATCTCTCACTCCCTCTCCCATTCCATTCTTCATCAAGATTCATTTTCAATTATCTTTATATACAGAAGATCAGTTTAGTATATACTAAGTAAAGATTTCAACAGACTGCACCCACACAGACTCACAAAATATGAGTATTGTTTCAGTACTCGTTTTATCATTAATTCACATAGTACAACACATTAAGGACAGAGGTCCTACACAGGAAACAGGTACACAGTGACTCCCGTTGTTGATTTAACAATTGACATTCTTATTTATGACATCAGTAATCACCCAAGGCTCTTGTCATGAGCTGCCAAGGCTATGGAAACCTCTTGAGTTCTCCAACTCTGATCTTATTTAGACAAGGTCATAGTCAAAGTGGAAGTTCTCTCCTCCCTTCAGAGAAAGGTACCTCCTTCTTTGATGGCCCGTTCTTTCCACTGGGATCTCACTCACAGAGATCTTTCATTTAGGTCAAATTTTTGCCACAGTGCCTTGGTTTTCCATGCCTTTTCATGGGCTTTTTAGCCAGATCCAAATGCCTTAAGGGCTGCTTCTGATGCCAGAGTGCTGTTTAGGGTGTCTGCCATTCTATGAGTCTGCTGTATATCCTGCTTCCCACGTTGGATCATTCTCTACTTTTTAATTCTATCAGTTAGTATTAGCAGACACTAGTCTTGTTTATGTTATCCCTTTGACACTTAATCCTATCATTATGATCAGTTATAAACTGAAACTGATCACTTTGACTAGTAAGATGGCATTGGTACATGCCACCTTGATGGGCTTGAATTGGAATCTCCTGGCATGTTTCTAGCTCTACCATTAGGGGTAAGACCAAGTGTGCATGTGAGGAACTGTACATCTCCTCCCTCTCTTATTCCCACTCTTATATTTAACAGGGATCACTTTTCAGTAAAATTTAAATGCCTAAGAATAATTGTGTGTTAATTAAAGAGTTCAACCAATGGTATTACATAGAACAAAAAATACTAAAAGGAATAAAATAGTAGGTTGTTCCTCGACAGTCAGAACAATGGCGGCGGCTTCATCCTCTACCACAGTGCCAGCCCCCAATAAACTTTCTTTAAAAATAGTGTTCATACTTCACTCTGCTGTATAAAATGCAATTGAAAACTCTTGATTGATGTCAAGTGACTCACTTTAATCCCTGTCATTGGCTTAAGGTATTATTGCAGAATTTTCTCATATGTTCTCTAAATTTGTTTCTTTAAAAAAAAAAAAAGATTTATTTATTTGAAAGAGTTACACAAAGAGAGGCAAGGCAGAGAGTAAGAGACGTCTTCCATCCGATGGTTCACTTCCCAATTGGTCGCAATGTCCAGAGCTGAGTAGATCCGAAGCTAGAAACCAGGAGCTTCTTCTGGGTCTTCACACAGGTGCAGGGGCCCAAGGACTTGGAGCATCTTCTACTGCTTTCCCAGGCCATAGCAGAGAGCTCGATTGGAAATGGAGCAACCAGGTCTCGAACCGGCATCCATATGGGATGCCAGTGCTTTAGGGCAGGGCGTTAACCTGCTGCACCACAGCGTAGACCCCTGAATTTCAGTTTCTATGGAGACTGTATTACATAATTATTTAACCTGGTTGGTTTGTAGTTAACAAATGAGAAATTAAATACAACATTGTATGACTTCATTCTCATTTTCCCTTCTTGAAGCTGGGATTATCTCATTTAGGAAAATACATGGGATGGACTATATAATATGCAAGGATTAATGTACCTCAAAATTTCATAATATTAGTATATTTGTGACATTACTATAAGTGTTATTAAAGAATCGAATTTAAAGCCCAAGGCCCACTGTACGAATCTCTTTAAGAAGCTCACATTAAAACTATTCAATTACAATACATTGTTTTATATGGCAAACACATTCTGGAGACTCTTTTAAAATATATGCAATGTGCAGATTTGATTTCCTAATTCAGAGTGAAAATCAAAAGTAGGAAGGAGCCCAAGCATATATATTGTGAGCAATCCCCTCTCTAGTGATCTTTTTTAAAAAAAAAAATATTTATTTATTTGAAAGGCCATTACAGAGAGGCTGAGGCAGAGAGAGAGGTCTTCCATCTGCTGATTCATTCCCCAAATGGCCAAAATGGCCAGAGCTGTGCCTATCCGAAGCCAGGAGCCAAGAGTTTCTTCTGGGTCTCTCATGGCGATGCGGGGACCCAAGCACTTCCACTGCTTTCCCAGGCCATAGCAGAGAGCTGGATCAGAAGTGAAGCAACTGGGTCTCTAATTGGTGCCCATATGGGATGTCAGTACTTCAGACAGCAGCTTTACCCGTTATGCCACAGTGCCGGCCCCATAATGAACTTTTAAGAAAGAAAACTTACAAATAAATATTTTTTCATCCACTCTGATTTTTAAATCACTTTTTTGATAAAGGCATAAATTCTGAAAGTATTTATCAGAGGTGAAATTAAAATAACCAAGAAGGGCATGGACAAATATGTAAAAAGACAAATTCGCAGCCCGCTTTCCTGTTCTACTGAATAAGAATTTCCAGAAGTCAATTCCAGACTTACAGAAACTTTGCAGGTAATTCAAAAGCAAACAAAAGTTTGAAAGCCCTTATTTTTCCTTCTCCCCAGATTCAAAAAAGGATAAACTTGTTACTTGTTTCTAATCCAAAAACAAGAGAAAAATATTTCATTTTTTTTCCAAAAATATCTGGTAGTTTGAATAAACTTATTCACTGATTGATTTTCATTCATAGAGAGGATCTTCAAGAAGCTATCATTATGATGGGTGACATGAGTGAGAGATGAATTTGGCCCTTGACATGAGCAATGAGGGGCTCTGAATAAAAATTCCAAGCAGCAAGAGAATACTGAAATCATGAAAGCGACTAAGGTATCCAGCGAGACAAAGAAAAAGATTGTAGGAAAGCAAACTTCTCATGTTTTCCTAGGACCAACTCATGCTAGAAGTCTCTGAAAATCATGCTGTTTGTGTTACTATGGTTTAAGGATAATTGCTCTCAGGACTTACCTCCACTTTGAGGTCTCACTCTACTAGAGAGACTGGCAAGTATAAAATATAAAATAAACAGGAGATCCTGTAACTCCTCAGCCTTGTAGCTGTCCAAAGCCACAAATATCTTTTTCTCTTTTTGCTGCCAGATTTGCTAGCAAGATTTTTCTTGGGTCAGTAGCTGAGAATATTTTTCCTTTGTTTCTGTCGGTCTCTAATTGACTTCTTCATGAACAGTTGGCCTTACTTCTTGGAAATGAGTTAACTACCTGAACTATGTGCTTTATACCTTCCATTCAAATTATTTAAGATCCAGTACTTTAGATTCCTACAGCACTTATATTTCTTAGAAAGAAGAGAAAGAAGAAATTAAAGAAAAAAGGAAAATGATAGATGGGGGGGGTAGATATAATGGAAAAAATCTATACTAATAACACCTGAAATATATCATGAAATTTTACAGACTGATTGAGGGTAGTTCAGAAGGTTCATGGATATATTTTGAAGAGAAAACTAAGTGTGGACTTCAAAATTTTTTGTACCAAAGTAACCTTATCTTTTAATTCAATTTTCCATCAACTTTTTAAAGTTCCCTCATAATATTACCTGATGAGGTAAATGTAACATTTGCCTTGTTTCTAAATGAAAATTCTGAAACTTAAGACATTTTATGAATCATTCCTCAATTCAAATCTAATTAAATCTGGCCTTAAGGACCATAATTCTTTGTGTGTGTGTGTGTGTGTGTGTGTGTGTGTGTATGACAGGCAGAGTGGACAGTGAGAGAGAGACAGAGAGAAAGGTTTTCCTTTTCCATTGGTTCACCCCACAATGGCCGCTGCGGCCGGCGCACCTCGCTCATCTGAAGCCAGGAGCCAGGTGCTTTTCCTGGTCTCCCACGCGGGTGCAGGGCCCAAGGACTTGGGCCATCTTCCACTGCGCTCCCTGGCCACAGCAGAGAGCTGGACTGGAAAAGGAGCAACCGGGACAGAATCCAGAGCCCCGACCAGGACTAGAACCTGGTGTGCTGGCGCCGCAGGCAGAGGATTAGCCTAGTGAGCTGCAGCGCCGCCAAGGACCATAATTCTTACCTGATTTAGAATACAAGTTTGAAAACAAGTGTCCTTGGGAGTGTGTCAAGACAATTCTGCTATCAAATATAATCATACCAGTCCATACATCTGATCCTTCATGATTCTTGAGAGGTACTTTGCAGAGGTACTTGTGTCTAGGTCAGTATTCTTTCAATTGTGGATTTTATTCATTAGTGAATCACAACATCAATTGGGTGCCAACTGACAATATTTAATGAAACACACAATGTGATAGGATCAAATACAAATTGATAGGGTATGACATGTAGCAAGAATAAGATTTTTTCATAATTCCTTAGATTTATACATGCGGGTTGTATAACTATTCACAAGGTTTAACTTGTGAAAAACAAAAAATTGAAAGTTACTGTATTAGACAAAGACAGAGAAGTTGTCTCAGGGAAACAAAGGGACTGAAAAGAGAAATACTACAGAAAAGATTGTTAAGCTTTAGAGTTTTATAAATGTGTTGAAGACTTGTTTTTCTATTTTTCAACTAAAAAGTTACCAAAATGCAGAGATGAAAAGTTCCTATGCCAAAATCAGGTTGAGGTCTACACACCTCTCTTGTGAGGAAGTTGGTGGTCTACTAAAATGCTTGTTAGATTTTAACAATCTTATTCCAGGCATGTATGATCAATATTGATTTATTTTTATCAAGCATTGTCCAAAATAGGTGAGCCATTATTCATTATCTTTAGCTTAAAGAACATACTCATCAGTTTTTCAGAACTTGCTGAGATATGTGCTCTTTATTTTCTTAGTCGCTCAGGAAAAAAAAATCCTGGTACATTTTCTCCTTCCCATTTGGAGCCCATGAAGAATGACTGCTAGTAGATAAGAAGTGTCAGCTATTCTTTCTTGGCTGTGAGACTCTTGGCTGTGAAAGAAGCCTAAGAAAAGTGTAATAAAGTTTAATATATGGAATAAATATCAGTGTACTCGGCTTGGCATTCAGAATATCATTCTAGTCTGAGACTATCACGGAAAAAGGAGAAACATACAATGGAATCGGGGTGACTGCTTCTATGTTATGACTTTATTTGGCCACTGACAACCATTTATTGAACCTGATGACATGGGAATCATTAGCGACAATAATGCCTATTATCTGTGTAATGATTAAAAGACCACTTCAAAGTAAGTTTACATATTTATCTCCTTTCCATTCTTCCACCAGCCCTGTGCGACTAGGGAAGTATTATCTCCATTTCTACAAATGAGAAAAATGAGGCCCAGATGAGTTAAGTGATTTATCCAAGCACATACAAGTTATTTGCAAAATTGAAATGGAATAGGAAACTGCCAAATCCCAGTGCCGCATTCCTCCCGACAGATAGTAGTGCCCTCATTAATTTTGCCTCATAATAGTCCCTCTGTTTCCCCAGCTGACCTGTTTCACAAAATTATTTTTAAAAGTCTATGTTTAAAAAGGGAAAAAGGAAATAGAAGGCAGGGTGATTATTCTGTCACATCTGCTGAACACAGTTAATTCATTGGTTTCATGAATATGAAGTGGTCTAGAGGAATATGCATCTATTTATGTAACGATCACATATGCTGGGAAAATGTATGTGGTTGAAATACAGATACATTGGTTTCAATTCTAATATTGGTTTAAGTAAATTATATGTTAGGAGCTAGCCAACAAATATATCCGTTACAGTTAACTTCTCTAATTTGGTTAAAGGACCGTAGGTTTATTCAGCAGTGCATGTATATCAGGTTATGTAAAATTAATAGCTAAAGTTCATTCATATGGCTTTAATTAGGACACATGGGTTGGGATGAAAAAATAAAGTGCGAGCTCTGGCTTTGATTATAACTGTATCTGCTCGAGTATCAGTGTCTGCAACGGCAAATACGTGTTGGCTTGCTTAATACATATCCGTTCAAAAAAAAACCATGCTTTGGCTTAATTTCACTTTGAAGGCTTTCATTAAAATATATTGTTTGTCTAAATACCAGTTTCATTCACTTTATTTAATTATCCAAGAATATTTACAGGACCTGGAATATAATTGTATACATTTAAAAAAAGATTGTGTTATATTTCAAAGAAAATAGATTCATTTCTGTGAAAACTTCTTGGAACTTTTGAAATCTGTACTGCTTCCAAGTTTATGTTCTTGTCTCCAAACATGGCTTTGGGAGTCCGACTGACTCATTTTCTTTCCCAGGAAAGAGAACTCTTTGAGGAAAAAAACATTCTTTGCTGGGAAATAGTGTTCTTCTCAGGTGGTGGCTAAAACTTTCCCACCAAAGTTGGGCGGAGGCATGAGTTTTATAAAATCAATGACTTCTTTTACATTTGCCTAAGGATAATTTGGATTTAAGATCAGAACAATTTCCCATCTTTTCTGTGATGTCTCTTGTGATCAGTCGGATTTTCTGTGAGATTATTCTTTTTGTGATGTCTACTTGGCTAGATCATCATGGCATGAAGGTGAGAGGTCATGTTCTGAATTATTTGTACATTTTCAATTTCTGAACCTGCACTCTACACACAGTGTGACCCCCAGTATTTGTCGATAAATGTGTCTGAGAACTGCTAGGTAAATGAAACTACCCTCTGAATAGTATGAGGTACCATCAATAGCATGACTGTCTTGCCCCAGGTTGGGCCACACCACTCAGGAGGGACAGAGAACCAATCAGTGGCAGGAGGAAGCCAAGACAGATAGATACAGCATCAAGAATGCCCAGCACCTGACATGTCGGTGGACATCTGAAATGGCAGAAGATCATCAGCAGAGGGCTCCATTGCAGATGACACATTTATGTTGCATAAACTGAGCACAGTCCACACACGCAGCCTCATTGTTGGAACAGCCTGTGGCTAGGGTAGAGAAGACTACCTGACATTTATCAGTCTGCGTACTAACAATATAAGCTAGAGCCAGATTTTTGCTTATCATGCAAAACCTCAACCTAGCTATAAAACCTGGGAAAAGTTGTTCAATCTGTCTGCAACCAGGACTTTCCTCTCTAAAGGAACTGATGTTAATAAAAATTTAACACCACACCTAGCACACAGTTAGGGTTGGCGATATTAATCTCTATTATACTTGTTGTTCATTATCACAATAACTTTATAATACTTAGATGATTGTCCACATAACAGTGATCCAACAATATAGTCCATCCCATTAGTAATTGATGCAACTGGGATCCAAATATGTCTGTTTCCCAAACACACAAAACAAACACATGCATCAAGCTGAGGACCAAGGCACAAGGACCAGGAACATGTCATGTGAATATGCTGGAACACAGGAGTGCCAGGCGCGCCCAAGATCCCAAGGTTGGGTAAAAGATGCTTGGTTCCAGACTTGTGTGCAGGGCTCAGTTTGCAATGAGATAAAGTGGCTTTACTGAATATTGGAAAACCTTCCAGAGAGGAATCCAGACCACTCACTCCAGACCTTGTCAGATCCAACTGTCGTTTTCTAGTCTTTCTTTTCCTTCTTCCCTTTTATTCAAATCTAATTATTTTTCTTAAGGTCTACCATTTTAACTGCACAGCCAACAACAGAAAAAGAAAAAGTGCTGTGTGTTGTGGCCATCAGTCCAGAGATGTCTTCCTCACAAATTATCTCAGTGCCAGAAACTCACCATAAAATATTCATTGCTTTTGATCCTGAAATATTTTTAGTCTGCAAAATGTCTTCTATTTAAAATGAAAATGTCCCTTAGGGGAGAGAGAACCTTTTAAGCTACTATCAGTTAAACTCATAGCGCATAGTTAGTTTATGAAAATTGAGATTAAAATTCTACAAGAATTGAAGGACACAGAATATGCTTCAGAGAACAAGGAGAAAGGTACAGGGAGGAGATTCAATTGACATAGAAAGGTCACTGGGAGATGTCACATAGATTGCCCCATTTATTTCCTGAAGTTTAGAGCTGCTTTTCTATCACATGCTCTTCTATGCCTCTGTCTTCCTCTTATGTTGCCCCCAACTAATTCTCCTTCACACCTTCTGTCCTCTCTCTACAACTCAAAGCACAAAAAGGATATTGAATAAGAAAGATGTAGAGGGCAAGAAGAAATATATTAAAAATTAGAGATGTTAAGAACATGGCTGGAGTTTCAATTTAAAAATATTCAATAATTTCTGACCAAAGAGTATAGTTTAGTAGGGTTGCTTAGGAACATGGATGCCAAGGTTGTGGTTCAGACTTAAGCTTTGTCATCTACCAACTGGGCATATTGTCTTCTTTTCCTTCTGAACGCCAGGTTTCATTTCTTAAAGCTAACCCTAACTTAAAGATAGGCTCTGAGTATCATCAAAATAGCACAATGATGGGCACATAGTAAATATTCATTATGGAACAGTTAATAAACATCAAATTCTGTCATAGCAACAAAAATAGTAACAGCAAAACGAGGTACTTCAAAAAGTTTATAGGAAATGGAATAAATTATAAGTTCATTTTGGCACAAAAATGTTTGAAATCCATGGTCACTTTTTTATAATATACATTTTGCACGAACTTAAAAATAAAACTCTTCATATTACATTCAACCTCACCTTGCACTGTGCTTTTGATGTTGCATAATTATTCTTCCTGGACACTTTCAGACTCATACTGTCTTTAGGTTAGGATAGAGAGCTAAAGCCAGGGCAAAACAGAGTGAAAGAAAATATCATTAAGATGTAAGAAATATTGAATTACAATGCACATCTGACAAACTTCCAGTTAGAAGGTGAATCATTTCTGAGGCCTTAATGTACAACATGATGACTGCAGTTAAAAATACTCTGAAATTTGCAGAGAGTAGATCTTAAGCATTTTCACTTAGGCACAAAACTATGAAATGATGAATATTTTAATTTACTACATTGTGATAACCACTTCACAATGTATATAGTTATCAGTTTATCACATTATATCCTTCAGATGTACACAGTTTTGTCCATTATTCCCCACCAAGGTGCATATGAGTAAAATAGACCAAATATGCTCTAAAAGAATTGTCTAAGTCAGCTCCTCAGACAAGGAGGCCAGAGGGAAAATCTGTAACTAGATTTTGTTTAAAGGGATATTGTCCACAAATTGATCAAATAAACTAATGTCGAAGAGTTTGTAACTTCATTTAATTATAAATCTATCTTTAAATATTTGGATCATGCCTAAATATTAAGAAACAATTTTAGAAACAAAAATTTATATACAGTATATAGATATATAAATATATACAGATATATAGATATATATAAAGATATATCTATATAAAGATATATATATATAAAGATAATTGAAAATGAATCTTGATGTGAATGGAATGGGAGAGGGAGCAGGAAATGGGAGGGTTGCAGGTGGGAGGGAAGTTTGGGGGGAAAAAGCCACTGTAATCCAAAAGCTGTACTTTGGAAATTTATATTTATTAAATAAAAGTTTGAAAAACTTTAAAAGCAGTTATAAACAAGCAACCCAATAAACGTGTGAATGCCATGAAATAAAACAAGCACATTTAACTGGCAATGTCACAGATTATTAATAAACCTAGATTTTTCTTACTATGTGCATTCAAAATAACAAGGCTGTGTTCTAGGGTTATTATAGCCAAACAATCTTCATCAGGAAGGACTTGTTAACACATAACTATAAGAAGAAAAAAGAAGAACTTAACTGAAAAACACTTCTATCAGAATCAGAGAATATTGATTCAGGAGGAAATAGACAAATACTGGTTTCCAGGAAGATTTCCTATTTGTTTATAGCACTGAGAGAAATTAGTGTTCACCAGAAACCCTAGCTAAAGAGAACCAGAGCTTCATCTAAAGGGCCAAGCCAAAAGAATAAATGACAATGATAGTGATAATGATGATGACTGCTAACAATCTCTATAAGTTGAGGATCATTTATCTGAAAATTCTTGGACTAGAAGTACTTTAGATTTTGGATGTTTTCAGATTTTTGAATATTTGCATATACATAATGAGATATTTTGAGGGTAGGAAAAAAGTCTAAACACACAATTCCTTTATGTTTTATATACACATTATGCTCATAGCCTGGAGGTAATTTTATACAATATGTTTAATTACTTTGTCCCTGAAACAATGTTTCTATACATTGAACAATGTTTTCATTGTGACATATCACATAAAGTCAGAATTTTCTAACTGTAGCCTTATGTTGGTACTCAAAAGTTTTAAATTTTAAAGCATTTCAAGTATCAGATTTTTGGATAAGGGACACCCTCCTTGTAGTATCCTTTATATTCTTGATATATAATTAATAGTAATTCCCAGATGACTCAACACAGAAATCATTATTAGACCAATGTTGAAGATGAAAAACTGAGACTTAAATAGTAAATCACAATATGGAAAATATCATCACTAGAACTCTGATCCAGAGATCAAAATTTAGGGACCTTTTTTGTTAAGTTGTATCATGCTTATAAAGACATTAGAAAAACCTACCAAATTGTCCAAAATGTATTAAGAAGGCCTCTCTAGAAGACCATCTAAGCAGAGAAAGGTTAGGCACCAACCTTGGTCCTAGTCAGGCCAATACCATTCATTGAAACCTGACTCCAATATTACACTCTTCCATCAGTTCTTCCCTTGAGCAGACATTCTTCCTACATTAGAGACTGAGGTCTGACTGGTCAGCCATGCCTGATTTCATTTTGTCCTAACTAGCATTTGTCCCAGGCTCTGAAAATAGCTGTCTATGATATGAGCATAAAGGTAAATATCCTTTCCCATTTTAATGGGTTAAGGTAAAAGGACCATTTTTATCTCTTACAAAATTGTTCTCAGGACTTGATCTTGTATATAACTCCATTTTTGAGAAAAGCAGAGTCAGAGGTAGTAGACAATGGCACCAAACTAATTTTATTTTGTTTTAGATTCTTGCTCTATAAACTTGATGACTTGTATTCTATTTGCAGGTAATATTTTCTAGGAACCCTTTTGGACACTTGTCACCTTTATTTTAGGTTGTCAGTCCTAGTCCTTTCAGGGATTTGGAAGTGTAATGCA
Organism: Oryctolagus cuniculus; assembly: GCF_964237555.1. Taxonomy (NCBI): domain Eukaryota; kingdom Metazoa; phylum Chordata; class Mammalia; order Lagomorpha; family Leporidae; genus Oryctolagus; species Oryctolagus cuniculus. The sequence continues at coordinate 33,146,497 of NC_091441.1, read as the reverse complement.
TTTCAGCAGGGCCTTACTCTGGATCACATGGTGAGACAGGTGTTGCTGGTACTAGCAGAGGGAGGAGGCACGTGTCCCTAGCATGTATGCCACAGGAGCAGGATTTGAGGTTATCATCTCAGGGAGGCTGGTGAGCAGAAGGTAAGTTTAATAAATCCATTTCTGCTGTAGACAACTATATGAAATCTTGTGTGGTTATATTTAAGGGTAGAGGAAGAAGAAGAAAAAAATCAAAAGGCAATATGTGCATTGAAGATATGGCATTGAAGGTGCAGAGTAGTGAGTGCAGGAATTTGGAAAGCAACTCTCATTCTCAAACTTTTATTTTTCCTGAAAAGCATAGTAAGGCTAAGAGGCATGGAAATTGTAGCAGGTAGCCACAAGGTTGGAAGAAGCACCCAGATAATTGTCTATAGTACAGGATGATATCATCCAAACTTCTGGGATGAAAAAACAAAAGATATATTAATCACCCAACCAAAGAAAATTACAGTGTATGTGTTGTAATTGTCACTCTTTTATATTACAGAATTTCCTGAAATCTATACCTTTGTCAAAATGAACAAAACAATGTATCACAGGACCAGGGAATAATGGGGTGGGGATTGTTGGTGGAGCTGATGGTTCTAGGAGAGGATTGAAGCAGCCAGTAAGTAATTGGTTGCACATCCCCAGCCACTGGGTTGGGACTAGATCATCTCTCCTCCTGCTCCATGTAGTCAGAATCTCCAGTTTGGCCCCTCTCCAGGGCCAGCTCTTGCTTTATTCTGTGGGACTTAACCTTCCTATCACTCTGCATCTCCTCCTTTCTATTTATCTGGTGTTTGTTTCTCCCTTGCCTGTTCCTCATCCTTTTCAACCCTGTTGTTAAAGATGGGAATTCTAGCACTGAGAAGTTTCCCCCAAGAGCAGCAGCTCAATGCTGGAGGAAATGACTCAACCCTATTTTCCTCTTCTCTGGCCTAATATGAGCTTTTTCACCTCTTCTTCAGTCCTCACCATTATGTACACAGCATAATGCTGATCATACCTACTGCAATTTACCATCCCCAGGGGTCCCAGAAAATCTGAATTTCTATATGCATGTATGGGGTTTTTTACTCATCCACTCGGTATATGTTTATGGAGTGTTTAGCATGTGCAAATGATTAGAAAAGAAATAGTTCGTAAATATTGTGATTTTTTTTTTCAATTTAGTGTGGAGTGGAGGGGAGGAAATCCAATATTCCATATTAGTACTTGTTTATTTTGTTCCCCTCTGAAACAAATTACTGATAGGCAGACTGAATTTTTCACTTTCACACCTTGTAGATACAACATTCAGAGTTGCATGAGCAAGAATAATTGCAGTTCATGTTTCACAAACCTATGCAGAGAGACAGATAGTGCAAAGGAAGTAGGGGTAAAGCAGCTGGGTTTTCAATGGTGGAAATGATCCCTTTGCTCCCTATGGAAAAGAAAACTCTGTAATTACAGCATTGCACACTACCACCATCCCAAGTCTACTCAGGCAGACTACAGACATCTCCAGTGTTGGAAATACCTCCAATGACTGTATGCTTCTGAGAATTCTATGCAGCTACCTCATCTTTCAATTAAAGGCTTCACATAGGATGTTCCACTGAATACTAAGAATGGAGAATACCTTTGAGTTCTCCCTCAAGGTGGAAGAAAGTGCTCTCCTTCCTGCCTGCTGACATCAACACAGCCGAGAATTGCAGGCATGGAGGGAACCCTAGAGCTTCCTCGCTCCATATGCATTAGTCACACTGGGCACACTTCTGTCATTAGTGACTCATTCTCATTCTGAGGCCAGATTCTCCCATCAGCTATTCGTCAGGGCTGCCAATCAATTTCTATACCATTCTCTCAAAATCAATGGACAAGAGAGGCATAAATATTCAAGAGAAGAAAATGAGCATGCACAGAAGTAGTCAAGGCCACCTGTGGCTCCAAGAGGGCGATAGAAATTACTCTAAATGGGCATTTTTAAGCAAACTTTGCACAGAGTGCAAGACCCTGCTCAAGTATTGTGTGAGAAACATTGGGGCTGGATATTGGGTTTAAATTACCTATCCTCAAAGAGTGCCAGGTAAAGGGCTTGTTAGGCCAGAATCAAGGAAATGTAGCCAAATGTTCAGAATTTCTCCACTGCAGCCATTAACATCAAGGCAATTGGGAGAGACAAAGTGTGCAGGGTAATTGAATGCAGACATTTACTGAACTAATTTATGCTCTAGAGTTTGGGCAGGCACAAAGGGAGTTGTCTGGCAGCCAGGCTTGAAACATCTTGCAAATTCAGTCCGAAATTCCAAATACCAAATCCTGACCTTGGAGATGAGCTTTCATGGATGTCCTCATGTTCATGTTCTGAGTTTCACAACCCACGGCCACTAAAGTGTTTGCAAAAACATGTGAGTAAACCTTCACTAAAATCAGAGTAATTCATGTGAAGTCAAAATGCTGCCAATAGAACTGTGCTGTTTTACTCTGACTTTCAAAGAAATCACAGTCATCTCTTCTTTCCTTTTCCCCATAATGGGATGCCAAAGCATCCCATCATGATTTTGTGTCCTGCCAGATCTGGGTTCAAATCACAGCTCATCCATTTGAGTTTCTGACACTGGACATATCAACAAACTTCTTGGTCTAATAAGATAATGCCAGTTTCTGTCTCATTGGATTTTTATGTGGATTTAATTAAATAATACATGTAAAGCACTTGCTAAAGTGCCTGGCATAGAAGTACATAATAATACTTATTATAATTATCTCAAGTGTTCTTATGAATAATTGTAGCATTTTCAGCCAATACTGTGAACTTGCAGTTTTATAAAACTAGAACCTTCCACTTTCAATGTTCTTCCTATTCTTCTAGTGAGCTACATAAGAATAAAATTTAATCTATTTTAGCTATTCAATAAAATGCTAAAACTAAATACATGTTTGGGGAAAGAAAGAACAATAGAAATCTTTATAAACAATATGTGCAAGCCAGTTGTAACATTCAAGATGGCTATAAGTCAGAGGATTTTTCTCAGCCTCAGTTTACATATCTCAATCTTCCTAAACCAAGCTTTGCTTATAACAAAGAGGCAAAATTTTGTCTATTTATGTCCTGAAAAATTCTCCTCTAGGGCTCTTTATTCAAGTATCCAGCTTCCTTATAATTGAAGCATATTTGTTTGTCAGTTCTCCAAAATAAGACAACATTAAGAGGGTTCTGATTTTAAGAAATCAGATGTGACCTCAGGTGCTATGATGATAAAGAGCTCTTGGTGTGAAGAGGCATGTGACTCTCTGTTGACACATTCTGTGAGTAAGTTCAGGAAGTTCGCAGAACCATTCATACATGCATTTATGGGGCTCCCATTCATTCATCTAATTGGCAATGTATTTCTATACTCCCAACTTCGAAAAAAATTCCCTTGCGATTTCTTCTGTTTTTATATTCAATTAAAGTAAGCTTAACTGGAATAACCTGTGAAGGAAGAGAAGTTTGGTTAATTTGATTTACTGCTTTAGCAGAGGGTTAACGAGAAAATATTTTATTTTAATTCTTATTGTTGAAAATGTGTGATCATGACTTCTTCCCTTAGGAATTAAGATGTTATCCAACAATTCACTTTAGGGTTTCTGTAAAGTGATAGAGCAGCAAAAGATTATCACTGAAGTCCCTGTCTTATTTAATATTCTGTGAACCTGACATCAATACATGACACAACAGGAATGAAAGAAATCTCAACACATGCTTTGTGGTGCCATGATTATTACAAATGGCATTTCCATTGATGGTTTACTGAAAATATTATCTTGACAAGTTCCCTGTAGCTAGGATGATGGCACAGTAGGTGTCAAAGACACCAGCCCAGTACAGAGGAATCATGGAAGGAGGTTTGCTTTTCTAGGGCACCAGCACATGCAATCTCAGAACAGCCCACATCAGAAGTGGCTTTCCTTCCTTGCTTCTGCTCTGAGGATCAACACAAACACTTAAAAGTCTTTACTGTGACTTTGAAAGCCAGAGTGCTATCTTTAATCTGCAATTATCTGATTAGCTGGAATCTGAAACCAGAGAGGAATGTTATCAACCATTTGGATTTTATTTCCAGCCTAACTACCCTCTTAGGCCATTACTGCCATTTTATCAAAGACAGCCAATAGGTGCCTGCAAGGAGGATGGATTTCGAGGGTGTTTTATTGTGGAGAGGGCCAGGGTAAGAGGTGGAAGATGTTTGGAACTGATCCTTGCTGATTCTGTGTTGAGATGCTGTATGTTTACTTTAAAACCCACCATTCCTGGGATACTTGTCATGGTTCATAAAAGAGATTGACGGCTCCATTATCTCTGAGATGCCTGTGTGTAATTCCCATTAGTGTGAGCAGAGTTTGCAGCAGCACAGCGATTTAGGCACTTAGTATTTTGTCTTGCTCTGATGAGTTATACTGAAAATCAGCTTTCAGGTAAACTGCAAAATGGCCGATCTATTCATTTGAAGATTTGGCAAATGGTTCTCTTCCATAGATTAGAATACTAGTGCTAGGGAGAAAATTAGAAACTGCTGAGTACAGCTTTCTCACCTTACAGATAAGAAGACGGAATTGTAAAGGGGTCATTGCCTTTGCGCAAAGGGATGGAGTTAGCCATATGCAGAGAACCATGCCCATATCCTAGGACTCCTGGCTTCTCTTTCAATGCTCCCCATCCCTGGTACAACATTCAATTCTGTTGGAACATTTTTTTGATGTAATGACATAATTCTAAACAACAAAGTACAGTGTGGTCTTCTATTTCTAGAAATGTTGCAATAACAAAAACTGGAATTGACCTCCCAATGTAAACAAATAGAAAGCCAGACAAAATACATAAAACAATTCTTTCAGAGATTAGACAGCAGATAGTATTGCGTGCTATACTTCAAGAGGAAGAAACAAAGAGGAAAAGTCCCATGCCTCTAAGAGTAAAGGGAACCAAAACAGAGCCCTCAGGGCTCACTGAATTAAGCAGGAGATCAAAGATCAGGAATCTACAGAGCTGGATTTTGCAGCTCAACATTTTGAAAAGGAGGGAAGTACACACACACACACACACACACACACACCAAAAAAAACCTTACAAACAAACAAACAAAAACAAACCAAAACTCCAAGAAATCTCCATAGAGGTGCCTTGTGCTTAGTACATGCTATACATATGTAGTGTGAAATTCTAATTATCCCGAGAAAAAAGAAGCAATCATGGCAGAATTATGCCCAAAACTCCGATAGAACGGACAGCCATTCAAGAATCAAGCCAGGTCCACTGCACTTAGGTGCCCTAGTTCCTATTTTTTAACTTATTTTCTTTCTGTACTGTAGTTTAATTTGTACTGAACTATGATCCCATTTCTTAATTCAGTCCTTACTTTAGCGGAATCCACTGATGTGCTCATTAAAGGATTTCATCACCCCATTACTGCACTTTCTGGTCATAAAATTTCTACCTGCTTCTTTTATATAATTTTCATTTCTTAGACAAAATTTATCATCTGCTTATCCAGGTCCTCTACCTTTATAACTAGATCTGTTAATGGATATATCATAGCAATTTTCAAGACCCTGTGTTATAAGTCTAATATCTGAGTCACCTGATTCTATTTGAATCAATTGATTTATCACTTGATAATGTGATTTTATTTGATTTTTATAATTTATTTATTTTGAAAACAAGGGAAGGAAAGAAGAGAGAAAGAAAGCACAGAGAGCTCCTGTCTACTGGCTCACTCCCCAAAGCCTGCAATAGCCAGGAACCAGGAAATCAATCCAAATCTCCCACATGGGTGCCAGGAACCCAACTGTTTGTGCCAATACCTGCTGCTTCCTAAGTTTCTCATTGGCAGGAAGCTACAATCATGATCACAATATCTGGGCCATTGGATATTTTCAACATTCTTACCTCTTCTCCTGTGGTAGCCAAACCCTGCCTTACATATCTGTGTTGGGCCATGTGATGGGAGAAGTTGCTTCCCCACCATTATCCATATTGGACTTTCATTGCATTGGCACAGAACAATGGTATCAGGACACTTTTCTACCGTTACTACAAGAGTGGAGGGCTAACTTCCTCATACTTCCTCCAGCAACAACAGGTCTTTACCTATGCCATGAGACAACACAATTTTCTGCTCTAGTTGCGGTACCCTAGGTCTTTTGAAGGAAGTTTCCGCTCATGGAAGTTCATCTGTTTCCCACAGTGGCAACCAATCTTCCTCTTCCAATACCACTGAAGAATAAGCCTCTTTCCATTCCTCTGCTGTGCCCTGAATATTTCTCATGAGCACCAGGTAGAGGTTCTTTGAAAATAGCTTGCCAGTAAATATGGAAACCTAGTCACTGACAGCTGGCAGTCAGCCTTTAGCAATATGTTAATATTTTCATTTTTTTCTTCTTATCTGCTTGTATGATAGCTGTATCTCCCCCGAGTACTGTGCCACAAGTTACAGAGAAATGTATCTATATATCTTAGGGGAAGGTTGCTTATCCTTAAATTTTAAGCTACATGTTTGCCTGCAATTTCAGGTGTCTGTAACGTTTGAGGAAAACCTGTGAGTTTTTTAATTTACCTAGATTTGCACAATGTTAGCGTAGTAGTAGTAAAAATTCCCAGCTAAAGTAATAGGGAAAGAAAATTAAAACGAAATGCTTGGATAATAAAAAATAAAACTAATATCATACAACCAATGTGTAGATAATTCAATTACATATACAAATTTAGCGAGGTCACTCAATACAATGTCAATTTTTTAAAGATTTAGTTATTTTAATTGAAAGTCACAGTTACACAGAGAGAGGAGAGACAGAGAGAGAGAGAGAGAGAGAGAGAGAGAGAGAGGTCTTCCACCCCCTGGTTCACTCCCCAGATGGCCGTATTGGCTGGAGCTGCGCTGATCTGAAGCCAGGAGCTAGGAGCTTCTTCTGGGTCTTCCACGTGGGTGTAGAGGCCCAAGGACTTGGGTCATCTTCTACTGCTTTCCCAGGCCACAGCAGAGAGCTGGATCAGAAGTGGTGCTGCCAGGTCTTGAACCGGTGCCCATATGGGATGCCAGCACTGCAGGTGGTGGCTTTACCTGTTATGCCATAGTGCCGGCCCCAATACAATGTCAGTTTATAAAAGTCAAGCATATATCACACCAGAAACAAATTATAATAAACAAAAATAAAATAAATACTATGTGTAATAGCTATAAAATGTCAAGGATTGGGTTGAATTTAATAAAAGATGTTCATGATCTCTTTAAAGAAAATAAACTTCTTTTAATAAAGGTTATTCTCATAGATTGGATGGTTCAATATCATCAAGTTGTCAATTACCCTGAAATTGACCTAGAGATTCAAACCATCTCTTAAATTGTAGCAACTATTTTGTGCTTGTGAAAATTTAAAAACTATTCCTAAAACATGAGAAAATACAAGGCCAAATAAAACTACCACTTAAAGAAGAAAAATGTTGCAATGCTTATACTACTAGAAACTGGATTTTCAATACTAGAATAACTAAAAATCAGTGGTATTAGAGAAAGATTGGTAGACCAATGGCAAAGCATAGAGTTCAGCAGCAAATCTATACAGAGGATACTCTACCATAAAAGATGATTATCCTTTTTAACAATAAATTATTTTCACATGCAACTGTAAGAAATAATACTGATCAATCCCATTTATTTCTCATTGAGTTGAATTTGTTGCTAAAGTCTTGAAAACAATATTGCAATATCACAGGGTATTGATAGTTAAGTAAGATACAGAACATTTCTATGACCATAAAGGTTCCCCCTCCTACATTTTCATGGCCACACATACTTTTCTCTTACCTGTACCTACCATTCTTAACTTCTGCCAACTACAGATCTGCAAATTTTATTTCAAATTTTACATTCAGAATGTTATATACATGGAACCACACACCATGTGACCTTTGTAGTTGGTTCTTTTCAGTCCATATAAATTCTCACCAGATCCATCCAAGTTGTTTCCTCTAGCAGTTACTTGTTCATTTGTATTGCTGAGTAATATTCCACAGTATGGATGAACAAGAGTTTATGTCATTGCCCACTGAAGGACAACTGGGTTGTTTCCAGCTTTGATCTATTATGGTCAATGTGATAATACTTTTCTTTTTCTTTTTCTTTTCTTTTTTTTTTTTTTTTTTTTTTTTTTTTGACAAGCAGAGTGGACAGTGAGAGAGAGAGACAGAGAGAAAGGTCTTCTTTTTATGTTGGTTCACCCCACAATGGGCACTGCGGCCGGCACACCACGCAGATCTGAAGCCAGGAGCCAGGTGTTTCTCCTGCTCTCCAACAGGAGTGGACTTGGGCATTCTCCATTGCACTCCCGAGCCACAGCAGAGAGCTGGACTGGAAGAGGAGCAACCAGGACAGAATCCAGCACCCTAACTGGGACTAGAACTACCTGTTCTCCTTACTCAGGAGACTTTGCTATTTGAATGTCTGAATATTTTATTTTCTTTAACATTGTTACTTAATTTTTTCTTTTTTTTCACTTTTATTTAATAAATATAAATTTCCAAAGTACAGCTTATGGATTACAATGGCTCCCCCCCATAATTTCCCTCCCATCTCCCACTCCCTCTCCCATTCCATTCACACCAAGATTCATTTTCAATTCTCTTTATATACAGGAGATCAATTTAGTATGTATTAAGTAGAGATTTCAACAGTTTGCTCCCACACAGAAACATAAAGTGTAAAATACTGTTTGAGAACTAGTTATAGCGTTAATTCACATTGGACAACACATTAAGGAAAGAGATCCTACATGAGGAGTAAGTGCACAGTGACTCCTACTGTTGACTTAACAAATTGATGCTCTTGTTTATGGCGTCAGTAATCACCCAAGGATCTAGTCATGAGTTTCCAAGGCTATGGAAGCCTTTTGAGTTCACCAACTCCGATCTTCTTTAGACAAGGTCATAGTCAAAGTGGAAGTTCTCTCCTCCCTTCAAAGAAAGGCACCTCTTTGATGGCCCGTTCTGTCCACTGGGATCTCATCATAGAGATCTTTCATTTAGGTTTTTGGGTTTTTTGTTTGTTGGTTGGTTGGTGGTGTTTTTTTGTTTTGTTTTGTTTTGTTTTGTTTTGTTTTGTTTTGTTTGCCAGAGTGTCTTGGCTTTCGATGCCTGAAATACTCTCATGGGCTCTTCAGCCAGATCCGAGTGACTTTAGGGCTGAATCTGAGGCCAGAGTGCTGTTTAGGACATCTGCCATTCTATGAGTCTTCTGTGTATCTTGCTTCCCATGTTGGATCATTCTTGGTCTCCTTTTTAATTCCATCAATTAGTATTAGCAGACACTAGTCTTGTTTATATGATCCCTTTGACTCTTAGACCTACCATTATGATCAATTGTGAACAGAAATTGATCACTGGGACTAGTGAGATGGCATTGGTACATGCCACCTTGATGGGATTGAGGTGGAATCCCCAGGCACGTTTCTAACTCTATCATTTGGGGCAAGTCCGATTGAGCATGTAACAACTTGTACATCTCCTCCCTATCTTATTCCCACTCTCATATTTAATGGGGATCACTCTTCAGTTAAATTTAAACATCTAAGAATAATTGTGTGCTAATTACAGAGTTCAACCAATAGTATTAAATAGAACAAAAAAAATACTAAAAGTGATAAAGTATTAACTTGTACATCAACAGTTAGGACAAGGGCTGATCAAGTCATTGTTTCTCATACTGTCCATTTCATTTCAAGAGGTTTCCTTTTTGGTGCTCAGTTAGTTGTCACCAAATAGGGAGAACATATGCTATTTCTCCCTTTGGGACTGGCTTATTTCACTCAGCATGGTGTGTTCCAGATTCCTCCATTTTGTTGCAAATGACCAGATTTCATTGTTTTTACTGCTGTATAATATTCTATAGGGTACATGTCCCATAATTTCTTTATCCATTCTAATGTTGATGGGCATTTGGGTTGATTCCAGGTCTTAGCTATTTTGAATTGAGCTGCAATAAACATTAAGGTGCAGCCAGCTTTTTTGTTTGCCAATTTAATTTCCTTTGGGTAAATAACAAGGAGTGGGATGGCTGGGTTGTATAGTAGGGTTATATTCAGGTTTCTGAGGAATCTCCAGACTGACTTCCATAGTGGATTTACCAGTTTGCATTTCCACCAACAGTGGGTAAGTGTCCCTTTTTCCCCACATCCTTGGTAGCATCTGTCGTTGGTAGATTTCTATATGTGAGCCATTCTAACTGGGGTGAGGTGAAACCTCATTGTGGTTTTGATTTGCATTTCCCTGATTGCTAGTGATCCTGAACATTTTTTCATGTGTCTGTTGGCCATTTGGATTTCCTCCTTTGTAAAATGTATACTGAGGTCCTTGGTCCATCTCTTCAGTGGGTTGTATGTTTTGTTGTTGTGGAGTTTCTGGATCTCTTTGTAGATTCTGGTTATTAATCCTTTATCTGTAGCATAGTTTGCAAATATTTTTTTCCCATTATGTCAATTGCCTCTTCACTTTCCTGACTGTTTCTTTTGCAGTACAGAAACTTCTCAATTTGCTGCAATCCCAAAAGTTAATTTTGGCTTTGACTGCCTGTGCCTCTGAGGTCTTTTCCAAGAAGTCTTTGCTGGTGCCAAAATATTGCAGTGTTTCTTCAATGTTCTCTAATAATTTGATGGTGTCGGGTCATAGATTTAAGTCTTTAATCCATTTTGAGTGGATTTTTGTGTAAGGTGAAAGGCAGGGGTCTTGCTTCATGCTTCTGCACGTGGAAATCCAGTTTTCCCAGCACCATTTATTGAATAGACTGTCCTTATTCTAGGGATTGATTTTAGATCCTTGATCAAATATAAGTTGGCTGTAGATGTTTGAGTTGATTTCTGGTGTTTCTATTCTGTTCCATTGGTCTATCCATCTGTTTCTGTACCAGTACCATGCTGTTTTGATAACAACTGCCCTGTAGTATGTCCTGAAAACTGGTATTGTGATGCCTCTGGCTTTGTTTTTGTTGTACAAGATTGCTTTAGATATTTGAGGTCTCCTGTGTCTCCATATGAATTTCAGCATCATTTTTTCCTGATCTGTGAAGAATGTCTTTGGTATTGTTGGTATCGCATTGAATCGATAAATTGCTTTTGGGAGAATGGACATTTTGATGATATTGATTCTTCCAATCCACAAGAATGGAAGATTTTTCCATTTTTTGGAATCCTTTTCCACTTCTTTCTTTTAGATTTTGTAATTCTCATCGTAGAGATCTTTAACGTCCTTGGTTAAGTTTATTCCAAGGTATTTGATTGTTTTTGTAGCTATTTTGAATGGGATTTATCTTAGAAGTTCTTCCTCAGCCATGGCATTGCCTGTGTATACAAAGGCTGATGATTTTTGTGCATTGATTTTATATCCTGCTACTTTGCCAAACTCTTCTATGAGTTCCAATAGTCTCTTAGTAGAGTTCTTTTAATCCCCTAAGTAAAGAATCATATCATCTGCAAAGAGGGATAGTTTGACTTCTTCCTTCCCAATTTGTATCCCTTTAATTTCTTTTTCTTGCCTAATAGCTCTGGCTACAACTTCCAGAACTATAGTGAATAGCAGTGGTGAGAGTGGGCATCCCTGTCTGGTACCAGATCTCAGTGGAAATGCTTCCAACTTTTCCCCCTTTAAATAGGATGCTGGCTGTGGGTTTTTTTCATAAATTGCTTTGATTGTATTGAGGAATGTTCCTTCCAAACCCAGTTTGCTTAGAGTTTTCATCATGAAGGGGTGTTGTGTTTTATCAATTGCTTTCTCTGCATCTATTGAGATAACCATATGGATTTTCTTCTGCAACCTGTCAATGTGGTGTATCACATTGATTGATTTGCGAACATTGAACCATCCCTGCATACCAGGGATAAACCCAACTTGGTCAGGGTGGATGATCTTTCTGATGTGTTGTTGCATTCTATTGGAAAGAATTTTATTGAGGATTTTTGCATCTATGCTCATCAGGGATATTGGTCTGTAATTCTCTTTCAATGCTGCATCTTTCTTCAGCTTAGGGATTAAGGTGCTGCTGGCTTCATAGAAAGAATTTGGGAGGATTCCCTCTTTTTCAATTGTTCTGAGTAGTTTGAGAAGAATTGGAGTTAGTTCTTCTTTAAAAGTCTGGTAGAATTCAGCAGTGAATCCATCTGGTCCTGGGCTTTTCTTTGTTGGGAGGGCCTTTAATACTGTTTCAATTTCTGTCTCAGTTATGGGTCTGTTTAGGTTTTCTATGTCTTCATGGTTCAATTTAGGTGCATGTGTCCAGGAATCTATCCATTTCTGATATATTTCCTTGTTTGCTGTCATAGAAGTCCTTGTAGTAATTTCTGATGATTCTTTTTAGTTCTGTGATGTGTTGTTTTGATTCCTTTTTCATCTATGATTTTATTGATTTGGGTTTTTTCCCTTTTTTTTTTGGTTAGCTGCGCCAGTGGGGAGTCAATTTTGTTTATTTTTTTTTCAAAAAACCCAGCTCTTAGTTTGGCTGATTTTTTGTAATTTATTTTGATTCAATCCTATTGATTTCTTCTCTGATTTTAATTATTTCTCTTCTCCTACTATATTTGGGTCTGGTTTGCTGCAGTTTTTCTAGATCCTTGAGATGAATCCATAGATAATTTTTTGGTGCCTTTCAAATTGATGTAGGCACCTTTGCTATAAACTTTCCTCTTAACACTGCTTTTGCTATAGCCCATAAGTTTTGATATGTTGTGCTGTTATCCTTATTTACTTACAGATAGATTTTGATTTCTCTTTTGATTTCTTCTATGACCCATTGTTCATTCAGGAGCGTGTTGTTCAGTCTCCATGTGTTTGCATACACTCTAGGGATTCCTGAATTGCTAATTTCCAACTTCATTCCCCTATGGTCTGTGAAGCTGAATTGTATGATTCTAATTCTTTTGAATTTGCTGAGACTTGCTTTCTGGCCTAGTTAGTGGTCAGTCCTAGAGTAGCTTCCATGCACTGCTGAGAAGAATGTAAATTCTTTAAGTATAGGATTGAAAGTTCTGCAGATATCTGTTAAATCTATTTGGAATATAGTGTCATTCAAATCTACTATTTCATTGTTGATCTTCTGTCTGGTTGATCTGTCTATTTCTGAGAGTGGAGTATTGAAGTCCCCCAGTACTATTGTTTTGGGGGCTAAGTCTCCATTTAAGTCCCTTAATATATCTTTTAAAGAAACCGGTGCCCTGTTATTAGGTGCATATACATTGATAATAGTTGCATCTTCCTGTTATTGATCCCATAATCATTATATAGTGACCCTCTTTGTCTCTCTTAACAGTTTTTGTATTAAAGTTTATTTTGTCTGATATTAAGATGGCTATACCCGCTCTTTTTTCATTTCTGTTGGCATGGAATATCTTTTTCCAATCTTTCACTTTCAGTCTGCATGCATCTTTATTCGAAAGGTGTGTTTCTTGTAGGCAGCAAATAGATGGATTTTGTTCCTTAATCCATTCAGCCAGTCTGTGTCTTTTAACTGGAGAGTTGAGTCCATTAACATTCAAAGTGACTGTTGATAAGTAGTAACTTTGCCCTGCCATTTCCCCAAAGATATTTTCTAATATATGCTTTTAAGTTCCTGTGATCTTTTACTGTGAGGATTTTTTCCTTTATCATCTTTCATACTGATGGCTGTGTTTCTGTGTGTATCTTATCTTTGAGCATCTTTTGCAGGGCTGTACAAGTGGCAAGAAATTCTTTCAATTTCTGTTTGCTATGAAAAGTCTTTATTTCACCTTCATTCACAAATGAGAGCTTTGCAGGATATAATATTCTGTGCTGGCAGTTTTTCCCTCTTAGTACCTGGGATATAACTCGCCATTCCCTCCTAGTCTTCAGGGTTTCTGATAAGAAGTCTACTGTGAGTCTAATTAGAGATCCTCTGAGAGTAATCTGAAGTTTCTCTCTTGCACATTTTAGGATCTTTTCATTATGTTTCACTGTGGTGAGTTTGATTACAACGTGTCATGGTGAGGATCTCTTTTGGTCATGTCTACTAGGAGTTCTATGAACTTCCTGTACTAGGATGTTTCTGTCCTTCTCCAAACCCAGGAAATTCTCTGCTAGTATCTCACTAAAAAGGCCTCCTAATCCTTTCTCTCTCTCCATGCCTTCAGGAACTCCTAGAACCCAAATGTTTGGTTTTTTAATAGTATCCTGTAGATTCCCAAATATATTATTTCTAATTTCCTCTTCTTTTCTTTGGTCTGACTGTATACTTTCCTGTGCTCAGACTTCTAAGTCCGATATTCTCACTTCTGTTTCACTGACTCTGTTTTTAAGGCTTTCTAATGAGTTTTTCATTTGATCTATTGAATTCTTCAATTCATTTTGATTTCTCTTCACTATTACAATTTCATGTTCTACTAGTTTCTTCATTTCATTTTGATTCCTCCTTATGATTTCATTTTCATGAGAGAGATTTTCTATCCTGTCCAGTAAGGATTTCTGTAGTTCAAGAATTTGTTTTTGAGAACTTCTTAATGCTCTTATCAATTTTTTGAGATCCGTTTCTTGCATTTCTTCTATCTCATCATCTTCATAATCTTGAATTGGGGTGTCTTGTTCATTTGGGGCATCATAATGTCTTCCTTGTTCTTGTTTGCTCAGTTTCTGCATTTGTTGTTTGGCATTGTGGAGATACTCTTTGGTTTCTTCGCTGTAGTGGTTTTTCTTGTTATACTATGACTTTATATTAAGTGGACTGTCTGCTTTTGATGGATCCTTAGAGGCTTGTGATGGGTATGGCCAGAGAGCTCTGTTTGGTTTTTCAGGGTTAAGGGTGTGCCAAAGGTGACACACTCAGGTTAAGAGTGGTAAATCTTCTCTCTTCTCTCACTCTCTCGCTCTCTGTCTCTTTTTTAATTCAGAAGGGAAGTAATTCCACACAGCTGAGCAGAATTGAAGGTAGTCAATGTCTGAAATCTGGCCCCTGTGGAGATCTTTGTAGTCGCCCACTGGGTTGCCAAGGTTACCAAGTTTGTGTACTCTCCAGAGAGTACTCACGTCTCTGTGAGTTTTTTCCTGCACCTTCAGTTTTTCACAGTCTCAGTTCATTAGCTCCACACATTCACTAGATCCTAACCCCCTGTTTTTTTCTCCCCACCAGAGTCAGGTTTTTCTGCTTGTCTGATGGCGGGTGCTGCTTTTACGTACGTCCAAAATGGTGCCTGCTCTTTATCTTACTCGCCTTTGTATGGTGAGTGTAGAGAGATACTCGTGTCCATGCTGGTCCCTTTTATTTATTTATTTATTTTTCTCTCCTCTAGTTAACCTGGTGAACTTTCCCCAGTGGGGCTTGAAGCCTCATTCCCTCTCAGCTCCTCCTGTGCTTTCCCGTTGGTGTCTCGGGCTACTGAGGTTTCGACTCACCTCCCTTCCAGCGCTGGTGCATAGATTCCTTGGCTGGGGTCCTAAGCCATGGGCGCCCTTGCCCTCCACGTAGCTCCACCGTGAACCAGTAGTTCCGGAAGAATTTCCTCTGCTGTTTCTTCTCTAACTCTTCCTTGAACCTGTAGTATCTCCACTTTTATTAAACTGTCTTTCCCAGACTGTCAATGTGCTCCCTTCCTATTCCGCCATCTTGCCCTCCCCCTTACTTAAATTTTTTCAATTGGTTATTTTTTTGCCTTTTTAGCTTTTATTTTAAAATATTTCAAAGATAGAAAAGTATAAACGAATGTTGAATGGGCACACATAGATTTAACAATTTTATCATTTTGCCACATTTATTTTATATGTAAATATTATATATATTATATACATACTATTTGTCTTGAAAGCATGGTTAAGTGTATTAATATTACATAACTTGAGATTCATGAAAAATATTATAAAATGACAAAAGAAGGATATGCTATAATGGGTGTAATTCAATGAAATGTTCATAAATATCTATATTCCAAATAATGTGTCATACACACATTTTAATACTATATATAGTATTATGTAATATATATATATATAATTTACATATTATATTATATTATTCTTCCATATGTGAAAGGAAATGTGGTATTTGTCTATGTCTTGTTTAATATGATGATCTCTAATTTTCTCCATCCATTTTGTACTAAGTATTGGAATTTCATTCTTTTTTATGGCTAAATAATATTTCTTTATGTTTATCACATTTTCTTTATCCAGTCATCCACTAATGGAGATCTAGTTTGATCCCATACATTTGCTATTGTGCATATTGCTGCAATAAACAAGAGAATACAAGTATTGCTTATGCTAACCTCATTTCCTTTGAAAGTGTGTTGATTTTGTATCCTGCAACTTTGTTGATGTCATTCATCAGTTCTAATAGTCTTTTGATATAATCTTTGGTTTCCCTATTTCATCTGAAAACAGGAATATTTTTTATTTATTTATTTTTTCTTTTGCCAGGTAGAGTTAGACAATGGAAGAGACAGAGAGAGAGTTATAGACAGTGAGAGAGAGAGAGACAAAGAGAAAGGTCTTCCTTCTGTTGGTTCACTCCCCTAATGGCGGCTAAGGCTGGTGCTGAGCCAATCCAAAGCCAGGAGCCGGGTACTTCTTCCCAGTCTCCCATGTGGGTGCAGGGACACAAGCACTTGGGCCATCCTCTGCTGCCCTCCCAGGCCACAGCAGAGAGCTGGACTGGAAGAGGAGCAACCGGGACTAGTACCCGGTGCCCCAGCTGGTACTAGAACCCAGGGTGCTGGCACCACAGGTGGAAGATTAGCCAAGTGAGCCACGGTGCCAGCCAAAACAGGAATAGCTTAACATTCATTCTGTTGATGTGGTGTATCTTGTTTATTAATTTATGTATTGTGAACCATTCCTGTATCCCTGGGATAAATCCCACCTGGCTGGTTAATGATATTTTTGATTTGTTGCTATATTCACTTAGCTAGTGTTTTACTAGGGATTTGATATCTATTTTCATCAAGGATAATGATCCCTAGTTTTTTGTTACATTCTTGCTGGCTCATTGAGTTATACTCATGCTGGCCTAATAAAATGAATTTGGATGAGTTCCCTCCCATTCAACTCTATGGAGTAGTTTGAGAAGAGTAGGTTTTAGTTCTTTATTAAAAGTTTGTTAAAATTCATCAGTGAAGATGGTCCTGGGCTTTTCTTTATTGTTATACTCTAATACTTATTCAATAGCATCATGTAATATCAATCTGTTTAGGTTTTCTGTGTTTTCCTGATTCAATTTTGACAAGTCATATGTTCCCAGAAATCTATCCAATTGTAGGGCTTCCAGTTTGCTTCCACATAGTTGTTCATGACAGTTCCTAATGAATCTCTGTATCTTTGCATTATAAGTTGTAATATATACTATTCTATATCTAATACTATGATTTGAGCACTCAATCTCACTCTGTCCCTCTCTTTCTTTGGTTACTATGGCTAAGGCTTATAAATTTTATCTTTTAAAACAATCAGCTCCTCATTTTGTTATTCATTTTTATCATTGTTAAATTTCTATTTTATCTCATGTACTCCTTGTTTTTTTCTGTCTACTAATTTTGGTTAATCTTTATTTACTTATTTATACTTATTTGAAAGGCAGAGAGTCAGGAGCAGAAAGAGAGATCTTCCTTCTGCCTATACTCTTCTTACATGTCCACAACAGCCAGGACAAGAATAAATCCAGGAACCATGAAGCCAATCCAGGTCTCCCATTTGGATGGCAGGGAACCAAGTACTTGTGTCAACCTTGCTGCCTCTCAAGGTATGCTATAGCAGGAAGTTGGATCAGAACTGGAGGTGAGAATTGAACCCAGGCCCTCCAATATGGGATTGGACATTCTGAGCAACGTCTTAACCATTGTATTGAAAACCCATCCTTATCTTTGTTTGTTTGCTTACTTGCTTGTTTATTTATTTGTTTCAGAAACAGAGAGGTAAAGATGGACAGAAGGGATTCTCATATGCTGATTGACTCAAGTGCTCATAGCAGATGGAGCTGGTTCAGAGCCAAATCCAAGAGCTTGAGAACTCAGTCAAGGTCTTCCATTAAGGATAGAAAGAATCCAACTACTTGATGCACCACTCTACCTTCCAGTATCTGCACTGGCAAGAAGCTGGACTCAAGAATTGGAGCTGGGACTTGATCTCAGATGCCCACTGTGGAACATGGATGTCTTAACTGCTAGGATAAATGTCTACCCTGCGTCTGGGTATTTCTAATGAATTAGGTCACGGCTGCTTGACAGGAGAAGAGTACTTTAAAATTTTCTGGGGCAGGGGCTGGGACTATGGTGCAGCAGGTTAAAGCCCTCATCTGAAGTGCTGGCATCCCATATGGGTGCTGGTTCTGGCCCCAGCTGCTCCTCTTCTGATCCAGCTCTCTGCTGTGACCTGGGAAGGCAGTGGAAGATGGTTCAAGTCCTTGGGCCCCTGCACCCACGTGGGAGACCTGGAGGAGGCTCCTGGCTCCTGGTTCCTGACTTCATATTGGCGCAGGTCCCACCATTGTGGCCATCTGAAGAGTGAACCAGTGGATGGAAGACTTCTCTCTCTGTCTCTTCATCTCACTGTAACTCTTTCAAATAAATAAAATAAATCTTAAAAAAAGAGTTCTGGGGCCAGCGCTGTGGCACAGTGGGAAAAGTTGGTGCCTGCAATGCCAGCTTCCCATATGGGCACCAGTTCAAATCCCAGCTGCTCCATTTCTGGTCTGGCTCTCTGATAATGTAAAAGTAGCAGAAGATGTCTAAATCCTTGTGCCCCTGCACCCATGCAGAGACCTGGAAAAAGCTCCTGGCTTCCAGCTCCTGTCTTCAGTCTGGGCCAGCCCTGGCCACTATGGTCATTTAGGGAGTTAAACACCAGATGGAAGATCTCTCTCTGTCTCTCTCTCTCTCTCTCTCTGTAACTCTCTCTTTCAAATAAATAAAATAAATCTTAAAATAAATAAATACAATTTTCAGAAAAAAAGGAAAAATGGTTTAAGAATATATGTTTATAATGGTGCCAAGATTTTTAAATCCAAGCATAGCTTTTTTTAAAGATTTATTTATTTATTTGAAAGGCAGAGTTACACAGAGGCAGAGAGAGAGAGAGAGAGAGAGAGAGAGAGAGAGGCCTTCCATCCACTGGTTCTAGCCCCAGATGGCTGCAGCTGCCAGAGCTGCGCCAATCTGAAGCCAGGAGCCAGGAGCTTCTTAGGATTCTCCCATGTGGGTGCAGGGGCTCAAGCACTTGGGTCATCTTCCACTGTTTTCCCAGGCCATAGCAGAGAGCTGGGTGGGAAATGGAGCAGCTAGGACTCTAAATGGGGCTCTTATGGAATGCTGGCACTGCAGGAGGTGGCTTTATCTGCTACGCCACAGCACCAGCCCCATAGCTTTCTTTAATAATAAACATTTTCTATGAACTATTTGAAGTCCCCTCCACACATGGATTTCAAAAATTTCAGTACCAAAAATAAGGTTATGTGTTAATTCAGTTTTCTGTGAGCCTTTTCTAACACCCTCATATATGTCACTTTTCTAAAGATTCTCTGACTACTATTCTGAA
This sequence comes from Oryctolagus cuniculus, assembly GCF_964237555.1. Lineage (NCBI taxonomy): Eukaryota > Metazoa > Chordata > Mammalia > Lagomorpha > Leporidae > Oryctolagus > Oryctolagus cuniculus. The sequence goes on along the minus strand of NC_091441.1, from coordinate 33,126,942 downwards.
GCAGTCACTCATTTACTCGCCACTGCCCTTATGTAATTTTCTAGATAAATTACTACAAGCAGATATTATTTTCTTTGTTTTTTTTTCTTTTGTTGTTTGTTTGTGATATAAGCTAAACAATACCGTTCCTCAGTGAGTGCTTGGCACCTGGTAAGGACTCAGTGTAAATATTTATGCATTGAAAGAATGCTGCTGGAAGCACAGACAGTAGATATTTAGATTAAGAGACCAGTAGATATTACCAAAGATAATAATACCTACATTACACATTTATGAGGATTAGCAGTAATGTGTGAAATTTTCTTGGCAGTATTTGGCATAAGGCAGGCACTATGTGAACAGTGACCAAAAAGCACATTTCTACTCACACGTGCTACCTAACCAGTTTTCCTTTCTCATTTAGCAGAACTTTTAATTGTGACCACCCAGTACCACATTAGCCACTTAAGAAAGGATCAGAAGGGGATAATATTATCTTTTACTCAAAATTCTAATATATTTCACTTTTGTTTATTGAACTAAGTTCACATATGTTCATTTTTGTTCTTGAATTTAATCAGAAGAGTAATATCATAGTTTCATCAGAATAAATGTCAAACATATTAAGAGATAACAAATTTACATTAAAACTGAGACTGAAACCTGGCATTGAAAAATACAGCAAAATTGCTTACATAATAAGGATGCCGTTTCTTGCCTACAGTACACTCCAGGAGCTACACTGGTTGTCCAATCCTGGCTCTGGTTTCTCTTTAGGCCATCAATTTTGTGGATATGGGTTCTTGGTAACTGTATTCTTTCCCATTGCTTCATATCCATACAATGTAATCCCAAGTTGGATGCTCTGTTATTTATAGGGTACGTATGGGATATGAAGTGGGAAATTTTGAGTGTGGAACAGATTTAGAGCAGGGCTGTGAGGGACTGAAGTTTTGCTAGGACTCTGGTCTTCTGTTTTACCATGATTGTGATGTATTTGCAAGTTTTCTGAAGACCCTTTGCAGATCTTCAGGTGTGCACTTTATTTTTGGTCATCAGACAGAAGTGTTGACCCTGAGGGTATCTTTCGTTTTTTTCTTGGCTTCTTATTCCCTTTATCATCACCCAACATCAGAACCCCTCAGTTTGATAAAGATTTGCTTCTGAAACAGTGGTCAGGAGCATGGTTAGAGCAGGTGGGGAAAATCATGTTCTCTCTGACCTAGAAAAACATGAGCTCTCCAAGAGAAGAGAGGATCTCTCTGGAGACCACAGCATTGAATTCTGGAGGACTGCAGGTTTGAAATGTTAATAAATTTTTACAGATGAAAATTTTACCTACAAAATAGTTCTAAAATATGTACTTGTTAAGTGTCTTCCCTCTCTCTCTGGGACAGTCCTCTCTACACATCAAAGGGAGCTCCCATCCCAGAAGAAGCCTTCTGCCGTGGAAGTAGAGACCTTCTGTTGAAATGATGCAAGGATCCCACTATCCAGTTATTGTGAACTCTTGATTATCCATCATGTTTGGAGAGGGAAGACAGAGTAAGAAATCTAAAAACATAAGTTTCTTTGAATCATTTTTATAACATGTTTGTATTATACCTTGGAAATGTCAATCTCTTTAAGATAAAGTATATTGATTCTTACCACTCCCCCCATTTTTATATAGCCGCAGTTATTATAAAAATGCAACTCTCCTGGGGCTGGAGTTGTGGCACAGTAAGTTAAGCTACCTCTTGCAATTCTAGCAACTGGTATCAAGAACTGGTTAGAGACTTCGCCACTCCACTTCCAAACTAACTTCTTGTCAATGTGCCTGGGAAGACAGCAGAAGATGGCCCAACTATGTGCACCCCTGCCACCCATGTTGGAGATGTGGATAAGGTACCTAGTTCCTGGCTTTGGCTTGGCTCATTGTGGGCCAATGATCCAATGGATGGGAGTTTCTCTTTCTCTCTCTCCCTTTCTTTCCTTCCTTCCTTCCTTCCTTTCTTCCTTCCTTCCTTCCTCCCTTCCTCCCTCCCTCCCTCCCTCCCTCCCTCCCTTCCTTCCTTCCTTCCTTCATTCCTCCTCCTCTTCTCCTCTCTTTCTCTGTCTTCCTTTCAAATAAATAATTTTTTTAAAAAAGTGTAACTTCTAGCCGGCGCCGTGGCTCAATAGGCTAATCCTCCACCTTGCGGCGCCGGCACACCGGGTTCTAGTCCCGGTCAGGGCGCCGGATTCTGTCCCGGTTGCCCCTCTTCCAGGCCAGCTCTCTGCTATGGCCAGGGAGTGCAGTGGAGGATGGCCCAGGTGCTTGGGCCCTGCACCCCATGGGAGACCAGGAAAAGCACCTGGATCCTGGCTCCTGCCATCGGATCAGCGCGGTGCGCCGGCTGCAGCGGCGGCCATTGGAGAGTGAACCAACGGCAAAGGAAGACCTTTCTCTCTCTGTCTCTCTCTCTCACTGTCCACTCTGCCTGTCAAAAATAAAAAAAAAAATAAAATAAAAAAAAAAGTGTAACTTCTTTACAGGAAGAGAAGCAAATGTATAAGAACCAGCCAAGCCATACTAAATAATATTGTTGAACTAGAACAGTGATTTTCAGCCTCTAGTGGGCAGAGCATCACTGTCAGCTGGATACCAAGTTCTCAGGTAACTCGAATACTGCTTACTCAGGGACCGCACTTTGAAAACCATAGCCCTGAAGTGAAGTCCTGTGCCAGCCTGCAGTGATTCCTGCTTTTCCTGTGGCTCCACTTCACTGTGGTGCTGGCTCTTCACTAGACCAGGGTGTACGGCCTATCCTGGGGTTCTCTACATGGATTCCCCACTGGAACTTGATTTCCTTTCAATTCAAAGTAACTGAAAGTAAAAAAAAAAAGTACAAATTTCCATTTTTGGTAATTAATTATGAGATATTTACTGTGTGTGTGTGTGTGTGTATGTATTTCCATGTGTATGTTATGGAGGTTATGAAAGAACTAGAAGCTGTATCTCAATCCTGCCTAGATTTATAACCTGAGGGGAAGTCTTGCTGACTCTTTGAAAGCTCTCTTTTCTTTAATCTCCTATGGTCAAATGAAATTGGAAGTAATTCAAGACTAACAAGCACATTTGTGTTGAGACAGTAAGAAGCAGAAGAGTCAAGTAAGTTTGTTTAGATGATATAAGAAAATCATTCTTTATCTCCCCGTTTAGGCCTAGACCCACAACAGCAATTTCTCCCAGCACTTTTTACTCTTGGAGGTAAATACTATGAAGGATGCTATTGCCATTACTCATTTCTTTGCAAAGGAACCATCCAAATCCAAACTGGTGAGATGGGGAGAGCTTGACACTGATAATCACTGTTCATGTTTCTTTAGAGGGTTGTTTCATTTGTTCAAAGTTATGGATGGTGTCTTGTCTACTTGCCTAAAATGCTTTTTTAATTTTTATTTTTTATTTGTTTTAACCATGCAATGTGATTTGTAGATACAATTCTAAGAACATAATGATATTCCCTTCCTCCCTCCTTCCCTCCCTTTCTCCCTCCCACTTCCTTTGCCTTTTTTTTTTTAGTTTTTGAGATAGCATATTTTAAAATTACATCACAGTAAAAAGACTTAATACCTCACCAATTAAGAAGTTTAATAAATAAAAAGCAAAAAAAGACCCTAATTTAGTGGGAACGCTGCTATAGTTTCAATGACTTGTGATTACTTTAAAGCTTAAGGTGTATGGATAAAATGGCCTGAAATGTTTTTGACTCATGTCGTTTCACGTATTTTGGGTAGCAAGGGAATGCAGCATAAAGCTGCCAGACTCTGCAGAGTCAGCGCACACTCTTGAGATTCCTGATAACTCCAGTTGGTATATGGATGCAAGAAAGTAGGACAGCCACAGTTTTCGGACTTGGGCCCAAACCATATTACCCCATCTGACTATACAAGCAAAGAACATATAATCACTGTGACCTCTTTCTTGTGAGTATGCCTCAATTTTTTCTGGTTCCAAATGAAAAGATTAGTCTCACTAAAACCCGAAGTGAGAGATGTGGGCAAGTATTGGGTTGGTGCAATAGGGATGGCAAATATTGAGAGTAAAGTTGGAGAAGAATCATTCTGAGAGGTATCTTGAGTCCTAGTGTCCAGTCAAGTAAGGAAAACTCAGTAGGTACAAGGAATGTGGTATGAGAAGCAACCTGCCTAAGAATCAAAACTCAGGTTGGGTACCCAGATTGGGAGCTCAGTCCCAGCAAACAAGAGCAGGAACTGAGGAATATAAACACAGGAGAAGGGACTGTGACTGAGGGTAACAATTAACAACATGTAAGTCCCAGCCTAGAGTTGTGACATGGGGAAGCAAGATGAAGACAGAAAAAGCTGAAGCCCACATAAGCTTTTTTTTTTTTTTTTTTTCCGATGCCACAATATGATCCTATGGCTTTGACTTCGTTTCCTATTTTCAATGATTTCACTTTGTAGAAAACCAGTCTTTTCATCTGTTATTTTTTTTTCGTTTAATTTCATTTCATTATGTGTTTGTTGACTTGGAGATGGAACAAGACTTGATGCCAGGTTCTAATATACTGGTAAAAACTGTAATTTGCTTTTAGAAGTCTCATCTAGGCGAACCAAACGTGTTTTCTGTTTGTTTGCATGCTTTGTTCAATTTGTGTGTATGTTTTGTTCTTGTTTGCTTGTTTTGTGATTATGAGCAAGAGTGAAAGTGAGAAAGCGATATTTTTCTAAAACAACCTAAGGGAAGAAATCACTGGATACAAATTATTGATTGCATGCTCCCCTAGTGGGCTTGTTATCCTATTGACAGTTTGTCCAAGATCACAAATTAATGCTGCATCTTCTAAAAGAAATATGATATTCATTCAATGTTGAGTAAATCCATATATTAAAGCCAAACATTGATAAATAATGTAGGCCAATAACCCTGAAAAGGCACATTTCCATATTTCCTGGAAGGGTGACAGCATGCTACTATTTTTAATGGTTCACACTATTACCATCTCATATGTGTGAAGTATGTTTCAGTGGTTAAGGCTCTGATTTATTAATTAGAAAGCAGTTTTCAGTGTGCTAGTATTACCCTGAGTTGAATGATAAGCACATATTTTAAATATGAGGGTTGGCAATTGCACAATATTTTAAGTTGAACTGGAATATGCAAAGGATGAAAATATCTCAAAGGTATAGAGGTCTTGGATCACTTCCCTGTGTACTGGCAGTTTGAAAACAAAATTAGCATTTGTTTTATCAAGGATGAAACAGAACAGGGTATTAGTTTAAAGGCTACTTTTGCTCCTGGGAGACCTTCTTCCATCCCCTACTGCCCAACTGAAACCCAGATATTTTTAAACATGTTACTTGTTTTCTGACTCTGCAAGACAAGGGTATTCGTTACACAACACACTCTGTTATCTCCCTTTCCCAGGGAAATTTACTTGCTAAATCTTTTTTTTTAAGAAAGATTTATTTATTTATTTGGAAGTCAGAGTTACACAGAGAGAGGAGAGGCAGAGAGAGAGAGAGAGAGCACGGTCTTCCATTCATTGGTTCACTCCCCAAATGGCCACAATGACCAGAGCTGCGCCGATCCAAAGCAAGGAGCCCACATGGTTGCAGGGGTCCAAGGACTACTGCTTTCCCGGGTCATGGCAGACAGCTGGACAGGAAGTGGAGCAGCCAGGCGTTAACCCACTGTGCCACAGCGCCACCCCAATTGCTAAATCTTTGATAGCCTTACTTTCTGGAAAATTATTTTATACAGAATAAAATGGCAACCACCTTGTGTGATTTTGTGTTTTTTAGAAAAATATTTAGTTATTTATTTGAAAGTCAGAGTTACCTAGAGAGAGATGGAGAAGCAGAGCGAGAGAGAGAGGGAGGGAGAGAGAGAGGGAGAGAGAGAGGGAGAAAAGAGAGAGAGAGAGAGGTCTTCCATCCACTGGTTCACTCCCCAATTGGCCAAAATGGCCAGAGCTGCTCCAATCCAAAGCTAGGAGCCAGGAGCTTCCTTGGGGTCTTCCCACGCAGAAGTAGGAGTCCAAAGACTTGGGGCATCTTCTGTTGCTTTCCCAGGCCATAGCAAAGAGCTGCATCAGAAGTGGAACAGCTGGGACTCGAACTGGTGCCCATATGGGATGCCGGTACTGCAGGCAGGGGCTTTACCTGCTATGCCACAATGCTGGCCCCTGTTTGTTTTTAGTTTTGGAATTTTTTTAATGTCTATAGTTATTTCATGTCCAGAGTTCTCAGCCACCCTCCAGTTGTTTTTCACGGTTTCCTAAATACTAACATTAGTCTCACAATCTGGTAACATAATACACATATTAAAAATGGGAAAATATTACATAGGAGTTGGCTCTATTCCTTGGCATCAACTTCACCACAGATTTCCTTAGTTTGAGAATGAATTAACTGTTCATTGATTGTCCTTGAACTGTTAGTAAATTGGAAAGCATGATGCCATCTGATAAAAATGAGAGTTAGATTACTTTGTAATGTTTAGATTTTGTTTGTAGCTGATCTTTTGAGTCTAAGAAACAAAAAGTTAAAAAAAAAGGCTGATCAAGAGCAGGAGCTTTCTAGCTCTACATATTGGTGAAACTGTTAAAAAAATAAAGGTGACAGACTAGAGGAGATGAGTTCTTTCCCCACAGAGTAGCTTTCAAGCTTTCTGGAAGTTTGCTTTGTACTTTTTTCTGGTTTCATATTTAAGCAGTCTTGTAATTCCCCACTGACAAGGAGGTCTCACAAGTCTTTCATCAAACCAGACTTGGGGCAGTTCCTCCAGGCCCCTTAGAAGGATGCCAGGTGATGAGAAGCAGCAGCATGTTGTCCTATTATCTCTGTGATGTTGAGCATTTAGTCACAAGTATTTCTGACATGTGTACCTCAGTAGCCCCCAAAGCAATCCAGTGTCCTGGTGATAGTCATGAAGCTCTCTGAGGCTAATTCTGTTGGCTCTTGATTGATTATTAATGGGGAAACAACTTTCAGGGAAAGTTTTCTTATAAAGAAAGTCTCAAAGCCATTCTCCTTAATCTTTCCATGTGAGACTCTACTGTGGTTTGCACTGAGTCTTAGATACAAGTCAGAGGGTGATATTGAATACAAGCTTCCAGCAAGATACATCCTTTTCTTCTTCGTGACTTACATTGTTTTGTAGAAAAGAAAGAAGTGGAAACAGCTAGAGGCTTGATCAATAAGTAGGTATTTAGGATCATCTGATTTCTGCTTAACTATATCCACAAATTATTCTATGCAATTTAAGATAGCCACTGAATCCTTTATATTTGCCAAAAGATATAAATAAAAGAGAAATTCTATCCTCTGAGGATTTCCAGCTCATAAAGAGGCTCAAAGGAAAACCATAACTTCTAAACCTCACACATATACATAATGCCAGTTATATATGGATAGAAGAAGTAATATGAGACAATGGTAGAATAGGTACTCTGTTGGGCAGAGGAGTTTTACAGGGAAGGTAGCATATGAACTGTACTTTGGAGGAATGAACTGCAGCTAAAAAGGGGGACATAAGGAAAAGAACAAGCATAAAAGGTTTCTCATTGGTAAAAAGTACTGGGCAGATATTATATGCTAGAAACTTTGTATTGGTATATAGTGGGGTGAACAAAACAGGGTTACTGGCTGCATGAAATGTACTTCCAGTGGCAGGAAAACCAACAATGAACATAAATGTATTCTACAACAGTGATAACAGAGTTGTCAGCAAAGATCTCTGCGTGAGAGACATTTAGAGAAGACATTTGAATGAATTGTTAGGATATCTGGAGGAATAGCCTCCCAAACAGAGAGAATAGCAAGTGCAAAAGCCTCAGCATCAACCTATGAGGCATTCTTAAGGAAAGAAAATAGATAGGGGACAGTGACTATAGACAAGATCAGAACAGTAACCACGGGCAACTTTAGGACTGTGTAATGACATTGTTTTCACAGTGAAATAAGTGGGAATGTGTAAGTTTAGACAGAGTAATAACACACTATAATTCATATTTAATTTGATTTCTTATTGCAATTATGAATTTAGGTTATAATATGTATAACAGGTTCAGTTAAGAGGCAGGGAAATACAAAAGGCATGGTGTGTCTTTGGAAAAATACAAGTAGGTCAATATTTCTTGAATATAAACTGTTCTTTTTTGTGATGAGTATACTGATTCATTTATTTTAAATTTTATTTGCTTTGCAAGTCTCATGTACAGTCTCAGATTTAGGAATGTAGTGATATTTCCCATCCTACCCTCCCTCTTGCCCACACTCCAACTCCAGCTACTATATGTTCTTGAAGGGTGCTGGACAATGAAGAAAGAAAGGAGGCCTTGAAAGGCCTAATAGTAATAGGCTTTTGATGCTCTGCCCTTGTTTGGACTTTGTTTAGGCAGTAGAGAGCATGTAAGGGTTGTTAAGTCAGGGTATGATTTGGTCCTATGGGCACCTTAAATACTTACAGTGACATCTTTCTATTGGATGAGTTAAACATTGAAATAAAGGAGAAAAGATAGAAAAGCAAATCAAGAAGTCTGGAGAAGAGGAACTGAATGAGTCTTCCTGCTGGAGGAAGAATCAGGGGCTAGTCTGAAAGTTTTTTAATAAATTTGATTTTTATGCATGAGCTGCTAATTATGCTCTGCATTAGAGAAGGGACATTAGGATTCCATTCAGGAATCATAGAGGTTTCTCTTCTGATATCTGTGTGCCTGGACCTTGAGTTTTGAGATTTATATATGTCTAAGAGACGAAAGATCTTTGCATGTCTTCAGAGCAGATTCACTGCCCTGAAGTCCATAAGTCAGCTGTTAACACACAGTGATGTCCACTGTACTTATTGGAAGCAACTATAAGGATGAAAAAATGATACCTGTATTTCCTGCTCATCTGTACAGGAGGCATGCTACATTTACCCTAACTTTCTGAACCTCAGAGTATTCCCTTTCTTATGGTTTCCCGTCACATTTTAATGCTAGCCTGCTGTGTGTTGCCCCTCCAGTTAGTTTCCTGCTCTATGTAGATGCTTCTCCTATAATCCCCTGGTTTGATGTATGAAGACACAGTTATTACTGCAGCGGGCTCTCCTCACACCCTTTCCATCATAGTTATGGCTGCAACCTAACAGGAACTTCACTAGAAATGAATGTTAGAAATCATAATGGCACTTTTTTCCATGCAGTTTTATTTAGGGAAATGCTATTTGGGATATAAAACAAGGGGCTGCCCTAGAAACAAATAAACAACTGAGCCTCATATTGTCATGATTTGGTGTCAAGAATGTTGTTTCCTGGGAAGATTCTGATATTTTTATATTTCACTCTAGCTTCTTTAATTTTGCTTAAAAATTAATTTATGGCCTTCATTATCAAGTTAAAGATTGCTGGGGTGATTAAACTCTTCTGTTTTATGTGTAAACAGAAGTAATCATTATAGCAGAAGAAGTGGAGCCAGAAAGTCAGTATCCTCACTCTAAGCCATTTCAATTCAGTGCACATTTACAGAGTATATCCTATTTGTAAGACAACATGAATTCACTTTCCAGATGCAATGATGACTGATGAGTCACAGATATTTTATTCAATATTTTGTAATCTGAGATAAAACTTGTACAAAATTTATGAGAATAATGACTCATCAAGTGCCATGAAATACAAAATATCACCAACATGAAGGAGAAAGGAAGAGATCACTTTTTGCCACACAACCAGGAAGTAAATGTGAATATCTTACTTAGGAATCAGTGCTTTGTCAGTGGCGACCTTGGAAGAGAGAGGCTAAAGATTAATACAGAAGACTGACCAGTTGAAAACATGAAGTCCGGGTCCTAAAACAATTAGCAAAGAGGGTAAGGGGACTGTAGATTAGCAAGAACCGGAGTTTTAAAATACAAAAGTTTAGAATCATCATTGCATATTTATTTGAGGGTTGACAAGTAGTGAAAAACTCTGTGGATTCAGAGTGTGAAGTAGGACAATAGTGAGACACAGTGCCAGGCAGACCAAGATCATGCTTGGCAAAGTACTTCATACTTTTTAGGGACATTAGAGTCATCAAATGCTTTGGAGTGTAGTGGAGTGACATGAGGGGGGAAATTGTTAAGACAGCACAGGTAATGATGGAGAGATAAGGTTAGTGATAAATGACTGATAAGAGATGATAAGGCCTTTTTCAGAGATAGTGACAGGAACAGGAGATTGAAGAGGATACACTTTAGAGCTATTTCAGCAGGAGAATTAATAGGGTTCAGTGATTGCCTGGATATGGGAATCGAGGGTGAAAATGGACTTGATGCTGATGGAGCCTATGAATAGAAATTAGAACTTGTTTATACTAAGGGGGAAAAAAGCACTCTACGTGAATGAAAACCCATTCAATTGATTGGTTGATTCATAAAATAGTGGTCTTATGAATTTTAATATATTTGCAAGTAGGAATTAATGGGAAAAATTCCAGGTTTCCTTAAAGCATATTTTCTCTTCATTCTGCCTCAAAATGTGTTATCAACAATGATGGGCTTCTTACCTTCCTCCCTTCCTTTGTGGCTTAATAAGGTGTGCTGGCAGAATGAAAATTATTTGCCCATCAACCTTCAATCTCTAAAGCATTTCTGCCAGAAATATAGACCAGAAGCTCTTCTAAAATAATTGCAAAAATTATTAACCCCATGGATATTCAGATTCTGGGTCTTTGAGTGCTAAATTGCAAAATCATCATGATAATCAGCTGTTAGTGGCACTCTATACTCAGTGTATTCATTAGTTTGTTCTTGAGCAGCTCTGGTACTTAATCAAAAAAGACATTGATTCCAATTCATCTCAGCTCATATGATTTAGGTTTAGTTATATATTTTAATTACTTGGTACTTATGAAAGGTTTTTAAAGTTTCTGAGGCTCATAAAGAAATCCTAATCTCTAATAGCACATTCAGTAGAAATAAAGCCCAACCTCAGTATTTACATGATACCCCCCCACCATCACCCCCCCACACACACTTTTTTTAGGATATGGAAAGAAATTTTTCTTGGTAGATTACAATTTTCAGATGAGTATCTTCCTAAGAATATATAACCAGTAAACCCTTCTATGCCATGGAATTCATATTTGATTTGGTTATCGAACAGTCATGATTCTCTTATTCTAAAAGTTTCTGCCTCTCTCTAAAAGCTTTATTTATCCTCAGTAACTGGCTTACTTACAATAAAGCCTTTCTGTAGATGTCCAAGTTAGCTCCCTTGTTAGATCAAAATTACATCTTAGCAGTCTTAGTACTTTAAGAATTACAAAGCTCTTTGATACCTCTTATCTCGTATTATTCTCTTAACAACCCCTCAACTTCGTGATACAAAGTATCTATAACAGGGAAAGCATCCTTTTCAATAGACTACTGAAGCAAAGAGCAATTTGAAAATTGAGACCATCTTATGAACAATATTGATTCAGGATAGAGATTGCCCTTAGTTTCTGACTGATGGAGAAATAAAGATCTACTTAGGATGTAGGACACATGAGGAAGTAGGGAATGGATCTTGAGTACTGTTGGGTTCAAATTCTGGCTCAATCATTTACCAGTAGGATATCTCCTCAAGACCGCCATCTCCCCAACAGCATAATCACAGGGGAGACTGGATAAACATAAAGCACTTAGAACAATGTCGTACTCAATTTTATAGACATCCCAGCCCCAGGGGACATTTGTATTTGATTAACGCATGGGTGTCTACCATGGATATTGTTACTTGTCACTGTACATGAAAACTAGCTCCATGGTAGTCCTGTCCTCAGAAACTGATCCTTCTCTAGAATTTCCCTTGCAAAGCCTGCTAACTGGAAAGCTGTCCCCCAGATATGTCCAGTCTTAGCCTTAGATGTTATTCTGTTCAGGGGAATTAGAATTAATGTCGTAAGCTTCACTTCACTCCTGATCTGCTCATGCTATTAAAAGATGTTTTATCTTCTAAAATTCTTTCGTGGTTGTAAAATGATGTCTATTGCTCTAATATAATTTTACTTGCATCTATTAACTTGAGGATAACAGAGTGAGTAAAAACCTATTCAATGAGTTCTCTTTGTTTTGCTCTAGGATGATTTCACTTCCTTCAACATTACAAAATTCTGATTTTGCTCATTTTAACATAAAATACGCAATTATTTGTATGGCTGGAATAATTGCAAAATAATTCACTAACTAACAAATAAGTCTCCTTGTTCTTGCATATTGTGGCAAGGAATTTTTCTAAATCCAACTAACTATAAATGGATTTCTGGATGATTCTGGAAGTTCTGATATTTTCAGATACCGATTATATATATATGAGTTCAGTTGAAAAGATACTTTTCTGTTACTGGCTGGTGGATCAAGGGACTGAGTGCATGAACTATTGGAGGACAAATTCGAGAATGATAAAGACAATTGTAGAACTGACTTTAAGCTCTTAATGGCAAGAGTTCTTATAGTAGCTATTTTTACAAAAGATCAGTAGACTGGGCATAAGAAATACCACTCAAGTGGTATCACTGAAGTGAATTGAATCAGTGTTTGAGAGCCCTGTCTGTTAATCTGTCTTTGTCTTTCTCTTTGTCTCTCAAAAAAACAAAAGGAATTAACAGTGGCATGAGAGTTTTGACTAAACCACAGACTTTAGTTGGATTTCAATTATTACCTCTTCAAATGTACTTTTGTAGTTGTGAAATCCAATCCAGGATATTAATTTACTAACATCTGCTCTAATCTTGGACACTCTCTTCATTTTTTACTTTCAAAATATGGATGTTTTTGAAGAGTATTAGCCACACATTTCAAAGAGTGGACTCTCAATTTGAGTGTGCCTTTTGCTTTTTCATTTTTATCTTAGGCTTAAGGATTTTAGGGTAGTGTACTGGAGAGATATTGTGTCCTTCTCAGTACCTCATGTCAGTAGGTAAACAGTGCTATGTGTTTCCAGAGAAGTTAATCTTCATCATCTGGTTAATGTAGTCGCTCTCAGGTTTCTCTATGACATCTCTGTTGTTTCCTCCCCAAATGCTATTCATAACCAGCAAGCCACTATCCTCACCTACCTTCAAGGAGGGAAGAACTGAGCCCCATATCATGAAGAATGTATGAAAACATGCTAAGTTAACATGGCTGTTAGTAAATATTGTGTGAGATAATCTGCTATAATGCAAAAATCATGTTTTCCCTTAATGTTTCATTAATGAGTTCAAGCAGTCATTAATGGATCTTTGCTATTGTACTTTTCCAGGTTTTGATCACAAACTACATGTCTGTGGTAGCAGACTTGGATGAGTTATATTTCATCTTGTGTGAGCATTGTACTTTGTACAAATATGTTCACAGCAGGGAAATTCATAGTAGAAAAAGCTAGAAAAAACTCAAATATCTATCAAAGTACAATGGATACATAAATTAGGGTATAATCATATGAAAAATACCATATACAAATGAGAATAAACATGTGATTGCTATAAAGAGAAACATGTTTGAATCTTCTAAACATATTGAACAAAAAAAGGCAGACATATGTATTATTATTCTTACAATAAGGTAAAAACAGTCAACAGTATTTGATGCTGTCCAACATCAGGATATTCTTTGCCTGGGGAGGGGGCATTTACTGGGAAGGGGCATGGGGATACCTTTGAGTTCTGGTAATATATTTCTTCATCTGTTTCCTTGTTAACAAAAATGTGTTCACTTTTGGAAAATTCATTGTAATTGAATTGTACACTTCTACTTTCCACTATCAGCTTTGTATTTTGATAAATGTGAGATGTATTTCAAGAGACTGTTTCCTGGTTTAAGTGAAATATCCTTCAGGTATCCCCAAATGTTGTTGCCTGAAAGTCAGGAGTAAAGTTGGTAAATTTGCAGTCTTAGTCATAACTATGAATGTGAACTCATTTGCACATTTTGTGAGATATCTGGAAAAAATCATTCACATAGGATTCTAAGAAATCAATTATTTCTCACTATATTATATACCCAGAAATGCAGATCCATACTGTAACAGCATTTCCTTATGACCAATCCAAAATTTCTATCATATTACTTTAAGTAGTAATTGAAACTACTTTAGGATAATCGTGGTTTTAAAGAACATAGGAAGAACTCAACATTTCTTTTTTTAACCTTCTGAATTAATCTTTTCAGTAATTCAGTCCAAGGTTATGCTAGGAATTGAATTCCCTTCTTCCTTGTCCTCTTCATTTGTATTTTACACAATCCAGTGACCCACTCCATCCACATTTTTTTTAAAAACGATTTATTCATTTGAAAGTCAGAGTTACACAGAGAGAGGAGAGGCATAGAGAGAGAGAGAGGTCTTCAATCTGATGGTTCACTCCCCAGATGGCCACAACAGCCAGAGCTGCACCTATCCAAAGCCAGGAGCTAGGAGCTTCCTCCAGGTCTCCCACGTGGGTGCAGGGGCCCAAGTTCTTCGGCCATCTTCTACTGCTTTACCAGGCTATAGCAGAGAGCTGGATCAGAAGTGGAGCAGCTGGGACTAGAACCAGTGCCCATATGGGATGCCGGCACTGCAGGCCAGGGTTCTAACCCACTGCGCCACAGCACCAGACCCTCTACCCACATTTTGGTATATGAATGTTTTGGTCCCAACTCAAGTTTCCTGATACTAATAGATTCTTTATTATTACTTGAGTATCTTCAATCATGGTTTTACAATTACAACTGTAAATTAGTTTAGTATTCTGAGATTTAATTTATTTGGTCTGGAAACTGGAATTTGTCTAAAGATTTTTAATCATTTCTTACTATCTCTTTAAATTTTGAGTCACTACTAATCATCATATTTATTGTATCTTATCCAATTATGAGAGCCTTTTCCTGGATTGAGTACAGAGCAGGTAACATTGGACAATGTTGCTTGCTTTAGTATTTATTAACATGACACCATCTGTTCTTGAACAGTAGACTTTTCTCTTTATGTGTTCTTTATCTTGTTCTGTTTAGAAATTTAAGTGTTGATTTTCTTAATTACTCTTGGCATGTACCCAAATTCATTCCAAGTTTTTTTTTTATGACAATTTACTATCATTTTATGTCATCCTTATGTGTCTTTGCACATGTTGCTTTTATTTCTAATACACCTCTAGGTGATCGTAAAATTATGTCAGAGACAATATCATTTGTAGAAAGATAACAACTTCAAGAGCAGGAGACACAGTCATGATACTAAACTTTGCCACTCAATGACCTTAATCCAATCCCTTAATTTCTGGAAAATCAATCACTTCAATTATTAGTAGAAAAAAAGTGTCTATTTAATGAGCAAATTCACATCTAACTTAAACAATTATATATTATATATGCTAATACACAGCATATTCAATAATGGGCATATGTATGTTTGTATAGTCTATAGTAACAGTTTAAAATCAATAACATACTAACTACTAATTTGAATTTATGCTATCAGTATTTTCTCATTCACACTCTTTATTGTTACTCAATTATTTTCTGTTTTAGATAGCTTACTTTTCTGAAACATTTTCAAATCTGTTTGACTAGCATCCGTGACTGAGGCCTCTGACACTCAGCTTTCCCATCCTCAATTGTGATGAACTCTGAGACGACATGGTCACTTTCTCCCTGAGTAACTGTCACTTGTGTTTCACCAACCAGTTTTTCCTTGTTTGTCAAAATTAATTTCCGAATAGCAGTTCTCTTCATTGTCTTTTTAGTCCTCCTGAGAGCTGAAATTGTCAGGAAGGGAAGCCCAGAATTTATCAGAGTTTTGTTTTGTTTTGTTTTGTTTTGTTTTGTTTTTTGTTGTTGTTGTTGTCCCCCCCCCCCCCCCGCAGAGATTTCCAAAAGCCGTCTAGATATGTGAGTCCTTGACTGGCACTCACTCCTGTACCCTGGGCACAGGTCGTATCTGTGTCCTCCACAGTGAAGATGTTTCAGGGTTGATGAACCAGTCTGAGAGGCCTAGTGTCTATTTCCAACAGTGCAGTTATCTATAATCTCTTCCTTCATACTCTCCAAATCCTCTCCTCAAATATAAAGCCCAAGTTGTTGAGTTTTTATTGGCACATTCATCTTCTGGCCATTCCCCACTATTTGTGATAAGCTTGTTTCTTTTCAGCATTTTAGTCCTACCCTCGAGTACCACCAACCCAATTTAAGTAAGTTCAGGAGACTGATTTTTCCCTTTGGTTAAGAAGTTTACAAATATGAATTATTAAGTATTTCCAGTCACTTTATTTTCTATACTTTGTCAATATATATGAGAATATACGAATCTAAAAGATTTTGTCTTCTTTTGATATTTCTGGTCGTCTGTGATACTGTGCTTGGTTCATCCATAACCATTCCTGTTCCCTACTACATTGCCATTTTACAATTATATCTCTTTATCTTTTCTTCACTTTCTAATTTAAACTTTAGTTGCTGATTTTTAAAAAAGTCAAAACAGTTGAATTTCTTTTTTTTTTTTAATTTTTTTGACAGGCAGAGTGGACAGTGAGAGAGAGAGAGAGACAGGGAGAAAGGTCTTCCTTTGCCATTGGTTCACCCTCCAATGGCCGCCACAGCTGGCGCGCTGCGGCCGGCGTGATGTCAGGAGCCAGGTACTTATCCTGGTCTCCCATGGGGTGCAGGGCCCAAGGACTCGGGCCATCCTCCACTGCACTCCCTGGGCACAGCAGAGAGCTGGCCTGGAAGAGGGGCAACTGGGACAGAATCTGGCACCCCGACCGGGACTAGAACCCGGTGTGCCGGCGCTGCAAGGCAGAGGATTAGCCTAGTGATCCGCGGCGCTGGTCTAATCAGTTGAATTTCAATCAAATCCACTGCTTGTATTCTTTGTAAATTGCATGCCACACCTCACCATGGTTTTACTTTCCTGATTTTATAAATAATGAACCAGAGATTCTTATTTTCAGGTAATTACATATCTTCCCCAAGCACCCCCCTGCACACAAAAAAAAGCAGAAAAATACTTATCTATACTATCATTTCTTATATGTTTTATGTGCAATTTCAAAGTTGTTAAAGTAGTATTTCAGATATGAAAACAGTCTAGAATATTCCAAAAACCATACAAAAAGCTGTACTCACAAAGGTTTCTGTGATCACAGAAGGCTGTAAAAGGTGAAATAGTGATCCACAATTGGAGGATTTGCATGTCCATAACAAAAATGCAGAGATATTAATCAGTCAATATAAAGATAATATTTAACCAATATTTCCAAATTATGTGGCAACTTTTTCATCAAGGAACAGTCCAGGAAATGTGTCAAAATAACAATATATAAAATCTATTGAATTCTGACTCTATGCCAGATATTGTACTAGGGCATTCTTTCAACATATTCATTGAGCATTTATTTCCTTGCCAGCAATATTCAGTAATATTCACTAGTAATACAGTAGTGAAAACAATAAACAAAATCAACTGCCATTATTTCAGCAGGAAGTTCAGATAGCTTGTAGATGCATAATACATTTTGAACATCTCTATTCTGAAAATCTGAGATCCAAAATGCTCCAAAATCCAAGACATTTTGTCTACAGAGTTCCAAAAATCAAAAATTCTGTTATAAAACCTTTTTCATAAACAAAATTGTTGAAAATATTATATAAAGTTCCCTCAGGCTGGGAGCATAATGTGTGGATAAAACATAAATGAATTCAGTGTTTAGAGCTTGGCATTGTGGTGAAATGGGTTGAACCGCCTCTTGGGATGCCTACATCCTATACTGGAGTACTTATGTTCCTGTCTTACCTCCACTTCCAATCCGGATTTGCCTGTGAGGCAGCATAACACATGGTGGCTCAAATACTTGGGTCCCTGCCACCTGGCCCTGCATTCTACCCATCTCTCTACCTTTCAAATAATAATAAATAAATAAAACTTTTTTATAATTTATTTATTTCTTAATTTTCATGCATTTCATAAATGCAACTTTAGGAACACAGTATTTCTTCACACCATACTCACCTCCCACCCACACTCCCACCCCTCTCCTGTTCCCAGTCTTGTTTTTTGCTAAGATATATGTTAATTTAACTTTATACACAGAAGATTAACTCTATTCTAAGGAAAGAATTTAACACTTGGGGCTGGAGCAGTGGCCTATGAGTAAAGCCGATGCCTGCTGTGCCGGCATCCCATACGGGTGCTGGTTTGAATCCTGGCTGCTCCACTTCTGATCTGGTTCTCTGCTGTGGCCTGGAAAAGCAGTGGAGGATGGCTCAAGTCTTTGGGCTCCTTCACCCACGTGGGAGACTCAGAGGAAGCTCCTGTCTCCTGGCTTCGATTGGCGCAGTTCTGGCCATTGCGGTCATTTGTGGAGTGAACTAATGAATGGAAGATTCACTCTCTCTCTCTCCCTCTCTCTCTCTGCATGTGCCCCTCTGTAACTCTGCCTTTCAAATAAAATAAAATAAATCTTAAAAAAATAGTTCAACACTTTGTATGAGAAAGAAAAAGAAAAAAAAAAAAAAAACTTGTTCCTTAACAGTGCAGATAAAGGCAGTTCAAAGTCATTGCATCTCGAAGGTAATTTTGTAATTTTGCTAGGTTTTTTTTTTGAACTTAATTAAATAACACTTTTAAAAAATGAATTTTGTGTTTAAACTTGGGTTTTATCTTCAAGATAGCTCATTATGTTAGCTCATTATGTATATGCAAATATGCAAGAAATCTTAAAAATATGTGTAGCACTTCTGGTCAAAAAAATTTCAGGTCAGGAAAACCCAATCTGTATATAATAATAATAATGAAGAATATCTGAACCACAGCAGGATTTGTATCACTTAATGATGGGTGGGCTATGCTTCAAATTTTTAATAGGTAGATATGGAAATATGCACCTAGGGAGTATTGTTGAGTATATTCCTGAAGTCTCTGTGGTAGTTAGTTATACAGAAATATAGTCAGAGAGACTTTTTAGTATAAGAACTCATTGAAAATGATGCCCCTTTTATTCAATAAAAAGCAAAGAAGGCCAATATGACTGGGGAAAGAAAAACAAATAAGGAACCAAGAAATGAAGTTGGGGGCATAATGGGGAAAGTTGTCTTTTATTGGATTAAAAATAGCAAGATTGGTGAACACACTTTCATGATTTGACACATTTTTAAAGAGAATTATTGTGGATGTGCTGAGGTGAGGTAACACATGGGCAAGAAACTGGGTATTGAGTGACTTACAGAAATATTGTTGAAAAACAGTAATGGCTTGGCTCAGTACCATAGCATTGTTTGAATTGTAGGTAGATTTTGAAAGTAAACGTCAGTGTTAGTATTGCTGTTTTATTGTGTTTTTCTTGTATTTTTCCTCTTGAACAACTGTAAAGGAAGAATTTGCCTTGAACTAAATGAACAAGACTGCAGGAGAAACTGGTTTCCGTGCAGAGAGGATAACAGATAACAGGAGCAGATCTTTTAACTTGTTGATTGGTGGCTGGATACATGAGCCTGAATTATCTCTTTTTCTCTTCTAACAACTCCACAAACTGGGAACTAATATCATACACATTTGCACTTTAAAAGCCAAAATCTGAAAGGGTCAGTAAACTAATATGACTTGAGCCAATTGGTGTTGTATGTGCTGGCTAGTATTTGAAATCAAGGATATTTTACTGATCAGACTGATATTAAGACCTGCACATCATATTGGTTATTACATACTACTATTGAATTGAGAGATATTTTAAGTTTCTTGAATTCAAAGAAGCCAAACATACATCTGCTAGGGGATCTTGGTAGTTTCTTTTATTAGTATTATTAAATAAAAGATTTTATTTTATCTTTTTTTAGAAATGTTTTATTTAGCACATATAAATTTCTTTTTTTTAACTTTTATTTAGTAAATATAAATTTCCAAAGTACAGTTTATGGATTACAATGGCTCCCCCCCGATAACTTCCCTCCCATCCACAACCCTCCCATCTCCTGCTCCCTTTCCCATTCCATTCACATCAAGATTCATTTTCAATTATCTTTATATACAGGAGATCAATTTAGTATATACTAAGTAAAGATTTCAATAGTTTGCACCCACACAGAAACATAAAGTGAAAAATACTGTTTTGAGTACTAGTTATAGCATTAATTCACATTGGACAACACATTAAGGAAAGAGATCCTACATGGGGAGTAAGTGCACAGTGACTCCTGTTGTTGACTTAACAAATTGACACTCTTGTTTATGGCGTCAGTAATCACCCCAGGATCTAGTCATGAGTTTCCAAGGCTATGGAAGCCTTTTGAGTTCGCCAACTTCGATCTTATTTAGAAAAGGTCATAGTCAAAGTGGAAGTTCTCTCCTCCCTTCAGAGAAAGGTACCTCCTTCTTTGATGGCCCGTTCTGTCCACTGGGATCTCACCCACAGAGATCTTTCATTTAGGTCCTCTTTTTTTCCAGAGTGTCTTGCATATAAATTTCATGAGTACATCTTTAGACATACAGTGATTCTTCCCACCATACCCATCCTCCCACCCCCACTCACTTCCCCTTCTTCCTCCTTCTCCCATTCCCAATCCCATTCTCCATTGATTCATTTCAATTAACTTTATACACAGATGCCAACTCTATACTAAGTAAATATTCTATTTGCACACACGCACTCACTAAATATAAAAAACTTCTTGAGAATAAGCTTTACAGTTGAACCTTATAGTATGACTCATTTAGGACAGAGGTCTTGCATGGGAAGTAAGTGCACAGTGATTCCTGCTGTTAATTTAACAATTAACACTTATGTATGATGTCAGTGATCACCAAAGGCTCTTGCCATGAATTGCTGGGATATGGAAGCCTTTTGAGATCACAGTCTCTATCAGTTTTTAGGCAAGGCCAAAGGCAAAGTGTAAGATCTCTCCTCCCTTAAGAGAAAAGTAAGACCTTCTTTCATGGTCCCCTCTTTCCACTGGGGACTCACTCACTGAGATCCTTCATGTAGAACACTTTTTTTTTTTTTTTTTTTTGCCAGTGTCTTGACTTTCCATGCCTGAAATGCTCTCATGGGTTTTTCAGCCAGACAAGAATGCCTTAAGGGCTGATTGTAAGGTCAGAGTGTTATTTATAGAGATTATCATTCTATGAGTCTGCTGGGCGGACTGCTTCCCATGTTGGAGCATTCTCTCCTTTTTATTTCTATCTATTCTTATTGTTGGACACTAGATCATACTTATATAATCCCTTTAATCCTTAGTTCTATCTATATGCTCACTTTAATACTTAATTTGGTCACTTTAATACTTGAGATGGCATTTCTAGCACTCAGCTTAATGGGATTTGGGATGCCATGGGAAGTTTTTAAGCTATACACATAAAACAAGTCCATAGGCATGATATAAAGCTTTACAGTTACACACTTCCTCCTCCCTCTATTATTCTGACTCTTATTTTTCCCGAGATCTATTTTTCAATTGACTTTATACTAAATATGATTAATTCTATGTTAATAAAGACTTAAACTGATAGTATTCAGAAAGAAAAAAAAGAAAAATATTTCTGTTGCTCAACAGTCACAATAAGGACTGTTCAGGTCAGTGCTTTTTAAAGTGTTCAAAGTGTCAGTTTCACTTCTTTAGGTTTACTTTTAGGTGCTCTATTAGTTCTCACTGATCAAGGAGAACATATAGCATTTTTCTCTTTGGGACTGCTTTATTTCACTAAGTATGATGTTTTCTAGAATGATCCATTTTGTTGCAAATGCCCCAATTTCATTTTTTACAGCTATGTAGTATTCCATGGTGTACATATCCAATAATTTCTTTATCCAGTCTTCATTTGATGGGCATTTAGGTTGATTCCATGTTTTAGCTATTGTGAATTGAGATGCAATAAACATGAGGGTGCAGATATCTCCTTAATTTGCTAATTTCATTTCCCTTGGATAAATTCTCAGGAGTGGGATGGCTGGGTTGTATGGTAAGAGTATATTCAGATTTCTGAGGCATCTAAAAACTGTCTTTCATGGTGGTTTTACCAGTTTATACTCCCATCAACTGTGGATTAGAGTACCTTTCCCCATATCTTTGCCAGCATTTGTTATTTGTTGATTTCTCTATGAAAGCCATTCTAACTAGGCTGAGGTGAAACCTTATTGTGGTTTTGATTTGCATTTCCGTGCTTGCTAATGAACCTGAGCATTTTTTCATGTGTCTGTTGGCCATTTGGATTTCCTCTTTTGAAAAATGTCTGTTTAAGTCCTTTGCCAACTTCTTAATTGGATTATTTGTTTTGTTGTTGTGGAATTTCTTAACCTCTTTGAATATTCTGGATATTAACCCTTTATCTGTTGCATAGTTTGCAAATAATTGCTCCCATTCTGTCAGTTGCCTCCTCACTTTCCTGACTGTTTCTTTTGCAGTACAGAAACCTCAATTTGATGTAATCCCATTTGTCAATTTTGGCTTTGATTGCTTGTGCCTCTGGGGTATTTTCCAAGAAGTCTTTGCCTATGCCAATGTCTTGTAGGGTTTCTCCAATGCTAATAATTTGATGGTATTAGGTCATAGCTTTAGGTCTTTAATCCATTTTGAATGGATTTTTATGTAAGGTGTAAGGTAGGGGTCCTGCTTCATTCTTCTACATATGGAAATCCAGTTTTTTTCAGCACCATTTGTTAAAGAGACTGTCCTTGCTCCAGGGATTGGTTCTAGCTCCTTGGTCAAATATAAGTTGGTTATAGATGCTCTAATTGATTTCTCTAGTTTCTATTCTGTTCCATTGGTTTATCTATCCATTTTTGTACCAGTATAAGGCTGTTTTGATTATAGCTGCCTTGTAATATGTCTTGAAATCTGGTATTGTAATGCCTCCGGCTTTGTTTTTGTGGTATAAGTTTGTTTGAGCTATTCAAGGTCTCCTGTGTTTCCAAGTGAATTTCAGCATGATTTTTTCTAGATCTGAGAAGAATGACTTTGGCATTTTAATTGGTATTGCATTGAATCTGTAAATTGCCCTCAGAATGATCGACAATTTGATAATATTGATTCTTCCAACCTATGAACACGGAAGTTTTTTTCCATTTTTTGTTTCTTCTTCTATTTCTTTCTTAAGTGTTTTGTAATTCTCTTCATAAAGATCTTTGACTTCCTTTGTTAAGTTTATTCCTAGGTATCTGATTTTTGTAGCTATTGTGATTGGGATTGATATTAGAAGTCCTTTCTCAGCCATGGCATTGTCTGTATACAAAGGCTGTTGTTTTTTGTGTAGTGATTTAAATTCTGCTATTCTGCTACTTTTCCAAACTCTTCTATGAGTTCCAATAGTCTCTTGGTGGAGTCTTTTGGATACCCTATATATGGGGTCATGCCATCTGCACATAGGGATAGTTGGACTTCCTATTTTCCAATTTGAATCTCTTTGATTTCTTTTTCTTTTCTAATGGCTCTGGATAGAACTTCCAGGACTATATTGAATAGTAATGGTGAAATTGTGCATCTTTGTCTGGTTCCAAATCTCAGTGGGAATGTTTCTAACTTTTCCCCATTCAATAGGACACTGGCCTTGACTGTGTTGAGGAATGTTCCTTCAAAATCCAATTTACTTAGAGTTTTCATCATGAAAGGGTGTTGCATTTTATCAAATGCTTTCTCTGCATCTATTGAAATAATCATATGGTTTTTGTTCTTCAGTTTGTTGATGTGGTGTATCACATTGATTGATTTGTGAATGTTGAAACATTCCTGCATACCAGGCATAAATTTCACTTGGTCTGGGTGGATAATCTTTTCCTCTGTGTGTAGCACATCCTTGACCATCTTTTGGGGGGCTAGGAAAGTAGTTATGAATTCTTTCTGTTTATGTTTTTGTGAAAGATCTTTGTTTCTCCTTCATTCATAAAGGAGAGTTTTGCAGGGTACAGTATTCTGGGTTGAAAATTTTTTTCTCTTAACACTTGGAATATATCTCGCCACCCTCTCCTTGCCTGTAGGGTTTCTAATTAGAAGTCAAGAGTGAGTCTAAATGGATTTATCCTGAATGTGGTTTGGCATTTCTCTCGTGCACATTTTAAGATCTTCTCTTTACATTTTACTGTAGAGAGATTTACCACAATCTGTCGTGGTGAAGATCTTTTCTGTGCATGTCTATTGAGAGTTCTCTGTACCTCCTGCACTTGGATGTCTCTTTCTCCAGATTGGGGAGGTTTTCTGTAGTAATTTCATTAAGAAGTTCTTCTAATCCTTTCTCTCTTTCCACGCCTCTGGAACTTCCAGGATCTGTATGTTGGGTTGCTTGGTAGTAGCTTGCAAATCTCCAACCATGTTTTTAAGTTTCCTGATTTGTTCTTCTGTTTTATTTTATGACGGTAATATTTCCAGAAATTTGTCTTCTAGTTCTGATATCCTTTCTTCTGTCTTACTTATTCTGCTATTAAGGCTTTCCACTGTATTTTTTTATTTGATCTATTGAATTTTTCATTTCTAGTATTTCATTCTGACGTTCCTTTCATATCTCAATTTCTTGGGAGCAGTTTCCATTTAGATTGTGAATTTGCTTCTGATTGCTTCTAAGTAATCTGGTGATTAATTTTCCGAATTCTGTTTCAGGCATATCCTCAATTTCTTCATCTCTAGCTTCTATTATTGAAGAGTTGTAGTGTTCCTTTGAAGGGTTCATATTGTCTTCCTTATTCTTATTTTGGATTCTTGCTTTTTTGGCATATGTGTGTATATATATATACACACACATAAAATATAAAATATATATATGTATATATATATAAATTTTTCTGGTGAAATTCTCTTGTGAGATTTCTCTGTTATGAGCTGCTATGTGTTTGTGCTTTTCAAGTGGAAGCACAGAGCACCGTCTCCAGGAGCCCTGTTCACTTTTCAATTGGGATGGGGACAGGTATGAGCTTTGGTACACTTACCCCACCTATTGAGACCCAGTTTGCTTCTCAATGATTGATGAAATGGGCTTGAGTTTCCTTGTTGCACTGCTTGGGTGGTGAAGAGGTTCCTCTGAGATGCTGTGGATCCCACTCCTGAGTGGGAGGTGTGGCGGGGGGGTGGCTCCTGCAGTTGATGTGTGTGTGCTTGGGAGGCCAAGTCCTATGCTGGAGAATGTAAACATTCAAGATGGCTTCTCTTGGCTGGCTGCAACTCCAGGAGAAGGAGGAGAGGGAGACAGATGGGGAAGTGCGTGATCTCTCTGTTTGCTTTTCTATGCCTTCCCTTTTTTTCTCACGTTGAACTTTTCAAAAGCAGTTCACCTATCTCCCCCTCCTACTGCTACTTGCAGCTCCTTGGACCCCCAATTCCCCATCTAACCTGGTCTGCTGGGGGCTGGCACCCTCTGCCTCGACAATTCATACCTCTTCCATCTCCTCTGCTTCTTCTCCTTATTTGCTCTTTCATTGTGGTCCTGCTCAGTCTGTATTGGCCTCCTGGGTTCGTATCATAAATTTCCCATGACTCTATCTCTAGCATGTAACTTCTCTCTCTTTCAACTATCTATTTTGCCCCACATGACTTGCATCATCCTATTGCTAAGCCAGCATCTTGTGGACCCCTCTTGGTAGTTCTTTGAAGATTCACATTTGTTACTCTTGTGCTTAGGAAAACAATGCATTCATCTCTCAGTTATCTATTTCCAAGTATTCCTAAAATCTCCAGAGATTTCCTACCTCTTCTTCCTGGGTCAGTTAAGGGGATCTGGCATTCTTTCCATCTTTTAACACACTATTTTCACCTGTACAGCATAGGACATTGCATTCCTTTCAGCCCCAAGCCTGTGCAGTACTTTCTGCAGACTATGAATTTGTATTAATAATGTTCTTCCCTGTGATGAGGCGTCATCCTTCTTGATCTTGGCTTTGATTCTTCTCTGTTTTCTCAAAACTTTTCTCTTTTACCATTTTTCTTTGGCTTCTTCTTCTATGTACTGGAATTTTTCCTGTTCCTGAATAAGCCAGAACATTCTTAAAAAATAGCTTTTCTCAAATTCCTTCACTTGAAGGGAGACATCAATTAGTAGTTACAAAACATGTTTTACTCCAAAGCATCTTAGGTTTCAAGTGTAGCCACAGACTTTTTCTCCCCCAGAACTTTCCTTACCCTGTGCCAAGTAAATAGCATGGAGCAGAGGGAGAACACTAGAGAGAAATGGAAGTTAAATGTAGACTGGGTAATCACCCCATCACTAGGGCTTGGGTGCTCTGCAGATGAGTTTCATCTTGATTTAATGGACTAGCCTGGGAAATACAACAACCCATGAATCACTGGAACTAATGATTGTTCTTCCCTCTTTGCCTCTGTGCCACTCTCAGACTTGATTTCTTTGGTACTCAGATGAGCTAGGGGGAAGTACATCCCAGGCTGCAACAAGGAAAGAGTCTGTTAATTCTGGATCCTGAAAGTGCACTGTTAGTTTGGTGCATATTGTACCAGTAAGCTTTGACTTCTCAGAAATCTCTCTCTCTCTCTCCCTCTCTGTTTCTCTCTCTCTCTCTTCTCTCTCTCTCTCTCTCAGTGAGGCTTCCCAGAAACCCATCCATTCAGCTCACCCCTGAATGCACTTTGAGCAACTGGCTGCCTCTCCCATAAGTACGTTATTAATGGTCTCTTTTCAAAAGCAGAGATAGTGCCTTGGAAAATGCGGTATTGATTTTCCCCTTCTTTCTCACTGTTTCAATCACTGCTCGTTTGAATGGCTTTCATTTTTAGCAACAACGAGAGAATCTTCGAAGAAAAGTGGTTTATAGGATCAGCCTGAAATAAAATCACCGCTCAATTTAAGCTCTGAAAAATACTATTGATATTTTAATAGAAGTTTAGAGAATCTATTGCAAGCTCAATAATAGCTACAAGGAGTTTATACACAGAAATCATACTTAGGGATCGTTTTATTTCTTAGATAGTATGTGTTAACAACAAATAAAGGTTTAAAGCTTCATTCACTTCCATAGTATATATATCAAGAGTCTCAAGGGTGTGGAAATGTTCAGAGTACTTCAGAAGGGGTGAAAATCTTTCTACAACTCAAATGATTTGTCTCTAATTGGCCCTTGTAGAAAGTTTCTGGAGATGGTTTTCTCTAAGTTCTCTACTTGCCTCTTGTGGCAACCAGGAAGTCCAAGCTATCTTACAGCTAAAAGATCTAGAAATCATTTATTTAAATGAATGTGTTGCTCAAATGAGACAAGTGAAGCCCAGGTTATGATGTGATTTGATAAAGATGGGACAGTCACACACTCCTGTCCAAATGCCTCTCTATGGGTACTTGGGGTCCTTTCCCCTACCTAGACCTTGCTGTCTTCTCTCCTTCTCCAGTTCTCTTACATATTGTTAATAATTCCTATGGATTTTTTTCCATTCTAAATTTTCTGTGCTACACAGACATACTCACTTATGAAGTAGAACAGTGATATTACCATAATAATTGTCTTATTTCTTAACAAGAGGTGACTGTTAACTTTAATGATGATGTTGAGAACCTCCTCTTCCAGGAAACATGTCCTTTAACTTTAGTCTATATTGATATCTCTCATTTTATTCAATCCTACAAATAATTGAAAATGCATATTAAACTACATCTTTATTTGTCCTTAAGTGTTCTATGTTTATGCCAGGACCTCAAGCGAGGTCTTAGAAACCAACGTTGATTAAATGAATAGATATTGACTATGTGACTAATACGTGCGGGAAGCAACCTACCAAATGTTAAGAAGACTATGAATAGAATAAACAATACCATTTTTCTTAGATTATTTGCAGTTAATACAGGCTCATTTTTTTTAAATACTGAAAAAATCTTTTATAGGACAATCATTATATGGAAGAAGTAGTAGAAAGGAAATACAAAAAGATTCAAAAGCGTAAGAATGTAGGACTTACTAATGTATTGGTCTTAGGGTGCTTGGAAAATATAGTGAAATTTAGTTCTTTTTTTAAAAAAATTAATTTATTTGTTTGAAAGGCAGAGTACAAGAGGGAGAGGGAGTGGGGAGAGAGAAAGAGAGAGAGAGAGAGATCCTCTGTCCACTGGTTCACTCCCCAAATGACTGCAACTGCCAGAGCTGTGCTGATCTGAAGCCAGGGGCAAAGAGTTTCCTCTGGGCCTCCCACATGGGTGCAGGGGCCCAAGCACTTGTGCCATCTTCCACTGCCTTCCCAGGCCCATTAGCAGGGAGCTGGATAGCAAGTGAAGCAGCTGGATCTCAGACTGGCAGCCATATGGGATGCCAGTGCTGTGGCAGCTTTACCCACTACACCACAGCACCAGCCAAAAGTTCTTAAATTATGACAAAAGGAGAGGATATACGTTGAAAAATACAATGTCCCAAATTTGAAGAATCAAACATTTTATATTTATTACTCAGGCAAGGAAGTGAAATCTTGATTAGAATAGAAAGAAGCATATCCATTCATTGTATAATCAACAAACATTACTTGGCAATTCACTGCAGGTAAAACATTGTTCTAGGCTCCAAGAGACAACTGTGAAATGGTGGTGGAGTAGGAGCTATTGCAATGAATTCCAGACTATCATGATTGCTATGAAAATAGAAAGTAGAGGTCAGATTCAGAAATGTTGGGGAAAGTGTGGCTGATTGAACATGGAAGGCAAGAGAGCCAGTGTAACATAAAGCACTCATTGGGCTGCAATCAATAGGAGGAGAGGAAGTAGGAAGAACTAAGTTGAAGTTTGTGTGGATACAAGAGGAGCACTCGTGGATTAGGATTTGGCTACTGATTGACTGTTTGCTGGAAGATTTCTCTTCTGTGCTTGTTCTATTTAGCCCCTCCTCATTACTTCACCTTCCATAGAGCTGTTTGATTAAATGGGTCTTCAGACACAGAGGTTTCTTGACCTTCTTTGTTCTGGCATGAATACTGTTCAGGCTCTTCAAAGATACAGAGATCATTGTCATCAGAAACCAGGCAAATTTTCATGGGAAATGAAGCCTCTTAGTATCATTACAATGGTTTTTACAAGGTCTACTTGGTCCTCTCTTTTTTTACTAGAACATTTATATTATTTTTTTTTGGTGCAAAAAAATTTTATTAACTTTTATTTAATGAATATAAATTTCCAAAGTACAATTTATGGATTACAATGGCTTCCCCCCCATACCGTCCCTCCCACCCACAACCCCCCCCTTTCCCACTCCCTCTCCCCTTCCATTCACATCAAGATTCATTTTCGATTATCTTAATATACAGAGGATCAGCTTAGTATACCTTAAGTAAGGATTTCAACAGTTTGCTCCCACACAGAAACATAAAGTGAAAAATAATAGATGATTTTTTTTAAATGATGATGAAATCAGATCAGACCTATTGTCATGTTTAATCCCAGTGAGAGTCAAGTTGGGAGCTGATAATTTCTTTTTTTTTTTTTTTTTTTTTTACAGAGGATCAGTTTAGTATACATTAAGTAAAGATTTCCACAGTTTGCACCCCCATAGAAACACAAAGTGAAATATATTGTTTGAGTACTCGTTATAGCATTAAATCTCAATGCACAGCACATTAAGGACAGAGATCCTACATGAGGAGTAAGTGCACAGTGACTCCTGTTGTTGACTTTACAAATTGACACTCCTGTCTATGGCATCAGTAATCTCCCTATGCTCCAGTCATGAGTTTCCAAGGCTATGGAAGCCCTCTGAGTTCTCCAATTCTTATCTTGTTTAGACAAGGTCATAGTCAAAGTGGAGGTTCTCTCCTCCCTTCAGAGAAAGGTACCTCCTTCTTTGAAGACCTGTTCTTTTCACTGGGATCTCACTCACAGAGATCTTTTGCCAGAGTGTCTTGGCTTTCCATGCCTGAAATACTCTCATGGGCTTTTCAGCCAGATCCGAATGCCTTTAGGGCTGAATCTGAGGCCAGAGTGCTATTTAGGACATCTGCCATTCTATGAGTCTGCTGAGTATCTCACTTCCCATGTTGGATCACTCTCCCCCTTATTTATTCTATCAGTTAGTGTTAGCAGGTACTAGACTTGTTTATGTGCTCCCTTTGACTCTTAGTCCTTTCATTATGATCAATTGTGAACTGAAATTGATCACTTGGAATAGTGAGATGGCATTGGTACATGCCACCGTGATGGGATTGAATTGGAATCCCCTGGTATGTTTCTAACTCTACCGTTTGGGGCAAGTCAGCTTGAGCATGTCCCAAATTATACATCTCTTCCCTCTCTTATTCCCACTCTTATGTTTAACAGGGATCACATTTCAGTTATATTTCAAAACTTAAGAATAACTGTGTATTAATTACAGAATTAAACCAGTCATATTAAGTAGAACAGACAAAAAAAACTACTAAGAGGGATAATGTATTAAGTTGTTCATTAACAGTCAGGGCTACGCTGATCAAGTCACCGTTTCCCATAGTGTCCATTTCACTTCAGGAGGTTTCCTTTTTGGTGTTCAGTCAGTTGTCACCGATCAGGGAGAACATATGGTATTTGTCCCTTTGGTACTGGCTTATTTCATTCAGCATGATGTGTTCCAGATTCCTCCATTTTGTTGCAAATGACTGGATTTCGTTGTTTCTTACTGCGGTATAGTATTCTAAAGAGTACATATCCCATAATTTCTTTATCCAGTCTACTGTTGATGGGCATTTAGGTTGGTTCTAGGTCTTAGCTATTGTGAATTGAGCTGCAATAAACATTAGGCTGCAGACCGCTTTTTTGTTTGCCAATTTAAATTCCTTTGGGTAAATTCCAAGGAGTGGGATGGCTGGGTTGAATGGTAGGGTTATCTTCAGGTTTCTGAGGGATCTCCAGACTGACTTCCATAGTGGATTTACCAGTTTGCATTTCCACCAACAGTGGGTTAGTGTCCCTTTTTCCCCACATCCTCGCCAGCATCTGTTGTTGGTAGATTTCTGAATGTGAGCCATTCTAACCGGGGTAGGTGAAACCTCATTGTGGTTTTGATTTGCATTTCCCTGATGGCTAATGACCTTGAACATTTTTTCATGTGTCTGTTGGCCATTTGGATTTCCTCTTTTGAAAAATGTCTATTGAGGCTGGCGCTGCGGCTCACTAGGCTAATCCTCCACCTAGCGGCGCCGGCACACCGGGTTCTAGTCCCGGTCGGGGCGCCGGATTCTGTCCCGGTTGCCCCTCTTCCAGGCCAGCCCTCTGCTGTGGCCAGGGAGTGCAGTGGAGGATGGCCCAGGTGCTTGGGCCCTGCACCCCATGGGAGACCAGGAAAAGCACCTGGCTCATCGGATCAGTGCGGTGCGCCGGCCGCAGCGCACGGGCCGCGGCGGCCATTGGAGGGTGAACGAACGGCAAAAAAGGAAGACCTTTCTCTCTGTCTGTCTCTCTCACTGTCCACTCTGCCTGTCAAAAAATAAAAAAAAATGTCTATTGAGGTCCTTGGCCCATCTCTTAATTGGATTATTGGTTTTGTTTTTGTGGAGTTTCTTGATCTCTTTGTAGATTCTGGTTATTAACCCTTTATCTGTTGCATAGTTTTCAAATATTTTTTCCCATTCTGTCGGTTGTCTCTTCACTCTCCTGACTGTTTCTTTGCAGTACAGAAACTTCTCAATTTGCTGCAATCCCAATAGTTGATTTTGGCTTTGACTGCCTGTGCCTCCCGGGAATTTTCCAGAAATTCTTTGCCTGTGCCAATATCTTGAAGGGTTTCTCCAATGTTCTCTAGTAACTTGATGGTGTCAGGTCATAGATTTAGGTCTTTAATCCATGTTGAGTGGATTTTTGTGTAAGGTGTAAGGTAGGGGTCTTGCTTCATGCTTCTGCACGTGGAAATCCAATTTTCCCAGCACCATTTATTGAATAGACTGTCCTTGCTCCAGGAATTAGTTTTAGATCCTTGATCAAATATAAGTTGGCTATAGATGTTTGGGTTGATTTCTGGTATTTCAATTCTGTTCCATTGGTCTATCCATCTGTTTCTGTACCAGTACCATGCTGTTTTGATTACAACTGCCCTGTAGTATGTCCTGAAATCTGGTATTGTGATGCCTCCGGCTTTGTTTTTGTTGTGCAAGATTGCTTTAGCTATTCGAGGTCTCTTGTGCCTCCATATGAATTTCAGCACCATTTTTTCCAGATCTGAGAAGAAGGTCTTCGGTATCTTGATTGGTATTGCATTGAATTTATAAATTGCTTTTGGGAGAATGGACATTTTGATGATATTGATTCTTCCAATCCATGAGCATGGAAGATTTTTCCATTTCTTGGTATCCTCTTCTATTTCTTTCTTTAAGGTTTTGTAATTTTCATCGTAGAGATCTTTAACGTCCTTGGTTAAGTTTATTCCAAGGTATTTGATTGTTTTTGTAGCTATTGTGAATGGGATTGATCTTAGAAGTTCTTCCTCAGCCATGGCATTGTCTGTGTATACAAAGGCTGTTGATTTTTGTGCATTGATTTTATACCCTGCTACTTTGCCAAACTCTTCTATGAGTTCCAATAGTCTCTTAGTAGTGTTCTTTGGGTCCCCTAAATAAAGAATCATGTCATCTGCAAAGAGGGATAGTTTGAGTTCTTCCTTCCCAATTTGTATCCCTTTAATTTCTTTTTCTTGCCTAATAGCTCTGGCTAGAACCTCCAGAACTATATTGAATAGCAGTGGTGAGAGTGGACATCCCTGTCTGGTTCCAGATCCCAGTGGAAATGCTTCCAACTTTTCCCCATTCAATAGGATGTTGGCTGTGGGTTTTTCATAGATTGCTTTGATTGTATTGAGGAATGTTCCTTCCAAACCCAGTTTGCTTAGAGTTTTCATCATGAAAGGGTGTTGTATTTTATCAAATGCTTTCTCGGCATCTATTGAGATAATCATATGGTTTTTCTTCTGCAGTCTGTTAATGTGGTGTATCACATTGATTGTCTTGCGCACATTAAACCATCCCTGCATACCAGGGATAAATCCCACTTGGTCTGGGTGGATGATCTTTCTGATGTGTTGCTGCATTCTATTGGCGAGAATTTTATTGAGGATTTTTGCATCTATGTTCATCAGGGATATTGGTCTGTAATTCTCTTTCAGTGCTGCATCTTTTTCCGGCTTAGGAATTAAGGTGATGCTGGCTTCATAGAAAGAATTTGGGAGGATTCCCTCTTCTTCGATTGTTCTGAATAGTTTGAGAAGAATTGGAGTTAGTTCTTCTTTAAATGTCTGGTAGAATTCAGCAGTGAATCCATCTGGTCCTGGGCTTTTCTTTGTTGGGAGGGCCTTTATTACTGTTTCAATTTCTGTCTCAGTTATGGGTCTGTTTAGGTTTTCGATGTCTTCCTGGTTCAATTTAGGTAGGTTGCATGTGTGCAGGAATCTATCCATTTCTGATAGGTTTCCCTGTTTGCTGGCATACAAGTCCTTGTAGTAATTTCTGATGATTCTTTTTATTTCTGTGGTGTCTGTTGTTACATTTCCTTTTTCATCTCTGATTTTATTGATTTGGGTCTTTTCTCTTCTTTTTTTAGTTAGTTGGGCCAATGGGGTGTCAATTTTGTTCATTTTTTCAAAAAACCAGCTCCTCGTTTGGCTGATTTTTTGGAATGTTTTTCTTGATTCAATCCTGTTGATTTCTTCTCTGATTTTAATTATTTCTCTTCTCCTACTAGATTTGGGTCTGGTTTGCTGTAGGTTTTCTAGATCCTTGAGGTGAATAGAAAGCTCATCTATTTGGTGCCTTTCCAATTTCTTGATGTAGGCACCTATTGATATAAACTTTCCTCTTTTTTTTTTTTTTTTTTTTTTTTTTTTTTTTTTTTGACAGGCAGAGTGGACAGTGAGAGAGAGAGACAGAGAGAGAAAGGTCTTCCTTTGCCGCTGGTTCACCCTCCAATGGCCGCCGCTGCAGCCGGCGCACCGCGCTGATCCTGGCAGGAGCCAGGAGCCAGGTGCTTTTCCTGGTCTCCCATGGGGTGCAGGGCCCAAGCACCTGGGCCATCCTCCACTGCACTCCCTGGCCATAGCAGAGAGCTGGCCTGGAAGAGGGGCAACCGGGACAGAATCCGGCGCCCCGACCGGGACTAGAACCTGGTGTGCCGGCGCCGCAAGGTGGAGGATTAGCCTATTGAGCCACGGCGCCGGCTTAAACTTTCCTCTTAACACTGCTTTTGCTGCGTCCCATAAGTTTTGGTATGTTGTGCTGTTATCCTCATTTACTTCCAGAAAGTTTTTGATTTCTCTTTTGATTTCTTCTATGACCCATTGTTCATTCAGGAGCATGTTGTTCAATCTCCATGTGTTTGCATATGCTCTAGGGATTCCTGAGTTGCTAATTTCCAACTTCATTCCTTTATGGTCTGAGAAGCTGCATGGTATGATTCTAATTCTTTTGAATTTGCTGAGACTTGCTTTATGGCCTAGTATGTGGTCAATCCTAGAGAAGATTCCATGTACTGCTGAGAAGAATGTAAAATCTTTAGCTGTAGGATTGAAAGTTCTGTATATATCTGTTAGATCCATTTGGGCTATAGTGTCGTTTAAATCTACTGTATCCTTGTTGATCTTCTGTCCTATTGATCTGTCTATTTCTGAGAGTGGAGTATTGAAGTCCCCCAGTACTATTGTATTGGGGTCTAAGTCTCCCTTTAAGTCCGTTAACAAATCTTTTAGATAAACCGGTGCCCTGGTTTTACTAGAACATTTATATTATTTTAAAAAATTATTTATTTGTTTTCATTTACTTGAAAGGGAGAGAGAGAGAGAACCATCTGCTGGTTCATCACTCCCCAGTTGCCTGCAAAATAAAGACTGCACCAGGCTGAAGCCAGGATCCGGAAACTCCAGCCAGCTCTCCGCATGGGTGGCAGGTGTCCAAGCACAGGAGCCTTTACCTTCTTCTTCCCAGGGTGCACCTTAACAGGAAGCTTATCTGAAGTGCAGCAGGACTTAACTCAGGGAATCTGACACTAAATGTGCATGTGCCAAACAGCACCTTAACTATTGCACCAAAACCTGCTCCCTGAGTCATTGCTTTGCATTTTAAAAATTTTATTTAAGGTATACAACTTTCACGTATTTCTTATAAACAGATTTAGGAACATAGTGATACTTCCCACCCTACCCTCCCACCCACACTCCCACCCTTCTTTCTCTTCTTCTCCTATTCTCACTTGTAATTTTTACAAAGATCTATTTTCAGTTTACTTTGTACTCATAAGATTAACTCTACACTAAGTAAATTGTTCAATCAATAGTATGGAAAAAAAAAAAAACACTGTATGAGCCGGCGCCGTGGCTCAATAGGCTAATCCTCCACCTTGCGGCGCCGGCACACCAGGTTCTAGTCCCGGTCGGGGCGCCGGATTCTGTCCCGGTTGCCCCTCTTCCAGGCCAGCTCTCTGCTATGGCCAGGGAGTGCAGTGGAGGATGGCCCAGGTGCTTGGGCCCTGCACCCCATGGGAGACCAGGAAAAAGCACCTGGATCCTGGCTCCTGCCATCGGATCAGCGCGGTGCGCCGGCTGCAGCGGCGGCCATTGGAGGGTGAACCAACGGCAAGGGAAGACCTTTCTCTCTCTGTCTCTCTCTCTCACTGTCCACTCTGCCTATCAAAAAAAATAATAAAAAAAAAACACTGTAACACTTCTCTTCAACAGTAGAGACAAGCAGTATAAACAAGCATTGGATTTCAAAATATCAATTTCACTCCTATATATTACATTTTAGGTACTCTGTTGGTTACCACAGATCATGGAAAAAATATGATATTTGTCTTTTGGGGACTCGTTTATTTCACTAAATATAATGGCTTTTAGTTTCTGGTCACCTCTTACCAGGACCCTACACTGGGATTTGTGGGGAAGTTTTATAGTAACAAATGGTATAGGATTGTCCTACTTTTTTTTCCCTCTGTGTATATATTTTCTGGGAGCCATGAAGGGAAATTGTCTTAGCAGCTGCTATTTTCATTCTTTGCCAAATAGAGGAGAGCTCAATATAATCCAGCCATAGATGAAGGGGCCCTGCTTCCTATTTCTATGGTTTATCATGATGTGATTTAGGACCTAACTAGAGTTCTCTCAAAAATCTCCCACAAATTTATTCTGCATTCTAGATCAATTCATAAAATATAGACAGGTAAAGAGAAAATAAGGCTCCTCAGGGAAAGATATTCCCTTCAGAGAAATTTAAGTCACTATTTGAAAAATAATATAGAAAAAAATGAGAATAAAAAGAATAAAGAGGTGATGACCCATTAGAAGAACACATCCATTCTGTTATAAGACTATGGTTGTTGCTTTAAATGTGCAACCTCATTTAATATGTCACATGAAGAAATTAGTGTTCAGCAAAAAACAAACAAACAAACAAAAAACGAAAGCATCACATAACTTGTCAATGAAGAAAAAGTAATATTCATCCTAAGTGAAAAGTGCACTGTTGGTGTAACATCCTATAGTGATTGGAAGGAAATTGGCTGACTAGAAACACTGCAATATGTAGAATACTATGATCTCTGTTCTAGGAAGTCCAGCACAAACTACAAATGCTCAGTTCATTAAGGACCTGAAAACAAGCTAGAATAAATATATTTTATGTTCTGCAAACAAACTATGCTACAATTATGAAATAAACCCAAATTACATTTCGTTTTTTTTTAAGATTTATTTATTTTATTTGAACAGCAGAGTTACACAGAAAGAGAAGAAGAGACAGGGAGAGAGAAAGAGAGAGGTCTTCCATCTGCTGGTTCACTCCCCAGTTGGCAACAGCCAGAGCTGTGCCAATCCGAAGCCAGGAGCCAGGAGCTTCTTCCGGTTCTCCCATGTGTGTGCAGGGGCCCATGGACTTGGGCCATCTTCTACTGCTTTTTCAGGCCATAGCAGAGAGCTGGATCAGAAGTGGAGCAGCCAGAATTTGAACCAGCACCCATATGGGATGCCAGCTTTACCTGATATACCACTGTGCTGCCCCCCGCCAAATTACATTTCATATCTATCTGAGATTAATTGGGTTTGCTATTTTGGATACACATACCATAATATCATTCCTCATAACAGAGAAATAGAACTTTTGGTGGTGTGAGACTAAAGATGTGAACCCAGGCTGAAGGATTTTGTTGTCATTATTTTTGTTGTTATTACTGTTTTATCTAAGATACAGTCAAGTAGCAGAGTCTTAGAGAATTTTTAAATTCTATTTTCCTTTCTGGGTATAAAATTTTCCTTAAAAGTTAAATTTAAAAAAATTGAAATTAAAAAGATAGAATTAAAAAGAAAAAAAAGGTTTTACTATTGCCTATAGGACTTTTTACAAATGATTTACTTCACCTGGATGTTGACGGCCTTGTAATATTTAAGCACAATCTGCACTTCCTTTCTTCAGATCAGCAATATTTATTATAGATATAAGTTATGCCAGAGTTTTCCCTCAGTATTTTGAAAGCCATAAATATCTTTCTTATTCCCATATATCTTTGCAGAACAGTTTTATCTGCAAACATTTATTGAAAATGTTAATTATAAAACTGGCTATGGGGCACATGGAAACTTGTGACGTGCTTTGTAAATCTAAAAGTATTATAAAATTTAAAGTTTATTAAAGATTAAAATACTCCGTGAAGTATTTTTAACCATGGGAATAATGTACTAAGAGTCAGAGATGCAAAGATTATTAGGCTGTGTTATTGAGAGCATCATGAGCAGGCAGAGGGAGCAGCTAAACTAGGATACAAGTACAACAAAGGGTTCATTCACTCTCACACATGCCTTGATGCTAGCATAGCCCTTCAGGGATGTTCCAGTAGAGGCACAGGGGCTGAATCTTCATAGCCTCCAATCAACCACTTATTGGATGTGGCTTTTCCTAGGATGGGGCAGTGACCTTGATCAAGACAACCCCCATCAACCAAGGCTGACTGCTGATAAGGACTTCAGCTACAGAGTATTTGTAGCCAATATTCCAACTGCTGAATGGCACACACAACACCTGTTTTCTTCTAGGTATTTGGCGAATAAAAATTTATCATGATAATTATGCAAGTTACTGCCATTCCTTCTACTATGGGAGATGAGAGTATTCAAATAAGTAAACAAAAAATGTACAAAACAGTTAAAATAAGCATTTTCACCCAAGAATAAAACACTGTGAATGTACCAAGGTAAGGAACCATATACTGACCGTGAATTATCATACTGTTCCTTCACAAATAACAGGAACTTCATAAGCTTTAATATAATTGGTGAAGTTTCATGGAACCTAACATCTGGTTAACAATGTAAGAACAATTCACCATCACAAGTAGCTAAAGCAATGATTCTAATAAGCACTTTTTAAAAAGAATTATTTACTTATTTGAAAAGTAGAGCTACAGAGAGAGAGAAGGAAAGACAGGGAGAGAGATCTTCCATTGCTGGCTCACTCCTCAAATGGCTGCAACAGCCAGGGCTGTCTAGGCTGAAACCAGGAGCCAAGAGCTTCTTCCAGGTCTCCCATGTGAGTGCAGGGGTACAGGGACCTTGCCCATCCTCTGCTGCTTTCCCAGGCACATTGGCAGGAAGCTGAATGGAAAGTGGAGCAGCTGGGATCTGAAGCATCACCCATATGGAATGCCCGCACTGCGGGCCACAGCTTAATCTGCTGCACCACAGCAGCAGCCCCCCAAAAGCTCTATCTTAATAGAAGCTAGATATTTTCCAAAACATTGACAGTCTGAAGCACATACTCAGAGAAAAAGGCACTAACCAGAAACTGGACTCTCTTATTCTATTGGAAATAGCAAGGACTTAAAGCCAGCCCCAAATGGATTCAAGTTAATGTGCTACACACTATCAATCAGCAATGAAGCCTTAATAGAGTAATGAACATCTCTAAAATAATAGTTTTTCACCGGCAAGCAGTCAAATATTTCTTATGTTTCAGAGTCATTGTAAGCATTATATAAAATAAAGCTAGATTCCAGCAAATGGCAGACAAATTTGACATGGGTCTCGCTGGAGGTACAAACCCCAGCAAGTACACACACAATAATACAAAGTCATGATTAAACTTAAATAATGGGAATTGCTAGGCATCAGAAGGGGGAAATTAAAGCCAAGCATGCTTTAGTAAGTGACAACTTGTAATTTAATATTTATAGTGGGACATTAAATAAAGTTTCGGGCTTTCATGAACGTGCACAAGTTGAGATACTGGGCACAGCATCCTTTTCATGAAAACAAAATGAGAGAAGTTATTTGAATTAGAAAAAACTATCTGCTGAGGTAAGAAAAAAGTAAATTTGTCTCTGTGTAGGGTTTAAAGTAGGAAAAAAAATAATCTCCCATAAGGCAGCAAATATCCTAGGTTAAACCACAATCCTTACTATGAAGGTATTCCAAATACACATGTTGATGTTAAAACTGGCACAAAAATCAAAACAAGTCCTGGAGTTTCCAGCAGAAGCTAATCACAAATCTCTCTGTGGTACTATATCCATAACCTAGTAAAAGCTTGAGTCCTACTATCTCTGATATAAAAGTAAAAGAATCTCTCAGCCAAATTACATACTACATGAGGAAATGATCAACGGTATAATGACCAAGATAGACTAGATTAACAAGCAACATCAAACTCAATCTAAAATTTATGAGTCCCCAAAAATCCAGAAGGAAAAACCAAGGAATAATAAAAATGAGTAACAAATTCAAAACACCTGTTAAATGATAGCTATAAAGTCAAGGTTATCTATAATTTCATTTGTGTAAATCAACTGAGTATTCCAATAAATACAGAGTTTCAAAAACTTCAATTTACAAAAATTAAGTTTTCTATATTTTGATGAAAATTACAGGTGAAATGTTAAGAAAATATATGACATTCTTATGCTAACAACTAATACCAGACACAGTGAGCTTTAATGCAAGTTTTACCAAAGAGAAAGGGATCAATAAACCAGGAAGAATAAAAGAATATTAAAAATAAAATGAAATGAAAAAA
The DNA here is from genome assembly GCF_964237555.1 of Oryctolagus cuniculus. Lineage (NCBI taxonomy): Eukaryota > Metazoa > Chordata > Mammalia > Lagomorpha > Leporidae > Oryctolagus > Oryctolagus cuniculus. Next base: position 33,087,116 of record NC_091441.1, on the reverse strand, counting down.
GGAGGAAGGAGGGTTGCAGGAAGGGTGGGAAGTATCATTATGTGTTTAAAATTGTATATATGAAATATTTTCTCTTTATATGAATAACAAGAGACTCAAAGTACATATACCAAAAATAGACTAGGAAAATCTAAACTCCAGACCCAGTCTTGGCTTTTCTTAGCATTTGGAAGTGAACCCATAGAAGGAAAGTCTCTTTCTCTCTCTCTCTCTCTCTCTCTCTCTCTCTCTCTCTCTCTTTCTCTTTCTCTTTCTCTTTCTCTTTCTCTTTCTCTTTCTCTTTCTGTCTGCACTAACAAGTAGAAGAAAACAAATAAGTAAGCATAAAAAAAATCTGGTGCCGAAAGGAAATAACACACCTTATGTTATTAGAGGGGAATGTGTTGACTTAATCAATGATTCTCAATCAAGGCTAATTTTACCACTAAAAGGACATCTGGAAATATCTGGAGGCAATTTTGGCTGTAATTTGGGGAATGCTAATAGTATGTACTGGTTAAGGCCTGAAATTCTACAATGCATCAAAAATCACCTGAGCCAATATGGAAAGAGCACCAGGGTTGAGTCATCCTACCTTAAATGCAAGCATTAGAAGACAAAAGAAATGAAGGTTGAAAATTTGTGAAAAGAAACAGCAAATCAAACTAAAAGGAAATTAGAATAAAAACTACAGAAATAGGGAAGATTAAGTTGATAAATCAATGAAGTAGAAAGTGGATATATAATACAAAAATTTAGAGTCAACTGTTGAGTTTTGAACTGATTTTAGAGCAACCATGAAGATTCAGCCCAAAAGATAAATTTCAAACATATATTCATAATGTTTGTGTGTGTGTATGAAGGATTCTATACACACTATAGGTAAAACATTACTATGAAGCCTTATACCAATAAACTTAACAGTGCGAATGTAAAGATATTATGCTTGATCTTAGCCAAAAGGCCGAGAAGCGATTGTGTATGAATGTAAAGAAATAATTTTCTCAATGAAACAGCCACTTAAAGATAATAGAAGAGCAAATTAAAAATCATCCAAATAGGTCAATATCATTGGTGGAAAATCAAATAGTGCAGCTTCTAATGAAACCAGCATGGAGGTCCTTTAAAAACAATAATAGAACAACCATATGATGCTGCAGTCCCAGTTGTGAATACATATATACACAAAAGAATTAAAATCAGGGCTTGAATAGCTATTAACATTCTTATGTTCATTATAGTGTTATTAATAATAGCCAAGATATCAAAATAACCAAATGTCTACTGATAGATGAATGCATAAAGAGATTATAGTATACACTTACAGTGCAACATTATTCAACCTTAAAAACAGAAGAGAATCCTGTCTTATGTAACATCGTGGTTAACCTTGGAGAACATTATGCTAAGTGGAATTAATCAGTTACAGGGGATAAATATTGCATAATTCCATTGACATGAAGTATTGAAAATAGACAAGCCCATAGCCAGATACTTGAAGAGTGGCTGCCAGGGTCTGGGAGTGGGGTGAATATGGAATTGTTGTTCATTGTCATAAAGTTGCAATTAGAAATATGATCTACTAGTGATCTACTATAGTATTATATAAATACATTTTAAATAATGTTTGATATGCTTGAAGCTTTGTATCCAAACATTTACACTTTTACAAAATTTGTATTTAAAACTTCCAAAGACATCAGGCCTAGATAACTTTACTGGTGAATTCTTTCAAAAATTTTAGAAAAAGCATAACCTCTATGTTATATAACTTCTTCAGAGAAGAGGGGACTATATCCCAATTTTTTGTCACAAGTACAACCTGAATAACAAATCAGACAGAAATATCAAAAGCAAATCAAAACAAAAGCACAGTTACAGAACAATCTCCAGTCTCCGATCATCATGGATTCAAGCATCCTAAAGATAATTGCTACAGTTTGAACAAAACTTGGCTTCTCAACTCATGCAGATAGTTAATGTCCTAAGCATAAGAAATTAATGGTTAATGGGCAAATGGTAGAGACTTAATTCATATGGGACAGCTGAAGGCAGGGCCTTTAGGAAATGATTAGATTGGAATAAAGTGCTAGAATGGAGGTGCTACAATTGAATCATGATAGCTTTAAAAAGAGAAGGTGAGGTGGCGGGGAGGAGAGGGGGTATGCGTTGTGGCATAGTGGGTCAAGCTGCCACCTGTAATGCTGGCATCCCATATGGGCACTGGTTCACGTTCCTGCTGTTCTACTTCCTATCCAGTTCCCTGCTGATGGGCCTGGGAAAGCAAAGGAGGATGACCCAAATGCTTGGGCCCCTGCACCCACATGGAAGACCAGGAAGAAGCTTCTGGCTCCTGATTTCAGTCTGGCCCATCCCTGGCTGTTGAAGCTATTTGGAGAGTGAACCAGGGATGGAAGATTCTCTCTATGTGTCTCTCTCTGCTTGCCTTTCACCCTCTCTGTAACAGTGCCTTTCAATAAATAAAATAAATCTTAAAATAAAAATAAAAAGAGAAGTGGGGTGGGAATTGTGGCATAGTAAGTCAAGTCAAAACCTACAATCTCATAAGAGTGCCAGTTTGTATCCTAGCTGCCCCACTTCCAATCCAGCTCCCTAATGGCCTGGGAAAAATAAACCCGAGACAGAGTATATGTTTGGACCACTGCACCCACACAGGAGACTCAGATGAAGCTCCTGGTTCCTGCTTCAGCCTGTCCCAACCCTCGCTGTTGTGGCCATCTGAATAGTGAACCAATAAATGGAAGATCTCTCTCTCTCTTTTTCCCTCTCTTATCTCTCTCTGTAACTCTACCTTTCAAATAAATAAATATTTTAAATAAGTATTTTAAATAAATAAGTAAGTAAACAAATAAAAAGAGGAAAATAGGAAGAATGAGAATGTTCCCTATCTCTCTGCTTTCTGCCTCATCATGTGTTCTTTCATTGCCAGCCTCCAAAATTATCTAACATCACACCAACAATGCCACACGATTGGACTAGAAACTTCCAAAGTTATGAGTGAAAATAAACCTTTTTTTTATAGGCTAGCTCTTCTCAGTTATTTTATTTGTAGTAATGAAAAGCTGAATAGTACAATAAAATTTTAAAAATCCAAAATGATGTTAAATTGATAATTCATCTTCATCAATTTAGGTTTCTTCAAGAAAATCCAGATATGTTAACATTCAAAGTTATAATATTTCACACATTACTATAAAATCAGAGAATAATTATGTGATGAAATCTATAGATCTGTAACAAAAATATTTAGCTAAATACCTATTCAAGATAAGAAGAAATTTCAGCAAACTAAAAATAGAGATAATTTTATCAAATAATAAAGAATATTTATAAAATCTACCATGGACATATACTTAATTATAAAGTCACAGTGCTGGCACTATGGGGCAGTGGGTTAAGTCGTTGCCTCATTGCCTGCATCTCATTTGCTTGCCAGTTCTAGTTCTGGCTGTCCTACCTTTGATCCAGTTCCCTGTAAATACACCTGATAAAGCAGTGGAAGATGGCCCAAGTACTTGGGCCCTGAACACACCTGGGAAACCTGGATGAAGCTCCTGGCTCCTGGCTTCGGCTTGGTTCAGCCCTAACCATTGCTTCTATATGGGGAGTGAACCAGAAGACAGATCTCTCTCTCTCTCTCTCTCTCTCTCTCTCTCTCTCTCTCTCTCTCTGCCTCTCCCTCTCTCTCTGTAACTCTGTCTTTCAAATAAATAAATAAATATTTTAAAAAATTGTCATAGCTTTCTTCTGGAGATTGGGAATCAGATAGATAGATATAGAGAATAATAAAAGGAGAAAATTACAAACTCATATCTTTCAGTAGAATATACACATAATTCTTAGCAAAATACTAGCAAATTGAATTCAATAATTAAAATAAATACCAAGTAGGTTTCTCACAGAAATTCAAGATTACTTTAAAATTTTAAAAATCAAGGTATCCCATCACAGTTGTAGACTAAATAAAATGTATGTGCTGTTTTTGATGGATGCAGAAAAAAATTGATAAATTAACAAATTCTTAGCTATCTAGGAATAGAGTGAATTTCATCACTCTGGTAAAGGACATCTATGAAAAACTGGCAGCTTACATCACACTTAATAGTAAAACATTGAGAGTTTCATCCTCAAGATAGAAAATGGGCTGAAGTTCTCACACGCACCAGTTCCACTGAACATTCAACCTCACCACTAAAATATACCAAGAATAAAGGTTTCTTTTTAAGTTTTAAAGGTTAAAAAGCAAAAGTACAACTAACTGCATTTACATGACAGCCAGTATACAAAAGGTCTTACAACTTAGATATAGATAAGATAAATTAATAAGTCAATCTAGGTATATCAAAAGATATAAGGTCAATATACAAAAATCAATTGTGATTTTAACTGCTAACAGCACAAAAGTTGAGAATAAAATTTAAAAGTCTGTATCTAATAATATAAAAATACATATCAGTACTATAAAAAATTGGTTATAAAGAAAGCTACAAGAAGAAAGGAAGAAAAAATTGTAGAAACAAGCAAGAAAAAAAGTTTGAATTTAGCTTAGTAATTTAAAACCCAGCAAAAGCTACTTGAGAATATAAAAGTAAAATAAATACTTTTTTTTTAAGACAAATGAAAACTGCAGACATCTGGAAAAGGACAATTCTGGAACTGATAATTCATTTTCCATTTAAATTAATGTCTGTGAAAACAATCAGATACTATTAATTTTATATAGTATATGGAAGCATGATAACAAGTTGATATTTGAAATCTGCATGTTTAAAACCATTGTGTTTAATAAGCAAGTAAGAGTATCAGCATGTGTTAAAGAAACAGGATGAAAAGGTGACTGAATAGAGCATGAATGAGAGACAGGATTTAAGACCCCAGTTCCAGCAGAACTATTCCTTTCCCAGTTAGGACTCTGTCTCTCTCATTCTCTTTTAAAATATTTTTAATTTCATTTTACAATTTTTTTTCTTTTTTTTTATCTTTTATTTAATGAATATAAATTTCCAAAGTACGACTCATGGGTTACAATGGCTTCCCCCCCATACCGTCCCTCCCACCCACAACCCCCCCCTTTCCCACTCCCTCTCCCCTTCCATTCACATCAAGATTCATTTTCGATTATCTTAATATACAGAGGATCAGCTTAGTATACCTTAAGTAAGGATTTCAACAGTTTGCTCCCACACAGAAACATAAAGTGAAAAATAATAGATGATTTTTTTTTAATGATGATGAAATCAGATCAGACCTATTGTCATGTTTAATCCCAGTGAGAGTCAAGTTGGGAGCTGATAGTTTTTTTTTTTTTTTTTTTTTTTTTTTTTTTTACAGAGGATCAGTTTAGTATGCATTAAGTAAGGATTTCAACAGTTTGCACCCCCATAGAAACACAAAGTGAAATATATTGTTTGAGTACTCGTTATAGCATTAAATCTCAATGCACAGCACATTAAGGACAGAGATCCTACATGAGGAGTAAGTGCACAGTGACTCCTGTTGTTGACTTTACAAATTGACACTCCTGTCTATGGCATCAGTAATCTCCCTATGCTCCAGTCATGAGTTTCCAAGGCTATGGAAGCCCTCTGAGTTCTCCAATTCTTATCTTGTTTAGACAAGGTCATAGTCAAAGTGGAGGTTCTCTCCTCCCTTCAGAGAAAGGTACCTCCTTCTTTGAAGACCTGTTCTTTCCACTGGGATCTCACTCACAGAGATCTTTTGCCAGAGTGTCTTGGCTTTCCATGCCTGAAATACTCTCATGGGCTTTTCAGCCAGATCCGAATGCCTTTAGGGCTGATTCTGAGGCCAGAGTGCTATTTAGGACATCTGCCATTCTATGAGTCTGCTGAGTATCTCACTTCCCATGTTGGATCACTCTCCCCTTTATTTATTCTATCGGTTAGTGTTAGCAGGTACTAGACTTGCTTATGTGCTCCCTTTGACTCTTAGTCCTTTCATTATAATCAATTGTGAACTGAAATTGATCACTGGGACTAGTGAGATGGCATTGGTACATGCCACCTTGATGGGATTAAATTGGAGTCCCCTGGTATGTTTCTAACTCTACCATTTGGGGCAAGTCAGCTTGAGCATGTCCCAAATTATATATCTCTTCCCTCTCTTATTCCTACTCTTATGTTTAACAGGGATCACATTTCAGTTAAATTTCAACACTTAAGAATAACTGTGTATTAATTACAGAATTAAACCAGTCATATTAAGTAGAACAGACAAAAAAACTACTAAGAGGGATAATGTATTAAGTTGTTCATTAACAGTCAGGGCTATGCTGATCAAGTCACCGTTTCCCATAGTGTCCATTCCACTTCAACAGGTTTCCTTTTTGGTGTTCAGTCAGTTGTCACCGATCAGGGAGAACATATGGTATTTGTCCCTTTGGGACTGGCTTATTTCATTCAGCATGATGTGTTCCAGATTCCTCCATTTTGTTGCAAATGACTGGATTTCGTTGTTTCTTACTGCGGTATAGTATTCTAAAGAGTACATATCCCATAATTTCTTTATCCAGTCTACCGTTGATGGGCATTTAGGTTGGTTCCAGGTCTTAGCTATTGTGAATTGAGCTGCAATAAACATTAGGGTGCAGACCGCTTTTTTGTTTGCCAATTTAAATTCCTTTGGGTAAATTCCAAGGAGTGGGATGGCTGGGTCGAACGGTAGGGTTATCTTCAGGTTTCTGAGGGATCTCCAGACTGACTTCCATAGTGGCTTGACCAGATTGTTTTCCCACCAACAGTGGGTTAGTGTCCCTTTTTCCCCACATCCTCGCCAGCATCTGTTGTTGGTAGATTTCTGAATGTGAGCCATTCTAACCGGGGTGAGGTGGAACCTCATTGTGGTTTTGATTTGCATTTCCCTGATTGCTAATGACCTTGAACATTTTTTCATGTGCCTGTTGGCCATTTGGATTTCCTCTTTTGAAAAATGTCTATTGAGGTCCTTGGCCCATCTCTTAATTGGGTTGTTGGTTTTGTTTTTGTGGAGTTTCTTGATCTCTTTGTAGATTCTGGTTATTAACCCTTTATCTGTTGCATAGTTTGCAAATATTTTTTCCCATTCTGACGGTTGTCTCTTCACTCTCCTGACTGTTTCTTTTGCAGTACAGAAACTTCTCAATTTGATGCAATCCCAATAGTTAATTTTGGCTTTGAATGCCTGTGCCTCCCGGGTCTTTTCCAGAAACTCTTTGCCTGTGCCAATATCTTGAAGGGTTTCTCCAATGTTCTCTAGTAACTTGATGGTGTCAGGTCGTAGATTTAGGTCTTTAATCCATGTTGAGTGGATTTTTGTGTAAGGTGTAAGGTAGGGGTCTTGCTTCATGATTCTGCACGTGGAAATCCAATTTTCCCAGCACCATTTATTGAATAGACTGTCCTTGCTCCAGGAATTAGTTTTAGATCCTTGATCAAATATAAGTTGGCTATAGATGTTTGGGTTGATTTCTGGTATTTCAATTCTGTTCCATTGGTCTATCCATCTGTTTCTGTACCAGTACCATGCTGTTTTGATTACAACTGCCCTGTAGTATGTCCTGAAATCTGGTATTGTGATGCCTCCGGCTTTGTTTTTGTTGTACAAGATTGCTTTAGCTATTCGAGGTCTCTTGTGCCTCAATATAAATTTCAGCACCAATTTTTCCAGATCTGAGAAGAAGGTCTTCGGTATCTTGATTGGTATTGCATTGAATTTATAAATTGCTTTTGGGAGAATGGACATTTTGATGATATTGATTCTTCCAATCCATGAGCATGGAAGATTTTTCCATTTCTTGGTATCCTCTTCTATTTCTTTCTTTAAGGTTTTGTAATTTTCATCGTAGAGATCTTTAACGTCCTTGGTTAAGTTTATTCCAAGGTATTTGATTGTTTTTGTAGCTATTGTGAATGGGATTGATCTTAGAAGTTCTTCCTCAGCCATGGCATTGTCTGTGTATACAAAGGCTGTTGATTTTTGTGCATTGATTTTATACCCTGCTACTTTGCCAAACTCTTCTATGAGTTCCAATAGTCTCTTAGTAGAGTTCTTTGGGTCCCCTAAATAAAGAATCATGTCATCTGCAAAGAGGGATAGTTTGAGTTCTTCCTTCCCAATTTGTATCCCTTTAATTTCTTTTTCTTGCCTAATAGCTCTGGCTAGAACCTCCAGAACTATATTGAATAGCAGTGGTGAGAGTGGACATCCCTGTCTGGTTCCAGATCCCAGTGGAAATGCTTCCAACTTTTCCCCATTCAATAGGATGTTGGCTGTGGGTTTTTCATAGATTGCTTTGATTGTATTGAGGAATGTTCCTTCCAAACCCAGTTTGCTTAGAGTTTTCATCATGAAAGGGTGTTGTATTTTATCAAATGCTTTCTCGGCATCTATTGAGATAATCATATGGTTTTTCTTCTGCAGTCTGTTAATGTGGTGTATCACATTGATTGTTTTGCGCACATTAAACCATCCCTGCATACCAGGGATAAATCCCACTTGGTCTGGGTGGATGATCTTTCTGATGTGTTGCTGCATTCTATTGGCGAGAATTTTATTGAGGATTTTTGCATCTATGTTCATCAGGGATATTGGTCTGTAATTCTCTTTCAGTGCTGCATCTTTTTCCGGCTTAGGAATTAAGGTGATGCTGGCTTCATAGAAAGAATTTGGGAGGATTCCCTCTTCTTCGATTGTTCTGAATAGTTTGAGAAGAATTGGAGTTAGTTCTTCTTTAAATGTCTGGTAGAATTCAGCAGTGAATCCATCTGGTCCTGGGCTTTTCTTTGTTGGGAGGGCCTTTATTACTGTTTCAATTTCTGTCTCAGTTATGGGTCTGTTTAGGTTTTCGATGTCTTCCTGGTTCAATTTAGGTAGGTTGCATGTGTGCAGGAATCTATCCATTTCTGATAGGTTTCCCTGTTTGCTGGCATACAAGTCCTTGTAGTAATTTCTGATGATTCTTTTTATTTCTGTGGTGTCTGTTGTTACATTTCCTTTTTCATCTCTGATTTTATTGATTTGGGTCTTTTCTCTTCTTTTTTTAGTTAGTTGGGCCAATGGGGTGTCAATTTTGTTCATTTTTTCAAAAAACCAGCTCCTCGTTTGGCTGATTTTTTGGAATGTTTTTCTTGATTCAATCCTGTTGATTTCTTCTCTGATTTTAATTATTTCTCTTCTCCTACTAGATTTGGGTCTGGTTTGCTGTAGGTTTTCTAGATCCTTGAGGTGAATAGAAAGCTCATCTATTTGGTGCCTTTCCAATTTCTTGACGTAGGCACCTATTGATATAAACTTTCCTCTTAACACTGCTTTTGCTGCGTCCCATAAGTTTTGGTATGTTGTGCTGTTATCCTCATTTACTTCCAGAAAGTTTTTGATTTCTCTTTTGATTTCTTCTATGACCCATTGTTCATTCAGGAGCATGTTGTTCAATCTCCATGTGTTTGCATATGCTCTAGGGATTCCTGAGTTGCTAATTTCCAACTTCATTCCTTTATGGTCTGAGAAGCTGCATGGTATGATTCTAATTCTTTTGAATTTGCTGAGACTTGCTTTATGGCCTAGTATGTGGTCAATCCTAGAGAAGATTCCATGTACTGCTGAGAAGAATGTAAAATCTTTAGCTGTAGGATTGAAAGTTCTGTATATATCTGTTAGATCCATTTGGGCTATAGTGTCGTTTAAATCTACTGTATCCTTGTTGATCTTCTGTCCTATTGATCTGTCTATTTCTGAGAGTGGAGTATTGAAGTCCCCCAGTACTATTGTATTGGGGTCTAAGTCTCCCTTTAAGTCCCTTAACAAATCTTTTAGATAAACTGGTGCCCTGTAGTTAGGTGCATATACATTGATAATTGTTATATCTTCCTGTTGAATTGATCCCTTAATCATTATGTAGTGTCCCTCTTTGTCTCTCTTAACGGTTTTTGTGGTAAAGTTTATGGTGTCTGATATTAAGATGGCTACGCCTGCTCTTTTTTCATTTCTGTTGGCATGGTATATCTTTTTCCAGCCTTTCACTTTCAGTCTGTATGGATCTTTGTTGGAAAGATGTGTTTCTTGTAAGCAGCAAATAGATGGGTTTTGTTCCTTAACCCAATCAGCCAAACGGTGTCTTTTAACTGGACAGTTCAGGCCATTCACGTTCAATGTGACTAATGATAAGTGGTAACTTTGCCCTGCCATTTGCCAAAGATAAGTTCTAATATATGCTTTGAATTCCCTGTGATCTTTTGCTGTGAGCTTTCCTTCCTTGGTTCCCTTCCTTTACCTTCTTTCATATTGATGACCGTGTTTCTTTGTTTCTGTGTGTAACACATCTTTAAGCATCTTTTGCAGGGCTGGACGAGTGGCAACAAATTCTTTCAATTTCTGTTTGTTATGAAAAGTCTTTATTTCACCTTCATTCACAAATGATAGCTTTGCAGGATATAATATTCTGGGATGGCAGTTGTTCTCTCTTAGTACCTGGGCTATATCTTGCCATTCCCTCCTAGCTTGTAGAGTTTCTGATGAGAAGTCAGCTGTGAGTCTGATTGGAGATCCTCTGAGAGTAATCTGACGTTTCTCTCTTGCACATTTTAGGATCTTTTCTTTATGTTTCACTGTGGAGAGTTTAATTACAACGTGTCGTGGTGAGGATCTCTTTTGGTCATGTTTATTAGGGGTTCTGTGAGCTTCCTGTACTAGGATTTCTCTGTCCTTCTCCAAACCTGGGAAATTTTCTGCTAATATCTCACTAAAAAGGCCTTCTAATCCTTTCTCCCTCTCCATGCCTTCAGGAACTCCTAGAACCCGAATGTTGGGTTTTTTAATAGTATCCTGAAGATTCCCGACAATATGTTTTAGATTTCTAATTTCCTCGTCTTTTCTTTGGTCTGACTGTATCCTTTCCTGTTCTCTGTCTTCTAAGTCCGATATTCTCTCTTCTGCTTCTCCCATTCTGTTTGTAAGGCTCTCTATTGTGTTTTTCATTTGATCTATTGAATTCTTCACTTCAGTCACTATCCCAGTTTCCTGTTGTACTAGTTGTTTCGTTTCATTTTGATTCCTCCTTAATATTTCATTTTCACGAGAGAGATTTTCTATCTTGTCCATTAAGGATTTCTGTAGTTCAAGAATTTGTTTTTGAGAACTTCTTAATGTTCTTATCAATTTTTTGAGATCTGCTTCTTGCATTTCTTCTATGTCATCATCCTCATAATCTTGAATTGGGGTGTCTTTTTCATTTGGGGGCTTCATGGTGACTTCCTTGTTTTTATTACCTTGGTTTTTGCGTTTGTTATTTGTCATATTGGAGATATTTGGTTTCTTCACTGTGGTGCTTTTTCTTGTTATACTATGACTCTAGATTAAGTGGACTATCTGTTTTTGATGGAGCCTTAGGGCTTGAGATGGGTGTGGCCTGAGAGCTCTGTTTGGTGTGCCAAAGGTGACACTCCCAGGTTAGGCGTGATAAACCTCTCTCTCTCTCTCTCTCTTTTTTTTTTTTTTTTTGATTCAAAAGGGAAGTTATTCTGCACAGCTGAACGAAGTTGGAGGTAGTTAGCAGGCGAATGATATACCCACAGGAGCCAGAGATCGGAAGCTCTTTCCCAAGGACCACACAGGGAATCTGTTCGGCCCTCGGAGTGGGCTCAAATTCTCCTTCAGTCTCCCACTGGGTTGCCAAAGTTACGGAATTGTAGTGTCTCTGGAGAGTGCTCACGTGAATTCCGTGAGTTCTCTCCCCCACCGTCTCTTTTTTCACAGTCTCAGTTCAGTAGCACCACACATTCACTAGGTTCTAATCTCCTGTTAATTCACCCCGCCCAGAGTCAGGTTTTTCTGCTAGGCTCAGGGCCGGTGCAGACCTGAGGTCGCTCTGCTTATGACGTATGTCCAAGATGGCGCCTGCTCTTTGTCTTGCTCGCCCTTGAGAGGTGAGCGGAGAGAGAGAAACCCATGTCCGTACCAGTCACCTTTTTTTTTCCCTCTCTCTTCCAGTTAGCTTGGTGAAGTCCCCCCCCCCCCCCGGGGGTCGTTCCCTCTAGTCTCCTCTCTCCGCTTGCCTGCCGGTGTCTCGGGTTATTGAGGTCCGGCTCACCTCGCGTTCCAGCGCTGGTGTGTTGAGTCTGCCGCTGGTGTCCCGAACTGTGGGCTCCCATGCTCTCCACGCAGGTCTGCTCCCCTTCCAGTGCCGATGTGTGGACTCGGAGCCCTGGACATCCCAAGTCTCCCCGCTGTTGCACTCCCCTTCGAGCACTTGCGCGCAGACCCTGCAGCTTGCGCAGCTCAGTCCCGCGGCTTGGCTTCCGCGGCTCGGTCCCGCGGCTCGGTCCCGCGGCTCGGTCCTGCGGCTCGGCTTTCGCGCGCGGTGGGCGACCTTGTTCTCCCAGTAGGTCCTCCGATTCACGCCCACTGGATCCAGAAGAGTTTCGTCTGCAATATTTTCCTGGTTCTTTTTTCTGAGGCTACCGTAACTCCCCTTTTATTAAACTAAATTTTCCCGGACTATCGGTGTGCGCCCTCACTATTCCGCCATCTTGGCTCCCATTTTACAATTATTTTTAACATTTTTCTACATTCACTTCAAATGTAGGCATTTTATACATATACAAATATGTTAAATATATTTTTTTCTTGATAACAGAGGTATTAATTTAACAGAGTGAAGGACTCACAGTGATCACAATGTGAGAAAAGAAGAATGAATTGTAATTAAAAATGTTAGATCAGGGTGGACTTTGTGGCATAGTGGAATAAGCAGACAGTAGGGACACCTCATCCCCTATCAGATTACTGTTTGAGTCTCTGCTATTCTGCTTCCTGTTCAGTTTCCTGCTAATGCTCCTGGGAAGCAGAGGATGATGGCTCAAGTTCTTGGGTTCCTGCCACCCACGTAGGAGACCAGGATGGAATTCCTGGCTACTGGCTCCAGCCTGGACCAAGCCCAGCTGTTGCAGCCCTCTGGAGAGTGAACCAGAAGGATGGAAGATTACTATCTCTGTCACTGTACCCTTCAAGTAAACAAATAAGTAAAGCTTTTGTGGGGAGCAAACTGGACTAGACTGAGTTACTGGAATTAAGACTTATTCTATGCATCTGCTCTCCCACAATATGGCGCTGGGAGAGAAGTAAACAGCTTCCGCACAGCTGCCTCCAGTTCAACTAATAAACTGTAGGACTTGCTCCTGATTGGAGGAGAGCAGCGTACTCGGCGTGTGGGCAGCCGAGTTGGGATTGGCGGAGGAGGACTATAAAGGAGGAGAGAGACGGCATGCACCGGGAACATCTAAGGGGAACATCTAGCTGAAGGAACACCCGTGCAGCCCCCGAGAAAGCCGGCCGGCGGTGTGCCGCTCCCCTGCGGAAGTGGGGAATGCGGCCAGGGGGAACCGCCCTTCCATGGAGGTGGAAGGGATAGTAGCCAACCCGGGAAGAACCAGCAGCAAACCCGGGGAGGGCCGAGCAGACGAAAAGAACAGCGCAGGGTTCAGTGTCGCTCCTCCACGAAAACGGGGAGCGACATAATGGTGCCGTGACTCGGATAGGAAACTCAGGACGGATAGGAAACTTAGGAGGGAAGAAACGGGAAGAACTGGGAAAATATCGGAGAGAGAGACTAGCAAACAGCCTAGGGAAAATATCGGAGAGAGAGACTAGCAAACAGCCTAGGGAAAAGCCGGACGAAAAAGGAGCCGGAAGAAGCTATTGAAAGCCTAGGCATAGATTCGGATACGGACTACGGGGGGAAGCTGGGAGAAATCTCTAAGGTCGAAAGCGAAAGTGAAAGCTAGAACAAACAGACTCGGACGCGGACTGTGGGGAGAGGCCAGGAGAAATGAGGGAGGAATATTGTTGGAAGAAAACTTAGGGAAACATACCGGGTAGAGAAAAGTGTTAGGGAAATTGAAGCCGCGGGGGGCAGGCCGAGGCGGATACGAAAGCCACTTTGGGGTTCTCAAGTTAGCCCGGGAATAGGGGGCGAAAAGTTGAAACCAGAAGCTGAAACGTAAGCCAGATTGGGATCCGTCTGATTAGCCCGGGGAGCAAAGGACGGGAAGCCAAATCGTGGGGCGGAGACGTAAGCTGGGTTGAATTCGCCAGGCTAGCCCGGGGAACTTAGATTGAATGCTAGTGGCGGACACGTAAGCTACGCTGGGTGACTCGCGGAGGCTGCTGCGCGCAGACAGAGCGTGCGGGGCTCAAGTACATAGGGAACGCGGGGCTAGCGCAGAGACCGCGGAGTGCGCGCGCAAAGCCGAGCCGCGCAGATGAGAGAGACGCAGGCTGAAGCGGCTCAGCCGGAAAGCCGCCGAGAAATAGCCTCGGGGCGGAGCCTGCCGGCAGGGCAAGGCGCCAGGAAGCCGCGGGGATAAGAGAAACAGAAGTTTAGAAGTAAAGTGAGAGAAATAGGAATGCTGGAAGATAGAAGTAAAATGGGAGAAATAGGAATGCCCGGAGATAGAGAAATAGAGAAAAATAAGGCCTCCCCTCAACATGGCAATGAGAAAGCTTGGATTCGGTCTGCCTGATTAAGGCGGTAAGCGCCAGCAGGCGGCTCGACCAGAGTATGAGCCGCAGGTCACCGAACACAGGCACGCATCAGCGCCTAAAAACCTCCTCACAACATGGCGAAGAGAGGACCCGGATTCGGTTTGCCTGATTGATAGGACTTTTAAGAACCTGTGGCAACTCTAGCAAGTAGAGCAGAGTGTGTGCCGCGGGACACCGAAGACAGGCGCGTATCAACGCCAAAAATAGAAAGAAAGGGGGATCTGTGGGGAGCAAACCGGACTAGACTGAGTTACTGGAATTAAGACTTATTCTATGCATCTGCTCTCCCACAATATGGCGCTGGGAGAGAAGTAAACAGCTTCCGCACAGCTGCCTCCAGTTCAACTAATAAACTGTAGGACTTGCTCCTGATTGGAGGAGAGCAGCGTACTCGGCGTGTGGGCAGCCAAGTTGGGATTGGCGGAGGAGGACTATAAAGGAGGAGAGAGACGGCATGCACCGGGAACATCTAAGGGGAACATCTAGCTGAAGGAACACCCGTGCAGCCCCCGAGAAAGCCGGCCGGCGGTGTGCCGCTCCCCTGCGGAAGTGGGGAATGCGGCCAGGGGGAACCGCCCTTCCACAGAGGTGGAAGGGATAGTAGCCAACCCGGGAAGAACCAGCAGCAAACCCGGGGAGGGCCGAGCAGACGAAAAGAACAGCGCAGGGTCCTGTGTCGTTCCTCCACGAAGAGGGGGAGCGACAGCTTTGAAAATTAAAAAAAAAAAAAAGTATCAACTGGGCTACTATCTCTTGAAATAATAAATAGAAAAATCATTATTATTGTAACTTTGGAACTGATCTTTTTCAAATAATGGAAACTTAGAGTCAAATAAATAAGTAAAATGAAGATAATTGCACTTATTTTGTGGGCAGTAGAAACAATACTTGGAAAATGTTACTTAGGTACTCTTTCACAACATCTTTGTACTCAGCAAAAGTCAGACAAAACTGCAACTCTCTTGTCTCCTAATAAACAGGAAGATGAGATGGAGATGTCCTTGGGAATGATCTCAAGTTCTTTTTGTTGCTTTGACTTTGTGGGTATTTTATCGCCTCGCTCTCTTCTTGAATTCAGGATAAAATCTAAGTGCCGTTTACTTAGCTCTGCAAATTGCTTAGACTCCAACTATGATATCTCCCAGGAAAAGCTATGTTTCACAGTAGTGCAGAACAAAACAAGTGGGAAATGCACATGTGGGCAGATGGTGGTCCGGATTTCCACTTAGCAATATATGATTCCACACTCAAATTCTAACATTGATTTTACCCCAGATTAAAGTAATTGCCCAATTACCTTCTTTTGCTCCACTCTATATACCATTTTGTTGGTTGTCTAATCAGAACTCTAAAGCCTGTAAAGTAATACAAAAAGCATTTTTAAGGTGCTAAGTCAGTAAAGGAATATTTGCATCTAATGATTGCAGGAATGAAAATGTTTTCATGTGCCTCTGTAATAGAAAATAAATCTTTTTTTGAAGATTTATTTCATTTATTTGAAATACAGAGTTATATAGAGAGAGGTAGGGAAAGAGAGAGAGGTCTTCCACCTGCTGGTTCACTCCCCAGATGGCCGCAAATGGCCGGTGCTGTGCTGATCCGAAGCCAGGAGCTTCCTCCATGTCTCCCACATGGGTGCAGTGATCCAGAGGGTGGAAGACTTTTCTCTCTTTCTCTTTCTCTCTGTATTTCTCTGTCTGTACCTCTCTCACTGTCACTCTGCTTTTCAAATAAATAAAAATAAATAAACTTTAAAAAGAACAGGTTTTTGCAAGAAAGATTTGGATTGAACTTCAATGATGTGGCACCACAGTGTATCAACATCCCCTAAATATGAACCTTGAAGACTCTGAAGCCTGACAATGTGGGTCCTCTCCCCAAGATGTCATGCAGCCCAATTCACAAAGTCTTTGAAGTTGGGTAATCTGAGATTTGATTCATGCCACCCAAGTGGTAATCTTTCCTCTGACATGGCTGAGAAGTGGTCTTTAGGCTTTGCCTTAAATGTCTTCAGCAACAGGCTGCTCATTTAATTGACAAGGCAGATTGTTCCTTGGTTAGACAGCTCTAATTGTTGGAAACTTCTTTCTTAAATTGAAGCAAAATCAGCATCCCTGTAATTTCCACCCAATGATCCTTGTCCTGCCTACCAGTGCCATACAGAATGAATTGACTTCCCCCTTCAAATGACAGCCATCTGCGTGGGCAAGCTGACTCCTTCAATAGACTGTGCAGTGTAGGGGCAATGTAGCACTGTGATGCAGTCTGAAATCCTTGGTTCAGTTTTCCAGGCTCAGTTGTCATTTCCTAAGTGCAAACCACTTATCTGTCTGAGTCTCAGGCTTCAGATGGGTGTAATGGAGGTAAGGCTATGTGTATAGCACTTTTTCTTGGTTTTATATAAAGTATACTAACAAATTTATGTGGCTGTACCTTCTTAACTGTAATACATGCTGCAAATACGAGCTAGTGCAAGCAAGTCTTAATACTGAATAATCCACTTTTAAATTTTTCCTTCAGAATTCTGCTTCCATTGTGTCATACTGTTAGATTTTCTCCAGTGAAATATTTCAATGCTAAAGTCAAATTCCTTTTGATTGTCATTGCCATCTTTAATGCAGCTGGCTTTATTTTCATTAGAGAGCAGGGAAAGCTAAGTTTCATCAAACTAAGTGAAAAATGAAGTATTTTCTCATTTTGTTTACTCACCTAAACTTAAGTGTTCATCTGTACATTATAAAGGCATTATACTTCCATATCCTTAATTGATATTAAAGATTATTTTCAACATAGATGAGTTCATAGCAATAAGATATGGATTGCAGGCCAAAGAGAAAAATAATTACCAAGAGTAGGAAGGCATCTGATTGTTGCTTATTTTCTCTAAATCTCTCTGAATTGATTTTTTTCATCAAAAACCATGCCCAAAACTTAAACATAGAAATATCTACCTAGGAAATAGTCAAGGCTACTGTTTAGAGGCCTAATGACAATAATTTCTTAACTGTAAATGATTCAGGACAGTAACTTAATCAACAAGATTTATGATCCATTTAAAACACATGTGGCTTTGTTCAGCATTCTAGGGGAACATGATTATTAAATATGATAGCATTTACATTGTGAACTACTATAATTTGGTGAAAAATTTCTCCTTTTAATTCTAAAAGGAATTCACTGAAAATACAAATAAATTTAAACTGTCACATATAAGTTACATAACAGGATATATGTAAATAAGATATAACAAAAAGTAAATTGCTTATGTTAAGCATAGGACACATACAAACAGAAAAATTGTTAGTAATAAAAAAGAGAGAAAATAGTGAAAAACTAAGTTAAGAAGATAAAGTGGGAGAATAAACAACAAATTCAAAAAGTTTGTTGGAGGGCCAGCACAGCCTGCAAGTTACGATGCTGCTTGTGCTGCTGGCATCCCAAATCAGAGTATTGGTTTGACTTCTGGCATCTCTGCATCATTAGTTCCTTGTTAACATACCTGGGAAGGCAGCGGATGATGTTCCGAGTCTTGGGCTCTTGCCACCCACGTGGGAGATCACAAGGAGTTCGTGGCTCATGGCTTTGGCCTGGTCCAGTCCTGGTTATTTCGAGCATTTGTGAGTGAACAAGTAGATGAAAGATCTCTTGTTTCTCTCTCTCTCTCTCTCTCTCTCTCTCTCCCTCCCTCTCTCTGCCTTTCAAATGTATATACTTATTTTTAAAGTTTGAGGAAATAAGATCTAGAAGTTGCACTTGAGGAACATTAATGTCATGCTCTCAAAGGCCATAGTTTGTAGTGTAGGCTCCAAGGCCATAGTTTGTTACTTTGTGGCACACATTTCAAAGCAGAATAGGATGTGGATTAGAACCATGAAGGCAAGTAAAGTGATGGCATATTATTAATCCTAGAAGTTAGAATGAGTTAGGAAAGAAAAAATTGCAAACAGAAAGGACCAGTGATATCTCAACATTAAAATATCCCTATAGGCAAAAGCCAAAATAAATCCCTTCAGAAACAAGAACATGTAAAAATTGAGTAAAAAAACTGAGAAATAGTCCTGAAAATTCAAATGAGTCAAATCACCTGTGGCAGATAAGAAAAACTTGGGTGCATCATTTAGAATTAGATTCAGCTTTATAGAATAAAATAATCTAAAGTACAAAAAGTACTTTAAACATAACAAAAATTTATTTTCATATAATTTTTAGAAAGTTCATATATAGGCAATTCCAGACTATCCATAATCCATGAGTTAGTCACTTGTTCCATGTCAATCTCTCTAGGAAAAGATCATATTAATATTCAAAATGACTGTTGCAGCTTCAGGCATCATGTAAGAATTTCAAAAAGCAAGGTAGAGTACTAATATTCCATAGTGCATGTATACCATATTCTATTATTCAACCATTAAAAAAAGAATGAAATCTTGTCTTTTGCAACAAAATGGATGCACTGAAAACCATTATGCCTAGTGAAATAAGCCACTCCCCAAAAGACAAATGTTATGTTTTCTTTAATATGAGAAAGTGAATATGGAATAAAAAATGTATAGGAATGAAATGGACAATTTGAGATTTGATTTTTTTATTCCTTGATTATACTCTTGTGGAACTCTGGTCTTTCTATTTTTTTAATTGTGGATATTACGGTTAGTAGAGCATCAAACCTCTGATTATAGGGTGGATTAAAATTATTTTTTTGTAAAAATTAAAAAAAGAAAGGAAGTAAGAAGGTTTGGGGAGAAGAATGAGGGAGGGAAGTGTTGTTATCTTCTTATAATTGTGTCTATGAAATACATGCAATTTTTTCTCTTTATACTAGTAAAATTAAAAGTACAATTTTCCTCCTCTATTTAAGGACTCATCCCAGAAACCACACAAAACATTTTTAATTTCATTTCATTAGACCAAATATTCTTATATGGTGACATATTTATAAGCAAGCTAGGAAATGTGCTCAGATACATTCAGTGAAAAATGGATAGTAAGCAATTAATCTCTGCCATACATTATGACATATGACTATCAAAATGTATTATTACCTGACATGTGTTAAGTGTTCACTGTGTGTCCAAATCTTGATCAAACTATCATGTGTGGGTTGTCATTGTACAGTAATTCTAACAGTTACGAACTATAATGCATAATAAATCAGGAACTTGGGACAAAAGCATGGAACCTAGTTCAAATGCATACACTTAACAAAGGGCAAGAGAATATTTAACTTGGGTCTGCCATATTCCAGAGACTGGAAGCATAACACTTACAGTGCCATTTCTCTGAGCATGTGAAAAAGATAGACATTCCCAACAGGCCATCTTTGATAACTGGGGCAAGATTCTTCCTAAGTCAGGTAGCCTATAAACATATTCTATTAATCAGCTAATTTCACCATTATGGCCCTCTCAGAACCTACAGGTTAGGCAGAGTCTGTGTGTATAAAAATAATTGGAGTTGAACCAGTATTCAGTTCTAGAGAAAGGAGAGACCATGAGAGACAAAGGTAGAAGGGGAAGATAGGCAAGAAGGTAGTGAGAAACATGGTATACTTTAAAGACTGAGAAATATGACTGAATTTGGAAGAGGAAGAGGAAGCAATGTGAAAAAAATATATACATTAATACCATTGTGCCAGTAAAGGGATCACTACCTTTAGCCTATTCTCTGTAACTGTCCAAATAGCTAGAGACAGTATTCCTTCATAGGCAATGCATGAGTTTACATAGATAGAAAAGAATTTAAAAGGGAAATGATCATGGAAATTCTGTGAATTTGGAAGAGAAATTTGAAGCCTTTCATCTCTTATGAAAAAGAACATTCCAGCTCCCTAGTCTTGACAGCCAGTGTCTTTGTGTGAGTCTGACCTGGCAGTCAAACAGGTAGTTCAAAAATATGTAGTGGGTGAAAAAATGAAAGAAAGAAAGAAAGAGAGAAACTGGGCAATTACATTTATCTCTTGTAAAATCTGTAATAATTTCTGTAATCTAAAAGCTTTTAGGTCCAACCTTTGTTTGATGGTGAGATTCACAATGACAATTGTAAAGAAATGAGAAGTAATACATCCTCCTTCATGGTAATTGTTGGATGCAGAATAAAATTCTCAGATAATTTTAGCACTGCTGGTGCTCAGGCCTTGGGTAAATTAGCTGCCACATCTTAGTCCATTGGAATGATTATAGCTGGCTAAAATACACAGTAATAGTAGGAATAGCTCTGTAAAACTCCTGGGTAATGTTTAGTTATAGGCCACTCTGTAGTACTTAGAAATAATTAAGGGCATTGGTGAGAAAGGACAACTAGTGGTAGGATAGCAACAAATCAGAGGGAGGGTGGATTTCAACAAATGTCAATAATCATATATTCCTAAAGTTATACTTATGAAATGCATAAAGTTTGTATTTCTTAAATACAAGGTTTCTTTGGAAAAAAATAAATAATACTCAGTTACTGAAAAAAAAAAAATGTCAATGTCAGTGATCCTTAGACTATCACAGAACTACCTTGAAAAACTAAAAAAAAAAAAAATCTTCGTTAGTTGGCAATTTATTTTGAAGAGCTTCAATGAGCAGTTTAAATAAAACTCTTTTTTTCAGATCCTTCCTGAACCAAGCCTTCAGGACATGTAGAAATAAACGTAAGATTCCTTAATTCCCTATTAGATGTCTTGTATTCACAAAGGAGTTTAAGACCACGTGATGATGCCCGAGATTTCAGTGGTCAGCAGGATGGACTAACCTCCCATTGTAAGTGCTTGAAGTATGACAAGACTGTTATACTTGAATTCTTACACTCTGGCTTATACACATTTATGTGAGTACTACAAAAGTTAATAATAAAATGGAATTAAATGATCAACTTATTTTGATGCAAAAAATTTGAAAGCCATGTATAAAGTTTTTCATAATACATTTTCCATGACATTTTGGAAGAGCTTTGTATGCATGCATTTCAATATTTTTTGAAAAATTAATGTATATTTTCACTCCATTTTCCATTAACTTTATGAAGTACACTTGTACTTCATATATATCTATATATACATGGACAGAAAGAATGAGAACATATGACTGTATGCTCAGCCTATAAGGAAAATTTATGAACAAGTGGAGGTTGCTGTCATTCGAATTTTATAGAAGGAATGGAGACTCAAATTCCTCTTGTCTCCAAAGCTGAACAAGGTAAAGTGCTTTTACCATTATTTCATCTACTCTACTGGAAATTACAAGCTCTGTTCAATTTGAGAAACCATTTCTACAAGGTCATCTTCTCCAGTTTATTCTCTATAATATGTTAGAGGCTTGAACCAATAGAAAGAGCTATAATATTTGTAAAAGTTTCTTATTCAGGCCAGCGCCGCTGCTCAATAGGCTAATCCTTCGCCTGCAGCACCGGCACACCGGGTTCTAGTCCCGGTCCAGGCACCGGATTCTGTCTTGGTTGTCCCTCTTCCAGGCCAGCTCTCTGCTGTGACCCAGGAGTGCAGTGGAGGATGGCCCAAGTGCTTGGGCCCTGCACCCACGTGGGAGACCAGGAGAAGCACCTGGCTCCTGGCTTTGGATCAGCGCAGTGCGCTGGCTGCAGTGGCCATTGGAGGGTGAACCAACGGCAAAGGAAGACCTTTCTCTCTGTCTCTCTCTCTCACTGTCCACTCCGCCTGTCAAAAAAAAAAGTTTCTTATTCAAAACCTTTTGAAAAACAAAATGACACAGGTACACACAGGTCTACATGGCAAAGACAGCCAGTACTTCAGTTGCAAATGGATCCTAAAACATGTGTTGATTAATAGATGCTAATTACTTAAAGTTAGTCGTAAGAAGTTTTGATGTTCTGTTGCACAGTAGCGTGCCTATAGACAATAGCAATTTACTATATATTTATTTTTTTAAAGATCTATTTATTTATTTGAAAGGCAGAGTTACAGAGAGGCAGAAGCAGAGAGAGAAGTCTTCAATCTGCTGGTTCACTCCCCAGATGGCAGCAACAGCTGGAGCTGTGTTGATCCAAAGCCATGAGCCAGGAGCTTCATCTAGGTCTCCCATGAGTGCACAGGGGCCCAAGGACTTGGGTCATTCTCTACTGCTTTCCTAAGCCATTGCAGAGAGTTGGATCAGAAGTGGAGCAGCTAGGACTCAAACTGGCACCTATATGGGATGCCGGTACTACAGGTGGTGGTTTTACCCACTATACCACAGTGCCAGTCCTATATATTTCTCTTTAAAAAGAAAAAGGATACTGAATGTTTTCATCATAAATATTTTTTAAATGTTTAAGATTTTCATGTATACTTAGCACTGTGGTTAGACATTATAGAAACATACAATTATCAGAACATCACATGGTATCCCTTAAACATGTATAATTGTTATGGGTCAGTTAAACATAAAAAGAATTATTAGAGAAAAAAATCTTTAAACTCAAAGTTGCTGGAGAATTTGAATTAATCTCACAACCTACCCCTCACTTTAAGTAGCATGCACATTTCATTGAACACACTGCCAAGAATTTTCTGTTCAAGATTTCAAGCCACTAGTTGGGATTGTTGTCAGAAACCCCAGGCTGTATATCCTAACTGATAATACTACTGCTCAGTAATGTTAGTAGTTGGCTAGAATGACCATGCAATTCTTCCATGGCTGTCTGACATCATTGCACTCTCCAAAGAAACAGAATTTGCCAAAAGATTCCATTTCCTTCATGGCAATTTTGTTACCATAGCATCTTCCCATGTCTTTTACCCACTTGACTTTCTTGGATCCTTTAAAATCCCCACTCTCTGCCACTTCTCATCCCTCATCTCCCAATTTCTTGTTCTTGGGAAGACAGCTCACGGTTGTGTAATGGTATCTTTATCTTCCAAAACAAAAACAGAGAAATTGTTTTTAAATGCTCAATAATTCAGGGAACAAATTACTTCCAATAAGTTGTCCTGATAATGCATTCCTTTTTGGAAATTTGGAAACATAAACACAAAGTGGATTTCTCTCTCAGCAGTTTGTCCTGAAAGCCTTCCTAAGATTTTTATCATTTTGTGCACTTTGTTTCTAAATGTGTCTTATTATCACATATTATCAAAGAGCCAATTCAATAAAAAGATACAGACTCAACAATCTCCACATGTCCATTAGAATAAACATGAGGATACATTGCCGGGTATTTTATTAACTACCATTTCTGTGAAGAGCTTGCAGAATAGCCAAATCACATTCTTCCTTTTACAGGAGCCTAGAGAAAAAGTCATTTGGAATTTGGAGGAGGTACAAAGATCTTATCATTTGTTCCATCTGGGTACTTTATGGGGATGTTCAGACATTCATTTTTTTAAATTTGTTTAATATTTTCCCTTCCTACTCAGAACTCTAGAAATGAAGCCTGCAGCCTGCATAAAATATTTTTGAGACATTATTCTTGAGAAAGATGAGAACTTCATATAATCATCTTCATGTTTGCATCAACACAAAATCTGAGACATTGTCTGAAGGAAGCACAAAACTAACCAAAATATTCCCTTAGTTGTTTTGAAGTTATGTTATTTTATAATTTCCATATTTTTTCTCTATAGATCTCTTTTCAATAATGTATTTGGTAAAAATTGCTTATAACAAGACTCAAAGTGCTCCTTGCAAAATATTATCATAGCTCCTGTATTAGGAATTACATAATAAATATGACTACAAAAGGCTATTGTAATTTTGAGTTGAAATGTGTGTAAGGACAATAGATATTAAAGAATTTTTGTTGGTATCAGTGTATTTAAATTTTTTGGTGAATTCATTTATTATGCTTGAAAGGCAGTGAAGAGAGACAGACCAACAGACACAGAGATGCCCCATTTGCTGGTTCACTCTCCAAATGCTCACAACAGCCAGGGGTTGGTTCAGACTGAGGTTAGGAGCTAGCAACCCAATCCAACTTTCCCACGTGGGAGGTAGGGACCAAATTACTTGAGCCATCACCTGCTACTTCCTAGAATAAGCATTATTGGGACGCTAGAATCAGGAGTGAAGCTGAGACTCAAACCCAGGTGTTTGGGATGTGAGCATCAGAAACAGCATCTTACTCACTTAAATTCCCACCCCAATATCAGTGTGTTTAAAGTCTTATAGTTATGGGGTACACTCAAGAAAATAATATAACAACAGCTACCTTAAATGGAAAACAAATAATGTGAATCTAGGTAGATATCTTTATGAACAACAATAAAAAGCTGTTTAAGTTCCTTGAAATAAGTATGGGTGTCTCTATTCACAGTGCAAGTGAAATCAATATTTCATAAAATGGAACTGAAGAAAATACTCATTACAATGAAGTTCAAAGGCAAAAAAAAACCAACAGCCACTCAAAGAAAAGTTTTGGCACATGTAGGTAGGCTGTGGAGCTGCTGTTACTATCGGCATTCTAAGAGAATGCACCCTGATATGTTTTGAACTTTGCCTTTCAAAACCCTTGGAGGCTGTTTCATACACATTGTGAAAATGTTGACATGACCTAACTGTTTTTAGAGGGGGAAGGAAAGAAGAGGAAAATATACATTAGCTCTAAAGAGAAAACCAGCTAGTTTAGTGATTTCAGATTATTCAAAGACTCGTTGAGATGAAGACCTTTTATATAGCACCAAAAATGTCAGTTCTTGCTCACTCCAGGCCATCTGTGCATCAAGTGATAAGATCTTAGAAGATGTTAATGGGCTGATGGTAAATTAGAAAAGATAAAGAATCAATTCTCATCCCTACTGAAAGGAGAGGATTCCAAAGAAGTCAGGGAAAATGATGGGCATGTAGCCTCAGGGTAATGATGCCTGCCTTTGTTAAGGAGCTCCCACTCCTGAATGCAGACCCTGGGAGGCAGAGATGATGCCTTAAATAATTACCCATGTGGGAGACCTGGATTAAGTTCCTAGCTCCTGCATACAGCCTGGCCCGTCCTGACTGTTGCGGGTATTTGAGGAGTGAACTAGCAGATGGCAGTTTTCTTTGTCTATCTCTCTGACTTTGAAATAAATTATTTTTGAAAGTTGTGTCCTATAGAATTTACTTCTTAAAATAATAATTTAAAACCTTGAATATTTGATATTTCAGTGTTGAAGGAAGTCCGGCTGTTTAAGGGTTAAATTGGCAGTTATCATTATCTTCATTTTGTAGGTGAAGGAAAAATGAGGACCCAAGTAGTGTTAGGTTTTGTCTGTGATGACACACTCAGTGGGTGCTGAGATTCCAAATGCTATGATTCCTGGCCCAGAGAGATTTTCAGCCTGAAACCTTATTTTCTCATTTGAAGAAAACAAATTAGAAAGTACTGAAATAAATGTGTCATAATCCCTCAAAAAGTCAACAACAAAAACCCTTAAGATTACAAAATGCCTTTTTGTCCAGTTGGCTGACCTGAAAGGAGAGGAGAAATATTTCCAGAGATAAGAAAGAGAGGAGCAGAGAGGGGAGAGGACAGGAAGTGAGGCGAGGAAAAGAAAAGAGAAACTTACAGAAACAGTTCTCACTAAAATCCACAGGAGGACTTCCTTTGGATTCCATTCACGTCTTTCTGAACACTTCCCTCATCCTAGTCCTCAGACACTCCAGGTATCAAACACTATTTCTCTCCTACAAAATAGTGGGGTCCAGGGGAGGTAATTTTCTTCTAGAATAGGCGAAATGCAAGATGAGTCTGATAATATTGTCTCGTTAAGCAAAGAGGCATGCAAAGTATGCAGTTGTGTCAAAGGACACAGAAATTGACTTGCAGGAACTCTCAGTGTCCAAAGCTAGGGCAATATAACCATCATCATCATCATCATCATCATCATCATCCTAACTTCAATAGGAACACATCAAAAAATTAAAAATATTAGAGTGTCATGATTTTTAAAAAAATCTCACTTATTAATATTGGAGTTTGCCTACACATCAACTCATTGATCTAAAATCAAAAATAAAGCAGAATATTATGGATGTACCTTCTTAGGACTGCATCTCAGTGTAACCAGAGAAGTGATAGGGGAAAGTTCTTCTTTGGAGCAAAAAATACAACTTTTAATTGAAGAAGAATTAATATATCCTTGCATTTTCCCATATGAAACAATGGACTCAGGTAGTATTCATGAATGGTTGCTTAACCCCTTTAGATGGAACTTTGAGAACTTCATAAAGAATGGATTGTATTTACATAATTGGAACCCACTGATCAATCTCAATGTTATAAAAGGTAGGAAGATCAGATATTTGGTTTTGTTTATAATGCAATATTAACCACCCATGCCTTACTCTAGCTGGAGAAAAAATAATAATCTTTAACCTAACTAAGCCCGTAGAGCCAACTGCCAGTTTTCAAGATAAATAGAGCCTATGAAAACATGTTAAATGATATCACAAGGACAGAGTTCATCAAATAAAATGTGGGAAATTCTATAGGATAAATGACCCAGCTTTTTCAATAAATAAATGGAATTCAAAATAAAAGAATACAGAAGAGAGTTTGTTTTGGCTTGCTATAAATTAAAAGAAACTTTAGGGTAATATCAAAAAAATTATGATGTATGAAATTTTATTTAAATAAACATTTTTGTGAGGCCAAGTAAAATTTAGTACAAATTTTTATTAGGTGATTTTAAGATATTTTGAACTTGTGTTTTTTGAAAAGCTTTCCCTGTTAGAGATATATGATGAAAAAAAAAAAAGAGAGAGATATGATGAAGTATTTAAGTATTTGGGCAGAGATACGTGGCAATTCACCATATCAAAATTTATGTAACATTTCTCTTTTGACAGTGATCAAAAGTGTTCCCAAATCCTTACTATTATAAATAACACTATAACATCCATATGGATGCCTTCAGAATGTTTACTTCCTTAAATTATTCTCCTGAAAGACATGTTCAGATACGGCTACCAGTCCAAAATATATAAAAATGTATTTATTTTCTATATCATTTTATATAATATTTTCCAAAAAGTTGATTATCCACAACACAATGCATTAAAATAGTATTATCTTCCCATCTCATATCCAGATAAACGAAGCTTAGGGAAGAATTTATTGTTGTCTGAGGGTCAGGCAGTGAAAAATAGAATCCAAGTGCAGAAGAGACAGGCATGTGACTTGGAGTGTGTGATTGCCATTAAACAGTACTGTTTCATCAAAGGTTATACCAGGACAAAGAGTACAACCAAAGCTGCATTTTTTGGCAGTGGTTTAAAAAACATTGTGTATTCTCATGAAAGCTATATCAGAAATAATGATAAAAATACTTGTCTGGAACCCCAAACACTTATTAAATCAGCAGTCACTGAAATGAAACAACCCAAGACAGGTGCACCTGGATAGACCCTGAGAGACCATGAAGCCCTGCATTAAGGCAAGATAAAAAATGTAAGCATGTGTTTTACTACAGTAGGGTTAATTTTCTCATTCTCAGGACAATGATTTCCTTTTTATTAAGAGGATCCAAGTTTCTACATGCTAAAGGGTGTCTGGTTATTCAATTTCTAATACACTGCTGAGCTTTATTTGATTACTTAGGATTTTTTTCATTTATGCTTATTTGTGAAATTATTAGAAAATTACTAGCTTTATATGTCACTGCCTTTCCCTTCTGATTTGGTTTATAATTGCCTGTTTTATGGGCTTCAATTCATTAATTTCGCTTCAATACATTGTTTCTTTTATTGGAAATATTTTTTACAAGGTGTAAATGTAAGTTATTTAATTTTTTTATTATTTTGGGGCAAACTTTTATCCTATGATATTTTATAAATTAATTTAGGAGCAGGCATTTGATCTGGGCGTTCTGATGCTGGTTAAGACATGCTTGCCCCATATTACAGTGGCTGGATTTGATACCTCGCTCTGCTCCAGATCCAGCTTCCTGCTATAGTGCACCCTGTAAAACAGCAGTGATGCCTCACATGTTTGGGTTCCTGCTATCCACACTGGAGAACTGGATGGAGTTCCTAGCTCCCAGCTTCAGCTCAGCAGAGCCCCAGCTGTTGTATTTGTGGAGTAGACCACTGAATGAGTACTCACTTTCTTCTCTCTCTCTGTCTTCCAAATAAATAAATAAAAGTTTTTTTAAAAATTAACTTAAGGTATTTACATTCATTTAATAGCTTTTACTGAAAAATTTTAGACTATCTTATTTTTTATTTTTATATTCATCTTCTTGAATCCATTTTGTCTTCCTTCTTTATTTTTAATTGATTAAAATTTTTCCTTATTTCCTCACTTACCTCATTTTTAATAGTGATATTTATTTATCTTTTTAAAAAGTGATAAAACACACACAGAATATTTTTTTATTTTTATTTTTTTAAACTTTTATTTAATGAATATAAATTTCCAAAGTACGATTTATGGGTTACAATGGCTTCCCCCACATACCGTCCCTCCCACCCACAACCCTCCCCTTTCCCACTCCCTCTCCCCTTCCATTCACATCAAGATTCATTTTCGATTATCTTAATATACAGAAGATCAGCTTAGTATACATTAAGTAAGGATTTCAACAGTTGGCTCCCACACAGAAACATAAAGTGAAAAATAATAGATGATTTTTTTTAAATGATGATGAAATCAGATCAGACCTATTGTCATGTTTAATCCCAGTGAGAGTCAAGTTGGGAGTTGATAATTTCTTTCCTTTTTTTTTTTTTTTTTTTTTTTTCGGAGGATCAGTTTAGTATACATTAAGTAAAGATTTCAACAGTTTGCACCCACATAGAAACACAAAGTGAATTATATTGTTTGAGTACTCGTTATAGCATTAAATCTCAATGCACAGCACATTAAGGACAGAGATCCTACATGAGGAGTAAGTGCACAGTGACTCCTGTTGTTGACTTTACCAATTGACACTCTTGTCTATGGCATCAGTAATCTCCCTATGCTCCAGTCATGAGTTTCCAAGGCTATGGAAGCCCTCTGAGTTCTCCGATTCTTATCTTGTTTAGACAAGGTCATAGTCAAAGTGGAGGTTCTCTCCTCCCTTCAGAGAAAGGTACCTCCTTCTTTGAAGACCTGTTCTTTCCACTGGGATCTCACTCACAGAGATCTTTTGCCAGAGTGTCTTGGCTTTCCATGCCTGAAATACTCTCATGGGCTTTTCAGCCAGATCCGAATGCCTTTAGGGCTGATTCTGAGGCCAGAGTGCTGTTTAGGACATCTGCCATTCTATGAGTCTGCTGAGTATCTCCCTTCCCATGTTGGATCACTCTCCCCTTTATTTATTCTATCGGTTAGTGTTAGCAGGTACTAGACTTGTTTATGTGCTCCCTTTGACTCTTAGTCCTTTCATTATGATCAATTGTGAACTGAAACTGATCACCTGGAACAGTGAGATGGCATTGGTACATGCCACTTTGATGGGATTGAATTGGAATCCCCTGGTATGTTTCTAACTCTACCATTTGGGGCAAGTCAGCTTGAGCATGTCCCAAATTATACATCTCTTCCCTCTCTTATTCCCACTCTTATGTTTAACAGGGATCACATTTCAGTTAATTTTCAACACTTAAGAATAACTGTGTATTAATTACAGATAAACCAGTCATATTAAGTAGAACAGACAAAAAAACTACTAAGAGGGATAATGTATTAAGTTGTTCATTAACAGTCAGGGCTATGCTGATCAAGTCACCGTTTCCCATAGTGTCCGTTTCACTTCAGGAGGTTTCCTTTTTGGTGTTCAGTCAGTTGTCACCGATCAGGGAGAACATATGGTATTTGTCCCTTTGGGACTGGCTTATTTCACTCAGCATGATGTGTTCCAGATTCCTCCATTTTGTTGCAAATGACTGGATTTCATTGTTTCTTACTGTGGTATAGTATTCTAAAGAGTACATATCCCATAATTTCTTTATCCAGTCTACCTTTGATGGGCATTTAGGTTGGTTCCAGGTCTTAGCTATTGTGAATTGAGCTGCAATAAACATTAGGCTGCAGACCGCTTTTTTGTTTGCCAATTTAAATTCCTTTGGGTAAATTCCAAGGAGTGGGATGGCTGGGTCGAATGGTAGAGTTATCTTCAGGTTTCTGAGGAATCTCCAGACTGACTTCCATTGTGGCTTGACCAGTTTGCATTCCCACCAACAGTGGGTTAGTGTCCCTTTTTCCCCACATCCTCGCCAGCATCTGTTGTTGGTAGATTTCTGAACACACAGAATATTTTTTAAAAATCACAGATAACATTACAATACTTACAAATTGTGCTATGCATGTCGACTATTTCATTTGACATTAATATTGCTTCTGCCGCTTTTTATAATGTTTGATACATTTCTCACGTTCATCATTTAAATTTTCTAAATGTTTATATTTTAGAGGTGTATAAAAAGGCAAATATTTGAACTTTTACCTTCAGCTAGAGCAGTTGGTGCACTTGTAATTTTATAATTCCTCATGCATTTTGAGTTAATTTGTTTATTTTGTGTTTTCTATTTGTGTGTTTTTATCTGATTTATTACCTTCTCTCGGATTGATTATTTGAATCAGAGCTCTGTTTTTCCTTCAATTAATTTGGAAGCAATAATACAACGCTTAATTTAAACCTAATTTATCAATGACATGATCTTCCTCTCAGAGTATATGTGACTCTCTTTTCATTAACTCCTTTCATCAATTGCTTATCTGTGTTTTAATTTAATCCTACTTTAGCACAATTAAGACAAGATTACAATTGTTTTACACAGTTAATTTTTGTTTATGTAAATCTGCAAATTTGCCCCTTTATATATTATGTACTGTTCCTTGTTTCTCAGATCTGACATTTAGAACACTCTATCTTTTCTTGAAAAATATATTCATTTTACACTTATCTTGGAAGTACACGCTGCTGAACATCAAATTCTAGGTTCTCAGATACATTCAGGAAACCACAAAGAACATTCATCTGTCTTCTGCTTTCCACCAAGAACCTTGAGAGCTGAGCTACAGGCCTCAATGCTATTCCTTTAAGAGGTATCTTTTTCTTCTTTCTTGTTCTCTAGCTATTTTTAAGATCTCCTCTTCATCTTTGGGGTTCTTGAAGTTTATTGTAATGACTTTTTTGCTCTTCTCTGAGAGAGAGCTTCTCTAATATGTGGATCAGTATCTTTTATCAGTTATAGGAAGTTCTTAATCATTATTCTTTCACAAATTAGCTTTACCACATTCTCTCCTTTGTCTATTTTGTTGGAACATTTATTCAACAACTGTAAGTTCTTAGTCTATTTCTCTTAGCCCTCTTTTTTTCCCATTTTACACCCATCTTTATTACTTTAAAAATTGTTTCTTCTGACTTTTTCCCAAGTCTCTCTTTAAGTAAATCAAGTCAGCAGTTAAATGCAATTATTGAGTCTGAAACATTCTTACGTATTTATAGTCATTTCCGCTAAAACCCCACCCCAGGCCACGAGTGATCAGATTTCCATTTTATTGATTTTATGTTGTCTTTTCCAGAACTTACAAAAATGGACTCATTCACTATTTTCACCTTGTAGTCTGGCTTCCCCTTTTCAGTATAATGTTTTTGAGATTCATCCATGTTCTTTCATGTATTTATAGTTTATTCCTTTTAATTAAATAGGATTATATTATATGACTATAACATACTTTTAAATTTATTCTCCTGTTAAGAGGCTTTAAGGCTGTTTTCAGATTGGGGATATAAGGGGAATTCTTATACATGCTAAATATCCAAGATTAGAATTTCCCAGTTATTTAGTCACCAAATGTTTAACCTCATAAAGAACTTCCTAAATAAATTCAAAAGTAGCTGTTCAATTTTATAGTTTTGGAGTGAGAATTTGATGCAGTGGTTAACGTTACCCCTTGGGGCACTTGTGTCTCGTATTGGAGTGCCTGGGTTCAAGTCCTCATCTGTCTCTTAAATCCAGATTCTTGCTAATGAGCACTCTTGGAAGCAGCAGGTGATACCTTGAGTACCTGTGTCCATGCCACTCATGTGGGGTATTCAGATTGAGTTCCAGGCTCCCTGAGTCAGACTGACCCAACCCCAGCTGTTAGAGACATTTTCAGAGTAAACAAATGAAGGGAAGATCTCTCTCTGTTAGTCTTTGTCTCTCTACCCATCAGTTAAATGAATAAAAAACCTTTAAAATCAATTTTACATCTCCACTGGCAATGTATGTTCTCTAATGTTCCATTATATCACTTTCATTTTGTATTACCAGGTTGTTTTTTAAAAAATTATTCTTCTCAATTAAATATATGGCTATTGGTCAGCTTTTCATCACTTTAACAAATACCTGAGAGAAGCTAGCTATGAAGGAAGCTTATTCCAGCTTTCAGTTCTGGAGTTCACAGCCCATGATAGAGTAGATTCCATCTGAAGAGGCCAAAGAATGGCAATGGTGGAGCATTGGCAGCAGAGGGATCACACAGTAAGCCACTCAGACTCACAAAACCAATTCTCTCCTGAGAATTACCTTCTGAAGGTGCACCTCAGTGCTCTAACGATCTGCTGCTAAATTCAGCTCCTAAACATAATTGAATCAAGTATATATATACCTACTAGAATCACCAACTCATGACCCTCACCTTTAAAGTTCCACATGACTTTAGGAGTGTCCCAATTATAGAAATGGTAGAATTCCTATATGGCATTTATTTGCATTTTCCTGATGCAAATTGTTGATGCATATTGTTGCACATATCTGCCTCGGGTATTCATTTATCTTCTTTTATGAAATGTTGATTCAAATCATTTGCCCACATTAATTGTTTATAATAGCCAATATTGTTAAAATGACAGTTTCCTCTAATTGCCCTATATATTTTATGTAATTACAATTGTAGCCAGTACCCTGGTAGGCTATTTTGTTTTATTGACAGTTTAAAATATTATTATTAAATTAATATGGAAACACTAAAGATACAGAATAACAAAATTAGTGGAGGAGGCACTTTCAAAATTCAATTCAAGAAGACAATTAGGTCATTTTAAAATATGCAAAGATTTGAAAGACACATGACCGAAGATAAACAAATGGCAAAGAGGTATGTCAAAAGATGTAATTCATTATTACCCATGAAACAAATGTAAGAAAATGAGCTTTGCTACATATTACTAGCAAGAACATGATCATACCCAAGGCAATGAGTATAAAACTGTTAGGGTGAGGCCCGCGCTGTGGCTCACTTGGCTAATCCTTCACCTGTGGCACAGGCACCCCGGGTTCTAGTTCTGGTTGGGGCACTGGGTGCTAGTCCTGGTTGCTCCTCTTCCAGTCCAGCTCTCTGCTGTGGCCCAGGAAGGCAGTGGAGGATGGCCCAAGTGCTTGGGTCCCTAAACCCACATGGGAGACCGAGCGGGAGGAAGCACCCGTCTCCTGGCTTCGGATCGGCGCAGCGCTGGCACGGACCGTAGCAACCATTAGGGGAGTGAACCAACAGAAGGAAGACCTTTCTCTCTGTCTCTCTCTCACTGTATCTCTCTCTCTCTCTCTCTCTCACTAACTCTGCCTGGCAAAAAAAAAAAAAAAAAAAAAAAAAACTGTTAGGGTGAGACTTTGAGAAAGGGAAAACATTTAAGGAGTTCTCAGAATCTCTATGATCCAGCATTCAGTAACCAAATAATCACTTCTGGAAGTCAAATAAAAATTAGTAGGCATAAAAAGAACAGGAAGCATCTCCATAACTAGGAGAAACCTAGTTAACTGAAACACAGAAAGGAAAGTGCTGATAGAATTAAAAGGCATAGATATTAAAATGCCTGTAATGAAAACGATCAATGCCCTGATTGTTCCTCTTGGAGATGGTGCAGATCCACAAACAGGGTCCACAAGAGGTCTATCATAGGCTCACTGTGAAGCATGTTCATGTCTTCCTGCTTCTTGAAAAACTCAACTCCCTCAAGTCCTCCCAGAAATAGTTCACTGACAATTTGTTTAAACTTCCTGATAAGCAAATGCTACCCTCCACCATCTGCTGGCTTCTAGTAGTGAGCTTAGCTTTGGATTTCAGCTTTGTGAACCATATTTCAGTCTCATTT
This sequence comes from Oryctolagus cuniculus, assembly GCF_964237555.1. Taxonomy (NCBI): domain Eukaryota; kingdom Metazoa; phylum Chordata; class Mammalia; order Lagomorpha; family Leporidae; genus Oryctolagus; species Oryctolagus cuniculus. The sequence continues at coordinate 33,052,609 of NC_091441.1, read as the reverse complement.
CCCACAAATGAAGAATTCCTGGTCATTTCTGTCTGTGTTCATGAATCAGATCCCGCCAGACTCACAGTTCTAACCTTGATTATTAATTTGTGGTTGTTTCATTTCTTTTCTTTTTTAAGATTTATATTTATTTGAAAGGCAAAGAGAGAGAGAGACAGAGAGAGAGAGAGAAATCTTCCAATTGCTGGTGCACTCCCCAAATGGCTACAATGACCAGGGCTGGGCCCTCCCAAGCCAGGACCATCATTCAGTTCACCCTAGATTAGAAGGAATCGGACACAGAGAAAAGAAAGTACAATTTTTCAGTCTATTATTTTGTGGAGAGAAGAAATGATCGAATATATGTGAATCCTTCTACCAACCCCAAGATAAGGAAAGAGATCAATGAATAGATAGGAATATACAAAAGAGTTCTTGCTTGGCACTCCAACTAGAGTCCTTAGAGAATTCTCCATAGCAGGCAGTGCTACATCAGGTTAGAGAAGCCCAAGAACAGCCCAAGACGAGAGAGCAACATGGCCAGATGAAAAGTAAGGTACATTTGTGCTTGCAAGGTTGGCTTATTTTTCCATGTGGCGCTGATACTGAGTTGAGAGACAAGGTGCATGCAATTAGGTCTGCTCTGGGAAGAAGGATGCAAGTTCATCCTGCCACAGTAATGAAGGCTGAGTCAGTGATTCAAGAGTAAGTGTGGTACCCACAAGAACAGAGAGGAGATGAGGTAGTCAGCAGTGAAATCAACAAGCACCTTTTTTTGGCAGAACGTGCATACTAGCAGACCATCCAGAGATGTGAGGACAAAAACCACTCATCAGAAGACTCATTATCAGACCAGAAGTCCTCTTCCTCTCAAACCAATGAAGCTGTCAAATATGGAGGACCTTCCAAAAATTCATTAAAAGCACATTTTTATAAAAAAAAAAAACTATGCATGAATTTTAATTTTTGAACCAAATATCTTTTTTTGAAGATTTTATTTATTTATTCAAAAGACAGAGTTGCAGGGAGAGAGAGAGAGAGAGAGAGAGAGAGAGAGAGATCTTCCACCTGCTGGTTCACTCCCCAGATGGCTATAAAGGCCAGTGTTGGGCCATCTGATATCAGGAGTCAGGAGTTTCCTCCAAGTCTCCAACATGGATGTAGGAGCCCAAGGACTTGGGCCATTTTCCACTGCTTCCCCAGGCCCATTAGCAGAGAGCCGGATTGGAAGTGGAGCAACTGGGACTCAAACTGGCACTCCCAATGGATGCAGGCACTGCAGACAGTGGCTTAACCCATTGCTCCACAGTGCCAGCTCCCTAACAAACATGATTTTTTTAATTCCATTTTTCCATGAACTTTTGAGAACAGTCTCATATAGTTTCCTGTTAGTTCAATGAGCTACATTTGGTTTTGCACTTTCACCCATCATTATTATTATGTACGTATTCATGCACATGTATACGCATACAAGAAACAAAGGAAAAGAGAATGTTTTAGGATTGGTTTTGTTAGAAAAATCAGGTTTTATGTCAGTAAATATCTAATACTTTTCTGTGTCTTTACTAAAAGCATGAGCTCCTTGTCCAGAGAATTTCATTCAGTGTTACACATAAAAGGAAAATTAAAAGTGATCAATAAATATTTGTCAAATGAACATTAGAAATTGCCACTTCCTTCAGTCTTCAATTTACAAATTACATACTTATGTCAAAGCATGCTCTATAATTACTGGTAGAACAAGAAAAAAATTCATAACTACTGAATTTCTGTTAAAGATGACTATGTTTTGCTTTTTTAAAAAAGATTTATTTATTTATTTATTTTGAAGGCAGAGAGGAAGAGAGAGAGAGGGAGAGAGTTAGCAAAATACGTTTTGCTTTAATGCATCATCTCATTTTATCCTCACAACTATCTAATGATGTATACATCATACTTATTTTTCAAAGAAGCCACTGATCCCTTCCTTATTCCATGTGAGATCATAACAGTTTGACAAAATGAACAGTTCAATTCATATATCTAATGTCACAGAGAGCAAAAAGCCAATAAAAATGATAAAATATGTGTTAGTGTGGATTTAATCTGTAGTCAGGTGTTTTCATATGTAATATAATATCCTCACTAGATGATTTTTAAAATTATGCAAGATGTTAATGTAGGGGCTGACATTGTTGCACAGCAGGTTAAGCCACCAACTGAGATGATAGGATCTTATATCAGAGCTCTGGTTCAAGACCTGAGTGTTCCACTTCTGATCCAGCTCGCAGCTAATGCTCTTGGGAAAGCAGCTAAAGATGGTCCAAGTGCCTGTCACACTGATCTGGGAAGACCCAGATGGCAATCTTGGCTCTCTGCATTGGCTTAGTCCAGACCTGGGCTCTGCAGCCACCTAGGGAATCAACCAGTAAATGGAAGATATCTCTCCATCCCTCTCTCTCTCTCTTCCTCTCTCCCTCCCTACCTCCCTCCTACCCTCAGTCTCTGTCATTTAGCCTTTCAAGTAATTAAATGCACCTTTAAAAAAAAGATGTCACTGTAGAGAATTTACCAGAGTAACTAGCACATCAGAAACAACCAAAATTGCTATCTATATACTTCTTAATGATTGTTCATTTCCTATCTGTTAAATTCTGATTATTCAAGCTTAAGCCAGATACATCTTGGATATGCAACCATTGCTGCACACATCTCACTACTAGAATGTCTGGATCTTGAGTGGCATCAAAGTCTGGAATATAGTCACAAACCTCATTGCCACTTCCTGGCTCAATAAATGCACAGTATATCATGCAAATTGATGAGGAGGGAAGCCAAGGCCGAGTGAAATGATGAAAGACCTAGGGAAGGAAAGCTAATTTGCCACTAATTTCTAAAATATTGGCTAGAGATTTGTTCAGCTTCGCAGGGACACTACAGGGATTCAGGCATCACCAAGTCATTCTTCAGGGAAGATTAGAGATTCCTGGATGATTTTCTTCTTTATTTCTGTATAGCCAGGAGAATAGAAACAAACTGAAAAAACTAATAGTAATTGTCTTGATAAAGTTTGTTCCACAAAGACAAATGATGCAGAATCGTAGAAAATAAAATTAAGAGACAAAAGCACTATGGGGCTATCTTTATCAAATACACATGCTAAGAAGGGCAAGGTGCCAGGTTGGTCGCATCACAGACTATGCACACCTCACTACTGTGATCAAGGGAAATCTGTAAACAGTTGACATCAAGGACAGCCATGGGAGGAAAACAAATAAAAAAGGTTAATGAGACATGGAATCCTGAGTGAGAGAGAGAAGGGGCAGCAACGCCTTCCATGCCACCTAACTGTGTGGAAGTTTTCAGTCCACTTGAAGTTTCTATCACTTCCTCACTTCCACTATGATTTGTCCCCCTACAAGAAGACTCCCTTACTTTTCTAAAGGATTCAAAGCACATTAGGTGGGTTGTCAACATAAGAATGAAATAGAGAGAAGGAAATATGTTACAGATTGCTTTCAATCAGTCTGCTGTTTTTGTGCCCAAATATTTCCTACACCAAGTTTAAATTCATTTTAGACATTTTCCTATGCAGACACTGCTATCAATGTTAACACAATCTGCACATCTTTACTGAGAAACTCTCCACAGAGCATTGAAGGGAGTGTGAACGTGCTTCTCAGCTGTGGGTAGAAAGCCAGCAGAGCATTGGAAAGACAGCTTTGATGACATTGTTTTTCATCTCACAGAGGACGACTCATGTTTCTCTCCTTAAATATACACTGCAAGCCACGAGAGATGGCAGCTGTCTAATTAAACCTGATAAAGCCTCTTTAAAAATGAGACTTTGGGAAACATCATTTCAATTGTAGAGCTGCCCAATTTCCCCTGGAACCCAGTGGGAGCTGTGTACTGTTCGGGAGGGACAGAGCATGAGACCTGAGGGAGAGAAGGCAAAATTACTGGCACCATCAAGTTGTTGGTGTGAAATAACAGAACATACACAATACATGTTTAATGCAAACTAGATAACTTTACTTTATAAAACATGCAAGAGGATAACCTCATCTACCATTAAAACAGCCACTGATGAAAGCTTTGATAATATACCAAATCCCTTCTTAAATTATGAAGATTTAATGGGAACAGTTTATGTTCTCCAGAAGGCTCTACTGGCAAGAGAAGCTGGGAAATTGAAACAGGGATGTGATCATTGTGTGTAAGTCTTTGGGACAATCCAAGACGCAGCCTCCCTTTATCTCTTCAAACCTATATCATACAGAGTCCAAGCTCACTTGGGTTTTATATACAGACATGTGGTGTTGCAGATGGTTCTCTATTCAAGTATCTAAAAGCATATGGAGAGAATAGCCTCACAGATGCTGCATCCATTGTTTCCTAACTTTATCAGCTTTTTAAGAATTATTTCTAATACTCTTCACCAATTCTTCCAGAGGCCATGGTTTTTAACCCTGAAACATTGTCAGAGATAATACATGCCATTTCACAATTGTGGCTTACCAGAGATACCCTACATATTATGAGTGAGATACTCAACCAATAATGTGAACCCTCCAGACTATCATAAAAGAAAGGCCGAAAGCATGGAGCTTGAGCTCCTGTGGTCTGGGAGAACCCCCAGAGCTGTGAAATGTTCACATGGCTGGCCGTCAGGTCAGGCTCCTGTCTCAGAAACACAGAAGGAGTGAGAGAGCCAGAAACACAGCATATAATCTCCTCTCATGCATTTTCTGCACACAGCTTAATTTCTGGCAAACAGTAACTTAAGTGAAAGTAAATATAAATCTAGTTGGAGTCATCATGGGTGACTTGTGCCCAGATTCATTTATGAATGAGTCTGTATTAATATCTTTTAGCATCTTCTAGTTCATTCCTCCAACTAAGATTCTCAATTGCCAGCTCCAACCTCATCTAGAAAATTTAACTTACTCTTCTCATTCTTATTTTGTTGCTCTCCTTTCTAAATTCCAATAATACTGTCAACTGTATCAGTAGAGGGTATCACTCACTTTTATTTTCTTCTTGATGTCTATACAACTACGTATCATTTTAAGGTGAGAGTTATCGCTTCTACTTCTTTTTATCACTCGTAGACTTGGCCCTAGAGATTGTTATTCTGCAACTTTCATCTCATGAAAAGGAATTCAGAAAATTTTTCTGGAAACCAAAATTCAAAGTTAAAGTGGTTATCAGGCCATCCCCTGTGTTGTTCTGTCAAAAAGTCTTTAGGAAGAAGTTGGTGAGAGTGGATAGAAATATTATCTTCCAGACATAGGTGTAGCATCGTACTGAAAAGCCTTTTTCACATTGTGTTCCATAGAATCCTAGTCCATGGAATTATAATTGGAAATATACACAAAAAGGATTCTGAAATTAAATTAGTTTAGGACAACAAGCAAGGTTAAACAAAGTTTAACAGGTTATTTTGCTGCAAAGCTTGGCAGAATATTTAATAGCTAAAATGCACGAGATGAAATTCCAAGAGGAGAGAGTATAGGCAGAGTTCCTAAAAATATTTCCAAAAGCAGAGAGCTTTTAAAGGGAGCTTTATATGAGGCTAGAAGTACATCTTCTAAGGTTAGACCTCCCCTTAGAAACATGTCTGTGATCCACAACCTTTTTCATTTTCCAGGGGGTATTTCATGATGAACAAACAGTACAGCCTAACTCTAATGTCCTCTGCATTGCCTCTTAACTGCCAAACACACCACTAATCTTGGCAGTCCCAGCAGAACATCTCCTTCTTAAGACAGGGTGTCAGGAAACAATGAGCCTATTAAAAGACAGGCCAATACACTATCATTTCATAATTTTGGGAATGCAGGAATTCAATAAATTTAACCTGCAGATAAGGAAATAATTATATATATATGGAGGTAGCATAAAATGTTACATGTGTGATTATAGAACTCTGAAGAATAGTCAGAGCATTCAGGAAAAGACAGAGAAAGTAGTGGATAAAAAGGTTATTGAGATCAGGGAAAGTTCCCTGAAGTAGGTGGCATGTTTATTAATAACTTACGGAAGTCAGTGAGCAGAGAATGGCAGAGGGAGTGAATCCCAGGAAGATGACAGCAGATGGCATTGTCCTGGCTGTTTTCATTACACTAAACCACTGACAAAGTCATTATTTCTACTTAAATATAATTACATGTGTAATATTTTTTCATATTGTGAAGTTATCTCCTAAAATATACTACTTGGGTGACAAATTCTACTTTCAGTCTATCATATCCCTGCCTGAACAAACTTACAAACTTCTTTTGAATGGAGCCATACTCATTCTTTCTTCTTCATTAAAATAAATTATTTATTTATTCGAAAGTCTGTGGTGGCCGGATGTAGACCCAGACCTTCTACTTCTTTACTTTCTAAATGATAACAATAGCTGGGGATGGACCAGGTCAAAGCCAGGAGCCAGGAAGTTCATCCTGGTCTCTTGCATGGGTGTCAGGGGCCTTCTCAGGCACATCAGCAAGAAGCTAGATCAGAAGCTGAGTGACCTGAAATTAAACAGGCACTCGGATATATGATGTGAGTGTCACAAGTGGTAACTCCACCCACAGGGTCACAGCACTTGCTGGGTTCTTTCTTTTAAATCTATAGAGAACTGAGGCACAAACTGAATATTTGAAAATGTACAATAAAATACATAATTTTCTCAAAACTGAGATAACAATGTGAGGGTTTAAGTAAACAGTTTGAATTTGAGAATACAAGAATTTAATTTCCTCAATCAGCTATGTGATTTGTCTCATTTTCTCCTGGAATCAGGTAATTAAATTCAGTGTCCCAGGAGCCATATAGAAGGACCCAAGCACCTCCTGCATCACTGAACATGGTTCACCTTCATTAGAATTGGAAACTGAAGTAGACTTGGCCTTCATTAAGTCACCAGGTACCTCAAGAGTTGATCTGCCCAGAGTGTATGATTTCCTGCATCTGTGAATCTGACCAAAAGCCCTTTTCCTGGAAGGTATAAAAAAAGGAAAAAAAAAAAAACAATATTAGATTACCACGGCAGTGAGCACCCAAATGCAGAAAGCATAGATAAACAAAACCTCTGACGTACAACACTAGGTGTTTTATTCTTTCTCCAATCCCAATCAACAGCATTCTGGTCTTTCCATTCCAGAATTCTAGTCTACTATGTTCTAATTGCCTGTTTATTCTGACTCAGCTCAGTGACTTTTTAAAACATGTTCTTAAAAATAATGTGGTAAGACTCTGCCCAAGGAAACCATCTTAATTTACTTCTTTTATGCACAGGGGAGAAGATAATTCAAGTCTGAGCAGTTACCAAAGAGCTGCAGGATGATATCTTTGTAGACCCAACTCAAGTACAGACAAAGAGGCCCAACAGCCAAGATCTTTACTTGTCATGTGAGCAGAAATTCTGGAAATATTTGGCTAAGTGAGGAATGGGTCAACATTTTTTATTTTTCAAATATCATTTTCCCCATAATCCATTTTTCCTGAACGTACCTAAGGAAGAGTCAGCAGGCACAGCTTAATTGGTAATTGCAGCATTCATTGGCATGAATGTAAAATTTTCTGCTATTTTGTATGATCAATACAACTGAAGACTGAACTGTTCTTTTGCGTTTACTTGGTGGTATGTACTTACTTTTTATTATATAATTTCATCTTATTTAAATTAGGAACCTGAGTTCAGAGCTTCAAGGGTGTGTAGAAAGGAATTAGTCAGGGCCGAAACTGCAGCTCAATAGGCTAATCCTCTGCCTTGCGGCACTGGCACACGGGGTTCTAGTCCCGGTCGGGGCGCTGGATTCTGTCCCAGTTGCCCCTCTTCCAGGCCAGCTCTCTGCTGTGGCCAGGGAGTGCAGTGGAGGATGGCCCAAGTCCTTGGGCCCTGCACCCCATGGGAGACCAGGATAAGTACCTGGCGCCTGCCTTCTGATCAGCGTGGTGCACCGGCCTCAGAGCTCCGGCCGCGGCAGCCATTGGAGGGCGAACCAACGGCAAAAAGGAAGACCTTTCTCTCTGTCTCTCTCTCTCACTGTCCACTCTGCCTGTCAAAAAAAGGGGGGGGGGAATTAGAGGTAGAATGGAGCCACTGGACCTGCCTATCATTCTTCCTAAGGATGGCCAGAGCACTGAGGTCCAACGTGCCTCTGCCTGATGGTCCTCCTCAGGTGAGGACAATGAAGAGTGTTGTGACACACAGATGTTGTAGGTGGTAATAAAATAAGTTTATTAGGGGATTCTCTTGGTGCCAGTGCTGCAGAAAGGAAAAGAAAGAACTGGAGTTGGGTAGAAGCAAGCATCAGATTTCAACGTGAAAAACTGATGGCCTTGTCCAGTCCCATATGAAGTCTGATGACACTTTAGAATTGTTCCCTATTTGGTTGAGGTGAACAAGTCTTTGATATTTCTGCATTGATCTGTCATTGGATTTTGGCCACCCTCAGAAGGAATATAAATATTGGACAAGTTGGTTCTCTGCAGTTAAGTCAATACCTGAAGATTTGCAAAATTGATATGGTTTTCCAGGGTGCATCCCTCCTAATGCAAAGTTGAGAAAAGAACAACAAGCCCAAGAACTGACAGCCCATTGGAAATCCCTCAGGGATCTGAAATCAATCAGAAAATATCAATGCAAGTGAAAAAAAGCAAGCAGGCTCCTTGAGTGTGCTTTAGTGATGCTACACCAAGAAAGAGCAGTCTGGTTCAGTTTACAGTAAAAACTGATGAAAAGTTAATGCATTAAAATAATAATTAAGGTTTAAAAGAATAACCATTCTTATTTGTGTGCTTTAAAACACATTTATTACACTGTCACATTTGATATTAGTACCAACCCCTTGCAATAGACAGGGAAAGGACCTACAAACATTATAATCCACAAAACTCTTTACTCTTTTAATTCGAATCTAATGGAATTCCTCACTACAGGAGCCTATCCCAGTCTAGGGCCTTATCTGAGTCCAGGGAGCCCCATGTCTTGGTGAAAATGGGATTCCCAGGGACTCTGCTATTGGATCTGCAAACTCACATAGCTCACACATTCTTACTGTTCTCTCATTTCTCCCCTTTAGACCATCATAGTCTCATCTGTCCCTAATTGGTTATAATTTTATCATATGCCAAAAGCATTCTTTAAGCAGCTATACCTTAAGTAGCACTTACCCAAAATGTTTGGAACAAGAAGTGTTTCAGATTTTTTATCTTTCTCAGACTGGAATGTTTGCAAGTATATGATGAGATATTTTGGGAATGAGACCCAAATCTCAATATGAGATTCATTTGTTTCATGTTTACCTTATACACATATTCTCAATGTAATTTATGCAGTATTTTTCATCTTCACTTTGACTGTGACTTTTCACATGAGGTCAGTGGTGGAATTTTCCACTCTTGGCATCACATTAGGGCTCAAAAATTTCAGATTTTGGAGCAATTCAGATTTTAGATTTTCAGATGGGAGATGCTCAACCTCTGCTGAATTCACAGCCTTGCTCCCTAACTGAAAGTTGAGATATCTGGATTCTGTAGCATGACCTTGCACAAAGCACTTTTTCATGCCTGGAGATCAATGTCCTCCTTATAATAAAATTTGTTGAGCTGGATGATGTCTATAGATCCTTTTAGGTTTGAAATGCAGACTATGGATGTAGATGCAGGCTGTGGAATAATGCTCTTTAGGTATTATTAGTAACAATTTCTATTGCCTTCTCATGGCTCTCAATATTGAAACACAAATACCAGTACCTCAGAGAGGCAGGCCTTTTCCCTATCCCCAATATTTTATGCATTATTTGTCCATAAAAGCTGTGAGAAATTAACTCCTACTAAATAATAATGAATCTGAAAGTTCTATGCTTTACTCCTCTGCCAGGGTTTGTTTTATAGTAATAAAGAACCAGGAGGTGGGGTAATTTTTTACATCAAAGACTTTAGTCTCTAAAATTGGAATTTCAATGCTGTGACAGAGGAGGGATGAATGTGTCTGTCTGGACACAGTCTCCCCAGTGACTCTCTAATTGCAGTGTGGAGGTGCAATTGCACCTTCCCAACAAGGAACAAAGCCATGCCTCGTGGTGAGTTTTGAGAAAATGCCAATGTACTTTTCGAATTTGAACTCTTTTTTTGGTATTGAAAGCACAATGTTCCTCTAGTCAACGTTGATATTAATCTACAAAAAAGGCTGTAATTCAGTCATTACATGCAACCTGGCCAGGCTTTTTACCTTGAGATAATTTGTCTTTGCCTTGAAACTGTGGAACACAGTGTTTTTCTTTTCATTTCCAGTTTCCCTGAAGATATTTTTATGTGAAAAAAAAAAACAAGAGCAAACTTATACTCGAATTCTTATTTGCACAAAATATCCACAAAATTAGGGCGAAACCTAACACCAAGCATTCTCTGCCTCCCCCGCCTAACTGTCCATCAAGACACAAAAACTCGAGCTGAGCAATTGAATCTTACATTTATATCTACATGACATTTAGGAAAATTGAAGACTGGAAGCTACACATACAAGTAAAACCAGTGATTAGAGACAATGAGATTCAGACTGAAGAAGAAAAAAAAAAACAGTGATATTATTAAAGAGACTCTGACAAGTCCTTCAGACCCCAAATATAGAGTGTACCAAAGAGCTTAACAGTTGTAGAATCCATCACAAATGAAAGCGTGGGTTTCTTTTAACATCAATAAAAACATGTTTTCCCCACTGTTGCGCATTTCGTCAGAAACATTTGGAACTCATATATTTTTAATAAAATTTGAAACATTTTCCCAGTGTAATTTACTTAGAGGCAAAAGAAGAATCATGGAGACACAAGTCTTAGAGGCTCTGTCACCAGGTAGGAGGCCTTGCAATGTATTTGATTTCTCTGAGCCTCAGAGTCCACTTACATGAACAGGGGCTCTTTCTACTTACAATACACCATTGTTGAGAAGCTTGAAGTCAGTATGTCACACAGGACCTGGCAGATATAAGTCTTCAGTAAATACCAGGTATTATATTACATTAGGATCACTACTGCTCAAGTCAATAGCTGTTTCACTTCTACAATACAGTGAGCATTGAGCTGATGAGGACTTGCACCTCTAGGAAATAGGGATGCAGTGGGAATTGGAATGGTGTTGACATATTTTGAAAAGGGTGTAATGCCAGACTTGATTCTAAAATGAGACAACCTTTAGGGGCAGCCACAAAAAGTGTAGAACAAATGTGAAAATGTAGTAAAAAAAAAAAAGAAGGGGATCCCAAAAAACTGACAACATAAAAGGAACAATCACCCAAACTAAAGAAAGTTAAGGTTCCTTGGTGGAGCAACAGAAGATGTCGACAATTAGGACGACTTGGGTAGACACCTTACCAGCAGGCAAGGCCAAGTATGACAGACCACAGAGCATGGATTTGTGACTATTTATTTGCAAAATTGGCACGTATTCTGTCAGGGAAAATGATGTGAATATGACAACAACTCAAGGTAGTATATAAAATAAATGAAATCAAAGTTCATTGTGAGTCAAAATATGTATATATGAGGCAGGAACTTAGCGTAGCAGTTAAGATGGCTGTGTCACACATCAGAAAGTCTAGGTCTAATTCCTGACTCTGGTTCATGACTCCAACTTCCTGTCAAGCACTGATGAGTCAAGGAATCAGATTCTTGCCTTGGATTGCATTCTCACCTCCAGCTTTAGCCCCAGCCCAGTCCTGGCTTGTTGAGGGAATTTAGGGAGTGAAACAGTAAATGGGAACTCAGTTCTTGCTCTCTCTCTCTCTCTCTCTCTTTCTCTTTCTCTCTCTTTCTTTAACACCTCTCAAGTAAATAAATTTTAAAAATTTAAGAATAAGTATACAGGGAAAACATTATTGGAAAAGTAGTAGGACACACATAGACAAGATTCATGGAAGGGATACTGTCATTTAAATGTGGGCAGTACTGTGATGAAAATTATTATGAGGATGAAATTTAATGAAATACTGCCTACTTTGTTCTTTATAATTCTCCTGCTTAGTGTTGTATATATACCAATGACCCTGTGACTTAGGCAGCATTATTATCCCTATTTCTAGATGAGTAAATATTGGGGCACATAAAGATAAAATAATTTCCTAATATATGAACACAGTGAGAGGAAATTATAGATGAAGAGAAGAACATGAGCAAAGGCAAAGAACTGGAAATGGGCAGTTTTCAACAAAAGTAGAGTAGTTGGTCTGACTGGTGCTTAGATTAAACACAGGAGAATAGTCGGAGATGAGTTTGGACAGAAAGGTTACAGAGAGCCTTGAACTTCAGATTTGATGTAATTGGCTACAGAGAGTCATTGAGGATATCAAAGAAATGAAGTGATAACATAAAGCTCCATTTTAAGAAGTTTGATATGACAGGAGAATATAGAATGCATTAGAGTGTAGGAAGAGAGCTATAAAGATCTTAGAGGTTATTGAAAAAACTGTATCAAAGTAATAGTAATATTTCCCAGTTACCCTTCAAACCTTTCAAAGCAGAAAATTGACCTCAAAATAACTTTATTTTGTAGTCCTGGCTACTGCAACTGCAGAGATTCTCTATTTCTGGAAATCAGGATATACTGGAGATTCATGGTCTAGGAAGGAGACAAGTGAGAACAGCAAGATTGAAATCAGGTTATTCTCTCCTAGCTGACAAACCTATTCAGCTGTGAAGAGGGAAAATTCATTTCTATCTCAAAGAGGTTTTTTTTTTCTTTTTTTACATACTGATTACAAATTATCCATCCATAGAGAGACTTAAATGAATACTTTTTGGACTTTTATTCTTACAGTTGATTATAGCCTAAATCAATGAGGGCAAAGTTTCTCATTAAGAATCTCTTAGCCTCCCTATTAGCTGTCCTGAGGAAAGAGAGAACATTTGTAAGAGTTTACCCTTAGCTATAGAAGTGAGAAAATTATGAGGATGACAGGTGAGTAGAAAGAAAAAAATAGCGTTAGATGACATCCTTCAAAAAATAGAGGGGAAGACCTGAAAAAATAATCTACAACTCAATATGAGTAAACTTTAACTCTACTTTTGGGGTAGTCCATGAATTATGACTGTTAGATGAAAAAGTAAATTAGAAAATTCATATGAAACTCACAGTATTATCTATTTGCATGTTGCCTATAGCCCAAACTACAAACAAACCTTGATGTTTCATGAAATGCTGCATAAAAAATCAAAGGTAGCCGGCGCCGCGGCTCACTAGGCTAATCCTCCGTCTAGCGGCGCCGGCACACCGGATTCTGTCCCGGTTGCCCCTCTTCCAGGCCAGCTCTCTGCTGTGGCCAGGGAGTGCAGTGGAGTGCTTGGGCCCTGCACCCCATGGGAGACCAGGAAAAGCACCTGGCTCCTGGCTCCTGCCATCGGATCAGCGCGGTGTGCCGGCCGCAGCGCGCCGGCCACGGCGGCCATTGGAGGGTGAACCAACGGCAAAGGAAGACCTTTCTCTCTGTCTCTCTCTCTCACTGTCCACTCTATCAAAAAAAAAAAAAAAAATCAAAGGTAAAATGTCTTGTTCATAGAATTGTATGGCCTGATGATGTGATGAAGGAGTCTCAAGTGTGCACCTTGCCAGACCTTTCTTTTCCATTGCTCCAACACAGTCTTGTAGAAAAAGATCATTCAAAGTAATTTCAGTTTGGCTTAAAATTTATCTGTATTCTGCAATTCTCCTGCCCCTTTTCCTCCCTCCCATGACAGTTACACAATAATACTGTATAAGTGCAGTAAAGAAGGAGAAGAAAATCAATTTCTGAAGTTACACCCTCAACTTTTCCAAAGCAGCTTGGTTCTCCCATTTCCTTTGCATTTTATACAAAATGTTCTACATTATTTCTAAATGCAAAATGGATCAATGTAACCAGTTAGACTCAAGAAGTTGTCAGGTTGAAGGAAAATGAAAAGATCATAGGAATATTAACAATTAGCTTTGTGTAAAGATAGCTAATTTAAAGCCAGACAACTTGAGATAAAATCCAGTAATTGTGTGTCTACGCATTTGATATTTCATATTTCTGACCTCAATTTCCTCATCTGTAAAATAGGAGAGATGAAAAAAAGAATGAGTGAACTCTTTCCAGATGGAACATTCCAGGCCAGCATTGAGGTGCAGTTGTCACCTGTGAAACCAGCATCCCTTAGGGGGGTGTTTTCATGTCAGTGGCTCCACTTCTGATTCAGTTCCTGGTTAATGGCCTGGGAAAGGCAGCAGAAGATAGCCCAAGGATGTGGGCCCCTACCACCCATGTGAGACTGAGATGGAGCTACTGGCTTGGGCTGTTTCTGCTCTCTTTTGCATGCTCGCTCTCTCTCTCTCTCTCTCTCTCTCTCCGATCTCTTTCTCTCTGTGTCTCTCCTTTTCTTCTCTCTTAACTCTTTCAAATAAATAAATAAATCTTAAAAATAAAAAGGTGTAACATTCCATGAGTCAAAATCTCTTAAAGAAATATTCAGTAAACTGAGACTCCCAAAGCAGATGGCCAAGGTGGCAACATCCAGAACGTGACAGCTTCTTGGTTACCCAATTACACCTTTCAAAGGAAAATAGGAAGTATCCAACTGCTTCCAATTATAATATGTGCTGTGTGGGAGAACGACAAAGTCAAATGTGTTAAAGTCCTAATGAGGTGTGTGGAAGCAACCTCCCTCTGCAGTTTGCAGGGTTTTCACATTGTTAGTTCTCACTGCCCCACCAGCAGGCATGGAGGGAGAGTCCAAGTGAAATGCTTTCTGGTGCGTGCAGATGACACAAAGAAAGATACACCAATGCCTTGATGCTACTATTTTCATACAAACTTGACAGAGGATTCCTAAATATTGATTTGCTCTCAGCATTAATATCCTGGTAGGAGAAATGCCAGGTATGTCGGAAATAGAGGCTAATAAATTCCCTAGAGAGCTTTACAGTGTGATCAACTTTCAAGAACTCTGGGTTAAGTTCACATGGAATTGTCACTGTTGCTTTCCTCAAAGCTGAAACGACACACCTCGATATAAGGCTAGACAAGACAGAATACTGAGCATTCCACGAGAGTATGTTTGCCACAAGAAGTGTACCTTGGTTTACCACACCCATGGTTAACAATCATTCAACTTTGAAAGTTTACTTATTTCTAGAGATATGCAAACTAATCCCTGCTTATTAGGTCCAATAGGATTATGAGAACTGATTGTGAAACATGGAATTTATTGTGTATTACAAGTTCAGTTCCTATTGAATGATCATAATGTTTTTTTCAGAATTATCTTTTTTAGTTTATTTTTTATCTTTGAGATGACCTAAGATGACATATTTTTGATTTACATTATAATCAAAGGCTTATTAGCTCCACTAAATGAAGTGTTCAACAAATAAAAAGTAAAAAGACCATAATTTACCAGGAATATAATAAAGGTCTATAAATAATAATCAAACAAAAAGAAAGCAAAGACGTTCAACTTTACTTACCTAAACTTTAAAATACTCACAAGATCATTAAAACTGAAGAAGTATATAATTTTTTTAAGATGTGTTTATTTATTTGAAAGGCAGAGTTACACAGTGGGAGAGAGAGATCCCCTGGTTCACTCCCCAGATGGCTGCAATGGTCAGAGATGAGCTGATCTGAAGCCAGGAGCCAGGAGTTTCTTCCGGGTCTCCCATGTGGGTGCAGGGGTGCAAGCACTTGGGCCATCTTCTACTGCTCTCCCTGGCCATTAGCAGAGAGCAGGATTGGAAATGGAGCAGGCAGAGCTCGAACTGGCTCACATATGGGATGCCAGTGCCACAGGCACTGGCTTAATCTACTACACCACAGTGCTGGCCAAGTGTGTAATTCTTAACAATTTAGTTGACAAAGATTTAAAGTCAAGTTTGACAGAACACATGGGTGTGGTAAACCAAATGCACACAGGCATTTCTTTCTCTTTTTTAAATTTTTAAATTTTTTTCTGAGGCTATAAAATGCTTAGGCTGGAAAAAATATCAAGAAAATTTTATCTCCCCCCAGGTTGATGTTTATAAATGGTTTTATCTTAAAGCTTTCTCTCCAGATATAAATGCTACAATCTTCTTTATTAGCCCAAATCTTTGTTTCACAATATTTTTGTTTATAAGTACTAGAACTCATTTTGCCTACAATTCTATTTTCAGTCATTCCTCTTTTAACCAAAGCCTTTAATTGTCTTACTGAGAATGGCTCAATAATTGGGTTGTAGATTGAAGACCAAACAAATGATATATTTTAATAAAGTTCATTTATGGATCTCACAAAGTTTTTTTAATGAATTCTGATTGAGCATTACAATTATAATTTTGTCTACTTAGATTAGCAAATCAAATATGACTGAGCGATCACTGGTGTCTTGGCCACATGGTTTGAAAAATCAATGTACAAAAGAAAACGTATCCTCTCTTCAATTACATCTCAAAATTAATTTTAAAGAACTTAGTTTCACTACCCAAAGTAAGTAGACTCTAGCTAATAGTCTTGGCGTTTTCGGTATGCGATATAAACTTTTTCCCCACTTATCTAAAGTTAATACATCCACACATTAATACATCCCCCAATGATCATTTTCTAATCATTTGTGACTGTGAGCTTTTGAAGAAAATATTACCCACTGCGACAAAGAGAAAACAAATTAGAGCCCCAAATTACTTCATCATTCTTACAACCCTAAAGGAGCAACACGAAACTATCACTTCTGAACATAGCACTTTATGCTATGTATTCAAGAAGCATTATTGTTAGGATACAAGGGTACCTCAAACTGTTTGAGGAAAAACATAATCAAAAGATAAATTCATCTTGGTGAAAATAATTGAAATCCATGAATAGTTTTTTCATAATATGCATTTCCATGACATTTTAAAAGACCTTTCATATGATTTCAATTTTTATTTTTTACCAGAATAAACACCCATTCATTCAATTTACCCACAATCATTTGGAAGTGCTCACATGTTATTTGCTTTGGACTAGATACAGAAGATTATGTGAAACCACCATGAAACTAATTCCATACCATCCAATACTCCTTATTTTTGATTATATATATATATATATATATATATTATTTGAAAGACAAATATTTTAATTTGATATATATAAGCATATATATATATATATTAATTATTTGAAAGGCAAAGAGAGAAAGTGAGATCTATTTTCCATTCACTGGTACATTCTCCAATGCTCACACCAGCTAGGCCAAGCAGAGTCAGGAGCCAGAATCTACACTTCGGTCTCCCACATGGATGGCAAGAACCCAAGTACTTGACCCATCACCATTGATTCATTAGCACCAACTTGGATTGAAGGTGGAACACCCAGGACTCTAAATAGAGGCTTAAATGTTACACTACATGCCTGCCAATAAAACATCTTTATTTTTCATATTATCCACTTTAATGCTGAAATCTCTTCATTGTATTAAGAGGTGAGTTTTCTGTCATGAGTGATGAAGCCATCAAGGTTCTTCTAATATGTTATAAGAAACCAAATTTAGGAATAGTCACATTTTCACTTTTTCAGACCAAAACCAACCTATGTCCAATATGTAAAGGAACCATAATTTCCCTTCTTTATCTCAATCCATCCCTCTCTCCACTCCCTACTGTGACCCTTAATTCTAACATGTCACTCAAGCTTGCCAGTACAGTGTACTCAGATAATACTTGTGCCCTCCTTTCCAGAAACCAACACATGTTAAGGCATGCCATGGGTTTTTGAGATGTTGCAGGACAACAGATGGCAGAGGAACTTCTCAGCTTAGAGAACGAATCTCTGGCAAGATGACTTCATTCTGAGGACTGAGGACATACATCTCTCCTGCCTTTGGGGGTGGTGGTGCAAGGGCCTTATATTTCAAAATTCCCATTAATCGTATTTGTTTCAGGTGATCTTCTATGTATATTATTGATAAGGCTTCAGGGAACCCCATTTAAAAAGTAACCCTTCCCAAATTTTCATGAAATTTTAATTCCATTCTGAATTTTATTATTTAGGCATTTGAAAAGAAAAGTAACTCATGTAACTCATGTTGCTCATGCTACAGGTCCTTCTGCCGCTTCAGCTTCTCCTCTTCCTCCTGCTGCTTCACTCGGAGGTGCTCTTTGTTGTGCAGGTGCCACTGCTCCTTGGCCTTCCTCATCTTCTGACTGTGCACCGCACTCAGAGTGTCCAGCAGCGCCAGGATCTTCCTCTCATGAGGCTCCCGGATGACGGCTGGTCTCTCTCGGTCCTTTGGCACCTTGACTGCCTTTGCCTGAGTCTTGGGCTTATTCTTAAATGGCAGGGCCTTCTGCAAGGCTTTTGGAATGTGCAGTGAATTGAAATGCTTCCTTTGCCTCAGGATTGGCTTATACAGGGAGTCCTTGATCGGCTTCAGCTTGATGCCCTGCGCAAGCCTGAGTTGACCTGTGGTCGGCATTCCTGACCATGCAGCTTTCCCGCCCAGTGGTTTTAACAAAGATGTTACGGGGTTGTAGAAGGCTGGAATGGAGACAGGATACCAAGTTCGCATGAAGAGGATATCACTCATCAGCAACTTATCCTCAAAGCTGACCCGGAAAGCTCCCTCTGGAGCCTGGAGCGCCTTCTTTATCTGTCCCCTGATCCCACTGACAGTTCAAATCACAAAACCTTCAAATTTGGCCACTCCCAAAGCTGAATTAAACATTCCCTTAATAAATGAAGTATTCTTGAAAATTTTATATGAAATCCAGTTAGATTTAATTTCCTCACAATCTTTATGGATTTACCCAGGTCAAGGACAACACCTGCTGCAGCGATTCAGAAATCAGGCATTACGCCACTGACAGACTGCACTGCCAAGAAGCCAGGTCCCTGTGGAGTGATAGGACCTGAGAAGGTCGCTCCACAGTGCATGTGCTGTGAGGTGTACTTCAGAAGTCTCTGTCTCCCGTTGTGGTCTTCAATATAATAAAGTGGGATGGTCTGAAATTGGCTCCACCCCACAGAAAAAATGATTGGATCTCGGGACTTGAAGATCTTCTTATACCAACGATGTTTCTTGAGACGCATCTGCACGTATTCACTGTTGCCCTCACCATTGCCAAAACCACCCAGAATAACTGGGTAATGAGGGTCAAAGTTGAGCACAAATTCACAGGGAACATTTTCAAGCTCAATTCAAACATACATCCCAGGTCGAAAACCTTCATACTGGACTCTGGCTTCATCATCTTGGTCTTCAAATTCTGCCCGGTTAAGCTGTGCTTGTTTCTGCATTTCTCCTTTGAGATCATAGAAATACGTGCTTTCTCCTTCATCATCTTCTGCATCAAACAGCTCTTTCAATTTTCTCTTCTTATCCAAATGCCTTTTTGGGGGGGGGGGCAGTTTCCTCTGCACTGGGGTCAAGTTCTTCCTTTTCTTCTGCTACATCTTCAGTCTGAGTATCTGGGCCTGATTTCCCTTCGTGCACACCCCCTGTTTCCAGGTCTTCAAAGTCACCATAGAGCTCCTCATCTTCTGCTAAGATCTTGGCAGCACCTTTGTCTTCCTCCCACTTGCCAGTCACGAAGCGATCTCTGATGCTGTTCATAACCTCCTCTAAATCCCAGTCGTCGGGTGCCTCCACGGGAAACCTGGAGCCGTCCAAGGAATCAGCCTTGTGCTTGCACCCTCTGTCAGGCTAGCTGACGCGGAACAACCCGCCGAGCTCTTCTCGGGGATCGCCCTCTTCCTCTTCATTATCCTCCATCACTGTCCCATAAATAAGCTTCTGAAGATTTGCAGCCGCTTGCTGCTGCCTCAAAAAGGCCTCCGCTGCCTTTCTAGAAAGGTCTTCTTTCCACTCGAGGTCCCCTGAAGTTTCTGTGGAATAGCTATTTTCTTCTGTGTACTCTTCCTCCTCCTTTAGTATTTCCTCTATGTCGCTGGTCTCGCTAGTTAAGTTCTCTGAGCCTGGTTTCCGACCCCTGCCCGCTTGGGAAGGTTCTGAAGGTTTTTCCCTAGGAACCTCCTCATTTTCTGAGCCCTCCTCCTCGGAACTGAGCGAGGAGCCTTCTTCAGATTCATCCTCAGAGCCGAACGCCTCCTCAGCAGTGCATTGGCCAGTGCAGCTTTCTTCGTCTGCAAAGGCTTCCCCCGGTTCAAGTGGTCACTGCCGGGATTCGTTGCCGCCAGTCCTACTTTACTACCTGCTCCAACAGGCTTTGGATCTGAAACGGACCTCGCTCCCCCCGCCGCGGAGGCCTCATCACTGCTCTCATGGGCTTCCCCTGTTAACACTGACCACCATAGAGTGATAGGCCTATATTTTATAATTTTAGAATTCTGTAGTTTTATTATTATACCTTAGAGGAAAATAAAATATATGAGAATAATTGTATATTGTGGAAATGAATAAGCTCTCTGGATTCCCAAGACAAACAGCAAGAAGCAGGTGTAGTAAGGACGGAAAAACAAAGATTTCACTATCCAAAACAGCTTTGTCAACTTCATGTTTTACACAAAGTCAGCTCTCCCTCAGTGCAATGAATAATTTAAGTACAAGAAATTTCAGAAGTTAGTCCATAGCATATGATAAAAAATAAGAAATTTAGCCTCCGAACTTTGATGTTGATTTGAAAGTTTTGCTTAAAGACAATTGCAAATTCAAGATCAATAAAAAATATCAGGAGAAAGGGTTTAAATAATTATTCTAATCAACTTTGGTGCCAGTAGATTTGATATCAAATGAATAAGGCAAAGATAAAAAACCAACCAGACATGTTAAAATGTCTCTAGTTTATTTCCTCAGAATATAGTGTTGTTTCTCACCTCTCTCCACCAGAGTGGTTTCTGACCTCAATTTAATTTAACAGTGAGGGTGATTCTTCTAATCCCTGAAGAATTACCCTGAACTCCACCAGACCTCATTGTCTTCCCTTAAGTCAGCTTATTTCCACTGGCACATTAGTCATCTATCAACTGTGAACTTGAGCTAGTCAGGGCTTCTTGAGGGAGGGAGTTGCAACCTCTTTGCTATCCACATCTCATCCCTGATCTTCCAAGTGAGAAGAGACAATTAGATACTATGACATACATTTAAAAATAGTAAAAATAAATTCCAAGTATTTCCAGTTTCAGTTTCTCTCAATATCTGTTATTTTACATTTATTTGTGGGGACATGCAAAAATAGGGCCATTCATGAAGCACAGTGCAGTAATCAGTGCTGTAATTTGCCTTAGTGACTACTGCAGAATTCTTCTATAATAATTTTCAAAAGTCTAGACAAGCAAAATGAAGAGAAATACCCAGAGCAGGTGGGTGCTTAATAGTGACTTATTACTCTAGTGATTCAGATTCCATGGGTACCTCAATGGACAGGATGATTTTATCTGCCAGTGACATTATTATGAAACTGCTATCATTCTGTCATGAATAATTGATCATCACAGTATTCAGGAAAAAACAACAGATGTGATAAACAATGCAACAAATGTGATAAAAGAGGGAGCTTATAGTTTATTATTTTACTGCCTGTTATTTTGGCATTTGTGAAGATGCCATGGTCAAAGTCACCCAATCCCTGCATGAATGTATAAACTGCATGACAAGTAAAAGCTTGTAATTAAGTGATTTAACCCCGACTATCCAATGGTCCCTTTGGTTTTCGTGGAAAAGCCTGTTTCTAAAAGAATGCACAACAGTGAAGGCTCTTTTTAGAACTACATAGTTAGCACAGTTTCTCTTTGGTCCTTTCCCTTTCCATTTCTGCTTTCTTCTCATAGTTGATGTCCTCTGCACTCTAAGAGCCCACTAGCTTGGACAACCTTCAATACAGATCAAGGCTGTAAATGCGAGGGTTCCATTCAGCCATTTACCCAGCATAATCAAAATATATCCTTTTTTTCCACTGACAAAATTGTATTCTCTCTTCCTATTCTATTGTGCTAGGAGAAAAGTAATATGATTAAAATAAATCAAATGAAATCCCGAATCATGATGGCTTGTATCTTTCTACTGACCTAGATAATTGATAGACTCTTTTTTTTTCTAGAAATAAATCTACAATGTAACCAAAAGCTTGCAAGCATCATTAAACCCACCTACTTATCTAATGTCTCTTGAAAATCATATCATACATAACAAGATTTCTAATAAGTTGAAGTTCTAGGTAAGAAATGTTGAAGATATATAAGATAAGCCTAGATAGTTTTCATTTATTTCTACAAATATAAAAGAAAAAAGATACAACAAAAAGGATGAAAATATAATGAAAAGGTATATCCTAGGGAAATAAAAAATTCCTATAGTTTTGAATTTATGATATAACAGGAAATAGAAGAAACAAATTGGTAGATAAAATTCAAAATACATATGTTAAAGAAAGTGGCTTGTGTAGAAAATAAAAGAAGTCATAGACAGAAAGTAAAAAATTAAGGGAGCAAAACATTGAGGAGGAAAATGAAAGAAAGAGAAGCAACAGTCAAGGATTCTCAGAAGATGTCTGATAAGGCATGATCTACCCAATGGTGCTCAACCAACTCATCAAGTGGACTCTAGGAACATTGTAAATCTCAGTTATGAGAACTAGGTCTATTTTCTAGAAATCACATGGTATAGTTTTCGTAGTATTTAATAGTCATTGAACCAAACTGTATGTGGTGCCTACCATATGTGACACCTTCTTTTAGGTATCAAGTCTGCAACATTAAAGAAAAGTAAATAAGGATCTTTGCTCTCCCAGTCTTTTCATGCAGTCTACTGTAGGAAACAAATAATACCTAAGATAAAAGTAAATTTTATTATGTTAGAGAGTGGATAACACCATAGAAAAACAGAGAGCATAGGCCGGCGCCGCGGCTCACTAGGCTAATCCTCCGCCTAGCGGCGCCGGCACACCGGGTTCTAGTCCCGGTCGGGGCGCCGGATTCTGTCCCGGTTGCCCCTCTTCCAGGCCAACCCTCTGCTGTGGCCAGGGAGTGCAGTGGAGGATGGCACAGGTGCTTGGACCCTGCACCCCATGGGGAGACCAGGAAAAGCACCTGGCTCCTGGCTCCTGCCATCGGATCAGCGCGGTGCGCCGGCCGCAGCACGTCGGCCGCGGCGGCCATTGGAGGGTGAACCAATGGCAAAAGGAAGACCTTTCTCTCTGTCTCTCTCTCTCTCTCACTATCCACTCTGTCTGAAAAAAAAAAAAAAAAAAAACAAACAAACAAAAAAAAAAACCAAAAAAAAAAAAAAAACAGAGAGCATAGTGAATACAAATAAATAACGGGATGTGTGACAATTTTAAAATCTTGGTAGTAAGGCAAAGAAAGTTTATAGCAAGAAGCTAGTGGGAAAATAAGCCATTTCTTTTGAGGGAAAAAGCATTCCAGATAGAAGAATAAAATGCAAAAGCCCTGTGACATAAGCTGTTCTGATACATTAAAGGTACTGTTAGGAGGCCAGTTTACCAGCCTGGTAGTGAACACAGAGAGGAGTCCAGTGAGTTAAGGAGAGTGTATGGAAACAGTTGGGGGCAGAGCACATGGGGCTTCCTGATTGTTGAATGGACTTTGGCTTTTTCCTGTCAAGGAGAAAAAACATGGAGAATATTTATCAAAGGGCTAATATAATGACTTCCACCTCTTCAACAGATTCATACCAACTACTGAATAAAGACTGAACATTTGAGAACAGAAACGGAGTCCCATCAGGAAGGAGGCTTTAAAATCATAGAAACAAGAAAGGATGGTAGCTTGGACTACACTGGAGAAATGTAGTGAGTTAAAAGAGATTATTTCTTGATTGATATTAAATGGTGACAGAACAAATTCTCTTGAAGTGTTCAAAAAGAGTAGAGCTAACAATGACTTCAAAAATCATGAGAAACTGAAGGAGTGGACTTATCCTAGCATGATAAGGAAACAAATAAGTCACAGGTTTTGTGGCAAGAGATTGAGCCATCCTCTTTGGGACATGTTAAATTGATGATAACTATTCAATGACTAACAATTGATTAAAAATTTCAGTGACTTACAACAATGTAGATTTATGTTCTGCTCAAGTTACAAATGTTCTTCCATTTTCTTCTTTATGGGACCAAAGTTCATGGGAAGCTTTTAACTGGAATGTTTCCAGTCATTGTAGTAAATGAAAAAGAAATCCACACATTGGATCTCAAAATATGCTTAAACTGCACATGTCACATTCTGTTGGCCAAAAGAAGTCATAGACAGTATAATTCTTGGCTAGGAAGATCGCTAATTACAATGATAATGATGGTAATGATGACAATGACAATGATGGTGATAATAATAGTAATAACAATAATAATCACAACATCCAAGTAGAGATGCTGAGTAGGGAGTTGGAGATATGCATCTGGTATTCAGACTGATTAATTATCAAATATAACGACATGGCCATTACTGAAGGTCTTGCTAAAAATGAAGTGGGGAGAGAAGTCTTCATAGTAATGAATTCAAAGGAAATGGAATTAGAGGTAGATGTATACAGATTCAATTCGTGAAGACATATTGTAAGTGAAAGAGAAAAATGTGGCAATTGATGGAAAGATAAGTGAGCTCAATGTCTTATTTCTTCAAGATGAGAAAAATAATTTGTATGTCTGCTGATAAAAATGATTCAGGAAGACAGAATGTATAGAAGGTTGACTTCCTAAACGGGACTGTGAGGAATTCTGTGAGCATTCTCCAGAGAAACTGATGAAAATTATATAAAACAGCTATTAGAATTGGCCCTAAGGGCATTCAGAAAAGAAGAAACATCTATTCAAGGATGTCTGCTAAAATTAAGTGAGAAAGTGAGAATATGTGGTGCTTGAACTAGTCTGTCCACATCTTCCATTTCCATCTGAGTAAGGTGCAGATTACATTTCAGACTAGTGCAGTAAAAGCACTGTGGTCCCTCTGTATCAGCTTCAAGGGGGATTCTGTCTTCCAGAGATGTATAGGATACCAGTATTTCTCATCCTGCCACCACTTTATCTAATGCAAAAGCAAAGTTCTGTGTGAGTGTGGTCAAGATATGAGGTCTTTCTTCTTCTAAACAATGCCCATTTATGAAATGGAGTTTGTAACTTGTGTGCAACACCATTGGGTACATAAAAACAATGATCTAGGTGCCCTGGCTCATATGATTGGTTTTATCCCAGGAGAGGCAAGCCAAGAGGATTTGAGGCCACTACCCTTTCTCCACACATCCTTTATTTCCTCAAGTAGGGGTGTAACTCAGAGAAAACCATTATCCCCATTCTCAACTGCAGAGTTACAGTACAAATTAGATCTTAGTACTACTCATAATTTCCTTGTAAAAGAACTGACTTAGTTTGCAACAAAATATTGAAAAGTTCAAGACTAAGGGAACTAATAAATTCAGTGGAGACTGTGGAGAACAGCAACTGGAAGGAAATTAGTAGATTCTTTGAAGACATAGGCTAAACCGTAGGCTGGTTAGTTTGCTTAAGGCAGGGGTAGGGAACCTCATTTCTGCCAAAAGCCATTGGATATTTGGAGTTCCACTCACAGTTGCCTTGGCAGGGCCAGATCAAATGATTTTATGGGCCCTATAAAAAGCCATGGGCCTCACATTCCCCAACCTATGGTTTAAGGGAACCTGGATATGAGACAAATATAAGGGACCCTCCTGTGGCCACAGAAAATATTAAAAACTGCCTTGGAAGCTACTTCTTCAAGGGACTTTAGGTTTGATTGGATTAGTTTGTAGAGCAATTTATGCCCCCAGAGCATTGTTGAAAACAATTAGGTAATTTGCAAATAAATAATGGAACTTAAATAGCGAGTATGGTCAGGGAAAGTGACAGTGAAGAGAGCCTTGCCAAAACCTCTGTAATCCAGAGCAACCCAGGCATACCCAAGGCTGCTGCCTCCTGAGTAGCAACACCAAAGGCCTTCACTTTGAGGTCAGATTTCACTAAATTCACCCCGCCAGTTACCAAACAAATAATGACAAATAACAACAATTTCTGGAAGGGTAGTGTAAACCTAGAGTTGCTACCATATTAACTGAATTGTTCAATTCTCAATGAAATTATTTACAAAAAATTCCAAGAAACATGGCCTACACACAGGGAGAACATAGAGCCAACAGACTCTTCTTGTATGAGAGCCTAGATGTCAGATTTAACAGGAAAAAATTTCAAAGAAGCCATTATAAACCAATTCAAAGAAATAAAAGAAATCATGATTAAAGAAGTGAAAGAAGGAAAGATAACAATGCTGTCTCAAATACAGAATTTCAAGAAAGAGATAGGAATTACAAGAAAGAACAGAATGAAAGTTACAGAGGTGTCAAGCATAAAACTGAAATAAAAAATCACTAGGATTCAGCAGTAGATTTGAATTGGCATAAGAAGGAATTAGCGGCCGGCGTCGCGGCTCACTAGGCTAATCCTCCGCCTAGCGGCGCCGGCACACCGGGTTCTAGTCCTGGTCGGGGTGCCAGATTCTGTCCCGGTTGCCCCTCTTCCAGGCCAGCTCTCTGCTGTGGCCAGGGAGTGCAGTGGAGGATGTCCCAAGTACTTGGGCCCTGCACCCACATGGGAGACCAGGATAAGTACCTGGCTCCTGCCATCGAATCAGCGCGGTGCGCCGACCGCAGTGCGCCGGCCACGGTGGCCATTAGAGGGTGAACCAACGGCAAAGGAAGACCTTTCTCTCTGTCTCACTCCCTCACTGACCACTCTGCCTGTCAGAAAAAAAAAGAAAAGAAAAGAAAAAAACCAGAGAGATCCATAGACAGACACACTGTAGTGATGAAAGCTGAAAGCAAAAGGCAAGGATAAATTTTACAAGCAGTGAGAGAAAAATGATTTATTACTCATAAGGGAACACCAATAAGATTAGCAGACGACTTATCAAAAACAATGGAGAGTAGAAGTCAGTGGGATAACATATTCAAAGTGCTAAAAAAAAAAAGCTAATCATAAATTCTATATCTATTATCAAAGCTATCTTTCAAATACGAAGGTAGAATGAAGACATTCCCATATGAATAAAAACTGACAGCATTTTTCTCTATTATTAGTACATGCTTTAGAAGAAATACTAAAAGTTATTCAGAATAAATAAAGTGACCCCAAATTACTATTCAATCACACACACACACACACACACACACACACAAAGGGAGAAAGAGAGAGAGAGAGGGAAGGAGAAAGGGAGAGAATATCAGTAAAAGTAACTATATTATTACAAAAAGAACATAATGCATAATTCTCTCTCTCTCTCTCTCTCTCTCTCTCTCTCTCTCCCCTTCCCTCTCTCTCTCCCCCTCCCTCTCTCTCTCCCTCTCCCTCTCTCTCTCCCTTAAAAATATATTTGATTTATTTGAAAGGCAAAGTTACAGAAAGAGAGGGAGAGACAGAGAAAGAGGTCTTCCATCTGCTGGTTCTCTCCTCAAAATGGCCTCAATAGCCGGGGCTGCTCCAGGCCAAAGCCAAGAGCCAGGAGCCTCGTCCAGGTCTCCCAAGGGGATGCAGAGGCCCAAGGACTTGGGCCAGCCTTTGCAGATTTACTAGGCACATTAGCAAGGAATTGGATCAGAAGTGAAGCATTTGAAACTCAAACTGGCACCCATATGGGATGCCGGTGCCACAAGCGGTGGATATATCAGCCATGCCACAATGTCTGCCACATCTCTTGGATCTCTTAAACGACTGAAAAGAGTAATTCTATGAAGTGGATCTGTAACATATAAAAATGTAATGTATTTTTCAATGCCAGATAAAGATGTGACTGGGAACAAGGCTGTACTGAGCTAAGGAAATGATTCTAGAAGATACCTACAAAGATAGATGAAAAGAATCAGAAATGGTAAATAAGATTAACATAACCAAAGCTACAAATATATACATATTTTATTTCTGCTTTTAGCTTCTTTAATTTCATAAACTTTGTAATCATTTTAATCATATATTTTGAATCTGTAGCACCTATAGATATACCATGTACAACAATTATATCACAAAAAGGGAGGAAGGGAACACAGCTATATAGAAGCAGTGTATCTAAGTCTCACTAGAATCAAGTTATAATCCATCTGAGGCTGATTCTTGTATGTAAAGGTGTTTACAGGAAGCACTTCAGCAGCATCTAAAGGAAAATGTAAAAAATCCAATTCAAGAAATGGTAAATGGTACATTAGAAATGCTTAGTTAATTTTTTAAAGATTTATTTATTTATTTGAAAGTTAGAGTTGTAGAGAGAGGGGAAGACACACATACACATACACACACACACACACAGAGAGAGAGAGAGAGAGAGAGAGAGAGAGAGATCTTTCATTGTCTGGTTCACTCCCCAGATGGTTACAACAGTCGGAGCTGTGCCAGATCAAAGCCAGAAGCCAGGAGTTTATACAGGTCTCCCTTGTGGTTGGCAGGGACACAAGTACTTGGGCCCTCTATCACTGCTTTTACCAGGCCCTTAGCAGGGAACTGGATCAGAAGTAGAGCAGCCACTTTACCTACAATGTAACAATGCCAGCACCTCACTTAATTTTTTAAAAGGTAACAAAGAAGGCCGGCACCGCAGCTCAATAGGCAAATCCTCCACCTGCAGCACTGGCACACCGGGTTCTAGTCCCTGTTGGGGCGCCGGATTCTGTCCCAGTTGCCCCTCTTCCAGTCCAGCTTTCTACTATGGCCCGGGAGTGCAATGGAGGATAGCCCAAGTCCTTGGGTCCTGCACCCACATGGGAGACCAGGAGAAGCACCTGGCTCCTGGCTTCGGATCAGTGCGGTGCTCTGGCAGCAGTGGCCATTGGAGGGTGAACCAACGGTAAAGGAAGACCTTTCTCTCTATTTCTCTCTCTCACTGTCCACTCTGCCTGTCAAAAATAAAAAATTATAGAAAATTTTAAAAAATCCAAGGTAACAAAGAAGTAATAAAAGGACAAAAAAAGTAAGTGCACACAAATAAACTACATCAGTAATATCATTAAATGTGAAAGGGTTAAAAACCCAAATAATAGATAGGAAAATATCAGACTGTATGAAACCAAACATGACTCAATTATATGTTGTCAAACAGTGACATAATTTAAATTAGAATATGAGTCCTTTCATATTTCTAGAATATTCTCAATTTCCAGAATATTCTCAAGGATAGGATATCTGATAAAATAAACCTAATTTCAAAAGCTTTAAATCATAAAAGGACAACATAGATAAATTTAAGAAAATCACAAACATGTGGAAAGGAAACAGCACTTTCCTTAATAAAAAGTGGGAGGAAAGTATCAAAGAACAAATCGAAATCAGAAAATATTTGAAATTAATGAAAACAAAGACACGATATACCAAAACGAATGTGATGCAGCTAAAACTGTGCTTATTGAGAAAGTGAAAGCTGGAAATGCCTATCTTAAAAATCAAAGGTCTGTAGCTAGTAACCTAAGCTTCTAGCTTAAGTTACCAGAAAAAAGAAGAGCAATTAAACCTCCTGCAAGTAGAAAGAAGGCAATTAAAAAAATTAATAAGATAGAGTACAAACAATTCAGGCAAATAGACTCAAGGCCCAGGAAGTCTTCTTTCTGTGAAGTTTAAATTAAATTGTATATATATAGAATTTGAAAGAGCTCATGGCCTACTAAAAGTAGACAAAAGATATGTTTGCTTATATTACTTCAATAACAATAATTAAGGAGTGATGAATAATCAGTGGGAATCTTGTGAGTTATTTCTAACTATGATGTACAATGTATGTTATTTTATGACTCTATGTCTCAAGGCTCAAACATTGGCCTTCACCTTTATAATAATTGTACATTATTATATAAAATATTAAAAATAATTCTGGATTAAGTTCAGAGACCTCACATAACTAGAGTGTGTACTTAACATATTATATCAGCCAGGTTCATCTGGTTATCAACAGACCACATGGCATAAAAAACAAGTTTAAAGTTAAGAGGATTATATCGTGATTTTGAAGTGCAATCACAAGATTGAAACTTGTCAACAACATGCAATAGTAGAAAAGCAATGAATTTGTTGGCAGGTGTATGGGCGTGGATTCTGTCTTTATTGGTTACAAAGTGTAAAATTTGGGCAATTTAATTTATGTGGCTTATTTGCCTGTAAAGGAAGTGTAACTAGAAAAGCAAATTACCTCCATCAATTTCTGGGGGTTGCTTACACAGATGTTGCTTCCTTTTTCACTGAAAACAACAATACTGCTACTAGTAGTAATAGTAATTGCTATATATGTCACAAGTTCATTTAGTTGAAAGTAACAGAAAACTCAAATACAGCCAAGACATGCCAGGGGTCCTCCCAAAGTTCATAAAAATTTATATTATGAAAAAACTATGCATGGATTTCAATTTTTTTGCACAAAAGTGAAATCTTTGTAATTCTGTTTCCATGAATTTTTGAAGTGTCCATGTATATATTATCTATTTTACAGGATAAGAATTTCAGGAGCAGGTCAGCCAGAGATGTTTCTGTGCTTCAATCATGTTGTTAAGACATGGGTTCCTTCTAACCTCCCCTCTGCCAACTCTAGTAAGTGGCTTTCATGTACTTGGCCAGAAGACACATGCTGTGCCTCCAGGCATCAATCTACATCCCAGGCAGGAAGAAGGGAGGGGCAAAAGGAGAAGCAGGGCATTCAAACCTGTCCATTTTAAAGAGTTGGCACGAGAATCCAGTGACCTGCCCTTTCAGTGACTAGGCAAAACTGCGTAACCAGAATATCAGCTAAGCAGAGTAAGGATATTATAGGAACTTAGAGAGGAGCTGTTGCATCAGCCACCCAACAATGAGTGCTTCAGTACTAAGCAGTACTAAGCATTTCATGCATAATAATTCTCTTAATTCTCATAAAAGCTCTATTTAACAAATGAGGAAACTGAGTCACAGAGAACTTGCTTATCATGGATACCCTCAGGAAAAATGTTAGTGGTTACAACGCCTTTGTCCAAGTTCCAAAAACAAGCATCTTCCTTTAATTACCAAAAAATGAGCCTTCTTTGCTGAGCCAGTCTTCCATCAAAGTGATGGCTCCAGGATTTGAATGTAGACTTATCTTTCCTTTCATTTGCACTCGGCTTGGGAACTTTTGTGTAGGATACAACCTGAGCAACTGCACAAGGAGACCTTGGTCACATAACTGGTGGCCAGTGGAGTACAGACTTACATGAAGGATTGGACACCTAAACCACCCTCTTTAGTGACATAGGTTAGCTGCCATTCTATGGTTTTTATGAGGAACTGGGTGGGGTGCACTGCCTAGAGATGTTATCTGGACTAAGGAATGAAAAAAATTCTTTTGAAACTTCTGCTGCCTCTTAGTATGCTTATCGCCATATGATGATCATACTCTGGACATAATTTTGAATACAAGTTCACCTGGGAGAAATTCTAGAAGCTAGAGGCTGTACAACACTTTGAACTGAAATTTATATGCATAATAACATAAATCAACAACAGTGCTCTTACAAACAGAACGTGTTGTGGTTAAGGTTGTCCTCTTTCAGAATGTGAGGATAGCTTCTCTTGCTTTAGAGTTAGCATAACTGTCTTTAGAACGTATGAGAGCTTCAGGAGGTGTAGGAGCCTAGCCTTGTAAGATGTGGTAGGAATACATGCAGAGTTCAAGGGCTGTGGCTTACTACCTGCAAGGCAATCCTAGAAACGCATCTGAGCTCCATATCTAAGCCAGTATGCAACAGAAACATAAAGTAATCACAGAATGATCCTTCAGAAGAGCCGATTCCCGTAGCCAGAGATGACAGGAAGACCTCAAGATGCCCAGGGACACACATCAAGCTTTGAGGAAGGCATTGAACCTGCAGAACTTGAAACAGGGAGACCAATCCATTACAAAACTGCATGAAAGCATTTCCAAGAAAGAGAGTCACAGATGACATCTGGGTGACCTAGATGTAGCAATTATGCCTGTGCCTAAGATTACCTTGAGAATCAACCAACATAAGGATACTTAACATGTTTTCTAAACACTAAATTGCCAGATAGGTGTTAATCACTATTGTTGCTTTCATTGTTCACTTTATATTATTAATCTACAAGCATGTTGCTCAGAGCCTTGCATATTGTAATTTCTGTGCATTTATTGACTGGCTGATTACAAACTGAACTATCTCCTCTCTCTAGTCCCCCTCCTCAACTCCCAGCCCCTGGAGGAGAACCAAAAATTGACACAGGCAATTCCCAGAAGATGAAATTTGCTGAAGGAACAGTAGGTAGATAAACGTAAAAGGAGAGCTTCCGAGCAGCTTGAAGGGGCTCCCTCCGTCTGTTTACAAGGAGAGCATGCATCCTGATTGCAATAACTGAGCGTGGAGGGCTAGACAGCCTCTTTAATCTCAGAAATGACACTGTGAACTCCAGTTCACCTGCTCGATTTATTTACATTGCTTTTTCCTGCTAACAAATCCAACTCTCCAGCAGATTAATCAACATTTATCAGCCAGCGGCAGGAGCATCATTTCATAACGTAAGTAAAATAGAGAGGGAGTGAAATGGAATAGCGAGAGAATAAAACTCCCATTACTCTGTGGCTATTTTATTCTCTATGTATTTTATTCACGTAATGAATGATGTACTTCTCACATTAACAGCAAAGTAACCCTGGGTTCTGTTCATTTAATGTTTCCCCACCAGGCACTGCACAGTTCAGTTGAACAAGCACAGCAGAGAAGAGGAGGAGAATGGGCAAGTCTGTGTTTGCTTGTTTTTTTTTTTTTTTAAGACTTATTAATTTATTTAAAGTCAGAGTTACACAGAGAGAGGAGAGGCAGAAAAAGAGAGAGGTCTTCTATCCGCTGGTTCACTCCCCAATTGTCCCCAGTTGGCCAGAGGGCCAGAGCTGCACCAATCCAAAGCCAGGAGCCAGGAGCTTCTTCCAGGTCTCCCACATCAGTGCAGGGGCCCAGGGACTTGGACCATCTTCGACTGCTTTCCCAGGCCATAGCAGAGAGCTGGATCGGAAGTGAAGCAGCCGAGACTAGAACCAGCACCCATATAGGATGCTGGCACTGAAGCTATGCCACAGCGCCAACCCTTGGTTTAGGGTTTGAAATGGTCCAATAAACTAAAGGTGGGCAACTTTCAACTTGTCCAGAGTCTGGGATATTAGTTCAAGTAAATTATCACCAGTGAACATAATTTGTCCATGTGGTGTGTCACTGGTCATTCACATAAAGTAATCGTGCATTTGTTCACCCATCAGCAATTATTGAGTACTAGCCCCATGCTGGGCACTATTATAGATACTAAATATGTTCCAATGAATAGAGCACAGTTCCTGGAACCTGAGAGTTTGCTTTTGAGGAGGAATATAGATCATAGCATGGAAACCCACAAGAAAATACCATGTAATATTGTTATAAAGAAAAATAAAATAGGCTTAAGGCAATAGACACAAAGGTTGCGACTTTGGGTAGGTAATCAATAAGGCCTCTCTGGATGATCTTGGAAGAGAAATATGAATAAAATAAAAGAGGCGGGAATGCAGACATGTGAATGCAGGACCTTCAGACAGAAGGGAAACAAAGACTGTGTGAGGAACAGGTGGGAGGCCAGTATTGCTAGAGAGGAGTGAACATGGAATGGGGGTAAGAAATTTATAAGACTTTATCACAGGTACTCTATTTAACTGTAGGAATTTGAATGTGACAGGAAGTGGGTGGGGACTACATTTTTATTTTGTTTCTGATGATACTATCAAAGGATAAAAACTCAGTTTTGTAACAATTCCTTTTCCTTTTTTTTTAAGGATTTATTTTTATTTGAAAGGCAGTTACACAGAAAAGATAGAGATTTTCCATGTGCTGGTTCACTCTTAAAGTGTCCAAAAGGTCTAGAGCTGGGCCAGGTTCCGGGAACCAGGAATTTCATCAGAGGTCCAAGAACTTGGTCCATCTTCCACTGCTTTCCCAGGAGCATTAGCAGGGGGCTGGATTGGATGTGGAGCAGCTGGGACTCAAACTGGCATCCATATGGGATGCCAGCATTGTAGGAGGTGGCTTTAACCCACTGCAACACAACACTGGTCCCTATTTATTTTTCAAATCAATCATAAAGAATAGTCATATCATCAGTTTGCAATGATGTTCATGAGTCTAATATATTAAGGTATTTGTCAATTGACTAGTTAGTCCAGAATGACCAAAGCAGTAACAAGCTTCTGAAAAATTGGTTTTCATCTATTGTTTTACTCTTTTTAGTAAACTCTTTTAGTAACTCTTTTTTAGTAAACTCTTTTTAGTTTAAATATAACAAAGAGACAAGTGTATGACTCACTTGGGAATGGCTCAATGAATCACACCAAGTGAAATACTCCCCCTCCCACCAAGAATTGAACATTATCAACATGGGAACTTCTCTTTCTCTCAAAATCACAACTGATTTTTCCCAGAAGAAAACACTGTCTGACATCTAATGACATCGATCAGGTTTACCTATTTTTTTAACTTTTCTACAGATGAAGGATTTATCTTTTTCTTTTTTGGTCTATAGTATTATCTCTTTATTCTTAATGCTATTTAGAAATCAACTATAGGCCGGCGCCAGGGCTCACTAGGCTTATCTTCCACCTTGCAGCGCCGGCACACCAGGTTCTAGTCCCGGTCGGGGCACCGGATTCTGTCCTGGTTGCTCCTCTTCCAGGCCAGCTCTCTGCTGTGGCCCGGGAGTGCAGTGGAGGATGGCCCAAGTCCTTGGGCCCTGCACCCCATGGGAGACCAGGATAAGTACCTGGCTCCTGCCATCAGTTCAGCGCGGTGCACCGGTGGCCGCGGCGGCCATTGGAGGGTGAACCAACGGCAAAGGAAGACCTTTCTCTTTGTCTCTCTCTCTCACTGTCCACTCTGCCTGTCAAAAAGAAAAAAGAAAAGAAAGAAATCAACTATAAATGTTTCAATTTATTTATCTATTACACTCAATAAATATTAGAGGTGTTTCCAGTTTGAGAATATTAAGCATTATGCTACTATGAATATTACTATGAATATTCTTGTGAACTTATCTATTCTGCACTTGAGCACATTTGATATATAAATGGAAGAACAAGACATAACTGGATCATAGCTTACATGTCTATGTTCATATTTATTACAAAATATTAACAGTTTTACAAAATTAATGTGCCAATTTATACTTCTACCAGCCATCTTGATAAATACATCAGAGTATCTCATTGTAATTTTAATTTGCATTTTTCTATTGACTAATGATTTGAAGCAATATGTCATATGTTTATTGACTCTTCACTTACCCTCTCTTACAAAGTTCCTAATTCTGTTGCTCTTGTTTTTCCTAGAGTGGCTGTCTTTTTATTTTTTATGGGAAGAATTTCTTTGTATATTTTTAAATTGTGTTGCACTTGATCTTAGCCAAAAGGCTGAGAAGCGATAATTGTGTTGCTAAATAACTTTTCTTGCTTGGCTTTTTTTCATTTTTTAAGTTATCTTCTAATGACCAGAGATTTTGAATTTTAAGTTAATTTTCTTTGGTATTCTTTCCTTTATCATTAGAGTTTATTACAATATGTTTGAAAAACCCATAGCTAACCAAGTTAGTGAAGTTATTCTCCTGTATTATCTTACAAAATACTTTTTTGTTAAATTTTTACCTAGCTTTATTTAACTTGCTAATATTTTACTGAGAAGTTTTATGTCTGATATATTTTGGTTTATAATTTTCTGTTCTTACATACCTTGGTCTGATTTCAGTATTTCAGTTTTCTAGCTTTTATATAATAATCATTTAGGGGGTATTCCTTCTCTTTCTATCTCCTGGAACAGATTTTAGAGAACTGGCATAATTTTTATGTTTGATAGAATTTACCTTTGTGTTTAATGGTTTCTTTCTTTTAGGTTGTTATAAATTATTGATTCAATTTCTTGATAGATATTGATCTATTTAGATTATCTACTTCTTATGTGAGTTTGATGTGAGATGATGTATTTAAAAGAAATGGTCTATTTCATGTTGATTATCAAATATATGGCATGGAATTGCTCCTAATACTAATTTATTACCCTTTTAATAACCATGAAAACTGCAGTGATGTCCTCTTTCATTTGTGATATGGATAACTGTGCCTTATCTTTCTTTTATTTTCTTTTAGCCTTGCTATGGGATTATTAGTTTCATTTACTTGTTCAAAAAACAAGTTCTGGCTTGTTTATTTTCTCTATGGATTGCCTATTTTCAATTTTATAGATTCTTATTCTAATTTTGTACTAATTCTCTTATTCTGTTTGCTTGTGACTTAATTTTCTCTTATCTTTCTAGTTTGCAAAGGTAGAAACTCAGATTATCAGTTTTATATTTCTTCTTTTCTGGCATTTACACATTCAGTGTTATAAATTTTCCTCTAATTACTGATTTCACTGCATACAACACATTTCCCTAGATAGTGCATTCATTTCTATTTAGTTCAAAATATTTTTAAAATTTCTCTTGAGATTTCTTCTCTGATCTATGTATTTTTTTTTTTTTTTTTTGACAGGCAGAGTGGACAGTGAGAGAGAGAGAGAGAAAGGTCTTCCTTTGCCGTTGGTTCACCCTCCAATGGCCGCCGCGGCCGGCGTGCTGCGGCCGGCGCACAGGAGCCAGGAGCCAGGTGCTTTTCCTGGTCTCCCATGGGGTGCAGGGCCCAAGCACCTGGGCCATCCTCCACTGCACTCCCTGGCCACAGCAGAGGGCTGGCCTGGAAGAGGGGCAACTGGGACAGAATCCGGCGCCCCGACCGGGACTAGAACCCGGTGTGCCAGCGCCGCTAGGCGGAGGATTAGCCTAGTGAGCCACGGCGCCGGCCTCTGATCTATGTATTATTTAAAAGCTTGTTCTTTAATCTGCAAGTGTTTTGGAATTTTTCAAGTATCTTCTTTTTTTACTTTAAGTTTAATTCTATCATTGTCTGAGATCAGACATTGTATGATTTCCACTCTTTTAAATGAGTTAACATATTTTTATGAACCAGAAGATGGTCTACCTTAGCAAATTTTCCATGTGAGCTGGAGAATATGTTAGCAATGCAGATATTTGTGACTATATTTCCTCTCCTTTAGTAGTGCATCAGTAATATTTATTTTTGCATTTGTCTTTTAGTGGTGGCCCTAGAATTTACAATATACATTTCTAACTATGCCAAGTCCACTTTCAAATAAGACCGTATCATACCACAATTAGTTCAAATATAACAACAAAGCAATACTAATTCTGTCTTCAATTTCTTGTGTCATTGTTGTCATTTATATTACTTATGCATAACATGTATATACATACATTTATATGTAGAAATATGTTGTTGGGATGCCAATGTTGTGGTGTAGGGGTAAAGTTTCCATATACAATGCTGGCATCCCATATGGGTGCTGATTTATGTCTTAGCTGCTCTATTTCCATCCGTCTCCCTGCTAATGGCCTGGGAAAAGCAGCAGAGAATGGCCCAAGTGTGTGGGCCCCTACCACTCATGTGGGAGACCCAAAGGAATCTCCTGACTCCTGGCTTCAGCCTGGCCTACCTCCAATCATTGCAACTGTGTGAGTGAACCAGATAATGAAAGATCATTCTCTCCCTCTCTCTTCTTTCTCTCTTCCTCCATCTCTCTGTGTAAATCTGACTTCCAAATAAATATTTTAAAAGAAATATATTATTGCTATTATTTTGAATAAACTTTGTTAGATGAATTATGAATAAAAATTAAAAGCTTTTATTTTGCCTTTGTTTACTCCTTTTTCTGATACCCTTTCTTTATGTAGATCCAAGTTTTAACATAAATTTCTTCTCTCTGAAGAACTCCTTTTAACATTTCTGCAAAATAGGTCTGTAGTAGAAAATTCTTTCACAATTTTAAGAAAATTTTTATTTCCCTTTCACTTTTCAAAATAAAATATATCTTTGCTTTTATTTATTTGAAAAGAAGAGAAACAGAGAGGAAAAAAGAGACAGGTGCAGAGATTGAGGGAAATCATCCATCCACTTGTTCACTCTCCAAATGGCCACAACAACCAGGCCTGGGTAAAACAGATGCCATTAGCCTGAGACTCCATCCAGGTCTCCCATGAGGATGGCAGGAGCCCAAGTTCTTGTGCCATCCTCCACTGTTTTCCCAAGCACATTAGCAGGGAGGCAGACTGGAAGCAGAGCAGCTGGAACTTGAAATGGTACTCCAATATGGGGGGCCAGCTTTGGAAGTAGCAGCTTAACCTGCTGTGTCAAAACACTGGCCCCTGATTTATTCTTTACTTCTGATATTTTGAACTTTGAATGTGACATGACTGGATAAAACCTACTTGATGTTCTTTGATCTTTCTGTATCTGTGGTTTGGTGTCTGAATTAGTCAGTTTGGGCTACAACTGGGTTGTTAAAACATTCAAAAAATGTATTTCTCACAGAAAAGAAGACTGGAGGTCTGAGATCAAGGCGCCATATTATTGAGATGTTGAGGGCACTCATACTGATTTAGCCACTGTCACTTGTTCAGTTTATCTTCACATGGTGGAGTGCAGAGTGTCAAAGCAAATTCTTTTGTTTTGGGTCCCTTTTCAGAGGCTGTTTTGAAGAGGTTTTGAAGGGTCCATCCTGGTAACTTAATTATCTTCCAAAGGACCCATCCCTAATTTTATGAGAGATTAGACTGCAAATATGAATGTGAGGGCTGGGTGTTGTACAGACATTCAGTGCATAGCAGTGGCTGACAGTAATCTCGGCACATTCCCAGTTATTGTTGCTTCAAATATCTCATCTGTTAGTTATCACATAACATAACATATAAATGTATGTATATACATGTTAATTATCACACAGTTCCTGGATATTCTGGTTTTTATTTTCCATCCTTTGTCTCTTTATTTATTTTTGTTTGTTTGTTTGGAAGAGTCTATTGACATATCCTCAAGCTCCAAGACTCTTTCCTCTGTCATGTCCCTCTAATGAAACCATCAAAGAAAGTCTTCTTTTCCCTTACAATGCTTTTGGTCTCTAGAAATTTCTTTTGCTCTCCCCAGAAGTTCTGTCTATGTGCTCACAAAGCTCATCTATTCTTTCATGAACTCTGTTTTTTTTTCCTTTAGAGTCCCTAGTGTATTAACCAAAGATGTTCTAACATCCCTGACCTATTAGAGTCTGATTCTGATATCTTCCAAGTGTGCATCTTGCCTTTTAGTATGACTTGTCATTTTTTCATGGTGTTTGACATAGTGTGCTGGATAACAGGAACTGAGGCAAACGATGATACAGTAAAGTGTAAAGGGAGGGAAAGTGCCCTTTAGCTCTAAGATTTGATCTTAGCCTTTAATGAGCCTGGGTCTCAGGACTTGTCCTTTCACATGGGCTTTCTAGTATTCTCCTTTAGGTGGAACTGGAAGGACACATGCAATTTGTTTTCTCCTGGTTGGTTAGACTCTGAAAGAACTAGTATTTAAGGGTCTGGTAAAATAGTTGCTATTGAGGGTGAGCCTTGCTTGGAAGAACAGAATGCTCTAGCAGTGTTTTAAAGTGGTTCCTACTACACCGCGCGGGTTCATGTCCCGGCTGCTCTTCTTCTGATCCAACTCTCTGCTTGTGGCCTGGGAAAGCAGTAGAGGGTGGCACAAGTGCTTTGGCCCCTGCACCCACATGGTAGACCTGGAGGAAGCTCTTGGCTCCTAGCTTCAGATCCTCCCAGCTCCAAGCACTACCGCGTTTGCAGAGTGAACCAGCGGATGGAATGCCTTTTTTCTCTGTCTCTCCTATTGCTTTGCTTTTACATTGCCAGAAGCATAGGGGAGTTTTTGCAGTCTTCACAGTGAGTACCTTGTAGAGTTCCTGGAAATAAAAAATCGCAAAAGAGTGGGCATCTGCCCTGATGACTGTGTTCCCTGGAGTTTGCATCTCTCTGATTCATCCACTCTGAGCCAAAGGAGATCATCCATCCACTTGTTCACACCCTAAATGGCCACAACAACTGGGCCTGGGCCAGGCAGGTGCCAGGAGCCTGGGACTCCATCCAGGTCTACCAGGTGGATGGCAGGAGCCCAGGTTCTGGTGCCATAGTCAGTTATATTTTCATCAATTGTAGCCCAGATTTTTGCACCCTGGCTCTGGGTTCTATGGAGGTTTCTATTCATGAATTTTTCCTCTGGTAAGTTGTAATTTCTGTGTGCAGCCTGTCTCTAGAATTCTGGGGAGCAACAATTTGTGCTGGGTTTCAATGTATTTGTTTCTCTCTTAAGAAGGGTAGGACCACTGAACAATAAAATGATGATGATGATAATAATAATAATAATAATATAGACTTCTTAAGAGATATGTTTAAAATCATTATTAAATCCTAAAAATTTGATAACATGCTACTGATTTTTCCTGTTATTTTTACAACTAATAACTATATTTCAGCTCCTTTTTCAGTTGAGGTGATAATACTTTTTCATTGATGTTAACAGCTCTTTGTGTCCCTTAGATAATAACCTTTTATCTATAAAATATGTGGGAAATAATTTCTCTATTTTATTGTTAGCAAAGTTGTAAGTTCATAAATACAATTTTATTTCCTTTAAAATATTCCCATATCAACTACTGACATGTCCAATTTAGAAGTCTGAATTTTTGGTTGCATTATTCAAAAAATTGTCAGTTTTTCTTACAGCATATAAACCTTATTTCCTGTAAATGAATAGAATTCCTTGATTATATTTTCATCTGTTAGATTAAAGGACAATTGATATCTCACTTGGAAGAATCTTTGGGGACTAGTCAGGCATATCGCCCTTCTTAGACAAATTAAAGCTCAGGGAAAGGAGTGACTGTATCCACTTGATATAGCAACTGAGGCACAGAGCTGAAAATGGGCACAAGATTTTCTTATCAAGTCAAGCCAGGGGACAGTTCATAAAGAGGCCTTTTAGTGGGCCTGCTCATATGCTTGCTTGAAATAAAAATAAATGCTTATGGACTTTTTAGTTGCCAAGTGAAATAAACCTATGTATGATACTCTTTAGATCTGAATGAGTGAATGGCATATCCATGTTAGGAAATGGAGGAGGTGGGCCTAATTGCTAATTGTGTGTCAATGATAAACAATGTTGTGTAAATGTATTAGGATGAGCTTACAGCTGGGCTTTAAGACACGGCCACCAAGGAGAGGAAAATAGCAGGGACTAATATGTTGGAATGAAACAAACCACATGGCTCCAACACACACATGTTGCACTGTACTGCATTAATCATTCCTTTAGCTTTCATTTTGAGTGGGTACCCTGGCCCATCAATGTAATGGGTAGTGGAAGAAATTACATGTTATGCTTAATTGTCACATTGAGCAGCACTGCAATGTAAGCTTTCTTAGAATTTTAATAGGGTGACCTGACTGGCTTGCCAGCTAATATAAAATCAGTCTCCTAACTGCTTTCTTTACTGCTCTCTTGACGACCTCAACTGATAAACTCTTATGACCTTTCTCAATTTAATTCAATTTGGTAGACATTTTAAATGATTTTTTATAACAACCACCCCTCCCTGTTTCCTCCAGGAAAGATTATAATAGATGAATTAAAATATAATTGACTATGGAACCTATGTTGTGGTGCAGCAAGTACAGCTGCAGCTTACAATGCTAGCATCCCATGTCAGAATGCTGGTTTGAATCCCTACTATGCCACTTCTGATCCAGCACCCTGAGGATGCACCTAGGAAGACAGCCCAAGTTCTTGGGCCCCTGCCATCGATGTGGGAGGCCCAGATAGAATATTTGGTTCCCAACTTCAGGTTGGCCAAAACTTGGCTGTTGTGGCCATTTAGGAAGCAAGCAAACAGATGGAAGATACCCTCTCTTCCTCTCTCTCTCCATCACTTTACATTTCAAATAAAATAACTGAGTAAATCTTTTAAAAACATTTATGTATTTATTGATATAACTAGCTAAAATTTCATAAATATTCAAGCATGCAAGTCAGCATGCCATTTCATAGTGTAAAACATTTCACAAACTTGTTCTGAGGTGAGAAACTTAACAAATCTCAAGTTTATTCTTTTGTTTAGTGAAAGAATAAACTTTACATTTAATAATATAGCCTTTCAGAAAAGATAGGCATAATTTTGGGTGTATTACACACTATGTTCTAGAAATGTTGTTCAACTTCTTTGAATGCAGTTTTCTTAATATAAAATGAGATTCTTAATGCCTATCTCAAATAATTATTGGAAGAATCAAATGAGAAAATGTACATTAAGCACTTAGGATGGTCCCTGGCACTTAGGAGCTGCTCAATAACTGACTCATATTTCAGTTTTTCACTAGCATGTCCCATCAGAGTTGCTTCCCAGAATCTGACCCCCCTGCCCTACCAAGGTTCTCCATTTCTGCCAGATGACCCCAGGTAACATTGGTTTACATCAGTCAGGCAGGGAGAGGTTCAAATCATACAGCACTCCTGCATTTTACAGGGGTAAAATTACTGTAGTTTTGCAGGTCTCCAATTCTGAATGCTGTTGCCAAATTCACCAGTCTTAGGGTTTCCAATTTCATTTCTTTTTGTAAAATTAAAAGCGGGACCAGCTGTATCTCTGGCTGCAGTTACCAGGATAGCCATGGGCTGTGCCTTTCAATGGTGGTGTTCTGAACACTGAGAGAGAATGTTGGGCCTACTTGATTCCTCATTTATAAATCAAGCAAGACCATGTGGTAAATCTTGTCACTCTGCAGGTAAAAAGAAATCATTGGCAAGTAACTTTGTTCATAGCCTCTTCATGCTAGCCAAATTACTGTACCCTAACAAGCAGTTCACATTATGAGTGTTCCTTCTTCATGTAAAACATAAATTTTGAAGGAGAAAGCTTAGTTTAAAAGAGTCGAGTCTTGGGGCCAGTGTTGTGGTGTAGCAAGTGAAGCTACCACCTGCAATGCCAGCATCCCATATAGGTGCTGGTTCATGTCCCGGCTACTCCATTTCTGACTCAGTTCTCTGCTAATGACCTGGGAAAAGCAGCAGGAGATGACCCAAGTGCTCGGATCCCTGCCACACAAGTGGGAGACCCAGATAGAGCTACTGACTCCTGGCTTTGGCCTGGTTCAGCTCTGGCCATTGCAGCCACTTAAGGAATGAACAAGCAGGTGGGAGATTCTCTCTCTCTCTCTCTCTCTCTCTCTCTCTCTCTCTCTCTCTTTTCTTTCTGTAATTCTGACTTCCAAATAAATAAATCCATCTTTAAATAATAAGAAGAATTAAAATAAAAAGCATTTTTTAAAATGAGTCTTAAATTGACTGAGGCTTACTTACATACTTCATATTTACCTATTTGTCTTGGACCATAGTAGTCAAATGGGAAAACTATAAGATACAAGATATTACAAGCATCATCAACTTTTTTATAAACTTGATCATCATCACGTTTCTTCACCACATCCCACATACTTCCCCTATTTCTCCAATATCATCCTTTGCTTAAACACATCTATGCTAAGCCCAGTGAATACCTCAGACATGAAACAAGCCAGTGCTACTAGTGTCTGTTTTCTACACTAAAAATAACAAACAC
Source organism: Oryctolagus cuniculus (assembly GCF_964237555.1). Taxonomy (NCBI): domain Eukaryota; kingdom Metazoa; phylum Chordata; class Mammalia; order Lagomorpha; family Leporidae; genus Oryctolagus; species Oryctolagus cuniculus. The sequence continues at coordinate 33,009,167 of NC_091441.1, read as the reverse complement.
ATAAACTCCCTCATTCTCCACCACAACTAATGGAATTCCAGCCTCAAAGATTTTAACAGTTATCACTTCTGCAACCCAAGTTGCTGAAATGTCCCCTGCTCTGCCAAGCTCAGGTGTCATTATTTGGGAAGTATTACTTCTCAACATTTTCTTTTTCTAGTTGTTTGCTTTTTCCATTATTTGCAGTTCAGCAGCTATTAAGATCCAGTGCTGCGGAAAACAACAAAACAACAAAAGAGCTGCTTAATAACTAAACTTAAAAACCAAACTAGTCAGCAGCGAACAATGCCTTGTCAACATTTCTAAATGGAGCAGAAAGAAGACGAGCCAAAAGGACAGAGAGAGGGCAAAAGAGAGAAAGGGATGCTTCCTGATGATGGGTATGCGTAAGTGCTTCGGATAATTGCTACGAGGTACAGTCTGAGGCACATTAAAGAGGGGGAGGAGGAGAAAAAAAAGCAAACCTCAGAACTGGGTCTCAGGCAGAGATGGGCAAATGCAGACCCAGGTGAAAGCTGAAGTTGATAAGATCTTCCTGGGGTGCTTCCTTACAACCAAAACCTACTTAAAGACCCTTGATCAGTTTCACCACCTCACTTCAGTGTTCTATCCCCACAGGGCTTTGCCCTCAGCTAAAAGAAACAAGTCCCCCAGCTGATGAGAGTTTAATATCTTTTCCTTCCCCCAAGGTATTCACAGAAGCAACAGAAACTCTTGGAATCCCCAAAGCCTTCACGCTCCAGAGTAAAGTGCAACAGATTTCAAGGAGAGTGAGATATTCTGAGTTTGAAGAATTTTCCAGTCCCTGTCAAATGACTCCCTGTAGGCATCTGTCTAATAGGCAATATTTGTAACCCCTGTAATGTCACTTCCAGAATTAGGATCAACTCTCTAATTCCCTCCAAAAAGTGGAAAAGCAAAACCAAACCTTCCTCTGGTTCTCTGGCTGGCTTTCAGAGCTCATCAGATTGAGCATGCCAAGCAGACAGACCACCCACAGCTGCAATAAATAACAACAGTCTCTTCTCTGAGTCAGTTTTCCACTGTATGCCCAAGGCAAGTGATTAGAAATTGCAATTCCTTTCACATAATAAGGGTGCTGTCAAACTTCAACCTCTCACTGTAGTTTCACAAGGCCATGTTGAAAGGCCAAAGTTCCATGTATTGAGTTTAGTTTCCCCATCACTAGCCTGAAGTTACCAGATCAGTGCAGAGATGGAAATGTATAGAAATTATTCCCCTGCACAGACTTATGTTTATCTGCTGACATTGTCTAATATGTTGAATTGAATCTCAGCACTTTTTTTTTTATTACAAGAGCTACCACTGAAAGACTTACCCAGGCTTTTGCTCCCTCATGATAAATTCTCACAATTTAAACTGAATTACCATTCTAGTATCATTTACCAATTATACCACTGATTAAAAAGCACCACATCAGAAAATAATTCTTAACACTTCTGCAGGACTCCTCCCTTACACTCTCAATTAAACCTTATCTTTGTGACTGCCTTTGGGACTGAGTTTCTTCCTAGCAATGTGCAGTTGATCCTTCCTATGACATTTTAGAATTATCTAATAAAAATTTTGAGCATATCATTAAAAAACTACTCACTGTATCCTAAGTGGAATCCCATGACCCCATTCATTTGAAGCTCATGAACAGGCAAAAAGCAGCCTCCAACTGGAAAATGATGCTTGCTAATGGGTGTGGGATGGAAATGGACTGGGTAAAAAATCCACCATTCACTCTTTCACTAAGGACCAAATTTCAGAGTCATTTTTGACTGACCTTTTTAAACCAATCTACTGGCAAATCCTTCTGATTCCAACTTTAAAATGTAATTGAAAAAATATTGTTTAAGTTTTGCCTTACCACTATTCTAAGCCAAGTTGCTATCAGTAATACTTTGGACCACTGAAAATCTCCTAACTGATCTCTTTGCTTTAATTCTTGCCATCAATAACCAGTTCCTCACTCAAGCCCATAGTCTAGTCTATATGCAACAGCAATATTGAATCATGTAGAAGATAAATCAGATAATGGTTCTCTCCTGTCCCTCAATGGCTTCTCATCACTTTTAGAATGAAATCAAAATCAGAATATATATTTTGATTACTAGGTACTAAATCATCTGAAGCCTGCCAGACTCTCCACATTCTTTTTTACCTCTTTCTCCACTTTAACCACAGTATTCTACCAAGCATATCTCCACCAGTCTGCCTACAGCACACTTCCTCAGATAATAACAACTCTCTCTTACTTCAAACAAGGCTAATCTAATCTTACCTTTGAAGAGAGATCTTCTCAACAACTTCTCCTTAATTGGTAACATCTCTATCTTTTTCTCTTTCTTATTCTACATCATGTTGTAATAGCATTCATAATTCCCTGACATTTATTATTTATTGTTTTCTGTACTTATGTATAATGCCCATGAGGTCAAACATTTATTTTAATGCAATATTATTTTTACAACTCCCATACACTGGGACACTACAGTGGTTAAAAAAAAGTTTTAAGTCAATAAATATATCAAAAAATGTTATTCAGGGGCTGGCATTGTGGCATAGTGGGTAAAATTGTTACCTGTGATGCCAGCATCCAACATGAGTATTGGTTCATGACCTGGCTGCTCTGCTTCCAATCCAGATCCCCGTTAATGGCCTGAAAAAAGCATTGGAAAATGGCCCAAGTGCTTGAGCCCCTGCACCCACGTGGGAAACCTGGATGCATCTCTTGGTACTTGGCTTCAGCTTGGCCCAACCCTGACCATTACAACTATCTGGGGCATAAACCATCTGATGGAAGGTTTCTGCCTGTATGTCTCTCCCTCTTTCTCTGTAACTCTGACTTTCTAATAAATAAATAAATAAATTTTTTTAACAAAATGCTATTCATTAATGATTTTAACTCTCTGTAAGAGAGAATATAAATAGTCAACATCAATTCCCTCCCTCCATATCTTGCTCCTTTTCATAACAAAAGATTATCTATCTATCTATCTATCTACCCATCTACGTATCTATCTATCTACTTTAATTTGATTTGAAAGGCAAAGAGACAAAGACAGACAGATATCTGCCATCCACTGGTCCATTCCTTAAATGCCTTCATCAGCCAAAGGTGGGCCAAGCTGAAGTCAAGAGCCAGGAACTCAATCCAGGTCTCCCACGTGGGTGGTAGAGATAAGAGTACCTGAACCATCACTTGCTGCCTCACAGGATGTGCTTGAGAAGGATTCTATATCAGAAGCAGAGTAGCCAGGACTTGGCCCAGACACTGCAATATAGGATGCGGGCTTCACAAGTGATGACTTAACCACTGTGCCAAATCCACCCCACCCCCCCGACAAAAAAGCAATTTAATCTCCATCCATTTAAGCTATTTTGGCTTTAGTGACTTGAATTGCCATAAATAGATTGTGGTATAAATTAAGTCCTGGGATTTCTAATGGCATGTCATAAGTCTTGCAGCTTCCATCTGAATATCTTGGAACCAACTCCTTTACTTTTCTTCTGGGAACCTAGATGCTATACTAAAGAGCAAGCTACCCAGACAGGCTGCATGTAAGCCTCCTGTTGACAGACTAGTTGACCTTTCAGCTGACAGAAATAATCAACTGACAACTGTGAGTGCCATTTTGAATGCTCAGCTAAGTCAAAGTTTTGGATAACTCTATGCCAAGATACAATTAAATGACCTCTATGAGGAATTCCGAGCAACAGTTTTACAGCTGAGCCCAGTCAACCCACAGTATCATGAGAAATAAGTTATTTTGTTACTATATTTTGAGAATTTTTGCCATGCAGCAAGGCATATCAGGTGCTCTTTATGTTATACTCTTAACTCTATTCAATCTCTCAGTACGTCTCATAACTGTATCTAATTTATCTAATATATAGATGTATCTAATGTATCTCAATATACAGATAAATTAACTCAGTATTTTTCTTCATGCTTCAAATGATGTTTATAAATGTCAATCACTAAATAAATCAAATGCACATCTGTGCACTTCCACAAATACCAGGAAGTATGTATTACAATATCTTAATAGGTTATAATAATTTTCATATTCTTTCTGCATCAGATGCAAGCTTATCCACTGAATCATATAACCAAGTCCCTTACTCCAACCTCACCATGTTCTGTCAACGCTCTTTGTCTTTGATCACATTGTACCCTGTATTTACATCCTATTTGTATTTAAGTAAATTTCTTCAAAGACTCAGCTCAAGTACTTAATAAATGACGATGGAATATTTCAACTTTGGTTTGTCATTAATTTGTCAATATTTATTTATTAAGCCATAAATATTTATCCAGAAATATGTAAGTCTTTGGATATGAAAGAGAAAATGAAAAAAAAAACTTTGTTCTAAATTCAATGACTTTTAATTCAAATGTGAGAATAAAATATCTAAAATTCATTTAGAATCATGCAAACATTATGTAATGTTAAGATGATCAGTGCAGAGGGAAATTGCTCATGGGAGCCAGACAGGGATGACCCACTAAGGTTGTCCTTAGACTTCTTAGGAACCTATGGGGAAGTTCCCTGACAGGTTTCTGAAACCATAAATTTAATGTCTAAAATAGACAAAAAGCAACCAGTACTTGGGCACTTGGCTCTTGATTTTAAAAGCCAAGCCTATTTACATGTGTCCCATCCCTCTCGACTGCTATTTCTTGTCATAAATCCTAGCTATGGGCACTGCACTATACCTGGGTCACTGTGGAGCACTCATTGGAAACTCTAGCTGGCTGAATGGCTCATATGTCAGTAAGATCTCTTAGAGTGACTGCCCCATGCCATCATTATTCCTTTTTGAAAAAGTTAAGCAAAAAGTAAAAAGAAAAACACACAATGAAAAAGCCTAAATTTACATTATATGGTTTGAAAACTTTACAACATGGTTAAGTGCCTCCTTAACCTATTAAGTCAAAAGTTTGAAATTCTGCAAATACTTCAGTAACATATCATTTGTTTCATATTTAACATAAATAGTATATGTATTGCTTAATTTAAGTCATGTAGGTGTCTACAAAAAGGACAATGGGACATAATTAGCTGCTTCGGGTCATTACCACCATACCAGCTTTATGACTTCCAACGGTCTGGCTTACTGAATATCCTTGCCCTACTATAGACCTCCTGACAAAAAGTGAAACAAGCCAACAACAGCAAATGTTCACATCGGTCCTTCTAAAAAGGTTCAGGAAAATTTTGTAGAAAAGTAAAGAACAATTATTGCATTTCTGCTCCACAACACAGATACTTCTGGAAAAATTTCAGTATTGCTTTATAAGTATTCCTTTGGAAACAATTTTAATGATTGTTGCTGTTAGGGTGTGATATTATGGTATAATAAGAAATATATATATGTTATCTCTACTACAATTCTTTCCATAGAGCTCCCAAAACCCTTGTAATTTCCTGGATGATAGGAGTACCTTTTGTCCCAATGAGGTAACTTTTAATGTGATGTGGCTGGTCACAAGAATGGCCAAGAAATGTTTCAAATCATGGCACTTGAAGCATCACCCCATTTTATCCCCATCTCCTGAGTATAGAACAGCTAGCAACTGAGTTAATAATTCATCTTGTCCACATAATAAAGCCTCTATAAAAAAATCACTGAACTATGGAGTCTGAAGAACTTGTAGGTTGCAGAACACATGGAGGGTGGCACATCCAGAGAGGCAATGGTAGCTTGCATCAACTCACTGGACTTCATGGTAATTGTGATTCTCACATTCCATGTAAAGTTCAGAGAGAGTGGTTTGATGTTCCACATTCTGCATTGTTATCAGCATCTTGGCTGTTCACACTATAAGGTTTTTTTAATCACCTCCCTGCTTTCAACTTTATGCAGCTGTTTCTTACTGATTAGAAACATTGGTGTTTATTCCCACAGCCTCCTTCTGGCCCTGAATGTTATTGGGATCATACTAATAGGACAATCTACTGGCTAGACAGCTATAGGAACTTCCCAACATGGAGAAAGCTTTCTATGGATGTTATAGCTGGTGGAGAATTGAATCTTTCTGGTATACATCACTGATATTGGTTTTGTTGGGGCAAAGTAGAAACCACAGATCCATGCTGGAGAAAGGAGGGAGTTGTGTTGGGAGGGTGAGCTTTCTATCCTGCTGAGTAAGAGAATGTAGACACTTTGGTTATGCTCCTGTCTGCCTTGACTCTTGGTGCTCTTCACATTGCTGATTTTCTGTCTTCTTACTCTGAATATACTTAGGGTAAGAATTGAAGTCTCATGGAAATTTTTCTGCTTTCAGTTGACAGAGTTCCTGTGCTGTATCATGTAAAATGGAGGAGGAATGCAGGTAGAGGTAGAATCAGTTGAAAGCAGGGGCTTCAGGGTGATAGTAGGTAGACTTTCATCTCAGATATCCTGTAGCACAAGAAAAAACAGGTGGCCATTATCTCATATTTTTACCCCTAAATGTAATCTGGATAGTTTCCCACTTGTAATACATGGACAACATTCATTCTTTTTCCTCTGTGTCCTTGTAGTCAGGGCTAACTTCACATATTTCAATTATCTTTGTCAATGGTCTTGAGGAGTCAGTGGTTGTCAATATGAGTCTACTCTTCAGTGAAGATCACTGGGAGGCCATATACTATGCTGGAATTACCATTCTTGGAGGAAAGGTGTCTCAAAGGCAGCTTAAAACTGAAAAGTAGAAAGAAATTTGTCAGAATCACCTCAAAAGAAAATCAGATCCAAAGTCCATCTAATAACTGACCATTATAAAGGCATCAAAGTCAATACCAAAAATATGACAAAAATAATGCTAACAAACTAAATGTATAAAAACAACCAAAAAGAGAGAAAGAGTTGTAAAAAACTGATTTAAAAATGAGAATGAAGAAAATTCGCTATGATCTTTTGCTTTAAAAATTAACATATCCAAAAATTAAGAAAAAATAGGATAAAGATAAATAAACATGAAATGAATAATAAATTAATGAAGAAGAAAGATAAGGAGGAAGAAAACATAGTTGAGTAAAAAACAGACAAACAAAATAGGCAAAAACTGAGGAGGGTATAATGTGATTTTAGTCAAGTCCCTCAGGTCATCAAAAATCAACTTCTTGAGTTAGAAGGATAAAAAAATTATGTTCAGCCAGAGACTTATGTCCAGATCAGAGTCCCATAACAACGACTACTTTTGAGGCCATAACAAAGATAGGATTTAATATGGCTGGGATTGACCCACTGTGCTTTCTTAACTTCCTAGTCTCAAGAAAACTTACTCTTTACAAAGAGAGAAAAAAAGATTCCAAGGATCCAAGAAGTTTTTGGTGCATGTGAGTTATAGCAATAGATATGTACTTTTCAAGAAATTAAAACCAATAGAATAATTTCTAAATGGGAGGAGGGCTCATTGTGGCCAATTTTTTTTAACTTTTATTTAATGAATATAAATTTCCAAAGTACAGAATATGGATTACAATGGCTTCCCCCCCATAACGTCCCTCCAACCCGCAACCCTCCCCTTATCCACTCCCTCTCCCCTTCCATTCACATCAAGATTCATTTTCGATTCTCTTTATATACAAAAGATCAGTTTAGCTTACATTAAGTAAAGATTTCAACAGTTTGCTCCCACACAGAAACATAAAGTGAACAATACTGTTTGAGTACTAGTTATAGCATTAAATCTCAATGTACAGCACACTAAGGACAAAGATCCTACATGAGGAGTAAGAGCAGAGTGACTCCTGTTGTTGACTTAACAAATTGACACTCTTGTTTATGGCATCAGTAATCACCCCAGGCTCTTGTCATGAGTTGCCAAGGCTATGGAAGCCCCCTGAGTTCACTGGCTCTGATAATTTTTAGACAAGGCCATGGTCAAAGTGGAAGTTCTCTCCTCCCTTCAGAGAAAGGTACCTTCTTCTTTGATGACCCATTCTTTCCACTGGGATCTCACTCGCAGAGATCTTTCATTTAGGGTTTTTTTTTTTTTTTTTTTTTTTTTTTTTTTTTTTTTTTCCAGAGTGTCTTGGCTTTCCATGCCTGAAATACTCTCATGGGCATTTCAGCCAGATCCGCATGCCTTAAGGGCTGATTATGAGGCCAGAGTGGACATTTGCCATTCTATGGGTCTGCTGGGTATCTCACTTCCCATGTTAGATCATTCTCTCCCTTTTTGATTCTATCAGCTAGTATTTGCAGACACTAGTCTTGTTTATGTGATCCCTTTGGTTCTTAGTCCTATCATTACGATCAATTGTGAACAGAAATTGATCACTTGGACTAGTGAGATGGCATTGGTACATGCCACCTCGATGGGATTGAATTGGAATCCCCTGGTATGTTTCTAACTCTACCATTTGAGGTAAGTCAGCTTGAGCACGTCCCGAATTGCACATCTCTTCCCTCTCTTATTCCCACTCTTATATTTAACAGCGATCACTTTTCATTTAAGTTTCAGCACTTAAGAAGAATTGTGTATTGATTACAGTATTCAACCAAAAGTATTAAGTAGAACAGACAAAAAAAATACTAAGAGGGATAATATATTAAGCTGCTCATCAATTTTTAAAAAGAATTATTTATTTCAAAATTCAGAGTTACAGAGAGAGAGAGAGACAATAAGAGAGAGAGAATCTTCCATTCACTTGTTCACTCCCCAGATGGCTGCAATGGCCAGCTTTGGGCTAGGCCAAAGCCAGAAGCCAGGTCTCCCCCATGGGTGACAGGAGCCCAAGCACTTAAACAATCTTCCACTGCTTTTCCTAGGTCATTAGAAAGGAGCTGAATCAGAGGTAGAGCAGCCAGGCCACGAACTGGCACTCACATGGAATGCCAACATTGCAGGCAGCAGGTTACTGGCTATGCCACAGCAGCATCCCTGCCCATTTGGTTCTGACAGCACTTAGAACATCAACACACCATACTAGAGTGCCAGTTAGTGTCCTGGTTACTACAACTGCCATTCAGTTTCCTGCTAATGCACCTGGGAGGCAGCAGATTATGGGCGAAATAGTAAGGCTCCTGTCACTCACATTGGAGACCTGGATCTTGGCTTTTGCCTGTCCCAACCCTGGCTGTTGTGAGTATGTGGGTATGTGGGGAAAGAACCACCAGATAGAAGATCTTTCTTTGTCTTCCTCTTTTCCTATCTCTTCCTCCCTCCCCTTGCCTATCTATCACTCTGCAGTTCAAATATTAATGTTAAAAAAAGAAGAATGAAAGCTAGAAATGTGAAAGTAGTTTAGTGGAGAGAGAAGTCTGTCTTGGCTACAAATTTTTAAGAAAGCCATTTGAAAGAATTGAGCCCCATGACAGTTCTTGAAGAATGGGTAATATTCAATTAGTCAAAACAAGTGCAAAGAGTATTTGAGGCAATGTCTGAAAAACATGTAGATTGAGTCAATGACAGCTGTAAGACATTTTTACTTGTTGAAGCATAGTGTAGGGCTGGAGAGTAACAGAAGATGAGGTTGGAAAGGTGACTCGATGTTTAATTATAGAATAGTAATGTGTTCCTCTCACAACAGTATGATTATATTTAGCCAACATTAGAGTCAATGTAAGAGACTGATTAAGCATATCTGTCCCAAAACCAGACTGTAGATTCAAACCAAAATTTCCATTCTTGGTAGCCATCCAAAGCAGTGTAACTTTGGACAAGTCCCTTAACCTCTCTGTGTTTCAGTTCATTGTCTCTAGGAACGAGAGGATTAAGAATGACCTTCTAAGGTTATTTTGGGATTACATGCAATCTATCTACATCAGTCTAAAGCAACTCCTGGAACATCGTGAATACTTGATGAAGCTTAATTAATATCATTAATATGTTCATCCTCCCTTACCCATAGTTTCATTTTCTGTGGTTTTAGTTACTTGAGGTCAACCATGATTCAAAACATTAAAAATAAAAACCCCAGAAATAAGCAATTCTTAAATTTTAAATAATGTTCATTGTGGAATATTGTTATTTATTCTTTTTTATTGGCATTGTTCTTCTCTCGCTGTGCTTAATTTATAAACATTATAGATATATATGTATAGGAAAAACATATATAAGTTGTACTACCCATGCCTGAAGGCATCCATTGGAAGTCTTTAAATGACCCCCCCAAACAATGTTGGGGGATAGAGAATACTACACTGTGTAGAGGAGGAAAATCTTCCAATGAAATAGCCATTTTCTCTCTAAAACATATTCTTAAGTTTGTTGTTTATTTTTTACTAAAACATTTTGCATTGTTCAAGGAACTTGCAATATCATCTTTGCTTATTGAGTTAATAATTTTGATAACTAGATAATTCAGTCTCACTGACCACCTTAATTGTAAAAAATACCACTAGATAACCATTCATTTTGTTTTATTTTACTATGGATGCTTAAAGCTAGAATTTATGAGTATTACTGCACACTAGGAATTGCTCTTTACATGTATCTCATGTTCTTCACAATGATTTCACGAGCTGCACAAATGGAAAGTCAAGTTTTATCTGGTAATTCAAGCTGTGCAAGTACCAACAATACTTAGTATTATCAAAAATCAATAGAAACAGAAACAGGTTCCAAACTCTTATTTTCTACTATCTGATTCTTAGGCTGGAGAGTCAGAACTCTCCAACTCGACATCTTTATTTTAGGGATGAGTAAACAGAGGTTCATGAATTTAGCCAATGTCAAATGCTCTTACAACTTCCCAGCTTTGCTATTAGAATGTATTTTATGACTTAGAAGATAAGAAGATGGTTTATCTGGTATCTGGAGATAATGCACCTTAATGAGGTCAATAAAGACTTGTCTCAACAGATCCTACAACCCTGAACAGTCTCTACTGTCATCTTACTGTCTCCTTAAGCCCCTTACCATTTCCTCTTATGTCCGCTCCTAAACAGATGATGTAAGGATTAAATAAGTATCACATATAAAGTGTGTAAGATCATGGGTAGAAAAATTTCACAAATACAATTACAAAGCAAGAAACTCAGATCAACTTCACAATTTCAACCATTGTCAGCTGCCAACAACATTACAGCCATTCACCTTACAATTGTGCAGATTATTCCCAATATGATTCCCATGTATGTTTTCTCACTTACTAATATTAGTTCCCTTAAACTTAAGTCACATCAATTAAAGTGATTGAAGCATTATCACTTGACCATACTTTTTACCTTGCCATTTCCGTTAACTGTTCTGCTTCTACCTAAAATATCCTCTGATTTTTTTTTTTCCCTCTGGTGATTTAAATCACTCTCATCTCAATGTCATCAAAATGGTCTGACTTTTACCAAATTAATATATACCATAGTTCAGACAGGGACATAAAAATTTCACATGCACTGAACAAGCTGGGTGATTAGTAGTTTAAACCTTGCAATGTTTTGTAGCTTTTGATACTCCCAGGTAAGGAAGTGGGGAAATAGAAAAAAGCCATGCTTTCCACAAGCAAGTATTAAACATTGAGGGAGGCTCTGGGAATACAGTGATGAGCAAAGTAGACTCTCTCTCTGACCTTATAGCACTTATAATGGACTTGTAGGACAGACAATCAATGCTTGTAGCAAAACAAATCAAAGTTTAGTATTGTAATAAGTGTAAGAAAGGAGAGAATATAGTGTTGTAATAGCCGAAACCTGGGAACAGAGGGTGGCTCTGACTTGTTCAAGGAAGTCAATGGATACGAGAACTGAAATATAACTGCAAGGTGGTTAAGTATGTGTGTTGGAAGAGATAAAAGAATACAGTAGGAGACACAGATAATTTAGAAGACACTTTGAGTGGGTGGGTTGGGAGGGGGAGACTTGTTCTGAGGGAAAGTGAAAGGAAATCTAGTGATAAACTTTACAAAAACAAAGAATAAGGGATGCTTGAAAAGACCTTGGAAAAATTTGACAGCAGCTCACAAGAGTATATTTTCCATACAATAAATCCACAAATTCCACTATTATGTGCAAAATATCAGTATTTTATCCCAGTTCTATCATCAACCATGGAGAGATCATAAATATTCAATTGGCATATTTGGGTGGAGCAACTCTCCAGGAGGTGACAATCATAACACTATGGTATTGGTAATTTCTTCATATTGGTAATTCTTTTTTTAAAACTTTTATTTAGTAGATATAAATTTCCAAAGTACAGCTTATGGGTTACAATGGATTCCCCCGCCCATAACTTCTCTCCCACCCGCAACCCTCCCATCTCCCGCTCCCTCTCCCATTCCATTCACATCAAGATTCATTTTCAATTCTCTTTATATACAGAAGATCAATTAGCATATATTAAGTAAAGATTTCAATAGTTTGCACCCACACAGAGCACAGGTGCAAAATACTGTTTGAGCACTAGCCATAGCATTAATTCACATTGAACTACACATTAAGGACAGAGATCCTACATGAGGAGTAAGTGCAGAGTGACTCCTGTTGTTGACTTAACAAATTGACACTCTTGTTTAAGGCATCAGCAATCTCCCCAGGCTCTAATCATGAGTTACAAAGGCCATGGAAGCCCCCTGAGCTCGCTGACTTTGATCTTATTTCGACAAGCCCATAGTCAAAGTGGAAGTTCTCTCCTCCCTTCAGAGAAAGGTACCTCCTTCTTTGATGGCCCGTTCTTTCCACTGGGATCCTCCTTTTTTTTTTTTTTTTTGGCAGAGTGTCTTGGCTTTCCATGCCTGAAATACTCTTATGGGATTTTCAGCCGGATCCACATGCCTTAAGGGCAGATTCTGAGGCCAGAGTGCTGTTTAGGACATGCACCATTCTATGAGTCTGCTGTGTATCCCACTTCCATGTTGGATTGTTCTCTCCCTTTTTAATTCTATCAGTTAGTATTAGCAGACACTAGTCTTGTTTGTGTGATCCCTTTGACTCTTAGACCTGTCAGTATGATCAATTGTGAACTGAAATTGATCACTTGGACTAGTGAGATGGCATTGGTACATGCCACCTTGATGGGATTGAATTGGAATTCCCTGGCACACTTCTAACTCCACCACTTGGGGCAAGTCAGCTTGAACGTGTCCCAAATTGTACATCTCCTCCCTCTCTTATTCCCACTCTTATATTTAACAGAGATCACTTTTCAGTTAACTTTAAACACCTAAGAATAATTGTGTGTTAATTGCAAAGTTCAACCAATAGTATTAAGTAGAACAAAAAAAAATACTAAAAGGGATAAAGTATTAAATTGTACATCAACAGTGATGACAAGGGCTGATCAAGTTACTGTTTGTCATGGTATCCATTTCACCTCACCAGGTTTCCTTTTTGATGCTCGGTTAGTTGTCACCGATCAGGGAGAAAATATGATATTTGTCCCTCTGGGACTGGTTTAATTCATTAAAGGTGCAGACCGCATTTTGTTTGCCAATTTAATTTCCTTTGGGTAAATTCCAAGGAGTGGGATGGCTGAGTTGAATATTGGAAATTCTTAAATTTGTAAAATTATATATTAAAGTTTTGGTTTTCTACATGAAGAATGAGTGCATACTCACAAATATATATATATATATATATATAAAGAGAATATATAAAATGAAAAGGTGAATACATATATGCAGAAAATATATGGCATATATGGCAGAAAATATAATTAAATATTTAATTAAAAAGATTTTGAAATTTATGAATAATTTTTTCTTGAACTTTCTGAAAATCCCTTTAGATTGTGTATTTCCAAAGTTTGTGCAACAAAATGAACTTATCTTTTATTTCTAATTTCTCCAAAATTTTTAAATTACCTTTATATATGAGGGAGTATCACAAAGCTTGTGGGAAAATGGAATGAAAAGGTAATTTGGAGACAGGTATTTGGTTAGCAGCTAAGGTGCCAGTTAAGACATCATGTTCCATATCAGAGTAGATGGATTTGATCTCACCTCCACTATTGACTCTAGCTTCCTGCTAATGGGTACCCTGGTATGCAGCAGTGATGGTTCAAGAGCCTGTGCTCCTGCTTCCCATTTGGAAGATCTGGACTGAATTTTTGGCTTCTGGCTTCTGGCTTCTGGCTTTTGGCTTCAGCCTCAGTTCAGCCCCAAACATCATGGGTATTTGAGGAATTAACCAGTGGGTGGAAATCTTTCTCTACCTCTCAAAATAAACTTCAAATTCTTTTTTTTAAATATAGTACAAATTTTCCATGAATGTTTTGAAGATCTTGCACATATTCAGGCTTAGAGTAGAAAATACAAACTTTTAAGATTTCAAGAGAAAGGGGAGGGTTGTGGGTGGGAGGGACGTTATGGTAGGGGGAAGCCATTGTAATCCATAAGCTGTACTTTGGAAATTTATATTCATTAAATTTTTAAATAAAAAAATGTTAAAAAAAAGATTTCAAGAGAACTGTTTTTCTAAAGGACCCGTGGGGATATTTAAGATATGATTAATAATAAAGTTCTACAGAAATTTAGTTATCAATTGTAATTAAGAAAACCGAGACTTGCTGATGGGCATACATCTAGTTAGTGGCAAAAGGGAAGTAAAAACCTAGACTCATGACCCTCAACAATTGTTGATTCTCCTGGAAACAAAGTTGTGGAAGCCTGTCTGTGTTCTCTTCCCTAAATGACAGTCCAGAAATCCTACAGTCATTCTACTGAGACCACTGGATTAAGAAACCCAAACAAAGCTTTGATCACCTAATTTCCTCTTTAAATATTTCCTAAGGCAATAATTTTCAACTACCCACAAGCACGTATGCACACACACACACAGACACACACCCCACAATAAGGTATTTGTGCACCCAGCACAGCACATGCTACAGCCTGGATAAAGAGACTAAGAGTACTATGAACATCTCTGTGCTAACAGGATTAAACTTTTTCTGTCTCTCCTATAAAAGCATAACAGAATCCACATCAGTAGTGATGCTACAAGAGAAACAACCTTGGATTCACTCTGCTATATTTTAAGAGTAAATAACAAAATATGTAGTGTGTTATTAATGGCAAGTTATTTCTGCCACACCTCACAACATGTTAACAGTGCTTCAGTGTGTCCTGCAAACCAAATTTCAAACTCTTCTCTTTTAAAGACTGTTTCTTATTTAGACTCCCACCCCAAATTCCCACTCTTTCTCTCCTATGTTCTGTCTCTGAAGAAGAGTCCACCCTTCAGAATTATGTCCTGTCTATCATGGGAAAAGGATGGAAGAGCCAAGTTTTCAGAAAAACACTTGTTTCTCTCTTAGAAATGGACACACAGATACCAGATAGACAGCCTGAGAGGAGCAAGTCACTGGAAACCTTAGAAAAAATGTAACTCTCCAATGAGCCAGTGGCACATGCACACCCACTAAAACTGATGCCAGCTAAATAAACTCCCACCAACCCACCTTTCTGGTGAGGGAGCCCTTTTGAAAAGCCCTTTTCAAGCATTGAAAAGGTGAGCCAGGGGACAGGCAGTCAGGAAAAGGTTATTTTGAGAGTTGGTTTAATTTATAGGGTTTATTTGTATCCTACATTGTTCAGCAGGAAACCTTGTAAATGATATTTGCATGGACTAAACTGTGATAACTGAACTGATGAGTTAAAGACTTGACTGAACATTTAATGTTGCTTATTAAATAATTATGACGAGATTTGATGAATGGCTCTGATTCCTGAACTTCCAACTGAGATTTTCAGCATGAGTTTCATTAGACAGACATGGATAGGGCCTGCTGCAACCCAGCTGCAAGTGAGCTTGCAAAACATTTGAACTGGAAACCTTCAAATGTGAATAATTCAACTGTCTTGCTCTATCTTTTTTGATCCCCAAACTAGTATTTCAATTTCATTTCATGATGAAGTGGAAGTGAATTATCCTGTGTCAATGAAGCTTTATAAAGTTTCATTGCAAGATACATCCATATGTATTTAATGAAAAATTAATCTTTATTCTTTGTGAAAGAAAAAAAAATAAAATTTAACTTAAAAATAAAAGTCTTAATCAGAACTGTCAACCAGCTTTCTTCCAGAATCCTGGAGTAATGTGTACCCAATGCATGTGTGAGATAAGAAAGAGTAATTTTTTATAGATTTATATATTTATTTGAAAGGCAAAGTTACAAAGAGGCCAAGGCAAAGAGAAAGAGATATCTTCTATTTACTATTCACTCTCCAAACGGTTGCAACGGCTGGAGCTGGGCCAATCTGAAGCCACACAAGTGCAAAGGTTCAAGGATTTCGGCTATCTTCCACTGCTTTCCCAGGCCATAGCATAGAGCTGGATCAGAAGTGGAGCAGCCAGGACAAGATGCCCATGCTGCAGGAGGTGGCATTACCCACTACACCACAACACTGGCCCCAAGAAAGAGTACAGTTTTTTTTTTTTTTAAGCCAGAAAACTTGTTCAGGATCTGAACCAGATTCATTTGTTGTAATGGCATGTCATTCATTTTGAAAACACCTCCATTCACTGGTATAGGGTTCATTAGACCATCCAAGGTTATAATTTCAAGTAAGAAAGCATTACAGATCTGGAATTTATATTTGTATCCTTCATTAAAATCTTGTTTTTATTTATTTGAAAGGAAGAGAGAATGAGAGGAGAGAGAGAGAGAGAGAGAGAGAGAGAGAGAGAGAGAGTACTCCCATTTGCTGGTTCATTGCACAACTGCCCACAACAACTGGGCTTGGCTGAGGCTGAAGCTGGGAGCTACAAACTCAATTGAAATCCACACATGGGTGTCAAGAACCCAATTATTTGAGCCATCCCCACTGCTTCCCAGCCTCCATTCTAGCAAGAAGCTAGAATCACTTGCCAAGCTGGGAATTGCTTTTGAATATTTGACTATGAGATTTGGGCTTCTTAACCAGCATTTTTACTACTAGGACAAATGCCCACCCCTGGCTTGTATTTAGTTCTTTTTCAGTGAATGTGTCTATTTTGGATGATGGATTCAATTTATATATTCACTGATGATTAACAAGTGTTTTTTTTTTTAATTGTTGATGACTTTTAGTAAAGAATCGACTCTACAACCACAAAAATAAGTGGTAGTAAAGGCAGCCCTGGGATCTGACCAGCAGTCGAAGGCAGCCATTAAGAGAACAGAACACAGAGCCAACCCTGTCTCCACTAGCTGTGCAGGAAAGTGTAGGACTGGCAACAAGGGTTCCCAGAATACTAGTAATGCATACAATTGGCTCATGTAGTATCTAGAAATTTTTTGAAATTTTCAAATTTCAGTTTGAAGCTGTTCATATTAAAAATGGATGATTTGGCAAACAGTTTTCTAGAATTAATATCATTTTTAGTTACTTAAGGTTATTTGTTGGCTTTTTTTTTTTTTAGCTAACATCAAATCAAGAAGAATGGAAGTTTTCAAAGTGAAGGCAATGTTGCATCACAGGGGAACAAATGATGGCATGAGCTTGGATTAAACATAAGCAACAATAATAAAATTCTTGTCCAAAAGTCAGTGTGTGACATCCACATGGGCATGACAGCAAGGAAATCAAGAAGAAGCTGGAATGAGTCATTAGGTCGCTGAGATTTCTTAAAGTCCTGAGTCAAATTTCAACTGCCTTTGTGGAAAGTGAGCCAGCAATGCCTTTGAAAAAAGCAAGCTATCAATCTTGCAAAATGCCAAGGCAATGAATAGTGAGAACAAATCAAACTTCCATCCCTTTCCACTACCTTCCAAAAAACTGAGCATATTGTATAAGAAAAGTGCCATAAACCAAATAATTTCCCATTGAGTTCTTATCTGGGAGATAAGAAACATTGTTAGAACTTGTTGGTTACAAAATGAGAAATGAAAATGATCAGTTAAAATAAAGAGACCAAATGATGCCAGAATATTGTTCCAAGAAAAATTGTGACACTTCAGTTGCTGCAAAAATTCTGACATACAATAGATAACAACAAAGAAGTTCCAAGTTTAATTTCTATCCAAGATTCCAGGGTGAGTACTTTGGTCTTTTAGGCAATCAATAAACACATGCTTTCACTAGCATTAAAATCACAGTTTTCCCCATTTTCAAGTATGTTGGGTGCATGATAATCTGGTGTATAAAAGAATAGTTCAAAAAGTCTGTGGACAATTCATATTTTGAAAAAACTATAGATGGATGTCATAAGTTTTTGCATCAAAATAAGCTTATCTTTTGATTCCATTTTTTTCATTAACTTTTTTAAGTACTCTCATACTGTACATGAAGATTTGGGGGGAAGGAGAGGGAGAGGAGAAGAGGGGCAATGAGTTTTGTATTCCAAACATAAAATATCACATTTAAACCAGGATGGATGAATGCCTTGCACAGCACACTCCATTAGCAGCCAGCCAGCCCAGGCCTTGTGTCAGCAAGGTGAACTAAGGGCAGCAAAAGTGCTTTGACCACCACTGCAGATACAAGAGCTGCAGGACAGGCCAAATGCCTAACTCCAAGTCATGAGCTCATAGTTCTGCATTACGGGCAGGAAGCAAAAAATTTTCAATCATTAAAGAAGGGAAAATATAATTTCTTTCTCCTTCAGTGGCAATGATTTATCGTATTTTGGCTTTGAAGGTTTTTAGGTTCAGGCATTTTCGTTGTTGACTCCAGTCTGTGGCCAAGATCCAGACTGGCAAGAGCTGCAGAGCCTGGAAACATGGGAAGGCAGCCCAGAGATCAGAGATCAAAAACAAAAGAAGTCTGAGGTCTAACCCAGAAAGAAATAAACTTGTGTTCCATCCTAGTCCAACTCTTTCATTTGGGGTAATACAGCTTCCAGAGTTCCTGGGAACTGGTCAAACCCCAAGTTCCTTCCCTTGCCACAAGTTCGGCTAGCTGAGGCTGAATAGTCCTGTTTCTCTGGCCCAAGAATTAGGATTGTTCTGTGGTTTTATTCCCTCTTGGTTAGCATTTTCCTTTCAAAATCAGCCCTGTGCTTAACCTAACTGATTTATGAACACAAAACCATCACACTGAACTCAGTCCCAGTCAATAAGATGGTTTCTCTTTCAGTTATCTCAAAATATTGTTCTCACAAAGAAGGTAGTCATAGTCTAATTGGTGTAAGAGATATAAATTAGTGTGTAGATGAATACTTGCTGTTGCATTATATACTGATATGTATAAACTGCCTCTGTGTTTTCTTTCTAAGTAATTCAATGCATCTATTTAATGTAATGTTAATATAAGGAATGTGCCAATAAACATATCTTTTTAAATTTATAAAATATTTTACCTCACCTCCTCTATATACACATTGATACTTTGTGATTTGGATATTGGTTGCAGTGTTCTTCAAAGACCCATGATTAAGGGCTTGGTTCCCAGGATGGCACTATTGGGTTGTGGTGGAAATATTAGGAGGTAGATGCTGGTGGGAAGTCCTTCTATCATTGAAGGCAGGCTTTCAGAAGCGTTGTAGAACCTCAGACTCTCTCTCTCTTGGACTTCCTGTATGTTTTTTTTTTTTTACATACACTTGTTCTTCTTGTTATGTGTCACCACACACTACCCTCACTAGAGGCCAAGCATCAAGTCTCTGCTTCCATGAACTTAATTCCACAGTAAAACTCCAGTTCAATTCAGTCAAATGTTTGGTGGGTACCCAGCCTTTGGAGGTGCTGTGGTAAAAACTTTCCAGGAAAGAAACAAGGCAAGGTATTTGCCACTGGCAAATGTACAATTCTGTAACAGAAGCAAGATTTATTATCTTGCATATAAAACTCAAAGACACAATGGAAAAAACAACACAGGAAAAATATGGTTAATAAATGATATTACAAAATGAGAATAAAGACTATAAATAGAATAATAAAAAGTCCCTAGTGAAAGGGCATGCGTGGACTGGAAATCTCACATTCTTTGAACCAAGAGAAACAATAAAGGTTAGTTAACACAAGGGAAAATTGTGGTATCGAATTTCCTTTTCCTCCTTACTCTAAACCTCCACCAAATGGAGCAACATGACTTTCTGATTTCTCTGTACATAATATTATTAGAGTGCACTACCTCTTCTGATTTAAAGTGTAGTTCAGAGAAAAGTGTACGAGAGATAATCTGCCAACAGAATGAAAGAGTTAAGTAGACTTTGAACTGAATTTAAACGATGAGACAGAACTGATGCACGTCCTTTGATTGTTCAAAAGCCAATAGAATCCCCTGATCAGTTCCATTACATTCATTCCTGTCTTGCTGAGCTAAAGGATAGAGAGGACCTTTCTTACAGTTCCATTACATTCATTCCTGTCTTGCTGAGCTAAAGGATAGAGAGGACCTTTCTTACTCTATTAAGTGAATGGCCCCGCCTCCCTCATTGCGGCTGCATCTTTGCTGACCTATATTTCTTGCATATGGATGGATCACCACTAGCTGGTTCGACAGACGTTATAATATCATTATGCAAATTTAAGTTCACTGCCACGCAGGAATCCTGTGAACTGATCGCTTCATTATCAGCCTTATCAGAAAATACAAGAGAATTGTGTCCCATACTCAGTGAGATGAGATCATAATTTAAATGAAGTGGTTTACTATCTGGATACTCTAATGGCTCAGGGGGAATGAAGAGAGCTGGTTTCAAAAGCCTGGATATCAACAGGGACTGTGCATCAGAGGGACTGTCAGAGCTGGCTTCCTGTGCTCTCTCTCTTCTTTCCTCCAGATAAGGATCTATGTTAAGATGCTGTGCAGCATTTGATTTGTTCACCTGCTGTCATATGTCCTTGAAGAGTGTCTGCCTTAGAATAAAAGCAGTTTAGCACCTTGTCTAGGGAGGCACATTGTTTGGTGAAAGTCTCTTAAAACTTAGAAAATCTGGATCCTATGCAAGGTTCATAGTGTGACCTTGAACATTTATAGGAGTTTGTATTATTAAAAGTCACTTGACCTCTCCAGAGCTCTTATCTACAAAATCATCAAGTTAGTGAAGACTCCCTTTTAGCAGCAGTGTTTCCCATCTTTACCTGAAATTTTAATCTATTTTTGAAGTTTTAATCTATAAAATTAAGTATGACTATCGATGCTTATCCCAGTTATAACTCATTCATGTAATAGATTATAAAGTATAATGTGGCATCCTTGTTACCAATGAGACTAATGGATTAGGGACTGGTGACATGGATTCAGGATCTGACACAGACAGTGAAGTCTTAGGGTCAGCTAACCCAGGTGTTCAGCTCCTGACTTTATAGCTACCCCAGAATTCACCAGCATATATCTCCTCCTAGGAAGTTCTTGTTTGAACAAAATATAGCAGTCGTTTGTCACCTTTTCCATCAAATGTTTCCTCTGCATCCTTCTAACCCTCTGTTCAGATTTTATCACAGCACCACTCCTGTGGTAATATGGTTGCTTACTTACATTTTTCTCTATTTCTGGCTGTCAGATTCTTGAAGATATTTATATTCACCTGTCATCTTGGTGACACATAGTAGGTCTCAGTAAATATTTGATCAATACAAGTCAAAGTGGGCCAAACTCAGGAAGGGCTGAAAACAGAATCTTGTGAGAAGATGGTTGCCAGATAATGCCCCAGACACAGTGCCTGGGAGAGTGGACGTATTTCCTTATGACACAAAGGGAGGAGTCCTAGAGTGATGCCTCCTAGAAACCCCTTGAGACTGATCTAGAAGAAATGGACTTGTTAACCTGTATCAAGCAGGTATCAAGTCAACATCTGCACTCCAGAGTCCTTCTCTGACTCCTAGACATATTGTCTCTAGAATGACTCCAAGCAGAAGGATTTTACAGAAATAAAGGAACAATTTTGAGTGGAATGTGGCAGTCTAGGGTCTGAACCTCACCTTTCATCTGTGACAGATCTACCTCTAAAACAATCCGATTGTCCTCTAAGTCCCAGAAATAAGCAGGGAGTAACACACACTGCCTTCCAGCCAGGGAATGTCAGAAAGCTGTTAGAAATTCTGGGAGAAAAATTCCTCCATATAAGCGGTAGATTAGTATCGAAGTGGCATAATAGACACTGAAGTTCACTAATTCTACCAGCTTTGTGGGTTTGTTTTTGTTTTTGTTTTTGTTTTTATCATGACAGGCAGAGTGGACAGTGAGAGAGAGACAGAGAGAAAGGTCTTTCTTTTGCCGTTGGTTCACCCTCCAATGGCCGCCGCGGCCGGCGCGCTGCGGCTGGCGCACTGCACCTATCCGAAGGCAGGAGCCAGGTGCTTCTCCTGGTCTCCCATGGGTGCAGGGCCCAAGCACTTGGGCCATCCTCCACTGTACTCCCTGGCCACAGCAGAGAACCAGCTTTGTTTGTAAGGGTGATAAAGCTGAAACTCAGGTAGATGCAAAATATTTTAATAAAAAATGAATGAATGAATGAATGAATGAATATATATCCCAACTCATCATTGAGTATCTCATTAAATATTTGAAGTTGAAGGGACATTAGAATAGCCCTGTGTCACCATTCGTTTGTCAAAGGAAGCTAAAAAATTAGAAATACTGGAAAAATTTTCCTAGAGTCCCTAATTAATCAGTGACCACAGTTCTTTCGGCTTCCAGTCTGTCCAAAACCACCAACTCTGGGATCTTCTGCTTTGCTTGACCTTCTGGCTTCAACCACCAATGGCAAAATTTCTAGAGCTGACTGAGATCCCCTTATAATCTGTTCACATTCTCTTAGGAAATCACTCACAAAGGTTCAAAGAATTCTTTTGCACCACAGATAATTATTGCAATCCAGTTGTTTTCCAGGCATTGCGGTCAAACAAATTGACATTGACAATGAATATGCTGTGCTTCCTGTCTTAGGGATACATATAATTTCACAAACAGTGTAAAATATAAACCAATATTCCTCTTTCCTCACCCTCTAACTGCCTGAATTAGTTGGCTACATCCCAACAAGCAGAAGATATATGGATCACTCTGTGGGAACTTAGGGGAGAAAATAATATGTTCATTTTCAACTGATAAACTACCAAGGGAATGCTTAAGGGGGAAATGGGTATTTTTAAATCATAATGTGGATGTTTCTGGGAGAGTAAGGCTCATGAAAGCACCTTGTGTCAGTGGTACATGAAGGAATTGTGCAATGTTACTAAGATGGAAAGAATAGAAAATAAAAGATATTACCACATCAGTTTCCTCTGATCTCTGGGGGTATTCAGGAAGATGAACCTGCTTCTTATAACCCAAGGGAATGGGTACAGTGGCTAACCAAAGCAGAGGACATAAAGGAATCATTGTTCTGGTATGGACAAAAGGGAAACTCAGCCACTACTTCAGCATCCTCCTTGAGAGAATCCAGGATAAAGTTGAATAAGACCTACATAACCCACCACTTCCATAATAATTATTTCTTTCCCTGTTGTCAAGGGCCATATACAGTTGCACAAAATTCCCTAGCTAATAGAAGTAGAAATGGAAGAAGAGAAAGGTAAAGGTAAAGGTAAAGAAAGGATAAGGGGAAGAAGTTAGTTTGAAATTATATATTAATTATCAATAACCAAATTAGACTGCAAGTCACTGTTAAATTGATTTCACAAGAACAGCATAAATTATCTAAGTAAACTGAGTCAGAGATAAAAGATCTGTAGTCATAACAGTCTCTTGTTTTTACATGTCTGAATGATGATTGCTTATGCCTATAACAGAGAAAATTGTCTTAGCCTGAAATGTCAGCAAATCATACCAATTCAGAGAGCTTTAAGACAAGAGTAAAGTAAATGAGATAGTTGGAAAGAGTGGAAGGAAAACTAGGAAAAGTTCATTAAGGAAGTCATCTTTGAACCAACCCTTGAAGACAGAGTAGCAGTTCACTTGCCATAACAACTAGGGTTTACTTTTCCTGAACGTGGATAGTATATTTTGTGATACATAATTACATATGCTCTATACAACTAGAGCATATGGAAGCCACAAAGGCGGGTTCACCAGCTTCAGAAGGAACAATCACAGGCTGAAATACTGAGATGTTTAAGGAACAGAGAGGCAATAAATATCTGCTCAAGCCATATTCTGAAGAGTATGTTGAGTCAAACAGAAAACAGAAAGTGAATGTTGCAGGTATGACAATACCAAGATTTCCCGAATGCCTTGTGCCTGGCAAACATTTCACATATACTATTTCACTTAAGCTAACCACCTTATGAGGGAAGTATTAGTACTACCTTCACTTGCACATTGAGAAATTGAGACAAAGAAAAGGTAAGTAATTTAAATTCATGGAATTTTTAAGGTATACATTTTGTATTGGAACCCAGGCTATATGACCCAGAGTCCACATTCCTAACTGTTAATGACACTTAAATAGATAATCTGATAGATAAATTTATGAATTAGTGGATGGTTTAGATACATAAGTGGTTAGGTACAAAGATAAATGATGGAAAGATTCTTCAGAAAATATAATTACCTTCTCTGCCTAGGTTCTTTATTTCTCACTCAATTTCTGCATTTGGTTCCTGATCTTTTGTCTTTGAACAAACCTTACAATAAACTTTTGACTACTTATCTCCAACTTTGATCAATGGTTCTTACAACCAGAAGTCTGCTTAGTGTTTAGGGCCATTAACATGCAAAGAAGGAAATATTTCTGGATAGGTAAGAGCCACTGGTGGTCCTCAAATTGCCCTTCATCGAAGGTTGAAAAAGCCTTTTCCAAACTCATATCCCTAGGAGTATTTGGTGAAATACCATGTTAGTAAACCACAAGGAAATTTCTCAAAATTAAATTCCAGATGAGCATATATCAAGCTATTTCACACTGAGTCTGAACTGCAGAGAATACTCAATCAGATTCCACTTCACAAGAGTGGTAGATTCCATGGGGTTTATGAAAAATGAAAATTCCTGGGGCCAGTGCTATGGCATAGCAGGTAAAGCTGTGCCTGCAGTGCTGGCATCCTTTATGGGTGCCAGTTTGAATTCCAGCTGCTCCACTTCTGATCCAGCTCTGTGCTGTGGCCTGGGAAAGCAGTAGAAGATGGCACAAGTGCTTGGGTCCCTGCACTTGTGGGGAGACCAGGAAGAAGCTCCTGATTTCCGGCTTCAGATTGGCACAGCTCAGGCTGTTGTAGCCATTTGGGGAGTGAACCAGTGGATGGAAGACAATTTCTCTCTCTCTCTCTCTCTCTGCCTCTCTGTAAATCTGCCTTTAAAATACATAAATACATCTTTTAAAAAATGAAAATTCCTGAGACACATCTCACAAATTCTGAGTCAGAAAAGGTGGTGCTCATTCATTAATTTTTTATAAATTTCCTGTCTCCATCCAATCTTATGCATCCTAAAATCTGACCACAAAATACATCTACCATCATGATGTGGGATACATATTCACAAAAATATTAACTGAAACCAAAATTTCATGAAATGTTACCCATCCTTACCATACACAATTTATTGTTTTCTATTTTTTTTTTTTCATATACTTTAAGTCAAAACTCATAGTTTGAAAAATACTGGTCTGGAGGATGATACTACAAAAATCAAATCACTATGCAGAGGTTCCTTTTCCAGTTCTGTGTCATCCTCATGGTGTATCTCTGTGAGTCTGTTTCCACCTATACTCCCCTCTCTTCTTTTAAAATTTCCTTTCCTTCCAAATTCCCAGTGCTAGGATAACAAAATCCTCTAGGTTATAGTGAGCTTGCCTGATCAAGTAGTCTGAAAGCATATGTTACCTGCGCCTATTAATATTTGCACTTAAATACAAAGAATGCTTACACATTATTCTAGAAAGACAATTGCAGTTTATTAGAAAAGAGTATATGCTCTGCACAGCATAATCTGTAAGCAAGAGTGTTTATGTCTCAGTGTGGAAGAAGCTCTAATTGATCTTCTATATGGCCATACTTATCCCATGTCCCAGCTTGGGCAAATCTCTAATATCTTATCACTCTAAATTCCTCACCTATGTTTCAGGAAGATAATAAAGTACTGAAGATAATAAAGTTCTAAAGATTCAGTAAAACAAAATGCATGTAAGAATGACTATTCCAGTGGCTGCTACATAGAAAATGCTCTGTGCAGTAATTGAAATTCCTGTCCTCAACTCTTCTATTCCTTAAGTTTTCTCACCTCCTCTTATATTCTTTTCATGTCTTTCTTCGTTTACTCTGCCAGAATGAGTATCACCCTTTATCCTTTCAACATGCATATCCAGCTTGTCAAGATAAACCTTGTGTGTTATTCCTGGGGTCATTTCCCCTGGTACTTTCTGGTGTCCCCAGAACCTTTGGAATTCAATTCATCCTTGCCTCAATTGACAAGGGCATTGCTCTATACTGCCATTCTCAAGGATAACAACATAATAAAGGATAATAACAGAATAAAATGTGAATAACAATGGCTTACTAACACTCCAATGATAGTTGCTTTTTCTTAAAGGACTACTTGTCTAAGAAGATACAGATTGACTGTTCCTTTAATGACAGAATTGCAGGAGGTTTTAGGCCACTTGGGGATTTTGGAGAGAAAGAGGACCAGAGGACTGCTTAGGAATGCCCCTCGACAAGTAGCGTAAGCCTAGACCTATGCTCTGCTCCTCTGTGGTCTCAATATTAATGAGCCAACTTCATGGGGGTCAGCTTAGAGAAAGGGATGACAAATTGCTATCCGCTTCTGATTTCATTTGTTGTCAAGAGCCCTTTGATCCGTGACTGCTTAGCAGAGATTGCATGGCATCAAACACAATTACAGCTGGTCAGCCTGACCAGCATTGCAAACAAGAGGTCAGGCAGCCACTTGCCTTTCTAGCTGGTGAAGTATTGGTGACGGCCGTCATCCCACCTCCAGAATATCTTCACTATCTGACAGTCTCAGTGCTACACATCCTGAACACAGAATAGGATGGTGTGGGTGCCTCTAGGAAGCAATAAGGAGACAGAAAAGAGCACAGAGTAGGTGCTAGAGTTAGTTTCTGCAGTTTTTTTCATTCAATCCATTTTCATATATTTACTGACCAAATACTAAGTTGATGTCAATAATAAGAAAGAAGGGAAAAGAGAAAACATTGGCTAAAAGAGGGAGTAAGGGTTACAGTTCTAAAATGTAAATGAAAAAACTAATTCATTAGTGTAAACCATTCATGCAACCCCAGAGGAGCATGACTTATTGCAGATGTAATTTTGCAAGCTTTACTACAAGTATCTTGACTATGTATATATTCTTGGATTGTGAAGAAAAGACTCAAGCTAATAATAAATCATTTTTATCCACATTTTTAGCCTGGACTGACTTTCCAAACAAGCAGTAAATTATCTATGTTCCATGGCTCAAGATTTGAGAATACTCACTGGCCTGTGATAGGCATTTCTGTAATGTTCTATCAATGTGATGAAAGCCCCTGCTGGTGCTAGTTCTCTCCTGGGTATTTCAGCTTTCCATTTCCTTGGAGATTCCCAGATTGATCCATCCTAACAGAATCAGACATATACTGCTTAAAGGCAGGATGAGGGAGCATACTATAAGAGCATGTGATGGCCAGCGCCGTGGCTCACTAGGCTAATCCTCTGCCTTGCAGCGCCGGCACACCGGGTTCTAGTCCTGGTCAGGGCACCAGATTCTGTCCTGGTTGCCCCTCTTCCAGGCCAGTTCTCTGCTATGGCCTGGGAGTGCAGTGGAGGATGGCCCAAGTGCTTGGGCCCTGCACCTGCATGGGAGACCAGGAGAAGCACCTGGCTCCTGGCTTTTGATCAGCGCGATGCGCCGGCCACAGTGTGCCGGCCGTGGCAGCCATTGGAGGGTGAACCAACGAAAAAGGAAGACCTTTCTCTCTGTCTGTCTCTCTCTCTCTCTCACTGTACACTCTGCCTGTCAAAAAAAAAAAAATAGGAGCATGTGATGACAGAGACAAAGACTGGAGAGATACTGCTACCCACCAAGGAATTGGAGGAGCTTCTAGGAGCTGGGAGAGTCAGGGAAGAATTTCCCATTAGAGCCTGTAGAAGGAGTACTGGCACACTTCTTGCTTCTAAACTATATACAAAAAGGGTGCATGAGAAAAAGCAGCCAGGATACCATGTCTGAAACATCTTCTTGAAGTTGGTTCCTAACATGGTTTGGCATGGTGCTACTGATGACCCCTCCCAACAACCCTTCTAGACGTGAACAAAACAGCTATTTTTACATGGAGAGTCTAGCAATTTTAGAACTACTACCATGGCACATTCTATGAGGATAGAGTAAACAAACCCAAAACCATCAGGTGCAAAAATCAAGAACCAGGGCTGGCATTGTAGCATAGTGGACAAAGGCTCCACCTGCTGCCCCAGTGTCCCATACAGGTGCCAGTTCATGTCCCGGCTGCTCCTCTTCTCATCCAGCTTTCTGCTTGTAGCCTGAGAAAACAGTAGAAGATGGCCCAAGTGTTTAGGCCCCTGTGCCTGAATGGGAGACCCAGAAGAAGCTTCTGGCTCCTGGCTTTGGATTGGTCCAGCTCGAGCCATTGTGGCCCTTTGGGAAATGAATCAGTGGATGAAAGACTTCTCTCTCTCTTCTCTCTCTCTCTCTCAACTCTACCTCCCAAATAAGTAAAATCAAATCATCAAAAAACCAAGAACTGGGCGGAGCCAACATGGTGGAATAGTGAGGGCGCGCACCGATAGTCCAGGAAAAGATAGTTTAATAAAAGTGGAGTTATTGTAGCCTCAGGAAAAGGCTCAGGAAAAATTGCAGAGGAAACTCTTCCAGATCTAGTGGATATGACATTGAGGACCTACGGGGAGACCAAGGTCGCCCACCAAGTGGAAGCCCAGCTGCAGAGTCTGCACGCCAGCACTGGAAGGGGAGGTGAGACAAAAACCTCAGTAACCTGAGACATTGGTGGAGAAAGGCAGAAAGAGCCTAGAGGGAATGAGTCCTGAAGATCCACTGGGGAAAGTTCACCAGGCTGACTGGAGGAGAGAAAAAACGAATAAATAAGGGGAACCGGCACGGACACTAGCCTCTCTCTCCACTCACCTTACAAAGCCGAGCAAGAGAAAGAACAGGCACCATTTTGGACATACGTAAAGCAGTGCCCGCCACCAGCCAAGCAGAAAAACCTGACTCTAGTGGGGAGAAATAACAGGAGGTTAGGACCTAGTGAAAGTGTGGAAATAATGAACTGAGACTGTGAAAATCTGAGGGGGGCGGCGAGAGAACTCACTGAGACACAAACTCGGTAACCTTGGCAACCCGGTGAGAGACGGCGGAGAAATTTGAGACCACACTGAGGACTGCATAAACTCTTTGTGTGGTCCCAGGGGTAGAGCAGACGAATACCCACAGGGGCCAGATTTCATACATCAACTACCCTCAATTCCACTCCTGAGTCAAAAAAAAGAGAGAGAGAGAGAGAGAGAGAGAGAGAACAATCTGGGTGAGTCACCTTTGGCACATCCTTAACCCAGAACGAAACAGAGCTATCCAGCCACACCCATCACAGCCTCTAAGGATCCATCAAAAGCAGACAGTCCACTTAATCTGGAGTCATATTATAATGAGAAAAATCACCACAGCGAAGAAACCAAAGAATATCTCCACAACACCAAACAACAAATGCAAAAACCAAGGTAACAAGAACAAGGAAGACACTATGATGCCCCCAAATGAAAAAGACACCCCAATTCAAGATTATGAAGATGATGAGATATAAGAAATGCAAGAAGCAGATCTCAAAAAATTGATAAGAACATTAAGAAGTCCTCCAAAACAAATTCTTGAACTACAGAAATCCTTAATGGAGAAGATAGAAAATCTCTCTGGTGAAAATAAAATATTAAGGAGGAATCAAAATGATGAAACAACTAGTAGAAAAGGAAACTGTGATAGTGACGAGAAATCATAATGAAGTGAAGAATTCAATAGATCAAATGACAAACACATTAGAGAGCCTTAAAAACAGAATGGGTGAAGCAGAAGAGAGAATATCGGACTTAGAAGACAGAGAACAGGAAAGGATACAGTCAAACCAAAGAAAAGAAGAGTAAATTAGAAATCTAAAAAATATTGTTGGGAATCTACAGGATACTATTAAAAAACCCAACATTCGGGTTCTAGGAGTTCCTGAAGGCATGGAGAGGGAGAAAGGATTAGGAGGCCTTTTTAGTGAGATACTAGCAGAAAATTTCCCATGTTTGGAGAAGGACAGAGACATCCTAGTAGAGGAAGCTCATAGAACCCCTAATAAACATGACCAAAAGAGATCCTCACCACGACACGTTGTAATTAAACTCACCACAGTGAAACATAAAGAAAAGATCCTAAAATGTGCAAGAGAGAAACGTCACATTACTCTCAGAGGATCTCCAATTAGACTCACAGCTGACTTCTCATCAGAAACCCTACAAGCTAGGAGAGAATGGCGAGATATAGCCCAGGTACTAAGAGAGAAAAAACAGACAGCCCATAATATTATATCCTGCAAAGCTCTCATTTGTTAATGAAGGTGAAATAAAGACTTTTCATAGCAAACAGAAAATTGAAAGATTTGCCACTCGTCCAGCACTGCAAAAAATGCTTAAAGATGTGCTACACACAGAAACACAGAAACACAGCCATCAATATGAAAGAAGGTAAAGGAAGAAAATCTACCAGTAAAAGATCATAGGAAGCTCAAAGCATATACTAGAAAATATCTTTGGGAAAATGGTAGGGCAAAGTCACTACTTATCAATAGTCACATTGAACGATAATGGACTCAACTCTACAGTTAAAAGGCACAGACTGGCTGAATGGATTAATGAACAAAACCCATCAATTTGCTGCCTACAAGAAACACATCTTTCGAACAAAGATGCATACAGACTGAAAGTGAAAGGTTGGAAAAAGATATTCCATGCCAACAGAAATGAAAAAAGCAGGTGTAGCCATATTAATATCAGACAAAATAAACTTTAACACAAAAATTGTTAAGAGAAACAAAGAGGAACATTATATAATGATTAAGGGTTCAACTATTATAAATGTATAAGCACCTAATTACAGGGCACTGGTTTATTTAAAAGGTATGTTAAGGGACATAAAGGGAGACTTAGATTCTAATACAATAGTCCTGGAGGACGTCAACACTCCACTTTCATAAATAGACAGATCAACCAGGCAGAATTTAATAAGGAAACAGCAGATTTAATATACACTATTGCCCAAATGGATCTAAATGATATCTACAGAACTTTCAATCCTATATTTTAAAGATTTTACATTCTTCTCAGCAGTGCATAGAACCTTCTCTAGGATTGACCACATACTAGGCCATAAAAAAAGCCTCAGCAAATTTAAAAGAATTAGAATAATACCATGCAGCTTCTCAGACCACAGTGGAATGGAGCTGGAAATTAGCAACTCAGGAGTCCCGAGAGAGTATGCAAACAAATGGAGACTGAACAACATGCTCCTGAATGAACAGTGGGTCATAGAAGAAATCAAAAGAGAAATCAAAAACTTTCTGGAAGGAAATGAGGATAACAGCACAACATATCAAAACTTATGGAATATGGCAATAGCAGTGTTGAGAGGAAAGTTTATAGCAATAGGTGCCTACATCAAGAAATTGGTAAGGTACCAAATAAATGAGCTTTCAGCGCATCTCAAGGGTCTAGAAAAACTGAAGCAAACCAGACCCAAATCTAGTAGGAGAAGAGAAATAATTAAAATCAGAGAAGATATCAACAGGATTGAATCCAAAAAGACATTACAAAAAATAAGCCACGCGAAGAGCTGGTTTTTTGAAAAAATAAACAAAATTGACACCCCATTGCCCCAACTAACTAAAAAAAAGAAGAGAAAAGACCCAAATCAATAAAATCGGAGAAAAAGGAGATGTAACAACAGATACCATAGAAATTAAAAGAATCATCAGAAATTACTACAAGAACTTGTATGCCAGCAAACACGGAAATCTATCAGAAAAGGATAGATTCCTGGACACATGCAATCTACCTAAATTGAACCATGAAGCATAGAAAAGCTAAATAGACCCATAACTGAGAAAGAAATTGAAACAGTAGTAAAGGCCCTCCCAACAAAGAAAAGCCCAGGACCAGATGGATTCACTGCTGAATTCTACCAGACATTTAAAGAAGAACTAACTCCAATTCCTCTCAAACTATTCAGAACAATTGAAAAAGATGGAAACCTCCCAAAGGGAAGTTTGTCCCAAAGGGACAAATATCATATGTTCTCCCTGATCGGTGACAACTAACTGAGCACCAAAACGGAAACCTGTTAAAGTGAAATGAACACTATGAGAAATAGTGACTTGATCAGCCATTGCCCTGACTGTTGATGAACAACATAATACTTTATCCCTCTTAGTATTTTTTTGTTTGCTCTGCTTAATACTATTGGTTGAATTCTGTAACTAATACACAGTTATTCTTAAGTGTTGAAACTTAACTGAAAAGTGAACCCTGTTAAATATAAGAGTGGAAATAAGAGAGGGAAGAGATGTACAATTTGGGACATGCTCAAGCTGACTTGCCCCAAACGGTAGAGTTAGAAAAATACCAGGGAATTCCAATTCATTCCCATCAAGGTGGCATGTACCAATGCCATCTCACTAGTCCCAGTGATCAATTTCTGTTCACAATTGATCATAATGATAGGACTAAGAACCAAAGGGATCACATAAACAAGACTAGTGTCTGCAAATACTAACCAATAGAATAAAAAATGGAGAGAATGATCCAACATGGGAAGTGAGATACACAGCAGACCCATAGAATGGCAGATGTCCTAAACAGCACTCTGGCTTCAGAATCAGCCCTTAAGGCATGCGGATCCAGCTGAAAAGCCCATGAGAGTATTTCAGGCATGGAAAGCCAAGACACTCTGGGGAAAAAAAAAAACCTAAATGAAAGATCTCCATGAGTGAGATCCCAGTGGAAAGAATGGACCGTCAAGGAAGGAGGTACCTTTCTCTGAAGGGAGGAGAGAACTTCAGAATCAGCCCTTAAGGCATGCGGATCCAGCTGAAAAGCCCATGAGAGTATTTCAGGCATGGAAAGCCAAGACGCTCTGCAAAAAAAAAAAAAAAAAAAAAAAAAAAAACCTAAATGAAAGATCTCTGTGAGTGAGATCCCAGTGGAAAGAATGGACCGTCAAGGAAGGAGGTACCTTTCTCTGAAGGGAGGAGAGAACTTCCACTTTGTCTATGGCCTTGTCTACATAATTGGAGTTGGCGAACTCAAAAGGCTTCCATAGCCTTTGAACCTCATGACTGGAGCATAGGGAGATTACTGATGCCATAAACAGGAGTGTCAATTTGTTAAGTCAACAACAGGAGTACTTACTCCTCATGTGGGATCTCTGCCCTTAATGTGCTGTACATTGTGATTTAATGCTATAACTAGTACTCAAACAGTATTTTTCACTTTGTGTTTCTATGTAGGTGCAAACTGTTGAAATCTTTACTTAATATATGCTAAACTGATCTTCTGTATATAAAGAGAATTGAAAATGAATCGTGATGTGAATGGAAGGGGAGAGGAAGCAGGAAAGGGGATGGTTGCAGGTGGGAGGGAAGTTATCGGGGGGAAGACATTGTAATCCATAAGCTGTACTTTGGAAATTTATATTCATTAAATAAAAGTTAAAAAGAATAATAAAAAATAAAACAAGAACTATCCTCACAAAAGTAGGTAATTTAGAAATTCAAACGGGCACTCAATATGAAGTAAAGTTTATTCGTTGTTCTCTCCAAACCCAGTCTACAGGAATGTCCTAAACCTCAGCTCCAAATGTCCCCAAAGACAGATGATACATTTCTCATTTTTGAAACAACAACAAATCCAAGAAAACAAATATTGTTTTTACAGGTAGGGAAAACAAAACCATGTAAATGGATAAAGGAGGACTTTTTTGGCTGAATGGAGGAGACACATGCTGTGATACAGAGCAGATGCAGTGCCAATGGTGGCCTGTAGGACTCAGAAACCTTAGCACCGTCTGGAGGGGCCTGATGGAGACATGGACTCCCTAGGAGGCAGGAAAGGAGGCTTCTTCAGAAAAACTTCTTAGGAGACTGACACTTTTCCCCAAAAGTCAGTTTTGCTGACTTCTCCTGTTTTTCCTTATAAAAACTCGCTGTAACAAATGACTCACCCTTTGCCCATAGTTTACTTTTCTGGTTAGCCTGTGCTTTTGTCTCAGCAACATAGTGTACTGGTCAACACTGTCTATTGTCACATAGTCCTGGGCAGGGCCACTGATCTTTTCTGGTAAGGGAGATCTTCAAACCTGCATCCTCTTCAGGACTGGGATTTCTGAACAGAATATTTTGAGGCCCTCTTTTTCCACATCTGGATCTGAATTTGTGTACTGACCCCACTATGAGGCCTTAACCTTAGGATTCCTGGTTTCCTGCTACACCAGTTCGCTCCCTCTGATTTCCAAGTAATGTAGTTCCCTCAGGAAGAGGTCCTATGCTCTGTTCACACATTCTGGGCTTTGGGCTCTGCATTCATAGAAGACCAGCTAAGTCAGTGGCCCTTCAGAGTTGCAGCCATAAGCCCATACTTTTCCTTCTGACTGGAGTTTTAATTATCCACCATGATGATCTTTTGGCTGTTGTTCCCCTAGGCCGTGCAATCTTGGTGCTTTCTGTGGTGTAGGTGTGTCCCCCACCCCCAGACTAATCAGTAACTCACTTTGACTTTGAAAACTTCCAAGGTCATGAGCTGTCAACATATCTCTGATTTGTGTTCTCAGGCAGTGAATGGTTTCCTTGTATAATTACTCTGGCTTGTTCTCATTACTCTAGTAGGTACGGGGGCTGGGGTTTTTCTGCTCCCCCAAAAGTCAAATGATACAGTGGGGATCCACAGATGGGCCCAGTCTGGCGAGAGAAGGACTTTGTGATGGAAGATAAGGCCATACAAGTACATTCTTCCCTTGACTATGGCCCAGCCCTAGAGGAGTGAAGATCTCCAAGCCAGTTCTCACTCTTCTCCCTTTAGACAAACCACAGACCCTCAATTCATGCCTGATATGACTTTCTACCTTACATTTATGGGACATGTATTACTTCCTGTTATTCTTTTTTAGAGGGTAAAGCAACATTTTATACCATTTCTTCTCTGAAAAATTCAAAAAGAAGGGCTTTCTGATAGTGACCTTCCAAAGATGTTCTAGCTGATACACTCTCAAGTGTATGCTGTCTCAGGAGGATTCTGCTTCCGAGGCTGCAGCAATGTATAACAAGAATCAGAGACTTTCAGAGTCTACAGCTGGCTCTGAGAGTCAGCTTTTATAGCAGAGAAGTGGCTGAGGGACATGGGACAAGGAAAAGGAAATGAAGAGCTATTACTTCGTGACTCTATTCCTCTAGACCTATACCCAGTAACCCACTCCTCACAGTCAAAGAAACACAGTATGAGGGAGTTTACACTGCAGGCCTCTACCATCTCTGGATAGATTAGTGTATGAGTTTGGGATAGAAGACCTCTCTCCTGCTCATGTTGTTTCCCTAGAAGGAAAACATTCTAGGAGCTAGTGCTGTGGCATAGCAGGTTAAGCTCCACCTGCAGAGCCCATATTCCATATGCATTCCGGTTCAAGACCCAGCTTCTCTACTTCTAATACATCTCCCTGCTTATGGCCTGGGAAATCAGTGGAAGATGGCCGAAGTGCTTGGGTCCCTGCACCCACATGGGAGGCCTGGAAGAAACTCCTGGCTCCTAGCTTTGGAATGACCCAGCTCCAGCCAGCACAGCCATTTGGGGAGTGAACCAGCAGATGGAAGACTTCTCTCTCTCTCTCTCTCTCTCTCTCTCTGCCTCTGCCTCTCTATCTTTGTAACTCCAACTTTCAAATAAATAAAGAAATCTTTAAAAAAAAGTTATACCCTTGCCTGACAGGGCTCATTAGAGATGTCTACTTGTGTAAACACAATTTAGTTAGTAAAGTAGGAAGTGGAATAGAAAAATCCATCTACACCAGGGTGGGGGTGGAGATGGTGCTAGGGTTCCCTTTTCTTATTTCTATCTCTTTCTTTCCACCACTGGATTCATTTGGAGAGAGTACAGGAAAATAAAGAGCCCCACAGCCCCACAGCAGAAAAGAAGAATATAGTAGATAAATTGACCCAGGAACTTGAACTTCAGTTCATACATAGGACCCTTGCCTGTTTAGGAGGTTGAGCTCTATATCCATCTACAGCAACCCATGGCTGCTGCAGACACAACTGAGTGCAGGGCACTGAGCCTGAGCTCTAGCCTAGAGGACCAGGCCTGCCTCACAGAAACAAGGGGCAACCAGAAATGGCCCTCAGTGTTGGGGGAAGGGACGCAAATTGGAAACTTGATCTCTGGCTCCCCTCCACTGTCCAGAGTGGGAACAGCCCATCCTGGAACACTAGATTCCTCCACTCCTCTCCTGGATTTTCTCTTTACTGACTCCAAACATAAGGCATGTCATTTATACAGTTTGGTATAACTTTTCATTATCCACATACAAATTGGCTCCAGTTTTACTTCTTGGAGCTCTCAGCATTACTGCCAGCTACTCCACAACCCTTGGAATTCAGATTCCCCAGAGATTTTTGAGAAGTGTCAGGACTTTTCCCTTTCAGGATTTCCTCTGTGCTCAACATCAGCTTCTCCATATAACTTGCATATGCATTGTATCAACCCATAGAATTCAGCTTCCCGTTTCAACTTTGCCCAAACCAATCCACTTTCATAAAAAACAAAAATGGGCAATGTGGCCCTAATGGAGCTACTTACTGTAAGGATAACAAAATGGGAAAGATGTGCTAACACAATGGTGGAAATTAATGCATTAATTTGATATTTATATTTTTATCATTTAAACTTAGTAATTTATATCTACCAAAGTCTCTTTCAAACTGAGCTGTATCCAATGCATCACAAATCTCCCCTTTCTGCTTGTGTTTGGCTGCCTTACTGATTATTTTCTCCTGAGCCTCCACAATGTTATTTTTCATTATACAGAATAATTCATCTCTTCCAAATCTCTACTTCAACCTGCATTTCCAAATCCAGATACATGTAGAGCTTGTGTGATGCCTTCTATTATGAGAGTTGGAGTTTTAAAAAGTGATGTTTTCGTTATTTTTAAATTACACCTGTAGTTGCATCCTGTAAAGAGTTTCCTGATTTTTACCTTGTGTTACCTAAGTTTATTCCAAAATTTCTATTGGCCTTTCACTGACCATCAAAAAAAAAAAATAAATGTGCTTTTAACACACACACACACACACACACATGAATTAAATATACATATATACACATACTTTGTCATAGACAGATAAAATTTATTTTCCCATATTCAGCATATATGTAACAGTAATGCTGACATCTTCATTATTAAAATTATAAAAAGGGGCTGGTGTTGTATCATGACATGTTGTGTTCACTGTTGTTCAGCTGCTCAACTTCCAACCCAGCTACTTGCCAATATGCTTGAGAAAAGAAGCAGATGGCCCAGGTGTTTGGATCTCGGAGGTGTTTGGGTATCTACCATTCATGTAGGAGATCCACATGAAGCTCTTGGCTCCTGGCTTCAGATTGGTCTAGCCCAGGCCACTGAGGTCATCTGAGGAGTGAATTGGTGGATAAAAGACTTCTTTCTCTCTTTCTTTTTCTCTCATTGTCTTTCAGATAAATATTTTTAAAAATTGTAAATAATGGGAATCAAGTACCAGATATTTTTTCTTTGATTTCCTCAAGTTTTTTCTGCCTTGAATGAGTCAGCCTTGTCAGAGGACAAAACAAAACCAGTTTGTGAAGGAAAAATAATTCATGCAGCTGTATGGAACTACCTAAAAAGGAAGAGTCAGGGAAGAAAATTAGCCCATCAGAGAGAAAAACAATGACACCTATCTCTCTACTCACCTTACAAAGGTGGGGGGGGGGGAAATACAGCAGGCTCCATTTTGGACATAATGTAACAGCTGTGCCAGCTCAGGGCTGTGCCCACCCTTAACCAAGCAAAAAAGCCTGATTCTGGTGGAGAGATATAACAGGAGGTTAAGACCTAGTGAATGTGTGGTGCTTATGAAATGGGACTGTGAAAAAAAAAAAAAACAGAGGGTGTGTGGGAGAACTCATGGTGTGCATGGGACATCACTTTTGACACACCCTTAACCTTTAAGAATTAAAGACAGGCCGGTGCTGAGGCTCACTAGGTTAATCCTCCACCTTGCAGCACCAGCACACTGGGTTCTAGTCCTAGTCGGGGCGCTGGATTCTGTCCCGGTTGCCCCTCTTCCAGGCCAGCTCTCTGCTGTGGCCAGGGAGTGGAGGATGGCCCAAGTACTTGGGCCCTGCACCCCATGGGAGACCAGGATAAGTACCTGGCTCCTGCCATCAGATCAGTGTGGTGCGCCGGCCGCACCCCGCTGGCCGCGGCGGCCATTGGAGGGTGAACCAATGGGAAAAGGAAGACCTTTCTGTCTGTCTCTCACTGTCCACTCTGCCTGTCAAAAAGAAAAAGAACTAAAGAGAGCTCTCTGGCCACGCCCACTACAAGCCTCTAAAGATTCAATAAAAGAAGACAGTCAACTTAATCTAGAGTCATAGTACGAGAAAAGCCACTGCAATAAGGGAAAAAAAAGGAAGAAGAAACCAAATAATATCTCCACAATGCCAAACGACAAATGCAGAAACCTAGGAAACAAGAATAAGGAAGACATTATGTCAGTCCCAAATGAACATGACGCTCCAATATAAGATTACGAAGATGATGAGATAGAAGAAATGCAAGATATGGATTTCAAAAATTTGTGATAAGAACATTTAGAAGTTATCAAAAACAAATTCATGAACTATAGAAATCCATACTGGACAGGACAGAAAATCTCTATCATGAAAATGAAATCTTAAGGAGGAATCAAAATGAAATGAGGAATTTAGTAGAACATCAAATTGTGATATTGAAGGGAAATCAAAATGAAATGAAGAATTCAATAGAACAAATGACAAATGCAATTGAGAGCCTTAAAAACAAAATCAGTGAGATAGAAGAGAGAATATTGGACTTAGAAGACAGAGCCCAGGAAAGTATACAGTCAAACCAAAGAAAAGAAGAGGAAATTCAATCCTCCGACTGTGGAACCAGCACTCCAGGTTCTAGTTCCAGTCGGGGCATCAGATTCTGCCCCGGTCACTCCTCTTCCAGTCCTGCTCTCTGCTGTGGCCCGGGAGTGCAGTGGAGGATGGCCCAAGTTCTTGGGCCCTACACCCGCATGGGAGACCAGGAGAAGCACCTGGCTCCTGGCTTAGGATCAGTGCGGCACGCCAGCCACAGTGGCCACTGGGAGGTGAACCAATGGAAAAGGAAGACCTTTCTCTCTGTCTCTCTCTCTCTCACTGCCCACTCTGCCTGTCAAAAAAAAAAGGAAGAGGAAATTAGAAATCTAAAAAATATTGTTGGGAATCTATAGGATACTAGTAAAAAACCCAACATTCAAGTTCTAGGAGTTCGCAAAGACATGGAGAGAGAGAAAGGATTAGAAGGCCTTTTTAGGGAGATACTAGCAGAAAACTTCTCCGGTTTGGAGGAGGACAGAGATATCCAAGTACAGGAAGCACATAGAACTACCAATAAACACGACCAAAAAAGATCCCCATGATGACACATTGTAATCAAACTCACCACAGTGAAGCATAAAGGAAAGATTCTAAAATGTGCAAGAGAGAAATGTAAGATCATTCTCAGAGGATCTCTAATAAGACTCACAGCAGACTTTTCATCAGAAACCCTACAGGCTAGGAGGGAATGGCGAGATATAGCCCCAGTACTAAGAGAAAAAAACTGCCAGCCCAGAATATTATATCCTGAAAAGCTCTCATTTATGAATGAAGGTGAAATAATGACCTTTCATAGCAAACACAAATTGAAAGAATTTGTTACCACTTGTCCAGCCCTGCAAAAATGTTTAAAGATGTGTTGCACAAAGAAATACAGAAACATAGCCATCAATATGAAAGAAAGTAAAGGAATAAAATATCTCAGTAAAAGATCACAGGAAGTTGAAAGCATATATTAGAAATATCTTTGGGAAAATGGCAGGGCAAAGTCAATACTTATCAATAGTCACATTGAACGTTAATGGACTCAACTCTACAGTTAAAAGACATAGACTGGATGAATGGATTAAAAAACGAAACCCATCTATTTGCTGCTTACAAGAAATACATCTTATCAACAAAGATACATGCAGACTGAAAGTGAGAGGCTGGAAAAAGATATTCCAGGCCAATGGAAACCAAAAAGGAGCTGGCAGACTCATCTTAATATCAGACAAATAAACTTTAACACAAAAACATTAAGAGAGACAAAGAGGGGCACTACATAATAATTAAGCAATCAATTCAACAGGAACATGTAACTATTATAAATGTATACGCACCTAATTACAAGGCACTGGGTTATTTAAAAGATATGTTAAGGATGGAGGCTGAACAACATGCTCCTGAATGAACACTGGGTCATAGAAGAAATCAAAAACTTTCTGGAAGGAAATGAGGATAACAACACAACATATCAAAACGTATGGATACGGCAAAAGCAGTATTGAGAGGAAAGTTTATAGCAATAGGTGCCTATATCAAGAAATTGGAAAGGTATCAAATAAAGGAGCTTTCAGCACATCTCAAGGATCTAGAAAAACTGCAGCAAACCAGACCCAAATCTAGTAGGAGAAGAGAAATAATTAAAATCAGAGAAGAAATCAACAGGAATCCAAAAAAAGATTGCAAAAAATCAGCGATGCCAAGAGCTGGTTTTTTTTTTTAAACTTTTATTTAATGAATATAAATTTCCAAAGTACAGAATATGGATTACAATGGCTTCCCCCCCATAACGTCCTTCCTACCCGCAACCCTCCCCTTTCCCACTCCCTCTCCCCTTCCATTCACTTCAAGATTCATTTTTGATTCTCTTTATATACAGAAGATCAGTTTAGCATACATTAAGTAAAGATTTCAACAGTTTGCTCCCACACAGAAACATAAAGTGAACAATACTGTTTGAGTACTAGTTATAGCATTAAATCTCAATGTACAGCACACTAAGGACAAAGATCCTACATGAGGAGTAAGTGCACAATGACTCCTGTTGTTGACATAACAAATTGACACTCTTGTTTATGGCATCAGTAATCACCCTAGGCTCTTGTCATGAGCTGCCAAGGCTATGGAAGCCCCCTGAGTTCACTGACTCTGATCATATATAGATAAGGCCATGGTCAAAGTGGAAGTTCTCACCTCCCTTCAGAGAAAGGTACCTCCTTCTTTGATGACCTGTTCTTTCCACTGGAATCTCACTCGCAGAGATCTTTCATTTAGGTATTTTATTTTTCCCCAGAGTGTCTTGGCTTTCCATGCCTGAAATACTCTCATGGGCTTTTCAGCCAGATCCACATGCCTTAAGGGCTGATTCTGAGGCCAGAGTGCTGTTTAGGACATCTGCCATTCTATTGTTCTGCTGTGTATCTCACATCCCATGTTGGATCATTCTCTCCGTTTTTTATTCTATCAGCTAGTATTTGCAGACACTAGTCTTGTTTATGTGATCCCTTTGACTCTTAGTCCTATCATTATGATCAATTGTGAACAGAAATTGATCACTTGGACTAGTGAGATGGCATTGGTACATGCCACCTTGATGGGATTGAATTGGAATCCCCTGGTATGTTTCTAACTCTACCGTTAGAGGTAAGTCAGCTTGAGCATGTCCCGAATTTGAAAAAATAAAGAAAATAGAAACCACATTGGCCCAACTAACTAAAAAAAGAAGAGAAATGACCCAAATCAATAAAATCAGAAATGAAAAAGGAGACATAACAACAGACACCACAGAAATAAAAAGAATCATAAGAAATTATCACGAAGAATTGTAGGTCAGCAAACAGGAAAATCTATCAGAAATGGATAGATTCCTGGACACATGCAATCTACCTAAGTTGAACCATAAAGACACAGAAAAACTAAACAGACGCATAACTGAGACAGAAATTGAAACAGTAATAAAGGCCCTCCCAACAAAGAAAAGCCCAGGACCAGATGGATTCACTGCTGAATTCTACCAGACATTTAAGGAAGAAATAATTCCATTAACTCTCAAACTATTCAGAACAATCGAAAAAGATGGAATCCTCTCAAATTCTTTCTATGACACCAGCATCACCTTAATCCCTAAGCCAGAGAAAGATGCAGCACTGAAAGAGAATTACAGACCAATATCCCTGATGAACATAGATGCAAAAATCCTCAATAAAATTCTGGCCAATACAATACAACAACACATCAGAAAGATCATCCACCCAGACCCCTAGTGGGATTTATCCCTGGGATGCAGAGATGGTTCAACATTCGCAAATCAATCAATGTGATACACCACATTAACAGACTGCAGAAGAAAAACTATATGATTATCTCAATAGATGCAGAGAAAGCATTCGATAAAATTCAACACCCTTTCATGATGAAAACTCTAAGCAAATTGGGTATAGAAGGAACATTCCTCAATACAATCAAAGCAATTTATGAAAAAAACCACGGCCAGCATCCTATTCAATGGGGAAAAGTTGGAAGCATTTCCACTGAGATCTGGTACCAGACAGGGATGCCCACTCTCACCACTGCTATGCACTATAGTTCTGGAAGTTCTAGCCAGAGTTATTAGGCAAGAAAAAGAAATTAAAGGGATACAAATTGGGAAGGAAGAAGTCAAACTATCCCTCTTTGCAGATGATATGATTCTTTATTTAGAGGATCCAAAGAACTCTACTAAGAGACTATTGGAACTCATAGAAGAGTTTGGAAAAGTAGCAGGATACAAAATCAATGCACAAAAATCAACAGCCTTTGTATACACAAGCAATGCCATGGCTGAGAAAGAACTGCTAAGATCAATCCCATTCACAATACCTACAAAACAATCAAATACCTTGGAATAAACTTAACCAAGGACGTTCAAGATCTCTATGATGAGAATTACAAAATCTAAAAGAAAGAAGTGGAAGAGGATACCAAGAAATGGAAAAATCTTCCATGCTCATGGATTGTAAGATTCAATATCACCAAAATGTCCATTCTACCAAAAGTAATTTATAGATTCAATGCAATACCAAATAAAACACAAAAACATTCTTCTCGGATCAGGAAAAAATGATGCTGAAATTCATATGGAGACACAGGAGACCTCAAATTGATAAAGCAATCCTGTACAATAGAAGCAAAGCCAGAGGCATCACAACACCAGATTTCAGGACATACTTCAGGGCAGTTATAATAAAAACAGCAGGTACTGGGACAGAAACAAATGGATAGACCAACGGAAGAGAGTAGAAACACCAGAAATCAATCCAAACATCTATAACCAATTTATATTTTATCAAGGATCTAAAACTAATTCCTGGAGCAAGGACAGTCCATTAAAAAAATGGTGCTGGAAAAACTGGATTTCCACGTGCCGAAGCATTAAGAAGACCCCTACCTTACACCTTACACAAAAATGCACTCAACATGGATTAAAGACCTAAATCTACAACCCGACACCGTCAAATTATTAGAGAACATTGGAGAAACCCTGCAAGATAGGCATAGGCAAAGACTTCTTGGAAAAGATTCTGGAGGCGCAGGCAGTCAAAGCCAAAATTAACTATTGGGATTGCAGCAAATTGAGAAGTTTCTGTACTGCAAAAGAAACAATCAGGAAAGTGAAGAGGCAACTAACATAATGGAAAAAAATATTTGCAACTATGCAACAGATAAAGGGTTAATAACCAGAATCTACAAAGAAATCAAGAAACTCCACAATATCAAAACAAACAAACCACGTAAGAGATGGGCCAAGGACCTCAATAGACATTTTTCAAAAGAGGAAATCCAAATGGGCAACAGACACATGAAAAAATGTTCCGAATCTCTAACAATCAGGAAAATGCAAATCAAAACCAAAATGAAGTTTCACCTCACCCCGGTGAGAATGGCTCACATATGGAAATCTACCAACAACAGATGCTGGAGAGGATATGGGGGAAAAGGGACACTAACCCACTGCTGGTGAGAATACAAACTGGTAAAGCCACTATGGAAGTCAGTCTGGAGATTCCTCAGAAATTTGAATATATCCCTCCCATAAAACCCAGCCATCACACTTCTTGTTATTTACCCAAAGGAAATTAAATTGGCAAATAAAAAAGCTGTCTGCACCGCAATGTTTGTTGCAGCTCAATTCACAATAGCTGGAATCAACGTAAATACCCTCAAGTGTGGATTGGCTAAAGAAATTATGTGATATGTACTCAATAGAATACTATACAGCAGTAAAAATCAATGAAATTCTGTCATTTGCAACCAAATGGAGCAATCTGGAAAACATCATGCTGAATGAATTAAGCCAGTCCCAAAGGGACAAATATCATATGTTCTCCCTGATCAGTGACAACTAACCAAGCACCTAAAAGGAACCACTTGAAGTGAAATGGAGACTATGAGAAATGGTGACTTGATCAGCCCTTGTCCTGACTGTTGAAGAACAATTTACTACTTTATTCCTTTTAGTATTTTTTGTGCTACTTAATACTATTGGTTAAACTCTTTAATTAACACACAATTGTTTTTAGGTGTTTAAATCTAACTGAAAAGTGATCTCTGCTAAATACAAGAGTGGGAATAAGAGATGGAG
The DNA here is from genome assembly GCF_964237555.1 of Oryctolagus cuniculus. NCBI lineage: Eukaryota > Metazoa > Chordata > Mammalia > Lagomorpha > Leporidae > Oryctolagus > Oryctolagus cuniculus. Next base: position 32,964,633 of record NC_091441.1, on the reverse strand, counting down.
TAGATGTACAGTTCAGCACATGCTCAATCGGAATTTCCCATCATGGTAGACTTAGAAACATGCCAGGGGATTCCAATTCAATCCCATCAAGGTGGCATGTACCAATGCCATCTCACTAGTCAAAGTGATCAGTTTCAGTTCACAATTGATCATACTGACAGGTCTAAGAGTCAAAGGGATCACACAAACAAGACTAGTGTCTGCTAATAGTAGCTGATAGAATAAAAAAGGAGAGAACCATCCAACATGGGAAGCAGGATACACAGCAGACTCATAGAATGGTGGATGTCCTAAACAGCACTCTGGCCTCAGAATCTGCCCTTAAGGCATTCAGATCTGGCTAAAAATCCCATGAGAGTATTTCAGGCATGGAAAGTCAAGACACTCTGGCAAAAAAAAAAAAAAATGACCTAAATGAAAGATCTCTGTGAGTGAGATCCCAGTGAAAAGAATGGACCATCAAGGAAGGAGGTACCTTTCTCTGAAGGGAGGAGAGAACTTCCACTCTGACTATGGCCTTGTCTAAATAATCGGAGTTGGTGAACTCAAAAGGCTTCCATAGCCTTGGAAACTCATGACAAGAGCCTCGGGTGACTACTGAGGCCATAAACAAGAGTGTCAATGGTTAAATTAACAACAGGAGTCACTGTGCACTTACTCCCCATGTAGGATCTCTGTCCTTAATGTGTTGTACTATGTGAATTAATGGTATAATTAGTACTCAAACAGTACTTTACGCTTTGTGTTTCTGTGTGGGTGCGAACTGTTGAAATCTTTACTTAGCATACACTAAATTGATCTTCTGTATATAAAGATAATTGAAAATGAATCTTTATGTGAATGGGGTGGGAGAGGGAGCAGGAGATAGGATGGTTGTGGGTGGGAGGGAGGTTATGGGGGGGGAAGCCACTGTAATCCTGTAGCTGTACTTTGGAAATTAATATTTATTAAATAAATGTTAAAAAAAAAATTCTGTAAGCTAAAGGACCCTTCAAGAAGCAGCACTACATCTCCTCCTGTCCGGGGTGGCTACTTCTCTTCTGTAAACTTTGTATCTTCTTTCCTATTTATGTGCTGTTTCTTCCTATTTATTCATGCGCCATCTATAGAAAAACTGCATTGATCTTCTATTTTGTTCCTTTCATAAAATAAGTATCAACAATTCAAAGATTTAAATACCAAGAAAAAAAGATCTTAAAATCAAAGTTGATAAGTTTTTATAATAGCTCAAAATACATCAACTTACTGATTGGGGAGCTGGCATTGGCGTGAAGTGGGTTAAAGTCACTACTTGCAATGCTGGCAACACATATCAGAGTGCCAATTTGAATCCTAGCTGGAACAGTTTTGATCCACCTTCCTACTCTGCACCTGGGAAGACACTGGATGATGGCACAAGTAAGTACTTGGGCCCCTGCCACTCATGTGGAATACTCAGAATTACTTGCTTCAACCTCGTCTAGCTATGGCTGTTGCAGTCATTTGTAGAGTGAATCAGTAGATGGAGACATTCTCTCTCTCTCTCTCTCTCTCTCTCTCTCTCTCTCTCTCTTTCTCTCTCTCTCTCTCTTCTCCTCTCTCTCATCTTTCAAATAAATAAATCTTTAAAAAATATTTAATTTCAAAAATATTTAAAAGATTTAAATGAGGCACAGGCATTTGACACAGTGTTTAAGATACTGCTTTGGATGACTGCATCCCATATCCTAGATTGTCGCTCCCCCTCTTCGTGGAGGAACAACACAGGACCCTGCGCTGTTCTTTTGTCTGCTCGGCCCTCCCCGCGTTTGCTGCTGGTTCTTCCCGGGTTGGCTACCGTCCCTTCCACCTCCGTGGAAGGGCGGTTCCCCCTAGCCACTTTCCCCACTTCCGCGGGGGAGCGGCACACCGCCGGCTGGCTCTCTTGGGGGCTGCACAGGTGTTCCTTCAGATAGATGTTCCTGGTGCATGTTGTCTCTCTCCTCCTTTATAGTCCTCTTCCACCAATCCCAACTCTGCTACCCACACGCTGAGTACGCTGCTCTCCTCCAATCAGGAGCAGGTCCTGCTGTTTATTGGTTGAACTGGAGGCAGCTGTGTAGAAGCTGTTTCCTCCTCTCCCAGCGCCATATTGTGGGAGAGCAGATGCATAGAATAAGTCTTAATTCCAGTAACTTAGTCTAGTCCGAGTTGCTCCCAGTTGCTCCCCACACTAGATCTTTGTTCAAGTCCTAGCACCTGTGCTTCCCATTCAACTTCCTGCCAATGTACTCTCTGGGAGGCAACAAGTGTTGGCTCAAGTAATTTAAGCTCTGCTATTCATATAGGGGAACCACACTGAATCCTAGGCTCTTGGTTTCAACCTGGCACAACTCTGGTTGTTGCAGGCAGGTGGGGAGTGAATCAGTGAAGGGAAGCTCACTCTCAATCCTGAGCTCAAACAATTGCTGTGTGATAGTGCAAATCAGTATATTATACATTTATTTCAAGAAAAATCACTAAAAGAACAATAGTTTAGCTCACACAAGTACAAAGTCATTGAAATTCACTGTCAAAATAATCTGACACAAAATACATCTAAATATTTCTTGCAAAATATCTGCTGATGAATAATACAGTGAATATTCAGGCTTTCAGCACCTTATTTTTTTATGAGAAACTTTTTTAAATTTTTCAACTCTGCCTTTTCCTGCTTTACGCATATTTCTATTACCATCCATTGTAAAACATCTTAGCAGATTCCTCTTCATGCTTTACTGAATTACTGCTTTCTTGAGTTCTTTAGAAATAGACTTGCTTGTAAATGCCCCATACAGATGATTCATAGCAATCAATTCTCCAGTCACCTCAAACTTGGCATTTCTCAAACAAATGAATAGTTTTAGAGACATCTGTTCAACTCTTCAAGAACAAAAAAAAAAAAATTTTAAAAATAACGTAAAAACACTCCATTATTTTTGTCTTGTTTTTGACTATTGATGTTGCCCTAAATGTCTTAAACACTTTCAGTGACTGAGTTCAACAAAATGAAAATTACTTATGTTTATTTTTTCTGGATATGTTTCTGTGGCTGTTGTAATTTACATGATTTCATGATCTCAGCATCGGTAAATAGTTTTTTCCTGCCTAGGTAACAGATGAGACACTTGAATTTACTTTGGTTCCATTTTTCATTGTTGTGAATAAATTTTTCTGTGATGAGATATTTTATTTTAAAATTTTCTTGTTTTTCTGGCCATTCATTTCCTGTGAGCTATGAATGTTGTGATGGGTGCTTATTCTGGTAATGTCAATATATATTGCATCCTTGTAGTGCTATTGCATAACAAATATAACATTTTGCATTTAATTTAAAAGAACTAAATAATATCCATTGCACACTTTTACCATCAGAGCTACTGTCATGCCCTTTGTAATACTTTTTTTTTTTTTCATGTTTCTAGTTGCAGGTCCAATGAAGTTGATTTAGGCAGAAAGAAGTTTACTACCGAGTACTAAATGAACTTACAAACTTGTAAGCGCTGAGGGATGAGGGAGTAGCTAAAAATAGACTAGAAATTGAGTATTCCAGGAGCAGCTCCCAAGTTTATTTCTATCTCTGTCATGTTCAAAGGCTGCAGGAGTAGGAAGTTGAAGAAACAGCTAACAAACTTTAAGAGAACCACCAAATTGGAAAACCATTACCAAATCATGAAGTCACCACTGATCCCACTGGCTCATAGGCCAGGCCCACGAAATTATTTCTCATACCCTGCCCTCTGCCCAAGTTGCTCTGTTCCAAATTTCAATCTCAATCTTATTGGGAGAACCCAAATCATATCTAAAATTCTGAAAGAAATTCACAAGGAATCTGGCAAATGTTTGTCTTTAGTGCCCCAGTTATTTAGGAGAGAGTTATATTGCATACTGAGAGAGCCATTCCACAATTTCACACATCCTTCTCTTGCACAATTTTCAAAATATGTCTATTCCCTCCTAAATATTATAGTAAAGTAAACTCAACTATGTGGTACACAATAGAGAGGTAAATATTGATCATTGATCCTATCTCCCTTGCAAAAAACCTAAAGAGGATCATTTGCAAAAATGACTCCTAAAAATAAAAATCAAGATTCAATTGTACTTTCTTATTTAGAAAGATAGCTAGCTAAATTAACAAAAGTTGGACATATAAGGAAAAATATTGTTTCTCATCTAAATCAAATAAGACAAATTATTACTTTTTTTTTTTTTGACAGGCAAAGTTAGACAGTGAGAGAGAGAGACAGAAAGAAAGGTCTTCCTTCCATTGGTTCACCCCCAAAATTGCCACTACGGCTGGCACGCGGGCTGTGCCGATCTGAAGCCAGGAGCCAGGTGCTTCCTCCTGGTCTCCCATGCGGGTGTAGGGCCCAAGCACTTGGGCCATCCTCCACTGCCCTCCTGGGCCACAGCAGAGAGCTGGACTGGAAGAGGAACAACTGGGACAGAATCCGGCACCCCAACCGGGACTAGAACCCGGAGTACTGGTGCCGCAGGTGGAAGATTAGCCAAGTGAGCTGTGGCACCGGCGACAAATTATTACTTTTATGGGCTGTAGCCACTCATTTGAGTTAAGTTTCCCTGTTACGAGAAAATGTGGCAACTATGAGATGGAGATGAAAAGACGTTATGAAAAATTCTTAACCATTTGCACTCTCAGATCTTCTTACCAGGATTCCTTGAAATCCTTTACATCAAAAGAATTAGGCAGAAAAACATGTATTATGTACTAGATGTATTGCCAAGGATTTGTATTTATCCTATGGCTTATAATCAAGGATAGATATATTATTGATATCAATATCATATTATGTTACATTCATTATATTAAGAATTATATTAAATGTAAGTGGAACAAATATTATAAATATATCACAGGTTCATAATAAATTTAACTATTAAATTATTATTGATTTTGGTAAGCATTTATGCTAAACATGAGTAAACTAGGGGAATTGAAATTATTTTTCTCAGTACACACATTTTTTTAAGCTATAGAGTCTAACTTTTACTTGTACAGCCTTTTCTTTAAAAGAGTATTGAGTCTGTGATTACAAAGAAAATTGAAATTATGTTATTGTGAAGAAATTAAAAGAAAAGAAGGAGGATGGGGGAAGGGAGGGAGGAAGGGGAGAAAAGTATCCTTATATTCTTAGAATTGTATCTATGAAATTGATGAAATCTGTTCAGTATATATTAATAAAAACAAAGAAAATCTAGAAGGCAGAATGTTATAGAGTCATAATTTTTAAAAATATTTTAATTTTTTGGGGGCCAGCGCCATGGCTCACTTGGCTAATCGTCTGCCTATGGCACCGGCATCCCATTTGGGCGCCAGGTTCTGATTCCAGTTGCTCCTTTTCCAGTCCAGCTCTCTGCTGTGGCCTGGGAGGGCAGTGGAGGATGGCCCAAGTGCTTGGGCCCCTGCACCCACATGGGAGACCAGGAAGAAGCACCTGGCTCCTGGCTTCGGATCTGCGCAGCACCGGCCGTAGCGGCCATTTGGGAGTGAACCAACAGAAGGAAGACCTTTCTGTCTCTCTCTCGCTCAGTCTATAACTCTACCTGTCAAATAAAAAAATAATAATTTTAATTTTTATGAAATTAATAAATACACATAATTTTAAATTAATAATATTAAAGGATATCATGAAAAAACACCTCATGCTTCACATACCCCACATCCTAGTCTGACTCCACATTAGCGACTCTTTTTCACCTGATTATGCTTCTTCTTTTATTTTTTTTTTTACTTTTCTATATCAAGTAATGTGCGAACATTTCTACTTCTTGATTTATTAACATTACATATCATTGAACACCTCTTGTGTAGAAATAAATTACTTTGATGAGCAGTTAAAATTCTCTGTTTCTCATACTTCATCTTTCTGATAGAGTCAGGTTATAATTTCAAACCAATATTTTTCATTACTGCTGAATCATATAACATATTACAATTGCATGTCTGTCCTCGTCAACATTTGGTTTCAACATTTGCTTCTTTTTTATAATGTTTCATTTACTATGTATCACCATTTTTCCTAAATATTGAGAAATCTTGAAAAAGTAAAAAATAATTGATCAGTAATAAATACTAACATTCTACCATATTTGCTTTACTTTTGTGTGTACATATGTTTATAGATTGAGTCATCTGAAAGAAATTACAGAAATTGACAATTCACCACTTGAATATTTGAGTGTGATTTTGTAAATTAAGAGCAATGTTCCACATATTGTTGCAATAGCAGTGTCATACTTAAAGAATTCTAGAATTTCTGACTGATCTAATAATTTGTCCATATTAAAATTTCACCAGTTATTCCCAAAATGTGATTTATTTTCCTTTTTAACCCACGACACAATCATTTTCATTTATCAAGACAACAGGTCAGTTAAATATAGAGTTCCACATTTTAGTTATCTGTTTCCTCATAATATTGCTAACTTTACTACAAATCATCTGTATTTTCTTAAAATTGAATTTATCTAGAGGCTTGATTAAATCAATGTTGAGCATTATTTGAGGGAGATATTTACAAGTGATGGAAACAACAAACTGCATCAGATCAGGATACATGTATAGAATTAATAATTAATTGCAATACTGTCTGATTTTTGTTAAGAGAAAATCACCAGTTCTCTTCATCCTAATTCTCTTCATCCTAAAAGTATCATTTTTGCTTGCAACTAATAAATAATTGGTGATATGCTACCTTGACATCTTGCAGATTTCTTGCTTTCCACAATCATACTTCTAATCATTTTGTCATCCATTGATGAGTCCTGCCTGAATCAATTATTCCTTTGGAGTTTTCTACAAGGTGATTTTGTAATTCTATTATTTAGCTACAATTTCATCTCCTTTAGCAACTCTCATGGTCTGAATATTTGAGCTGCTTGCCAAAGTTCACATGTTGAAATCCTAATACCCAATGTGAATATTTGGAAATGGAGCATTCAGAAGGTAATTGGGGTTACATGAGTTCATGAGAGTGGAGGGCTTCATTGATGGGATCAGTGCCCTTATAAGAAGAGTCACCAGAGAACTTGGGGTTTCTCTCTCTCTCTCTCTCTCTCTCTTTTTCTCCCTGAACAAAGAAGAGATAAGGTGTGTAAACACAAAGAAGTTTGCTATACCTCATCAGACACCTTCACCAGAAACAAATCACTTAGTCACCCTGATCTTAGATTTCCAGCCTCCATGCCATAAGAAAATAAATGAATGTGATTTATTACACAGACTAGATATTGGTAGCAGCCTAAGCAGTCTAATACAGCAACTAAAGATGAATTTCTATTTCTAAGTTAGATAAATATTTAATTCTCTTTAAAAATATTCTTTCTCCTAGTACTACTATGCCCCATCTCCCTATTCTTCTTCTCAGAAAGAGTTCCTGGAGGACACAGATTGCAGTGCAGCAGGTTAAGCTGCTGCTTGGGACACCAGAGTTTCATACCCGAGTGTCTGGGTTGAGATTCCACCACTCCACTTCCAGTTCAGCTTCCTGCCAATTACATCCTGGGGGGCAGCACATGATGACTCAAATGCTTAGGTCCCTGCCACCAATATGGGTGAACTGGATGGATTTTCTGGCTCCTGGCATTTTTTAAAAAAAAAGTTCTTGTAACTACTGCCTCAATGAGAACAAAAGCTGTTTTTTTTTTTTTTCCTTAATAACCTCTCTCTCCTATCTCTATCTGTTACTAAATAAATCAATTATATATTCAGTGTTGTACAGTCAATTATAGGCAGTTTTTTGTATACCACTTTTTTATTTTCAAATCTGTCCACACCAGCCAATGAGAACCCTACAAACCATCTTCTCATTCCTTCTGAAATACCCACTGTAGATTCTTTGTGCATGTGTGCATCTTTCCTGTCTGTCACAAGAAAACATTCCAGACTTGTGTTTCCCCAACCCCAGATCTAGTATAAGTCATTTCTCCAAAGATCTATGGCCCTTTTCAAAAAAAAATCAGATGCTAAATGTTTTGGCTGTTACTACTTTATTGTCAAGGATTGTTTGAGCACCCCTCCTACTCACAAGACACCAAGAGTGCTTTCACAGTTGTGACAAAAAGAAATGTCCCCAGACCTTGCCAAATATTGCCTAGAGAGCAAAATTGCCCTCAATTGAGAATCAGCGGCCTTTATGAATGAAAGCATTGTGTGAATTCTCCTCCACATTTGATTTGTTCCTTTACTAAGATACACTGAATATGACTCCAAATCAACACAGAGAGAATCTTCATTATGATTTAAGGTCTCCCTGTACCCTGTTGTGCAGCAGAATCAGAAAGCTAATTTAAATACTGGATAGAAAATAAATTTATGTGGAGGTCATTTCATGCACATTGAAGTGTATCTTAAGGATATATTCTTAGAAGTAGAATTTCTGATTAAAAGGATAAGTATATGTGTAATTTTCTTTTGTATTGTGACAATCTCCTTCATCATATTTGTACTATTTTTCATGTCTTCTAACAATGTGAAAGAGAGTCTGTTTCATAACAACATTTCCAATGCAATTTATTTAATCAGAAGAGTAGAGAATGGGGTAGAAGGTGGATAATAGTGGTTTTGTTAATTTAATAGATGAAAAGTACTATTTCTATGTAATCCTTTGTATTTTCTTATTTAAATGAAATTAGGAGATATGTTTTTTATGTATTTAAGGACCAATGTTTCCCCATGAATTGAATGTTTAAATTTCTTAGCTGCTTTTCACCTAACAAATTTTTAGGCATTGTCATATTTACTTCAGAATGTTGTATATTTTAGGAATATTTCCTTTACCGTAACTTAGAATAATTATTGGATTTGTCATTTATTTTGACTTTCCTCCCAGTAATTTTTCCAATGAACTTTCGTATTACTTTTTTGTATTATAATTTTTCCTATATCACTTCTGAATTTTGAGTTATAGTGATAAAAGACTTTCAATACTTGAAGATTTGAAGGAATATAGTTATTATATTGCATTTATATGGTCTCACATTTCATGTATTTTATCTGAAATCCATTTGTAAGTAATTCTGGTATAGGTGAAAAATATTAAAATTTTTGAAAGCCATTTATTAAAAAGCTTGGTGGATTTCAAGATATACTACAAAGCAGCTATAATCAAAACAGCCTGGTACTGGTACAAAAACAGATGGTAGACAAATGGAACAGAATAGAAATGCGAGAAATCAACCCAAGCATCTACAACCAACTTATATTTTACCAAGGAGCTAAAACCAGTCCCTAGAGCAAGGACATTCTCTTCAACAAATGTTGCTGGGAAAGCTGGATTTTCACATGCAAAATTAGGAAGCAAAACCCCTAACTTACACCTTATACAAAAATCCACTCAAAGTGAGTTAAAGATATAAATCCACAAAACAACACCATCAAATTACTAGAGAACATTTGGGAAATCCTGCAAGACATTGGCACAGGCAAAAAGTTCTTGGAAAAGACCCCAGAGGCACACATAGTCAAAGCCAAAATTAACAAATGGGACTGCATCAAATTCAGAAGTTTCTGTACAGCAAAAAAAAAAAAAAAAAAAAAAAAAAAAAAAAAAAAAAAAAAAAACAGAAAAATGAAGAGGCAAATAACAGAATGGGAGAAATTGTTTACAAACTATGCAACTGATAAAGGATTAATAACCAGAATCTACAAAGAGATCCAGAAACTCTACAAGAAAAAAACCTAGTTAAGTGATGGGCAAAAAGCTTAAAGACATTTTTCAAAAGAAGAAATCCAAATGGCCAACAGCCATATGAAAAAATGTTCAGGATCACTAGCCATCGGGTAAATGCAAAACAAACCCACAATGAGGTTTCACCTCATCCCACTTAGAATGGCTTTCATACAGAAATCAACAAACAATAAATGCTGGTGAGGATGTGGGGAGAAAGACAACCTATTCCACTGTTGGGGGGAATGTAAACTGGAAAAGACACTATGGAAGACAGTATGGAAATATCCTAAAAATCTGATATAGACCTACCATATGACCCAGCCATATGGAATATATGGGAATATACCTAAGGGAAATGAAATCAATAAATAAAAAAGTTATCTGTACTCCCATTTATTGCAGCTCAATTCACAACAGCTAAGACATGGAATCGATCTAAATGCCCATCAACTGAAGACTGGATAAAGAAATTACAGGATATGTACACTCTGGAATACTACACAGTGGTAAAAATAAATGAAATCCGATCATTTGCAACAAAATGGATGAATATGGAAATCATACTTATTAAAGTAAGCCAGTCTCAAAGGAACAAATACCATACATTCTTCCTGATCTATGAGAACTAATAGAGCACCTAAAATGAAATCTGTAGAAGTGAAATTGTCACTTTGAGAAGGGATGACCTGAGCTGCCCTTTTCTTGAATGCCCTTTTCTTGACTGTTGTTTTTGTTTTTGTTTTGTTTTGTTTTTGCTTTTTTTTTTCCTACTATTTGAATAACTCTTTCCTTAACATAGTTAATCATATGTATATTAAGTCAACTGAGCATGTATCTCAGCAAAAAATAAGAGTGAGAATAAGAGAGAGAGGAGGGAGTTTGTAACTGTAAAGCTGTATAGTTCTGCATACATTCCTACAGACTTACTTCTAAGGGTACAGTTTAAAAACATGTATGGGACCCTAAATCCCATTAAGCTGGGTTATAAAAATGTCATCTGAAGTGTTAAAGTGATTATATTAAGTGTTAAAGTGAACATATAGATAGGATTAAGTGTTAATGTGATCATATAAATAGGATGAATTGTCTGGTAATAATAATAGAATTAAAATGGAGAGAATGTTCAAACATGGGAATCAGTCCACACAGCAGACTCATAGAATGACAATAGCTTTAAGTAACACTCTGATGTTAGAATCAGCCCTTAAGACTTCCTGATCTGGCTGGAAAGCCTGGGAAAGCATTTCAGGCATGGAAAGCCAAGACACCACAGCAAAAATTTTTCTACATGAAGAATCTCTGTGAGTGGGAACCTAGCAGAAAGAAGTGGCTATCAAAGAAGGATGTAGTCTTTAAATAGAGGAGAGAACTTCTGCTTTGCTCATGGCTTTATCTACATACTGATGTAGTTTGTGTATTCAAAAGTCTTCTATGGCCTAGGCAGCTTATTTCAAGAGCATCAGGTGATCACTGTCATCATATATAAGACTGCTAATTGTTAAATTCATAACAGGGCTGGTGCCACAGTTCACTAGGCTAATCCTCCACCTTGCGGCGCTGGCACACCGGGTTCTAGTCCCGGTCAGGGTGCCAGATCCTGTCCCAGTTGCCCCTCTTCCAGGCCAGCTCTCTGCTGTGGCCAGGGAGTGTAGTGGAGGATGGCCCGAGTGCTTGGGCCCTGCACCCCATGGGAGACCAGGAGCAGCACCTGGCTCCTGCCATCAGATCAGCGCGGTGCGCCTGCCGCAGCACACTGGCCGCAGCGGCCATTGGAGGGTGAACCAATGGCAAAGGAAGACCTTTCTCTCTGTCTCTCTCTCTCACTGTCCACTCTGCCTGTCAAAAAAAAAATTCATAACAGGGGTCATTGTGCACTAATTCCCCATGCAGGACTTCTGTCCTCAATGATTGCTATTACTAGAGTTAACTGTAAAACTAGTTCTCAAACAGTTTTTTTGTGCTGTGCTTGTGTGTGTAAATTGTGAAATCTTTATGTAGTATAGAGATGGTCTTCTGTGTACAAAGTTAATTGAAAATGAATCAATGGAGAATGGGACTGGGAAAAGGAAAGAGAGGAGGACAAGGGGTGAGCATGTGAGTGGGAAGGCGGGGAAGAATAACTATATTTCTAAAGTTGTACTTATAAAATTTGTGTTCCTTAAAAAATGAATTAACAAAAAAATAAAAAAAGCCTAGTTTTCCCTAGTGACTTGAAATGTCACCATTATCATAGACCAGATTTCCAAATATGCATGAGCTGATTTTTTCGGCATCTTATTTTGCAAAATCTAATGGATTTAACATTTCTTGTCCTGATGTCTCAGTATTTTTTATTTTCTAATTTTTTAAGATTCATTTATTGGCTTGAAAGGCAGAGAAACAGAGAGACAGAAGAGAGAGATCCATCCACTGGTTCACTTTCCAAATGTCTGCAAAAGCCAGAACTGGGCCAGGTAGAAGCCAGGAGCCAGGAACTCCTTTGGGATTTCCCATGTAGGGTGCAGGTAACCTAGTAAGGGTCATCGTACATTGCCTTCTCAAGTGCATTAGTAGGTAGCTGAATCTGAAATGAATGGTCTAGGACAAGAACTGGCACTCTGATCAGGGATGCAGGTGTCCTGCTCAGTGGCTTAACACCCTGAATCAAAATGCCTGCATAATACCAAACTATTTTAGATAGAAATACTCATTTATAGTGTATTATCATATATAATGAAGCTTAACATTGACATTACATCTATCCATATTCCTAACCTGTCTTAATTACTTATTTTTCCCATACTTATTTTTCCCACTGATATTTTTAGTAACATGGAATTTTTATATATTCAAGTCTGTGTTTTTTTCAATATATTTCTGTAAATATTTCCTCATACAGGAAACACACTTTTCATGTTTCTTGTTAAATATATACCTGGATATTTCATATTTTCAGTTCTATTATAAATAGGATAGTTCGATGCATTATACTTCATTGAAATTAATAATTTTGATAAGTGTTAAATATCACTTCAAGAAACAACACCAACCTAGATTTAGGAAAAAAAAAAAAAAAAACTCATGACTCTGTGAAATTTAAAGATCCAACAGGCCATCGCCGTGGCTCACTTGGCTAATCCTCCGCCTGCGGCGCTGGCACCCTGGGTTCTAGTCCCAGTTTGGGTGCCAGATTCTGTCCCAGTTGCTCCTCTTCTGGTCCAGCTCTCTGCTGTGACCCGGGAGGGCAGTGTTGGATGGTCCAGGTGCTTGGACCCTGCACTCACATGGGAGACAAGGAGGATGCACCTGGCTCCTGGCTTCAGATCAGCACAGCCTGCACGCTGGCCTTACCGGCCATTTGGGGGGAGGGAGGGTGAACCAACAGAAGGAAGACCTTTCTCTCTGTCTCTCTCTTTCTCACTATCTAACTCTGCCTGTGGAAAATAAAAAATCCAACCAAACTAAAATCTGGAATAAATTTTCTGTAATAAATTAGAAGAGAGTTGACATTTTTTTATTTCACAAATACGTCCTTATGGGCCATCTAGATAATATTCATTAATGATATGTGACCAGATTATTCTGAATATTGATAAAGGTACAAATTCACACAATAAAAATACTGATATGTTGGATTTATGTAGTAGTTTGAAATTGTATATTTTCCAGATAATCACTTACCTTTTTCAAATGCATAAGGGTGTTGAGTAGTTTGCACTAGTGAGGTGATTGGGAAAAAAAGGAATTTAATAACTTTGGATTGACAAAAAGTTTCATTACGAAAATAAAAATACAAGCCACAGATTAGGAGATAAAGTTTGGAAAACACATATCTCATAAAAGATTAGTACACTGATTATATAGAGAATTTCCAAATTCAATAATGAGAAAGCATATAACCCAATTAAGCAATCAAAACAAAAGAAAGAAAAACAAGCCAAATACTTGAACATACACTTTACCAAAGAAAAAATTAGACATATGGATGAGAAGCAAAATCATGAGAAATCCTGTAGAGAAACATGAAACTAAATCACAATGTTGTACAACTTGACACCTGGTTAGAATACCTATAATCAAAGGAAGTCAAAGGACCTTACCTAACTTGGAGTATCACATGCCCAGAAGTTCTACTAGCATTACTTGGTGAGCATCATTGATGATGACCACAGACAGTCTTCAGGGCTCTCTGTTGTCACTCCTCTAACTGCTACTCAACCTTAAATCTAAAACATCTCCCTCTTTCTCTTAGGGCCTGCATCTCCTGGACCTCTGTCCTTCATACTTTTAATGTTATTATTAATCACTGGACGTTCATGCATACAAGTTTCTCTCATTTGAGTTTCTCTCTCTCTCTCTCTCTTTCACTCACTCTAACCCTCCTCCTGCCTTACATCTTCCCTCCCTCCCTCTCTGTTGTTGTTGTCTAGTTCTATGTATCTAAAGAAATATTTGAGTTTTAGTTTTCAGGTTAAATTTCACACCTCCTTCAGAATGCCTGTAACAACTGGAATTTAATACTTATTGTGAAAGTATGTGATTAATATTCCCTTAGTCATTAGTGATAAAACTCTTGAGAGGGTGAAGATCAAACTTAATTTTATCCCCTCTTATATACCTAGAAGCTGGTGCAACACTGACACATTATAAGTATTCATTCTACCTTGTTGAATCATTGTCTGGATGAATGAATTAAAATATTTGAACAGAAGTAAATAATACATAAGCGATTGAAGTGTCAAAAAAAAAAAAAAAACCATGAAAATCCAGAAAAGTTGAAAGCAGAATCTTTTTTTTTTTTTTTATCTTTTATTTAATGAATATAAATTTCCAAAGTACGTCTCATGGGTTACAATGGCTTTCCCCCCCATACCGTCCCTCCCACCCACCACCCTCCCCTTTCCCACTCCCTCTCCCCTTCCATTCACATCAAGATTCATTTTCGATTATCTTAGTATACAGAAGATCAGCTTAGTATACCTTAAGTAAGGATTTCAACAGTTTGTTCCCACACAGAAACATAAAGTGAAAAATAATAGATGATTTTTTTTTAAATGATGATGAAATCAGATCAGACCTATTGTCATGTTTAATCCCAGTGAGAGTCAAGTTGGGAATTGATAGTTTCTTTTTTTTTTTTTTTTTAACAGAAGATCAGTTTAGTGTACATTAAGTAAAGATTTCAATCGTTTGCACCCCCATAGAAACACAAAGTGAAATATACTGTTTGAGTACTCGTTATAGCATTAAGCCTCAGTGTACAGCACATTAAGGACAGAGATCCTACATGAGGAGTAAGTGCACAGTGACTCCTGTTGTTGACTTTACAAATTGACACTCCTGTTTATGGCATCAGTAATCTCCCTATGCACCAGTCATGAGTTTCCAAGGCTATGGAAGCCCCTTGAGTTCTCCGACTCTTATCTTGTTTAGACAAGGTCATAGTCAAAGTGGAGGTTCTCTCCTCCCTTCAGAGAAAGGCACCTCCCTCTGAAAGCAGAATCTTTAAGGAACTGAAAAACATTCAGGCCTTGATAATATGCTTAGATGGAATGCTACTTTTAGAACTCAAGTAAAACAACACTAATTATTATTAAACTCTAAGATAATTTAAAACATATTTGAAATATACTCAAATATCAAATTAATTATTTTATCATGTGTTGTCTCTAAACTGCAAGTTTCTGGAATCATGAAATTCTGTAATGTTACATTTTGAAGAGATTTAAGAGTCTCTCCTTAATCCAGTTCACAAATTCTACAGAAGAGGAAGTTGAACTAGTTACCTACATTGAAATGACATTGAATATATTTCTTCCTACTTGTATTCCAGTGATGCTGTTTTTCTTCCCTTTTCTACAAATCTATTTTTCCTCCATTAATGCATTTCTAATTTCCTTTTTTTAAATTGCCCTTTTTTTAAACTTGGAAACCTATGTTAACCAAAACTGACCTCTTGACAATTTACACATCTTATAATTATTTTTTTGTGTGCCCTTATTTAAAATTTTAAAATATCTAGAAGCAAATGTTTTAATACACTGTTGCCTTTTAGAGTGTCAGCAAATTACTAATGGATTAATTTCTCCCCATTGTTTCAGGATTATAGTTTCCAAAGGTGGAAGATCTTCTTGTCACATATTTTCAGACATATAATCTCCAATATTCTGAATTCTGAGTAAAGTATACTTATGGCAGTCACTGTAATTATACACACACACATATACACATGCATATGTGTCCATATGTTTTTTAATCCTCAGCTAGGAAACTACTGTCTTAGAGATTCTCAAATCTTGAGAAACTCTAAAGCCAAGTTTATGAAACATACTTAGCATGATCTACAATCATAATAATACTTGTTGATGTTGATATAGAGTAATAGAATAAATGGGTTACCTAAGCTTTAAAGTTTTTTCTATTGATGCACATAATTATATGTACATACAAAATTTAGTATAAACTGGGTTGGTTGAACCAATAAAATAATATAGAATGTGAAATGTCTAAGTCCTATGTTATTCAGATTTAGAGAGCACCCTTCCTGACATTTCTTTCCACTGCTTCACAAATGCCATCATCTTTATGACTATAGCCTTTTTACTTTTCCCTACTGCTATTGCCTTCCTGCAGACTTTATAGCAGCTTTGACAATCCCCCTCTTGATTCATTTAATCCCCCTCCTTTTCTTGGCTGTCTTTTTCCTCCATCTATTTTAAGTTACAAGGGAAGACAAGAAAATCACAGCCTAAAGGCATTCAGAATTTAACGTTTTCACTCTATGGAATATATGAATCACCCACTTGCACATTCTGGGGTTTAGTTATTTGTTTCCTTTTCCAAAAGAAATTGTTTTCACAGATTGCAAAAACATGGATTTAGTTATTGACTTTTTTTTACACTCTCTCCACATCTGAAATTTTTCTTTCTCTTTGGTCATACTCAAACATGTTCACAATATGTGACCAGCAAAATAAAACATAACATGAATAATATGGTACAAAACCTTCAGTAGACAAAATCTTCAAGCTACTTCAGTTGGAGGAACACTTTCTTGGTTAATAACACCAGTGCAATTCACTCACTAGCAGGAGTTCAAAACCCCATTCCAGACCTAGTTTTGGAAAGGAGAAAGGTTGGCAACAACACTTTCCCATCTAGATTCCAGCCAGGCCCTGGAGCTTATGACCTCACAAAGGTTACAAGCTCTTGCATTATTATGTCATGTCTTCCATGGAATCTGTCTTTTGGCCATTTTTTGGACATCCATTTTTCAGAAATATTTTGAGAGTTGACATGAAAATGCCCTGAGGTGTCTCCAATAGTGATGGATCCTGGCACTTGCAATGTCTAACCAGACCAGAGAGAAGAGTGAGGAAAAGAGGATGAGCTACAGATATGCAAACTAGTCACTGATGCTTTGAGAAGAAACACATGCCTTGGTGAGCTTTCCTCTCATTGTATTTGCTGCTGCTTCTCTTTTTCAAAATGTTAACACCAAGATTCAAGTAAAGAGATCAGGGTATGTGTCCTTTCTACTGAGTTCTCAGACACAGCCCAGAACAGTTCAGGAGGTTTAGGATCAAAGCAACATAGTAACAGGCCACAGATTTGTTCTCTATTTCCCCTGGATATTATCTCTCTTAAACCTGCCTATTGTCATGACAGGTGACTAGATAAGGCTGAGTAGGATTCTGAGTCCTAACTTTCTCACTGTCTTTTCCTTCCTTCTTTCCACATACAATGATGAATAATTTGTATCACAGAGAATGGTGTCAATGGCCAATGGACAGAGTATATTATAAATCTAAGAAAGAACAAGACTCAGAGTTGATCAGCAGAGTCATCATTGAAAGAATAAAACAGGGCCGGCGCCACGGCTCACTAGGCTAATCCTCCAACTTGTGGCACCGGCACACCGGGTTCTAGTCCCGGTCAGGCTGTCAGGACGCCGGATTCTGTCCCGGTTGCCCCCCTTCCAGGCCAGCTCTCTGCTGTGGCCCGGGTGTGCAGTGGAGGATGGCCCAAGTGCTTGGGCCCTGCACCCCATGGGAAACCAGGAGAAGCACCTGGCTCCTGCCTTCGGATCATCGCGGTGCACCGGCTGCAGCACGCCGGCCGTGGCGGCCATTGGAGGGTGAACCAATGGCAAAAGGAAGACTTTTCTCTCTGTCTCTCTCTCTCACTGTCCACTCTGCCTATCAAAAAAAAAATATAAATAAATAAAACAGAACCAAACAATAATTGCAGTTCTGATCCGTCAGAAGATCCAAATACATATTTATGTAAGGAGTATCAGACAGGAATCTGAAAATAAAAATGGTTATGGTACACACACACACACACACACACACACAGAGTCATGCCAGAACCAAGGAGTATTTCCAAAGTAATTATTTCCGTGAAAGCTCCAGAGTTTGGAATCCATAATCAATCAGAATCCTACAGGTGATGCTGAATTCTAGATCAGGGAATTCTAATTTTGAATAGACTCTAGTCTATTTTTACTGTCTATGTCTCCTGCACAGACTTGGAACACAGACATACTAAGACATATATACATAAATGATTAGTATTTTGAGAAGGTAAAGAATCGGACAGCTTAGCAAACATTTCAGATTGATTTGTATAGGTAGGATCGTATATCTAAATGGGATTTGAAGCTTAAAAGGGAATCTCCATTCTCAGATAGTGAAGCTATATTTGAAGCAGAAGCAGGGATAAAGATTACAGGCTGTGAATCTATGATCATGAGTTTCTTTTCATTTCCTTGTCTTCTCTATTACTATTACTAACACTGCTACTACTGCTTCTATAGATTTCATTGCAGTGGCCCAGATACTGTCAGTAGAAGCTATCTTTATAATCATAATTCCCTGTTGCTTCAGATAGAATCTCCATTGGTCCACCCAAGCTCTGTCGTTATTGTCCATTGTCAGGAAACAGCTCTGCCTTTGTCATTTTTCCTACCTCTCTCGCAGAATGGTCTTCTCCAAGGACCAACATTTTTATTCATCTGAGTTTAAATCAATCAGAGAGTAAGATTCTTTATTTGACATGTTAGCTGAAAACAAGAGATAGAATAGAAAAACGGCAAAGAACTATTAGAAAACCAGATATGGGGGCCAGTGCGATGGCTTAGTAGGTTAATCCTCCATCTATGGCGCCAGCATCCCATATGGGCACCGGTTCTAGTCCTGGCTGCTCCTCTTCCAATCCAGCTCTCTGCTATGGCTTGGGAAAGCAGTAGATGGCTCAAGTCCTTGGGCCCCTGTACCCATGTGGGAGATCAGAAGAAGCTCTTGGCTCCTGGCTTCGGATTGGTGCAGCTCCTGCAATTGCAGCCATTTGGGGAGTGAACCGACAGACAGAAGACCCTTCTCTCTGTCTCTCCCTCTCACTGTCCGTAACTCTACCTCACAAACAAATAAATAAAATCTAAAAAAAAGTGAAATAAGTTTAAAATAACAGATCTAGAGGTTGAGACATCATTTAATGTTGTTTTACTCAAATGTTAGTCTCTGCTGAATTCTACTTCTTAGCTCTTGGCATTTCCCCTGAAATTCTCTCTCTTGTAAATAAACTAAGATAGTCTTTTCTTATTCACATTGAACAGTTACATTTTCCACCACTCTGGTTGCTAATAGTAGAGGATCACTTTAAAATGATACCATAAGAACTGGACTCAGTTCCTCAGATATGATTTATGTAGCACAGAGCTGAGCAAAATCCCACTTCCAGTTTGCATTATAAATCTAACTTGTATTACCTGAATATGTGAAGGGGAAGAGTAGAATAAGAATAGGAAGTTGAGATGACAATAATTTAGAAAGTTTGAGCTTACAATTTACATATTCTAAGTTTCATAAAGTCTAGTATATATAGAGTATTTAGAGATTTGAAGGCAGTTTTACACATACTATATGATTTGATACACACATCAAGCCATTAGGGTCTATCTAATTATAGTCCACATTTGTCTTTTTGGTAAAAATAAGCATTTTCATGATAAAATTGTACAAACCTGACACAATCCTTACTAACATTCTGTCTTGTTGCAGCCTAACCACTGGAATAGGTTTTTATTTTCCCTCAAAGTGATCACTCCCACAGATTCTGTCATTCACTCCGGTTTTAACCAATAAGCTATAGATTTTGATAAAAGCAACACAGAGTGTGTTTTTCCACTTAGACTTCTGAAAAAATAGAATTCATAATGAATTGCTATCAACAATCTTTTTTCTCTCAAAATCTCAACATTCTTTTTTATTTGGAGCATAATTAACTCAAAATATAGCCTATCATATCTGTCATGTAATAGAACCACCTTGTTTCCTATCCTCTTTCTCATACACACTTGATCAGCATGTATGTGCATGTGGGATTCTACCTTGAAGATTCTGGCTCTGAGATAAAGAGACCATTCAAGTATGCATCTGTGTTTGCCTTTGAGATTGTGTCTATTTGGACACTTAAACATCATGACCTACTTACACAGGGCACAACCAGGTGCATTCTTAAATTCATTTCTTTGGTGCTCTGGCTGCCTTATATATCCCCCATGTGCCAGATGTTTCTTAAATTGCTCTCTCACTCAATAGATTTGAAATCAGTGGGAGATGGTGGTAAAGGGAGAGAGCTGTTGTTTCCTAATTTTGTTTCCTTCCTTCAAAACCTCCTGCCACATCTGTGCACTAACAAAACTGTCCCAGTCCCGCCCTCTGTGGCAAATTTTCATTTAGGGTTCTAAAGTTTCATTAGTTCAAGAAGTGTACCCTGGAAGCTGTTGGATTCTTGATAACCCATAACCCCAGGCAGATGCTAACACTCTCAAAACAAAAGGGAACAAAGAGCAAGTCTTTTTGTGGCTTTAGAAGTGTCTCTTTGATGCCATGTTGCAGGTGCATATCCAAGGTTGCTGAACTTCAAGAAGAGTTTCCTGCTCAATTCCTGCCTGTGGTTTTCTATAAGCTCCTCTTCCTCTTCCTGGAAACTTATGAACTTTAAGTGTTATTACTGAACAGATTCAGTAGCTCACAGAAACATTCAGAGTAAGCAAAATTGCACTGGTTGCTTTTTGAAACATCCTTTGTTACACAAATATATGGAAGGAGTATACAATATGGAGGAAACAGTATTTTAAGAATATTGAACTTGACTTTAAGCCTTCCCATTACCCAATTGGAATTTTATTTTATTTAATGATTCTGGACCCAGGTACCCAGGTTCTTCATCTGGAGAGAGAGAAAGAGAGAGAGAGAGGGAGAATGATTACCATGCAACTCTAGCACCCTATGCTTGAAAATATTTTATTAACATAATGTATATTTATTGCCTGCTCCTCTATACCAGAATTTATACTGGCTGATATAGATGTAAAGACACATCAAATACAATATTCATCCTCAAAGCACATAATCTAGTTTGTGTGAAACCTACATGAACCAATAATTGAGTGCATAACATGATGGCAAGTGTTATAATCAAGGCTTCTGGTGAGGTATGGTAGCACAGGGAGAATTCCTAATTCGTGTTGTGAGGAGAAAGTGAATCTCAAACAGAATATTTTTTACTTGTTCATGTTTCAATCGTCCAAAAAAAAAAGAAGTCATATAGTTTATACTAGTGTTAGTTGTTGAACAGTTATTGAGAATTTTCTATAATGCTACTGTTTTATACTAAGCATTTATCATGTGTTATCACTTTTCTTTTTTATTTATATAAGGTGAATACATTCCATACATACAAATTTAAGAGCATAGTGAAACTTCTTTTAATCTTAAAATAGCCATGATATAGGTACTTGTGTTCAGTTCTTTAGCTGCTGAAACAAACCCTCTTTTTAGCAGTGTAGTATGGTTTTCCTGTCCTTAAGCACTGAAAGTCTTTGTTATGTAGCTTGCTGCCAATTGATGACTCAAGATTCAGGCTGCTCCCATGTTGTGGTGCTTCCACCTTAAATGCAAGACAGAGAATTGGGTCTCATCCTGTCAATTCTCTCAGCACCCCCCTTCCATTTCACACCGAATGACTTATCTTTGAATATTCATATCAATTGATTCATTTTATTCTTCACATGTGCTATAGCTTTAATTTGAAAATGATTTCCCTTTCCTCATAGAAAATGTGTGTTCTACTTTCATTGGTATTGCTGCTGCAAAGAATATTTTTAAATGTACACATTGTTCAGAACTGCAAGAAATTTTTGCTCTCTTGTGAGATACTAAATAGTAAGAGCTGGACTTACAGTCAGGTCAACAAACATGCAATAGCCCCTACTCAAATGTACTTTGCTCTCATTCAGTTGAATATGTCAAAAATCAAACTCATCCTTCCTGTTTTCTTTCCTTTCATGGCTCTTATTTACTCTTTTCCCTCACATTTGGGTCTGAGTCCCTCTGCCTATGCAGCTTGGCTCACATATATACCCCCTTCCCTGTGGCATAGCCTTGGCTACCAGCACAGTTCAAGTCCTGTTACCTCTTTCCCTAATTCAATGCTGTAGCTTCATAACTTTGTTACTTCCCTGTTCTATATGTTTTACTTCTTCATCCAATAGTTATATTTCTTTGATTATTTTTATCTCTATAATACCTTACATAATGACTTGCAGAGAGGATACTAAATAAATTACTGTATTACTGATAATTATAATGACAATGATTTATCAAGTATTCTTAGTGATGTGCATACTTATAAAGCCTATAAATTATAATATCAATGAAAAGGATTACCATAGGTGAACTTGACATTATTTTAGAAATTCAAAGATTATAGATAATATTGTGAAAACAGTTATATGTGAGTAAAATTTTGAGTTGCATGTGAGCATGCATATTTATATGTATGCATCTATATAAGCACATGCACACATACACACTAAGAGAGTGGGAGGGGGCCGGCACTGTGGCACTGTGGTACAGTGGGTTAAGGTCCCAGCCTGCAGTGCTGCTGTCCCATATGGGCGCCAGTTCGAGTCCTGGCTGCTCTACTTCCAATCCAGCTCTCTGCTATGACCTGAGAAAGAAGTAAAAGATGGCCCAAGTCCTTGAGCCTCTGCACTTGCATGGGAGACCTGGAAAAAGCTCCTAGCTCCTGGCTTCAGATCGGTGCAACTGGGGAGTTGCAGACAATTGGGGAGTGAACCAGTGGATGGAAGAACTCTCTCTCTCTCTCGCTCGCTCCCTCTCTCTCTCTCTGCCTCTCTTTCTCTCTGTGTGTAATCAGAAAGAGTAAAAGGAAGAATTCTATTCATCTGCCTAGAATATATGCATATTTTTACAAGCAACCATCTTCCCAATGAACCATAGTTCAAAACTTTATGGAGAATTTTAGGATATACCAACAAATAAATTCAGTAAAGCTTACCTGTAATAGGGGACAGAATTAAATCACAGTGAGTTAAGCTGCCTCTTACGATGCTAGCATCCCATATCAGGGTTGGAGTTTGAGCCCCAGCTACACCACTATGATTCATGTTCATAGTAATGTACCCAGGAGGGTAGTGGAAGATGACCCAAGAACTTCAGCTCCTGCCACTCGCATGGGAAATCAGGATGAAGTTCTTGGCTATTATGACCCTGTGGGGAGTGAACCACTAGATGAAAGATCTCTGTATCTGTCTCTGTTTCTCCCTCTGTCACTCTGCCTTTCAGGCAAAAAAAGAAAAAATAAATCTTTAAAACAAATTTATAGTCATACTTTCAGATGAGAAGTTTCAAATAATGGTGTGAAACCAGAAATTATAAAAAAATTGAGAAATTCAACCAAATAAAAATATAAGAGTCTGTAAGTAAAAAAAGCATTATATAAATAAAAGGCAACTAACAAAGTAGAAATAACACCAGCAGCATGAATAAAAAAGAGCTAATATCATTAACATACAGTTGCCATGAATAGAAAAATGAGTAAAAGATATAAATGGGAAATTCACAGAAGAGTAATTATAAATGAGTTGTAAATGCATAAAATGTTCAATCTCAACAGCAATAGAATGAAAACAAAACAAGATACAATTCTTCATCTGTCAAATGGCAAAGATCTAAAAGAGATAGCATGCAACTTTGGCAAGATTTGGGGTGCATACACAGCTGCTGAAGGTCAAAATTTGTTCCACTTCCCAGAATAAAGTGTCTCCTTGCATTTAAAGTATTAACAATGTGATAAAATTGGTCTACTGTCACTGTGCATTAAATTATATTTTCAGGAAATAATGAGACAAATTTTAATATATAAGGATTTGAATTGGACCACTATTTAGAAAAGTAAAAAATTGGAGACTTTAATCATTAGCAATAGAAAATTCATTAATCCACTAAATAATGACTCAAGTGACTTAAATCTATATCTTTTGACACAGGAAGATGTTCATAATATGCTGATGGGGTGGAAGAGCAGACTGGAGAATAATATATGACATATTAACCCATTATTGAAAAACTTTATATATAAATAGAATTTTGAAAAGATTTATATAAAATATGAGTGTTTAAGTCTGATTGAATCATTTGTGAGTGATTATTTTCTTTGTGCTTCTGAGTATTTTAATTTTTTAACATAAATGGTTCACTTTTATATAGTGCTCTAATTTTGACACAGGTCTGAAATTTAGAAGGAATCATTAAAATAATATAATTTAGTCCAACTTAGAGACCAGTTTCAGAACTCCCTGTACAAGTGTTCCTAACTGTGCTTGTCTGAATATTGTAAATAAAGAGGAAAACACTATGCTGTGTTCTATATTGGAATCTTTCAAATTTCTCCAGTACTTTCTACCTGGTAACTTTAATTCCATGCTTTGCCACAGTAAAAGTACAGCTTCCCTTTTCCTACATGGCAACACATTAACTCTAAAAGAAACAATTGTGTTCCTTTTTGGTCTTGTCTTCACAAAAATATCAGCCTCCCAGGGCTTCATCTTGAGCTCATGTTGGCATTGAAAACCTCTTTCTCCTTAGACACACCATGTTAGAAAACATGGGCCAAGTCACAATTGGGAAAATGGTTAAGTGAAAAATTTTCAACAAGGGAAATATCTCCTTCATGAAAAATGATAAATGATAAATCTTTTCATGGAAAAGATAAGACTTGCAGGAAATCTTACAGAATAATTGAAATTTTGATGACTGAAAAAGGGAAGAAACGGTAATTTGGGCTCAGTGAATTCAGAGAACATTTCCTTTTAATGATTAACTTTTTAATCCAAGAGAGAAGTTAAAATTTTCCTTTCTTCTCTCATTCTTAAATTTTTCTCTTCCTTTCCTCCTTCCTGAATTCTTTGATGTTTTGATACATGCCAAAAACATTAAACACAACACTTATTTGTCACTATTATCCAAAGTACTAACAGTATTTCTTTTTTAAAAACTTTATTGTTATTTCTTATACAATGTCTCACATACAGGTTTCAAATCCCCAGTTAGGATACAGGCAATGTAAAGCCAGAGAAGCTTCCTGAATGCCTTCATCAACTGTGTTATGCTCTTAACAACATAGTAATACATACTATGCCTAAAAATTGCTTTGATTTACTATATAAATGCTGCTTTATCATCAGTGATGTATCTTTCCGAGATCCTATTGAAGTTCTTCCCCACTACATACATGAAGGTCTATATCCATTCCTGTCATTAGAAGCAATCAGGTCATAAGAAGGGTAATTTTTGCTGAAGCCCATATTCCTCTCAGTTTTTTGTAAACTCTAAAACAGCTTCATACTACACATTTATTATGCCTAATACAAAAACTCAAAATACTCTAAATCCTAAACTTTTTGAGTGCTGACATGATATCACAAGTAGAAAATTCCACACGTGGTTTGTACGACAGCTCACAGTCAGAAAACAGCCATATTGAAATATGTTATAAAATTACCTTTTAGCAATGTGGATGAGGTGTATATGAAATATAAGAAAATTTTGATGAACAACTTAATACGTTATCCCTCTTAGTATTTTTTTTGTTTGTTCTACTTAATACTTTTGGTTGAATACTGTAATCAATACACAGTTATTCTCAAGTGTTGAAACTTAACTGAAAAGTGATCACTGTTAAATATAAGAGTAGGAATAAGAGAGGGAAGAGATGTGCAGTTCGGGACATGCTCAAGCTGACTTACCTCAAACGGTAGAGTTAGAAAGATACCAGGGGATTCCAATTCAATCCCATCAAGGTGGCATGTACCAATGCCATCTCACTAGTCCCAGTGATCAATTTTTGTTCACAATTGATCATAATGATAGGACTAAGAGCCAAAGGGAGCACATAAACAAGACTAGTGTCTGCAAATACTAGCTGATAGAATAAAAAATGGAGAGAATGATCCAACATGGGAAGCGAAATACACAGCAGACCCATAGAATGGCAGATGTCCTAAACAGCATTCTGGCCTCAGAATCAGCCTTTAAGGCATGCAGATCTGGCTGAAAAGCCCATGAGAGTATTTCAGGCATGGAAAGCCAAAACACTCTAGCAAAAAAAAAAAAAAAAAAAAAAAAAAAAAACTAAATGAAAGATCTCTGTGAGTGAGATCCCAGTGGAAAGAACAGGTCATCAAAGAAGGAGGTACCTTTCTCTGAAGGGAGGAGAGAACTTCCACTTTGATTATGACCTTGTCTAAATATGATCAGAGTTGGTGAACTCAAAAGGCTTCCATAGCCTTGGCAACTCATGACAAGAGCCTAGGGTGATTACTTATGCCATAGACAAGAGTGTCAATTTGCTAAGTCAACAACAGGAGTCACTGTGCACTTACTCCTCATGTAGGATCTCTGTCCTTAATGTGCTGTACATTGTGATTTAATGCTATAACTAGTAATCAAACAGTATTTTTCACTTTGTGTTTCTATGCGGGTGCAAACTGTTGAAATTTTTACTTAATGTATGCTAAATTGATCTTCTGTATATAAAGAGAATTGAAAATGACTCTTGATGTGAATGGAAGGGGAGAGAGAGCGGGAAAGGGGAGGGTTGCTGGTGGGAGGGAAGTTATGGGGGGGAGTCATTGTAATCCATAAGCTGTACTTTGGAAATTTATATTCATTAAATAAAAGTAAAAAAAATTTAATGGAAAGAAAAAAAATAAACAAATGTTAAAAAAAAAGAAAATTTTGTCTTTAGATTTGAGTACCATCCCCCAGGTATCACACTAGGTATGTGTGAGTATTCCAACATCAAAAAAAAATAAAAAAAATATTTATAGTACCATACATTTCACATCAGGGAAACACAACCTGTTGCTGCCTGTGGTGTTTACAAAATTCCCAGTGGGAGATGATAGGTATCATTCTATTCCCAAAGCAGTTTTGGCTCTTCAGACAAGAGTTAGGAACATGCTGCAAGCCACAAGGCATCCAATCAGAGTTGTTACCAGTCTGACTCATATTACCTTCTCTCTTACTATTTTTCCTGTAGCGCTTTCCCTTTCTCTGAACACCACTTGAAACTCTATAGAATGGCTCCTTACTTCAAATTGTGAACTTATGATCACAAATTTTGGGATCTGCTTTGGTTCATCCCAAAACCTAAACCCTTTTCCTTTCTTCCTTCATGATCATTCCCACTGAAGATGACAACAGAGCAGAAAGGTAACATGATCATACTTGGTTAATATGGCTGTCTTTCTTTTTTTTTTTTTTTTTTTTTTTTTTTTTTTAACTTTTATTTAATGAATATACGTTTCCAAAGTACGAATAATGGATTACTATGGCTTCCCCCCCATACCGTCCCTCCCACCCACAACCCCCCCCCTTTCCCACTCCCTCTCCCCTTCCATTCACATCAAGATTCATTTTCGATTATCTTAATATACAGAAGATCAGCTTAGTATACATTAAGTAAGGATTTCAACAGTTTGCTCCCACACAGAAACATAAAGTGAAAAATAATAGATGATTTTTTTTAATGATGATGAAATCAGATCAGACCTATTGTCATGTTTAATCCCAGTGAGAGTCAAGTTGGGAGTTGATAGTTTCTTTTCTTTTCTTTTTTTTTTTTTTTTTTTTTTACAGAGGATCAGTTTAGTATGCATTAAGTAAAGATTTCAACAGTTTGCACCCCCATAGAAACACAAAGTGAAATATATTATTTGAGTACTCGTTATAGCATTAAATCTCAATGCACAGCACATTAAGGACAGAGATCCTACATGAGGAGTAAGTGCACAGTGACTCCTGTTGTTGACTTTACCAATTGACACTCCTGTCTATGGCATCAGTAATCTCCCTATGCTCCAGTCATGAGTTTCCAAGGCTATGGAAGCCCCTTGAGTTCTCCGACTCTTATCTTGTTTAGACAAGGTCATAGTCAAAGTGGAGGTTCTCTCCTCCCTTCAGAGAAAGGTACCTCCTTCTTTGAAGACCTGTTCTTTCCACTGAGATCTCACTCACAGAGATCTTTTGAATATGGCTGTCTTTCACAAGAGGTGTTAAAAGGAAGAGCATGTGGTGACTGTGAAGGGATTTTTGGGATTAGTCTGCACCAGCCACAATGTCAGGAACTGAGTCAATGCAGCCTCATGATTCCCCAGCTGCAGACTCAAAGCCCAGGAGCTGATTTGACTCTCACATTATATTTTTCAAGCTAAGATATACCAGAAGGGTGGGCACTGTGGTACAGCAGGTTAAGCCACCTCTTGCAACACCTGCATCCCGTATCAGAGTGACTGTTCAAGTCCTGCTACTCCACTTCTGATCCAGCTTCCTTATAATGCATAATGGAAGGTAGCAGATGAGGGCCCTAGTGCCTGGACTCCTGCCATGTATGTGGGAGACCCAGACTGAATTCAGGCTCCTGATTTCAGCCTGATCCAGCTTTGGTTTTTGCAGACATTTGAGAACTGGACCGGCAAATAGAAGAATGATCTCTCTCTCTCTCTCTCTCTCTCTCTCTCTCTCTCTGTCTCTATCTTTCTCTCTCTTCCCTGGCCCCACCTCTCAAGTAGATGAAAATAACATTTTTAAAAATGGCAGATTTGAGGACAATGTGTAGTGAGCAGGAACTACACAACAACAATAACCCACCTTCACCATCAGCACCTTTCTTCTATTAGTTCCCATCACTATCCTACTTTGTAGCTAGTCCTACTCCTTGGAATCCCCAAGTAAATGCTGACTTGTAATAAAATATTTAAATAATCAGTAAGAAATGCTTTATAGTGTATATTACAGAATAAGTTCATTGAGGACTACAATTTCAAATTAGAAAAAATTTTAAGGTCCAGCGCATAAAAAAAGTTTAAGAAAACTTATTCAGGATGACACTGAGCAGAACATACCCATGGCCCAAATCTATTACCTGCCTTTACCTTATTTTTAATTCAATTAGAGTAAATAAATTAAAGCTAAGTTGAGTGCTCCTTAATAACATTTTTAAGAGGAAAATTGTCAGGATGAATGCAGTGCTGAATACAAATTCATCACCACAGTTGCTATTCAGATGACCACTTCCAGTCAATGCTGTTGGCCATTGGACAGGTATGCAACATCAATCTCCCCTGTGACCACTCAACATTAGCAGACCTCTTGAGGCAGAAAGGGAGACCAAATTCACTACTAACTCATAGAAGGGTAAAGTTGAGTTGAGACACAAAGCTGGCTGGATCTGTGCAAAGATGATGGGGGCAGTGAAATGGAAATTTCCCATGCTAGAATATGGGATCAGCAATGATAGATGGTCATTGAATTTTTGACCAAAACTATCTGGACCCTAAGCATTATTTTCTCTACTTTCTTATACAGTCAGCTTAAGCTCGTGTTAGTATCTCAATAACCATATCACATCCTTAGTCATCAGCAAGTTGTTATAAAGGGTGTATGATATAAAATCTCAGGATATAGCGATGTACTACCATGTTCTATGATTCCCCTCTTGTTAATGCCTGGCTTTCCATTCAATAACATGGGTATTAAGCAACTTGGGCATTGTTAACTGTCACTGGCATCTGATTCTCAGACGAAACTAGACTATGTGCTCTCTGAGAAGGATAATGAACACACTTTCGTTTCAACCTCCTTTTCATGAATGCCACATCCTCCCCAGAACCACGATCATGACTGACTGACAAGCCCAATGGAGAAAGAGCAGAAAACAGGAAAACATGTATTACACGTTGCCTTGCATTCATCAGACCGCCCTTCAGAAAGGGGAAATAACAAAGAGTGAATGGTGGGAAGTCATTTTATCTGCTAGAAAAATATGCCCTGTTCCCTACTCAAAAAACAAGTGGTTGTGAAGCAACCGCATTATTTAAAGCTACAATGCAAACAGGAAGAGGCAAACCAAACATGCAGGCCCTGAGAACTTCCCGCAAGTGATCCCCTCTGCTGAGCTGCCTTGCAGGCGTGATGGGCATGCTGACAGGCTCTGGTGGTTGCTGCGAACTCAGAGCATTCTTGATGGGAAAGGAAAGAGGAAAGGAAAGTGCCAGTTCCTCTTTAACAAGCTATTTGCTAGGCAGTTGCTAATTTGCAGGAATAATAATGATTTCTAGAACCAACACCCATCACTTTAAGCCTGACTGAGAAAGAAACTCAACACTAAAATGAAGTTTGAAGATATAGGGGTTGTTTCAGGAGTAGGAGATAAAAGAAGGCTGTCTACCAAACTCTAGAAAAGTATATTATGAAAAGTAATTGGCAACTATGTGACTGCAATGGTGCTAGAAGTGGCATCATTGGAAATGACAGGTTTACGGGTAGTGCTAAAAAGTCCTCAGGTTTGTAACACTTAAAATGAGTGCACAGACATCCTAGAAACTATGTGGGATAACATTTCTGGACTCATTTTAGCCACATATTGAAATACCTAGAATTGCATTTCAATATCACCTTTGAGCTAAGTTGTTTTCTATATTACTTTACAAATCATCCTCATGTTTTAAAAAAGGATGAAGATTGTGATGCCAAACATTTTTGGAATTTTTTTTAATCCTTCCAATAGCCCCAGAGTAAAGTGTCAGTGCCATCATTGAACAGTTGAGGATCCTGAGATTGGGATAACTGTCCCACCATCAAAGGATTGTCAAGAGCCACACCTTCCCAATGGTATGAGGGACTCCAACAAGTTTATGGAGAATGTGTATTATAAAAAAAGATGTTTTCAAAGAATTTAGCATAAAAACAACTGTATCTTTTAATCCCATTTTCCAAGAACTCTCAGATGTCCCTTCTTCACATATTCACTCCTCTTTCCTCTGCACCATGGAATGAAGCATATTTAGGGGACAATGAAGAGATGATTCCCCATGACAGAGCGATTTCTTATTGCAGAGAAGCAAGATTTGGGGGCGGGGAAGGGGGGCAGAGCAATCAGTAACCTGGGGAAAATCCTCTCTGGACACAACAGGATGCCTGAGTCTGCAGCATGCTCCAAATCTAAATACCCTCCCAGAGTTGGAGAACCAACGATCTAACCTTCCAGATACAGATTACACAGAAAAATGTCGCAGTTGGCTGACAGTGATATTAATGTATGTTTTCCCATTTCTCTCACTCCTCTGACAAGATGTAGTGTCACAGAGAACCAAATTAACACACCGGGAGGCTTTGTCATTAAAGAAATACAAGCTCACTTTGATTATTGCTGGCAAGAGAGAAGAGTGTGTGGTGCAAACAGCAATCCTATTCTCAGAACTAATATTCTTGCAGACAGCTCAGTTCTGTCTCAGTGTATCTTGAATTGGGAGACGGGGTATAATTTTTCAAATCTAGAGGGACAAAATGATTTTCAAGCTAGGTACTTAAAGGTATAGCCAGCCATAGATCGCTGTGAACACAGCTGTCATTGTTGCCATAAT
Organism: Oryctolagus cuniculus; assembly: GCF_964237555.1. NCBI lineage: Eukaryota > Metazoa > Chordata > Mammalia > Lagomorpha > Leporidae > Oryctolagus > Oryctolagus cuniculus. The sequence goes on along the minus strand of NC_091441.1, from coordinate 32,933,166 downwards.
CATAAAATAAAAAAAGAGTGTGAGAGAACAAGAGTAACAGGAGAGAGGAGGGAGAAAATCACAGGAAGTGTTTCTAGCCATGTTTATATGAACAGAATATGCTATTTGTGAGACTTAGCTGGAAAGACACGTAAGTAAAAGAGTAAAAAGAAGATTTATTTATCTTAAAGAACTTAGCAAATATAATCAGGCAACTAATTGAATGACTCTTTGAGAGTCTTAACTTTAGTGTTGAAATAAATAGCTGTTGTTTGCCTTTGCATTCAAATTTAGCTATTGTCATTTTAGAGTTTTTGGATTTTTCTTGCTTGTTAATTTTTTTATTTATTTGAGAAATAGAAAGAAAAAGCTCCCCTGGACAGTTTAACTACCCAAATGCCCAAAATGGCCAGGACTAGGCCAAGACAGAGCCAGGAACACAATCTGGGTATCCCACAAACATACCAGGAATGCAGTTACCTGAGCCACCATCTGTGGCCTCCCAGGATCTTCACTGGCAGGAAAATGGAGTCAGGAGGCAGGCCTGGGAATTGAACCCATGCACTCCTTTGTGGAGTGCATGCCTCTTAATCACTAGTCCAAATTACTGCTCCCAGAGATGTTTTTATTTACTTTTTAAAAATGTTACTCATAGTCCTGCTTGCTCACCTTCCAATCCAGCTCCTTTCTTATGAACCTGGGAAAGCAGTAGAACATGGCCCAGATACTTTGGCCCCTGCACCCATGTGGGAGACCCAGAAGAAGCTTCTGGCTCTTGGCTTTTGCCTAGCTTAGCCTCAGCCCATTGAGGCCATTGGGGAGTTAACCAGCAGTTAGAAGGTATCTCTTTCTCCCTCTCTCTTTCTCTGTAATTCTGCCTTATAAAATAAATATTTAAAAAATATTATCATATTTGTCATTTTGCTGTTTGATTAGAATCTGTTGATTATGGAAAAACAGATCTTAGACCAGGATTCCAAGATTCAGGCTTTAATGCATCTATTTTCCTCATGGGTTTGTTACCATTTGATAAATTATTTAATCTCTTAGAGCCTCAGTTTCCTCATCTGAAAATAGGAAAGATAATGATGACTGTGTTGATGCCCTACAGAGGACTGAAAATGCAAAAGAAAGAATGAAGGGAGAACACCGGAAGGGCCAGCTGAGCCTGGCCTTCCCAGTGTTGAGAGAGCTCCAGTAAAGATGAAGCTGTTAAAACCACATCCACACCTGGCAGAGAAGGGATCACATTGGGGAGGGAGTGTGAAGGAGCTGTAACCAGATTTCAAAAGCCATTTTACTGAAAGAGCCTTACCTTTCAGAGGACTTGAAAGCAGCTGTCTACTCTCTCAGAAATGGATGGAAGTTTTCAGTTTGCCACTGGAAATGGCAAAGTCATTGAACTTACCTGAAACATAAACCACTACTTACCTCCCAAGCCTGCAGAAGACATGAGCTAAGTTTATATCACATTAGCCATAAACTCAAGCAATATACATAATCATCTTGATGAATTGTCTCACAGTGGTTTTCAGTCTTTAAGGAAATAGATAATAACACCCATTACAAAACAATTTGATCTGAAACAAATAATCTGAAAGTACATAACAGATAGTAATGATTCAGAGGAAGCCTTGTATTTACCAGATAGAATAAATAGAATATTTCAGAATCCTGTGAGAGCAAGAAATGATCTCCTAAGAAGTGACCGAACAGTTAAGAACAATAGTCATGGAACAAATACCACCCAATTCTGGAAAGAATAATGGTATTAAATGTTAAAAATAGGTAAATCCTTGTCAAATTTCAGAAGGAAGTAGGTGAAGGAAGAAAGCAAACCTACAAGAATAAGGGTAGAATAACATCAACCACAACAAAAACTGTATGAAAAATTTATATTGATGAGAGGATTCAGACTTTTCAAAAAGAGCTTGACAGTTATATTGTACTTTACTCTCCCCCAAATCCCATGGATATGTCAGCCCAGAAAAAAATTAATGCTGTCTTACAAATAAGAAAAATCTGAAATATTTAAGAAATATTTCTAAGGTCACAGGGATACGATAAAGAAAAAAAATTTTTTTAATTCTCAGTACCACAACCTTCAGTTGAGCTCCATAGGAAAGACTTAACTTTAGATTATTACATTGCTGCAAAACATGAATATTCAAAAAGAACTTACAGACATGATGCTATAGAAGCTAACTGATTCACTATGTACTGTCACTGAGCAGTGCTAGCAAAAAAATAAATAAATAAATAAGACAAAATTTAAAAAGGAATGTTAGTAGAATGGACTTCCAGAACCATTTTAACACAGAGGAATAGACTTCTCTCTAGAACTGAGGTATATTTTCTGAATCCCAAAGCAGTAATTCTTGAACAATATTTCCCTCATCATGCTTAATTCTAATATTCTTTCAACTCATGCAATGAATTTGTAATCCATGAAATACAGAAATCACATGTATAAAATTATAACTTTATTCATTTTTAGCTGAAACTAACCTAAATCTCAATTCCTGTTCCCACTGAGGACAGAACACTGAGCAGATTTAGACAAACCATTGTTTTCAGGTAAACATCATGAGAGGAATCAACTTTGTCCCTCTATGTTCATTCCAAAATTAGGCAAAGCTTGTTGTAGGAAGACATTTTTAATTGTGATGAAATTCAACTAATCAAATCATCCTTTTATGTTTATAGCTCTTGAAGTTGTTTCTAAAATGCCTTTCTCTACCTCAAGATCATGAAGAAATATCATGTAGTCTCTTGCTGATTCTAAAGCTTTTATGTCTAGATATATAAACCAACTTAAGTTTTGAATGTGGTGCAAGGTAGGAGTCAATGTTTGTCTTTTTCCTATAAAATTTTTTTCTAGCTGTTCTAACATCATTTGTTGTAAAGAAGTCCTAAATTCTGTGCTAAGTTATCTGGACATCTTTGTCAAAATCAGTTAATTATAAAGATATGGGTCTACATCTAAATTCTCCATTCTGTTACTTCATTATATACAACTGCCATACTTTCTTAATTATTCTTGGCCTTTGCATTTGCATATGAATTATATAATAATAATATCAATTTCTAAGAAATATACTTCTTAAATGTTGAAAAAATTATTGGGACTTTTTCGAAATCATAGATCAGCTAAAGGAAATATCTGTAATATTTACTTTTCTAATCCATGAACGTGGCATATCTTATCATTAATTCAATTCTTTAATTCCTCTAACAGAATAGACTTCAGTGTAGATATCTTGCATTTATTTCATCATATGAAATACTAAAGATATATGTATTTAATATTTCACGTGTATGTACATACATATATACACATAATTTTCTAAATTTTTTGAGAGTAATTTGCTGATGTGATTCCTCTTCATTGCTAATTATTCTACTCAGGGAGTGATTCCTAAAGTATAAATAACTGCAGTAATGTTATCAAAAGCATGAAGTTAAAAATAATACATTATTCCAATATTACCAATTTTACCAATTATGTCCTATACAATAAAATCAATTTCTGTGTTAATTATTTTGTTCAATTGTTTTTCTTTATCATCTTTTAATCTACAGCAAAATTGTCTAATAGAACTTAGAATAGAGATAAAAACTGTAAATGTACCACCCAGTGTGGTGGCTCCTCACCATATGTGGCTATTGAACACTTTAAATATAGATAGGGTGAGAAATTGGTTTTTAATTGTTATCAGTCTTAGTTAACTTAATTTTTAATTAAATGACCAGATTTAAAGTATTGGTGGCTACTTCATATAACACTGAGAATTTGTAGAACAATTCTTCAGCCTTTCTTGTCTTACACATAATCTTTAATATTTAAAAATGTTTTCAATATTTATTTATTTATTTATTTAAAAGGCAGAGTTACAGAGAATGAGAGAGACAGAGAGAGACAGAGGGAGATCATTCACCTGTTGGTTCACTTTGCAAATGGCAGTCAGTAGTCAGGACTGGGCCAGGCCGAAGCCAGGAGCCAGGAACTCAATCTGGGTTTCCCATGTGGGTAATAAAGGCCCCCAAGAACTTGGACAACATTCCACTGCCATCCTAGACATGTTAGAAGGGAGCTGGAGGAAGATCCAATATTTCACATAAGGTCTTCAACTTGAGATTATCAGGTGTTTTGGGTTTTTTTTCATGATTAGATTTGGAGTATGGCTCTTTGGGATTAAAACTTAACTGATGACACTGTGTTTTCCTCAGTATATTACCTGAGGAGACCATAAATTTGGCTTGTTTCCTTACTTGTAAGATCAATCTTGATTATTTAGTTGACAAGGCTGCTGCCATGTTTTCCTACTATTAAGTAAATAGATTTCTTTTTAAAATTAAAAACTAACTTGTGAGAGATACTTCGACATTATATGTAGAAATTACTTAACACATCAAAATTTCATATTTAACTTTAAATTATTGATGGTTCATATCAAAATGATTACCATGATTTTTTAAAATAAGTTTTCCAAAGTTTCTACTTATCATATGATGAAAGATTATTCCAAAATAAGCTATCCTGCCATTACCAGAACAAGAACACCAAATTAGCACTTTAAACACGCATTCTCTTGACCCAGAATGATTCATAGTAAAGGACAGCACATCGAATAGGTTAGATGTGTATATACACTGAAATACATAAATAAAATACAGAAGTCTAAGCTGTTAGTAATGCCATTAAAATGAAAACACTCATTTTCTTTCCTTATGATGTATTTTTATTATTTTATTCATAGTCACTCTGCACTGAGCATTCCCTAAACACTTGTCATTTTGTTATGCAGGTGCATTACATATGATTATCTTATTTCATCCTTATAATACCCAATTAGGTCGATGTTGCCATACTCATCTGACAATAAGGAATCCAAGGACCCTAGAATTAGTAATGTTTTAGGCCATGCATCTAAGGGTAGAGTCAATATGTAGAACTTAGGGCTCCATGACTGAATATAAAGATATGAATGTAACTGTTAGCTAATTTTATTGGAACTTTTTTAGTTTCTTCTAAAACTTCAGGCTGTAGGATATTAAAGTACCCAATTAGCTGGTTTCAGGTCACCAAGCAAGTAGCTGCACTCTCATTTCATCTGTCTGAACAATGTTTTCAAAGATAGGTGTTTGTGCTAGATTATGAGAAAAAGAATCCACTGGGAGAAATAGGTGTGGTCTTCAAAAATTCATGAGAAATATGTATTAAAAAACTATTCATCAGTTTAAAATTTTGCACCAAAATAAACATCTTTAATTCCATTTTCCACTGACTTTTTGAAGCACCCTAGTATATCTGAAGGGGCAGAGAAGAAAGAAACATTTAAGTTACGCAATAAATCAAATTCTGACAGAATCTTCTCTTGAAGATTGACATTTCTTAGAACACAGTGAGATCTCTGGCTACTCCATTGGCCAAGTCATGCATACCAAAGAGTACAAGCCCATTTGCTGTCCCTTTCCTACCTTAGATGTTTGCTTCTATAATAGTTCAAGGGATTGATACCGGCCTGAATTATTAAGGTAAATGAAGAGGGGCATCATATATTTACACTAGATTTCCAAAGGACTTAGCCAATCCTTAATGGTATGCTAGAACCAATTAATATTGTAGGATCATAAATATTATAATAGACATTGCCACTAAGAGGCTTTCAGTCCAGTGCAGATGATACAGAAACATGAAATACTCACCTATATTAAAGAACTTAGGTTAACAAGGCAACAGTCACCATCTGGCAGTATACTGTACATTAAACATATTACACAAACAAGGAAAGTTAGAAATTAGGAGGTTGAAGCTGCACTATTATTTGTGGTGACCTGGAAAAACTTCACAACAGAAACGGCACCACCACGATGAAAGTCCATCACTGACAGTGGCCATTATAGATAAAGCTTCAATACGAGGAGATGTAACATGCACAGATATATTCCAGAGAACTGGGCAGCCATTCATTCCTTTCTTTTCCAGTCAAGAAAGCACAACCTCAGGGCTGGTGTTGTTGCACGATGGCTAAGCTGCCACTTGTAATGCCAACTGCATTGGACTGAAATCCTCTTAATGGCAAGTCTACGCATTGTAATACAATATAATACAAAGCATCCCTTACCAGAGCGCCAATTCCAGTTCCAGGTGCCCTGCCTCCAATTCAGCTTTCTCCTAATGCACCTGGGAAGGCAGAAGATGTTGTCCCAAGTGCCTGAATGCCTCCCGCTAATGTGAAAGACCAAGATGGAGTTTTCGGCTCCTGACTTTGATCTGGCCCAGCTCTTGCTGTTGTGGTCATTTGGGGTGTGAACCAGCAGATGGAAGACCTCTCTCTCTGTCATGCTGCCTTTCAAGTATATGAAAATAAGAAAAAAATTAAATAACCCTCAAATGACCACCTCCTAACTCTTGTAATCTCCACATGTATGGATTAATAATTATGCAAATCAGTTTATCTTTATTTGTTCACTTAATTAAAATTATTGTATCTCTGTCATGTAATTAATATCTACTTAACAATATTTATGACATGCATATACAATATTAACTCAAAGTTTCTAAGAATCATGAGGTACAGTACTTACTCCCTTTGAGATAAGTGTCACAAAGGCAGGTCAAAAAATTCCATGAGAAGGATATTTTTGGTAGCTGGAATAATCAGGAGAGTTTTCATACAGGGCTTCATTGTGTGTTGTGACTTAGGGAGAGAATTTCAATGGACAGAAATAAGAAAGAAATTGTTTCATAGTTACTGAACAGAGTATAATCATAATCAGCCAGCCAAATTGTAAAGGAGCCAGATGTCTTAAAAATAATTAATATTTTCTTTACCTGCACTACATGGGATATATTTAATTTAACATCATTTACTATATAATGGGGCTTTGGAACAATAAACCAGTGGATGAGTTTGTGGGGAGCAACTGGGAGCAACTCAGACTAGACTAAGTTACTGGAATTAAGACTTATTCTATGCATCTGCTCTCCCACAATATGGCACTGGGAGATGAGGAAACAGCTTCTACACAGCTGCCTCCAGTTCAACCAATAAACAGCAGGACCTGCTCCTGATTGGAGGAGAGCAGCGTACTCGGCGTGTGGGTAGCAGAGTTGGGATTGGTGGAAGAGGACTATAAAGGAGGAGAGAGACAACATGCACCAGGAACATCTAAGAGGAACATCTACCTGAAGGAACACCTGTGCAGCCCCCGAGAGAGCCGGCCGGCGGTGTGCCGCTCCCCCGCGGAAGTGGGGAATGTGGCAGGGGGAACCGCCCTTCCACGGAGGTGGAAGGGATGGTAGCCAACCCGGGAAGAACCAGCAGCAAACACGGGGAGGGCCGAGCAGACAAAAGAACAGCGCAGGGTCCTGTGTCGTTCCTCCACGAAGAGGGGGAGCGACATAATGGTGCCGTGACTCGGATATGAAGCCTAGGCAGGGTTTAGTGTCGTTCCTCCATGAAGAGGGGGAGCGACATGAGTTGTCTTCTCTGCTGAAGTGTGTGGAAAATGTGCAGTATCTTTGGAATTCATTTTTCCACGAAATTTTGAAGACTGTATATATAGTACCTGTTTAATTCAGTTGACCCACAAGTTGTAAGAAGAAAGCAATTAAATGGGCATTTTCCCTTTAAGGCTACACAATACCAGAATTCACTCCCTTGTAGAAAGACAGATGTGTTTTCCCTAGCTCCTGGCAGGTAGACAACAGGCACTTCATTGAAACTCAATCAATTGTGTGTTTTCCCTGGGACTTTAATTGGGGGCCAATAAAGGGAAGACACAGGAAGCAAATTGGAATGTCTGTAACACTGATAATGGTGTGCAGCTCCTGGCAACCATGGTGTGGCAACTTCTAAATCTATACCAGATATTGTAGTTCAGATTCTCTCTGTGAACTTCTTCTTGGAGGTAATTCTGGCACATCCACTTACCCACTTCAGCTTCTGCTCATTTTCTGAAGCTGGTTCTTGAGCTTTGCCAGTTATTTTTGGAGTTATTCAATATGCTTCCAATAAATGCTTTTTCTGCTTAATTTACCCAAGCTTTGTCTCTGTTGTTTGCAACCAAGGACCCTGACTAATAAATGTGTCTTTATTTCTTGTTGCCTCTTGTTGACATAATAACTACTAATTATTGAACTGGATTGAAGTGAAAAGCCTGTTGCCAAATTCTGAAATGCTTAAGCTTTAAATTGACTATTTGTATATTGTTTTTGATGCAAATGGTTATTGTGGAAAACTTTTTGCTGATGTTATCTTCAGTTTCTCTCTCTCTCTCTTGCTCTTGGTCTCCTTCTCTTTTCTCTTTTGTTCTTTCTTCTCCCTCTGCCTTGACATCTCACCTATTTCAATGGTTTCAGCAAACATTTTCACACAAATATGCCACAGTATCTCCTTTTCCTTTATAAGACCCAACCTATCTTCAGAAAAGGGGCTAAAATCAATCCCTGGAGCAAGGACAGTCTTTTGAACAAATGGTTCTGTAAAAATTGTATCTTCACATGTAAAACTATGAAACAAGACCCCTACCTTACAACTTACACAAAAATACACTCAAAATGGATCAAAGACCTAAATCTATGCTCTGATACCATCAAGTTGCTAGAGAACATTGAGAAAGTTCTGAAATACATTGGCATAGGCAAAGACTTTTTGGAAAAGACCCCAGAAGCACAGGCAATCAAATCCAAAATTGACAAATGGAATTGCCTGAAGCTGAGAAGCTTCTGAAAAAAAAAAAAAAAAAAAAAAAAAACACTGAGCAGTCAACAGGCAACAGGCAACCAACAGAATGGTAGAAAACATTTGCAAGCTATGAAAATGATAAAGGATTATTATCCAGGATCTATAAAAAGCTCAAGAAACTCAACAACAGTAAAAGCAAATAACCCAGTTAGGAAATAGGCAAAGGACTTGAAAGGCATTTTTCAAGAAAGGAAAATCAAACGTCAAAGACACATGAAAAAATGCTCAGGATCACTAGCCATCAGGGAAATGCAAATTAAAACCACAATGAGGTTTCACCTCACCCAAGTTAGAAAAGCACTCATATAGAAATCAACAAACAATAAATGCTGGCCAGGAAGTGGGGGAAAAGGTACACTAATACACTGTTGGTGGGAATGTAAACTGATGCAGCTTGTGGAAGATAGAATGGAGATATCTCCAAAAGCTGAAAATAGATCTACCATATGACCCAGCAATTCCAGTCCTGGGAATTTACCCAAGGGAAATTAGATTAGTATATGAAAGTAATCTGAATCCTCATGTTTATCAACTGATGACTGGAAAAAGAAATTATGGCATGTATGCTCTATGACATACTACTCAGCAGTAAAAAAATAAATAAATAAATCCTGTCTTTTGTGACAAAATGGATACAACTTGAGTCATTATACTTAGTGAAATAAGATATTCCCTTAAAGACAAATACCATATATTTTCTCTGATTTGTGGTAACTGATAGAGTATCTAAAATTCAATATATAGGAGTGAAATTGACATTTTTGAGATTCAATGATTGTTTACAGCCCTTGTCTCTCTACTGTTGAGAAACAATGTTTTTTTTCCTCATACTATTTGTTGAACTCTTAACTTAGTGTAGGGTTAATCTGTATACAGTAAACTGAAAAGAGATATCTGTAAAAATTAAGAGTGGGAATATGAGATGAAGAAGAAAGGCGGGAGCATGGTTAGGAGGGAGAGTAGAGTGGGAAGAATCACTATGTTCCTACTAAATATGTGTATATGAAATGTGTATACTTTAAATAAAACAAATAAATAAATACATTATCATTCCAAAAACACACGAAAAAAATAAACGAAAGGGATGGAATCTTCCCAAACTTCTGTGAAGTCAGCATTATCTTAATTCTAAACTCAATAAAAGATACAGGAAAGTGAACTATAGAACAATGCCCTGGATGAACAATCTTGCAAATATCCTCAGCAAGATAGTAGATAACTGAATCTAACAACAAATCAAAGAGACTATCCTCTCAGACCAGGTAAATTTAACCCAAGAATGCAGAGAAGGCTCAAAATACACAAATTAGTAAACATGATACTTCACATTAACAAACTGATGAATAAAAGCCACATGATTATCTCAATAGATATAAAGCATCTGATAATATACAACACCCTTTCATATCAGACAAATGTAAGCAAAAGCAGAATAGAAGAAACAAAACACAATCAAGGCAATATATGACAACCCACACCAGCATCATATTGAATGGAGAAAAGTTGGAAGAATTTCCATTAAGATGCAGAACCAGAGAGGAATGTCCACTTTGAAGTGTTAGCCAGAGCCATTAGGCAAGAATAAGAAATCAAAGCAATACAAAATGGAAAGGAGGAAGTCAAACTATCCCTGTTTGCAGATGACATGATCTTATATATAAGGAAATCAAAAGATTCTACTATGGGACTATTAGTTGGAACAAAAATAGACATGTAGATCAATGTAACAGAATAGAAACCCAGAAATTAATCCACACATTAACAACCAACTAATCTTTGACAAAAGAACTAAAATCACTTCCTGAAAAAAGGACACTCTCTTCAACAAACGGTGATGTGAAAATTGAATCTCTGTGTACAGAAATATGAAACAAGACTCCTACCTTACTCCATGTAGAAAAATAAATTTACAATAGATTAAGGAGCTGAATCTATGACCTGATGCCATCAAGTTACTATAGGAAACACTGGAGAAATTCTGCAAGACATTGGTATAGGCAAAAGCTTCTTGAATAAGACCCCAGAAGCACAGCAATAAAAGCAAAAATAGGAGCCAACGCCACGGCATAGTGGACTAAAGCCTCCTCCTGCAGCACTGGCGTCCCATTTGGGCACCAGTTCTAGTCCCGACTGCTCCTATTCTGATCCAGATCTCTGCTATGGCCTGGGAAAGTAGTAAAAGATGGCACAAGTAGTTGGGCCCTTGCACCTACTTAGGAGATCTGCAAGAAGATCCTCTCTCCTTGTTTCGGATTGGCCCAGCTCTAGCCATTGCCGTCATTTGGGGAATGAAATCAGCTGATGGAAGAGATTTCTCTTTGTCTCTCCCTCTACCTGTCCTTAACTCTACCTCTCAAAAATAAATAAATAAATAAATAAAATATTTTTAAAAAAGCAAAAATAGAAAAATTGGATTACATCAAGCTAAGAAGTTTTTTCATAGCAAAAGGAACACAACAAAGTGAAGAGGCAACCAACAGAATGGGAGAAAATATTTCCAAACTATGCATCTAACAAAAGATTAATATCCAGGATTTATAAAGAGTTTAAGAAATTCAACAACCTCAACAGCAGTAAAACAAACAATCCAGTTAATAAATGAGCAAGGGACATGAACATGTGTTTTTCAAATTATTAAATACAAATGGCCAAAATATCATCTTAAGTGTTAAAGTGATCATATGGATAGGATTAAGTGTTAAAACAATCATATAGATGGAATTAAGTGTCAATGATCATATAAATAGGATTAAGTGTTTGGTAATAATGATAGAATTAAAAAGAAGTTAATGCTCTAACATGGGAGGCAGTCCACACAGCAGACTCATAGAATGACAATTTTTTTAAGTAGCACTCTGATCTCACAATCAGCTCTTAAGGCATTCTAGTCTAGCTGAAAAGCTCATGAGAGCATTCCAGGCATGGAAAGCCAAGACACTGTGGCAAAAATGTCCTATGTGAAGGACCTCAGTGGGTGAGATCCCAGTGGAAAGAAATGGTCATAAAAGAAGGAGGTACTTTCCTCTGAAGGGAGCAGAGAAACTTCCACATTGCTTATGGCCTTATCTAAATACTGACAGTGGATTCAAGACTTCCATAGCCTAGGTAGCTCATGGCAAGAGCCACAAGTGACTGATATTGTATATAATAGTGTTAATTGTTCAATTAACAACAGGAGTCACTGTGCACTAACTTCCCACGCAAGACCTCTGTCCTCAGAGAGTTGTATTATGAGAATTAACAGAAAAATTTGTTCTCAAAGATTTATTTCATTTTAATGTATTAAGTGGAGAATATTCTTATGTCTCATAAGTTTTAGTTATGGCTAAGTGTCCAACTCCATTGCTTGTTTTCTTAGGTGTTTCCTTAATTAATGATAAAACTTGTTCTCAAGGACTTACTTTTTTTTACTGTATTAAGTGGAGAATATTCTTATGTCTAACAAGTTATATCATTCTTGGGTGCTTCATTAAAATGAAGTTTCTAAAAAATAGTGAAATTATTCAAGATGCAATGACTTTGAACAGCCCTTGTCTTGACTGTTGAGGAACAGGTTTATTTTTTATTTTCGTTTATTTTTCCTTCTTTTCATGCAAATTGTTGAACCTTTTACTTAGCATAGAGTTGGTTTTCTGTGTATAAAATTAATTGAAAATGGATCTTGGTGGAGAATGGAATGGAAGAGGGAGGAGGAGAGGTGGGAGTGTGGGTGGGAGGGTGGGTATGGTGGGAAGAGTCACTATATTCTTAAAGTTGTTCTTATGAAATGCATGAAGTTTGGATTCCTTAAATAAAAGGTTTCTTTGGGAAAAAAATACAAATGGCCAAAAGACACATGAAAAAATTGCTCAAGATCACTAGCTATCATGCAAAAACGAACAAAAACTACAGTGAGGTTTCATTCACCCCAGTTAGAATGGTTATTATCCAAAAATTTAAAAAAATTATAATAATAAATACTGATGAGGATGTGAAGGAAAATGTACCCTAAGCCACAGTTGGTGGGAATGTAAACTAGTATAACCATTATGGAAGACAGCAGGGAGATTCCTCTGAACTCCGAAAATAGTTCTACCATATGACCCAGCCATCCCATTCCTGGGAATTTACCAAATGAAATGTAAGCAGCATATGAAAGAGTTTTTTGTACTCCCATGTTTACTGCAGCTCAATTCACAGTAGCTAAGATATGGAAACAACCCAAATGACCATCAACTGATGACTGGATAAATAAAATGCAGCATATATATATATATATATATATATATATTCCATTATATATAATGGAACATTACTCAGCCATAAAAAGAGAATAAAATCCTATCTTTTGAAACAAAATGGGGCCGGCACCACGGCTCACTAGGCTAATCCTCCGCCTGCAGCACTGGCACCCCTGGATTCTAGTCCTGGTCCAGGCACCGGATTCTGTCCCAGTTGCTCTTCTTCCAGTTCAGCTCTCTGCTGTGGCCCAGGGGTGCAGTGGAAGATGGCCCAGGTTCTTTGGCCCTGCACCTGCATGGGAGACTAGGAGGAAGCACCTGGCTCCTGGCTTCAGATCGGCACAGCGTGCTGGCCGTAGCAGCCACTTGGAGCATGAACCAATGGAAAAAGGAAGATCTTTCTCTCTGTCTCTGTCTCTCACTGTGTAACTCTGCCTGTCCAAAAAAAAAAAAAAAAAAAAAAAAAAAAAAAAAAAAAAAAGGATGGATGCTTATTGAAATAAGCTAGTCTGAAGAAGTCAAATATCATATTTTCTCTGATGTGGTAGTTAATACAGATTACAAAAAAAAAAATTAAGAACAAAACTGACATCTTATGGTTTGATTATTATTTTTAGCCCTGTGGAACAATGTCTTTTTATGGTTTACTTTTTGAATGTTATATCTAATTGTACACTAAGCCTGTGATTATAAAGCAAATTGAAATTGTGTTATTGCAAAAATTAAATGAAAAAATGAAAGAAGGAGGGGGATTGAAGGAGGGAAGAAGAGAAGTATGGTTATCTTCTTAGAATTTTATCTGTAAGGGGCTGGCGCCATGGCTCACTTGGCTAATCCTCCACCTGTGGCACCGGCATCCTCTATGGGCACTGGGTTCTAATCCCGATTGCTCCTCTTCCAGTCAAGTTCTCTGCTGTGGCCCAGGAGGGCAATGGAGGATAGCCCAAGTGCTTGGGTGCCTGTACCCGCATGGGAGACCAGGAAGAAGCACCTGGCTCCTGGCTTTGGATCGGGGCAGCGCAGGCTGTGGCGGCCATTTGGGGAGTGAATCAATGAAAAGAAGACCTTTCTCTCTGTCTCTCTCTCTCACTGTCTATAACTCTAACTGTCAAATAAATTTAAAAAATAAAAATAAATAAAAATTTTAAAAAGTAAAAAAAATAAAAAAAATTTATCTATGAAATACATGAAACCTGTTCTGTTCATATTAATACAATTTTTAAAAAGAAAGACATAAATAAGAAAATAAGTTAGACAGTAACCAAGAAAGAAGAATATTTGAGCAGAACTAGATCAGCAAGGCAGGGAGAAGGTTAACCAGCCCAGATTTATAAAGTTGGCCTTTCATATAGAGATGGACACTTTTCATCTGAGACTCAGAGAGAGAAACGGAGCTCAGAGAACATATTCATAACTCTAGGGTGAAGAGAAATATGTGCTTGTTTTGAGTAATCCTTTTGTTGCTCTGTATTGGCAGAGAGAGCTTGCAGACTGTAGGGGCTGAAGTGCAGCTAGAAGGATCTTTGAAAACTTCACTGGGATATGTAGTAATCACTTTGTTTTCATCTCAAGTAAGAAACGTAGTTGGTGATCTCACCCCTAGACCACCCATCTCTTCAACATTTAGGTCCTCCCCATTCATTAAGCAACAGGCAAGCTACTTCACCAGGTCCAGAAAATGAGCTGTCATGGTCTGATACTTGCCCCTTTTTGTAAAATGTGTAATATACAGAAGACAGTTAACAAAAAAGGTTAACTTCTGGACATTCACTCACATGCCTTTATTTTCTAGAAGAGAACTCATAAAATTCTTGTTTAAAACCTATGGGCCTTCCTTCAGTGTGGTTTGGAAACTTTTACGCATCCCAGATAGGTATGTAAATTGAAGACTTACATCACATTACACCCAGATGTACACTGTGTCTGCTCTCTGGAGCTGACTGTCTTTACCCTCCGCACCAGGGAACAACGCCAAGGAACTTCTGAAAAGCAGACAGGCCATGGATCTTAAAGGGGGAGTGCTATTCCCCTCCTTAATTCCTAGCCTACAAGTTAGACTCTAGCCATATGCAGTCCTGGGATAAATTCTGGTCCAAATGTCAGTGTCTCAGAGGCCATGAGCCATTCAACATTCCTTTATAGAGAGTGGCTACTGAAATGGTGGTAACATTGCAGGGAAATCACAAAACTCTGAGAACAATGTCTCTTGAGTAAGAAAACTGATAACCTCTCAGAGAGCTTTGGCATCTATTTCATCCATTTCCTTCTAACAATAATCTCGCTGGGCAAGGGAGATAGGTGTCATAAACCCCATTTTATAACTAAGATAACTGAAGCTCAGAAACACTTAATAAAGTTCTCCCATGATTTCCATCATGTTTTATGACCTCCTTCGTGAACTCAGCTTAGTTTCCACTCCTACAAAGGAAAACAAAGTAGAAACTTCACTACTTACTAAAATATTTAGATAACTGTGCAGTAAGGGATTGTAACCTAATAATTCTTGTATTCTCACCATTTATTACAATACCTGGCACAGGTTACTCATTCACTAGGTATCAAATATCTAAATTTATCAAGACCAAACAGAATGTATTACTTTATTATCTGCTTCTTTGGAGTGTTCTTGTTATTCTCACCTTCACTGAAATGAACAGAACGGATTTCACTGTCTTATATAAACCCAAGGGCTACCAAGAAAAATATTGACCCAACAGTAATAATAGGCAACTTTATTTCAAAAATGAATTAATTCCCTAAGTCTACAGCTCTTTCTCTGAGGATGGGTAAAATACACAGAATGTATTCTCCTTTACAGGTTTTCCCAAGAACTAAAATCACATAATCTACTTCTTTCTGTATCTCAACACTTTACCCAAACTTCTGCAAATATCTGGGACTAAAGAAGTTCTCCCTAACTATATTTAGAATTCTGAACACTATTCTCTTAATGACATAGAACTCAGCCAAATCATAAAATCATGAAGAATCTCCGCACAAAGACAATGCATGTGGTTTTGCTCTAGGTTCTGCAGGAGATACAAGATCCTTAGACTGTATTTTCTCGAGAATGTTTACTTGTTACATAAATAATGCTGTCATACATGAAAAAAATTAAGGGTAAGTATGGCTTATAAAGATTATAGGAGTTCAGGAAAAGGGATTGCATGGCACAGTGGCCAGACCTCTATTGAAAAGCAGTGTTGAGGGGTGGGTATTTTGGTGTAGTGGGTAAAGTTGCCACAGATGAAAGGTTCTCTTTCTCTCTCTCTCTCTCTCTCTCTCTCTCTCTCTCTCTCTCTCTCTCCTTTCCTCTCCTCTCCTCCCTCCTCTCTCTCCCTCTCTCTTCCTCTCTCTCCCTCTCTCTACCTCTCTCTTTCTTTAACTCCTATTTTCAAAAATAAACAAGTCTTTTTAAAAAAGAGGTGAATTTGACACTTACTTAGAAGGATGCTACCTCAAGCTTGTTGATCTTTGGCTGTGCTCCTTAAGAACCATTTTACCCTTGTGTGTATGTGTCTGTCTGGCATATAAGATAAGCCTGTACTTATTTGATTGCAAATGGAGTATTTTGTGAAACATAGCTCCACAGCCAAATTTCTTTTTTGGTTTGGGTTTCAACTTCAGTTTCATGGAAATCCTCCAAAAACATTACCAATTACATCCAATAATAAAGATATGAAAAGAAAAGGAAAATGTTTAGAAAGGTTTAATTCTTAACAATTTCCAAAGGCCATAAAGACACAGTATCAAAACAAGTATGTCACATACTCATGCAGAGAGCTTACAAGGTCATGTCATCCTCACACACAACCAAACTCCTATCCTCAAATCAATGTACGCATATAAAGACTCCAAAGTCAACTTCCATTTTTTTAGCTCTTGTGGGAGGTAGACAGCAATAAAATTCTATAAAACTATTATGTTCCTCTTAGAAAATTTTTTTCTCACTTCACCCTGATGTCAGTGCCCCTTCTTAAAAGTCACTACGGATCTCAGTTAAATGTCTTTTTCCAATTATGGTATATATATTTTTTTCTTATTCTTCCTCCATCTTCCTATTGGTGATCAATTAATCAAGTTGGAAAGAAATACTTAAGTGTCACATTTGAATTATTTTTAATGAATGCAAACACCTTACAGATGTTGACAATTCACCCATAAGGATTGCCTTAAAAATAATTCTTTCTCAATTTCATAGCAACAAAAGTAATAAATAAGGAGGTATTTTTTATCAATAATCTAAGGTATTTAAAGAAAATAGATGTGAAACTGTTGACACTCTATCACCTCTTTCTGGAAAACTGAAAATTGTTCTTAGTTGTCCATTTGACCAGAGCTGAGACATAGAAGGAAATCCACTTCTAGGAGCATCCTTCGTTCCATCCTCCCCCTACACAAGCTCAGTTTCCAAAGACCAACACAAAAGGCATATTATATGCTGTCAGCTCCATGGCCTGAAGGTACCTGACTGGAACTGGGAGCCTGTCCAGTTCAGACAGAAGGAAAATATTACCCTTCTATTTAACAAGGCAGTGCTGAAGGATTAATCATTAAGTAAATAGCAACAAGCCAGAAGGTTTGCAGGAGGGACAGAGCCCCACCCCATGTTCTCAATTTTTCTGGGATTCAGGACGGAAATTATTACAGGGCTAGTTTGGAAGGGGCTTCACAAACAACCACCTTCCAGGGCAAGATGGAACAATACGTGAAACCTCAAGTATGACCCAGCCAAGAGTGAAGTTCATTCCCCCAGCCCTTCAGGGAGCAGAAGTTCCTTTTGTATAACAGCCGGCACCAATGCATAGGATTGATAGAACCTAGAGAATGCTCATAGCCTGGCCACATGTAGCTCTGTGACTTTAGGTCAGTCATTTAATCTTTTTGAGCCCTGACTTTCTCAATTTAAAAGTGACTATGAAACACCTTTTGTCAAATATGCCATAGTTATTCATACGTGGAAAGCTAAAATTCTGTCACTTGGAGTACTTAAGTCTCTCCAGGCCTCCCTACTGCAAGGTCAATTCTAAATCAGTGCTGCCTGTTTAAAATATATATATATATATATATATATATATATATATATATATATAATTTCTGTAATCTGAGCTGGCAGACCTGCAGCATTTATCTGAGAAAAATAGGGCCTATGTTTAGAAACTAGATCAGGCATTGCTTCATGAACGACCTCATTTGGAGTTTCAACATGCTTAGTCTAGTCTACGTGACTAAACAGTGTTGACAACATAGAGACTTTTCATGAAATATCTTATCTAGAAGGTGATTTCTTAGTTTTTCTTTTAAAAAAAAAGTACTTGAACAAGTCTTTATCTGCCATTGGATTTAACCTGTTTGCTGTTACAATTTGTACCTTTCAAGTGATTCTGATGGGGACTGAGATTCCAAAGAGCATTACCTGAGGTGTCAGTGCTGGTACTGAAGTATGTTTTGGCATACACAAAATTCATTTCCTCAAAAACCTACTAGAAAATCAAGTGAACAAAATGTTGGACTATGGCCTGATCTGCGATCCCCAGGCCTCAATCTCCAGCTCCGGATCAGAGAGGCCAGAGAGAGAAATATCTCAGAATCCTTGCTATAAAATTCCCAATGAGAAAATGTGAAAGGCATTTGACCTAACAGTTAAGACAATGATTAAGACATCTGCATTCTACATCCAAAGCTGAAGTGTCTATGTTCGAGTTCAGGCTCCAGGTTCTGACCCAGCTTTTGCTAATATAGACTTTGGAAGGCAGCAGATGATAGCTCATGTGATTGAGTCCTCAGCACCTATGTGGGAGACTGAGATTGATTTCCTGAGTCCTGGCTTTAGCCCAGCTCAATTCTGACTATTGCTGGAATTTAGGGAGTGATTCAATGTATAGGATAGCGCTCGCTCTCTCTCTCTCTCTCGATTTAAAAAAAAGCATTAGGGGGACGACTCGATAGTTTTGGAATTTTTTGAGGTCTTGTGAAATTCAATTTGTTTAATGTGTAATTGCATTGTCGTATCATGGTGGAGGACTTGTATGTCTTTGACAATGATGGTCACAGCACATCTCATGATGTCATCCATTATGAGTATCAGAAAAGGAAAAAGACAGGAGTCCACTATCAGTAGGAAACACTCATCAGGTTAATCAAAGGGTACAAAACTCATCTCAAAGTCTGCATATTCTACATCTGAAAGAAGGGGAAATAGATAATTTTGATGAAGGTTTAAGTCTCAAAAGACAGGCCAGTAAGATTCTCATTTATCTTCTTGCTCTCCCATCCCCAATTTCCATTCTTCAGAAAAAAACAGCCTCATTTCTCCCATTATGGCACCCTTAATGTTTTCATTCAATTATCTTTTGACCCTACTTGTTGTGAGAACAAGGTACCATCCACAATACTGCAAATACATGAAAAAATTTTTAAAAAATTATGATTAGCTTAGTATTTTCAAAATGATAAGTAAAAAACAAACACACAGAAGACAGAAAACAATTGAAGGAGATACAAACACACAAATACTTCCACAGGAAAATAGTTCAAATATTCAAAGAAAATTGAATTAAAAGATTACTTCATTTTGGTGCAAAAATTTTTAAAATTTATGCATGAAAGATCTTCACAAAGTTTGTAGGAAATATATATTGTGAAAAAGAATGCATAGATTTTGATACTCATTCGTCCACGTACACATATGAATAACACAATGTGATTAAGTGTTTAAGGAGTAGATTAGATAATGCAAGCTCAAAGATATTCTAAAAATACAATAGTTACGTGGCCAAGAATCAATAAAATGCCATAGAAGAAAGCAAATTGTAGATTTTGAAGAATGGGAAAAATAGGGATAAACCAAGAGGACAATCTAATCAGGGAGAAGTTTTCTACTTTAAACAAAATTGTAAAAATGTGATATATCTCGTGTGTGTGAGAGGTAAAATAACAGCCAAAATTATTTTCTCTCTGCAGGCTTTTAGAGAACAGTGTTTGATTCTTTGAACACAGCCTTCCAACTCTTCCTTCCCCTCTAATCTTGTTCCCTCTCATTCTTATATCTATGTTACTTTGGCAGGGAGATTTCTCAGGACTCATGTCAGGAAGGCTCTTTAATACTTCTGGTGTAGCAGTCATCATACAAATATATTCTTCCAGCATTCACTTATTATCTGTCCCAAATTCTATGGTTGCCAAGTCACAAATGTATACCCTAAGCAGTACCTGACACCAAAAACATTAAGTTAATTAAATGAATAAGCAGATGATTACCAGATTTTCAAGAAAGAGATCTCCCTTCAAGGACTGAAACTATTAATATAAAGATAAAAAGATGTGTTTCAAGTTCTCCAGAATTGAGAATCTAGGGGAAGGCATGAATGAGATGAATGAGAAGATAATGTGACTAAGAGATTAACAGACACACATGCCACTGTTAAAAGTATGAAAGGAGGCATCATCACTGCTGGGAGGGTCAGGGTAGGCTTCACAGAGGAGGTGAGCCCTTCACTGAGACTTAAAGAATAGGAGTGCAGAGAGTAAAGCAGAGAATTTGAACTGTGAGTTACATGGTGAGCAGTAGATTAAATTGGAGCTCAGAGATGCTTTGAATTTCAGCCTTTGTTTTATCTACAGAGTCACAGCTAGAGCATATTGTCACAAGTTGAAGTCTAAATTGCTTTAGATCACAAGTTCCCAAAGGGTAAGGACCATGTCTTTGGTGTGTTCTCTCAGAACTTCATGGTTTCTACACTGTGGGTGTTCAATAAATATTTAATAATAATGAGTTGATTAATTGAGAGCATTCATGTTCCATATGCCTGGGTAGAACCCTCTTTTCACTTTAATTACTATTGCTTTAATCATCATTAAATAGCATTTCTTAGATAGCAATTTGGTTCCTTGTTAAACACTCCGGCTGCCCAAATTTTTAGCCCTAAGGTAAATAGCAGCATCAGAGAATAACACTATTCTTACTTATGGTGAGTGATATTTTTTTTTTGCAGTATAAAACTGAAGTAGTAGAATTCTACAGGGGTACCTATCACAAATGGGTTCTAGGGAACAACACTGATACTGGAAAATCAAGTAAATCTAGTGATCAGTTAATCAAATGGAAGAGACTGAAACCAAACAAGAAAGGGGTCTTTCAACAAATATGGGAAGGATTGTATGGATTTCTGGCTTGATGGTGGCATACAAGGAGGAAATCAAGGCCTGCTTCAGCTACTATTGGGTGTGGACCAAACCAGTCAAATTCAGTAGGGTGGGGTAAAGAACAGAAGCACACTTGTATGCCTAGCAGCTCTGCCACCCAAATCATCAATTATCTGTCTGTCTCAGGTTGCACAAGGCTTATCTCACCTAATTTGAACAAAGGGTAAACGACATTCATAACTCATGGCCTAGGGCAAGCCTGGACAGCAGCGAACTCTAATGCACAGAAGTTAGCATTGCTCCCACTGCAAACCTAAGCCAAACAATGGGGCAGACTTGAAGAGAAGAGTCAGGGAGGAGAACCGGGAGCAGAGGTGAAAACACTTACATCTTTTTCACAAGCATGAGTGGAGAAAGGATCTATCAAATAAAGAGAGACCAATTTACTGCTTCCGGTACTACTTAGAGCCCAGCATGGAGCAGGCAAGCAGTAGAGATCAAGTGTAAGATGGGGACTTTCAGGCACTCATCCTTGAAAATCTTACTTATGCTAATAAGTATTAAATATTGTTTCACCTTTTTCTATTGATTTTCCCATTATTTTTATTTATTTGAAAGGCAGAGAAATAAAGACAGAGATCTCCTATCTTCTTATTCCCTTTTTAAGTGACCACAATAGCAAGAACTGTGCCAGGCTGGAGTCAGGAGCTGCAAACTCGATCTGGATGTCACATGTGAGTGGCAGGCAGGAAAGTACCTAAGCCATCACTGCTGCCTCCCAGGCTGCTCATTAGTAGGAAACTGGAATTGGGAGCTGGAGCCAAGACTCTAACCAAGGAATACAAGTGGCATCTTAACTCCTATACCAAATGCCTACTTCTTTTCTTCTTCCACTGTTGCCAGAATCTGTTATGCATGAAAAGAAAATCCAGGTTGATATTTTAAAAACAATTCAGATTGTGTCATTCTCTTGTGTAAATCAATCAATGGCTTCCCACAGTATAGCAGGGCTCTTAAACTCAAAAACCTAGAGGGAGCAGATTATAAGTGTTAAACATTTGTTATGAGATTGGAAAGGCCTCTCAGAATTACAGTGTTTGTGACCCATTTAAAGAGCTCTGTTGCTGTATGCCTACAGCCATGTGTTGCAATGTGGAAATGTGAACTTATGTTACTAGAACTTGTAATTTTTCCACATAGCCATCATATCTAAATTTTTGAAATCTAATTGAAAACCTGAATCAAATTTATAAAATATAGTTCATGCCAAGCAAAATATATCTGCATGACTATTATTTCTACTACCTGCCAATTGACCTCCTCTGGGATGGGGCATAGGCCAGTGTACAATTGATGTCAGCTAATGTTATCTATCTCATGGGTGCTGACAGAGGGGCTAAAACTTGTAGCAAATATAATCAGTGTTGTAAAAAAAAATGGCCACTTCAAAAGACAAAACTTACATGTGGAAAGACTAACAAATAGCATAGATAGATTATAGTAGATGTGCTCACTGGAACTGGCAGTATGTCCTCACAGCAGAGAGAGGTCCATATACCTATAGATGCTTCAGTAACTGCCTGAAGCAACAAGCAAATCTAATGACATTGGCTCCCTCATCACTACTTGGTATGTCTTCTCCCTAGCTATACAACATAATCTTCTAAACTCTTATGTGAAAATGCAGTACATGACAGAAGGAATAAGAATTTATTATGAGCAAAATACTCAGAAAAATATTCATCTATTCAGAGGTCAAAAGGTATGAGGGTCATTCCCCTTTACTAAGGGGAATAAAGAAATATATTGCTTGATGACTGTCCCTAGGAGCAACCTCTAGCACCAAGGAGATAAAGAATGTGTACTTAATGCAATTATAGAAAATACAAATGCATGAACTACTGAAATCAGTGCAGGTCATGACAAAAAATCTCTCTCATGAAAATGAAATCTTAAGGAACAATCGAAATGAGGAATTTACTAGAACATGAAATTGAGATATTGAAGAGAAATCAAAATGAAATAAAGAATTCAAGAGAACAAATAAAAAAACACATTTCAGAGCCTTAAAAAAAGAATCAGTGAGATAGAAGAGAGAATATTGGATTAGAAGACAGAGCACAGGAAAGTATACTATCAAACCAAAGAAGAGGAAATTAGAAATCTAAAAAATATTGTTGAGAATCCACAGGATACTATTAGACAAAAAAAAAAAAAAAAAAAAAAAAAAAAAAAAAAAAAAAAATTTGGGCTCTAGGTGTTCCAGAAGGCATGGAGAGAGAGAAAGGATTAGAAGGCCTTTTTAGTGAGATACTAGCAGAAAACTTCCCGAGTTTGGAGAAAGAGACATCCAAGTACAAGAAGCAAACAGAAATCGCAATAGACATGACCAGAAGAGATCCCCATCATACACAATGTAATCAAACTCACCACAGTGAAACATAAAGGAAAGATTCTAAAATATGCAAGAGAGAAACATCAGATTACTCTCAGAGGATCTCCAATAAGACTCACAGCAGACTTCTCATCAGAAACCCTACAGGCTAGGAGGGAATGACGAGATATAGCCCAAGTACTAAGAGAAAAAAAAAAAAAACTGCCATCCCAGAATATTATATCCTGCAAAGCTCTCATTTATGAATGAAGGTGAAATGAAGACCTTTCATAGCAAACAGAAATGGAAAGAATTTGTCACCACTCATTCAGCCCTGCGAAAGATGCTTAAAGATGTGTTGCACAGAGAAACACAGTCATCAATACGAAAGAAAGTAAAGGAAGAAAATCTCTCAGTAGAGATCACAGGAAGTTCAAACTATATGTTAGAAATATCTTTGGAAAAACGGCAGGGCAAAGTCACTACTTATCAATAGTCATATTGAATGTAAATGGCCTCAACTCTCCAGTTAAAAGACACAGACTGGCTGAATAGATTAAAAACAGAACCCATCTATTTGCTGCTTACAAAAAACACATTTTTCCAACAAAGATGCATGCAGACTGAAAGTGAAAGGCTGGAAAAAGATATTCCAGGCCAACAGAAACCAAAAAAGAGCTGGCATAGCCATCTTAATATCAGACAAAATAAACTTTAACACTAAAACTGTTAAGAGAGACAAAGAGGGACACTATATAATGATTAAAGGAACAATTCAACAGGAAGATGTAACTATTATAAACATATATGCATCTAATTACAGGGCACCCAGTTATTTAAAAGATATGTTAAGTAACTTAAAGGGAGATGTAGACTCCAATACAATTGTATTAGGGAACTTCAATACTCCATTTTCAACAATGGACAGATCAACCAGACAGAAGATCAACAAGGAAACAGCAGATTTAATAGACACTATAGCCCAAATGGATCTAACAGATATCTACAGAACTTTTCATCCTACACTTCAAGAATACACATTCTTCTCAGCAGTACATGGAACCTACTCTAGGATTGACCACATATTAGGCCATAAAGTAAGTCTCAGCAAATTTAAAAGAATTAGAATCATACCATGCAGCTTCTCATACCACAGTGGAATGGAGCTGGAAATTAACAACTCAGGAATCCCTAGAACATATGCAAACACATGGAGACTAAACAACATGCTCCTGAATGAATACTGGGTCATAGAAGAAATCAAAAGAGAAACCAAAAAATTTTTGGAAGTAAATGAGGATAACAACACAACATATCAAAACTTATGGAATACAGCAAAAGCAGTGTTAAGAGAAAAGTTTATAGCAATAGGTACCTACATCAATACACTGGAAAGGCACCAAATAAATGAGCTATGGATTCATCTCAAAGATGTAGAAAAACTGCAACAAACCATACCCAAAACTAATAGGAGAAGAGAAATAATTAAAATTAGAGAAGAAATCAACAGCATTGAATAAAAATATTACAAAAGATCAGCCAAATGAAGAGCTTATTTGTTGAAAAATAAACAAAATTGACACCCTATTGGCCCAACCAAAAAAAGGAAAGAAAAGATGCAAATCAATAAAATTAGAGATGAAAAAGGGAATATAACAACAGACAGTAGAGAAATAAAAAGAGTCATCAGAAATTACTACAAAGAGTTGTATGCCAGAAAACAGGGAAATCTAACAGAAATGGGTAGATTCCTGGACACATACAACCTACCTAAACTGAACCATGAAGACACAGAAAACCTAAACAGACCCATAACTGAGTCAGAAATTCAATCAGTAATAAAAGCCCTCTCAACAAAGAAAAGCACAGGAAAGATAGATTCACTGCTGAATTCTACCAGACATTTAAAGAAGAACTAACTCCAATTCTTCTCAAACTACTCAGAACAATCCAAAAAGAGAGTACCCTCCCAAATTCTTTCTGTGAAGCCAGTATCACCCTAATTCCTAAGCCGGAAAAAGATGCAGCATTGAAAGAAAATTACAGACCAATTTCCCTGATGAACATAGACGCAAAATCCTCAATAAAATTCTGGCCAATAGAATGCAACAACACATCAGAATGATCATCCATCCAGACCTACTGGGATTTATCCATGGTATGCAGGGATGGTTCAATGTGTGCAAATCAGTCAATGTGATACACCACATTAATCAACTCTGGAAGAAAAACCATATGATTATCTCAATAGATGCAGAGAAAGCACTTGATAACATACAACACCCTTTCATGATGAAAACTCTAAGCAAATTGGGTATAGAAGGAACGTTCCTCAATACAATCAAAGCAATTTATGAAAAACCCACCTAAAGGAAACCTGTTGAAGTGAAATAGACACTATGAGAAACAATGACTTGATCATCCCTTGTCCTGATTCTCAAGGAACAACTTACTCTTTTATTCCTTTTAGTATTTTTTGTTCTACTTAATACCATTGATTGAATTCTTTAATTAACACACAATTATGCTTGGGCGTTTAAATGTAACTGAAAAGTGATCTCTGTTAAATATAAGAGTGGGTGCAAACTGTTGAAATCTTTACTTAGTATATACTAAGTTGATCTTCTGTATATAAAGATAATTAAAAATGAATCTTGATGTAGAATGGGATGAGAGTGGGAGTTGGAGATGCAATGGTTGTGCATGGGAGGGAGGTATGATGGGAAAAGCCAGTATAATCCCAAAGTTGTACTTTGGAAATTTATATTTATTAAATTAAAAATTTGAAAAAAAGTTTCCACAGAGGAGGCAAAACATGAGTTAAAAGATATTGATATATTCCTCATTAATTTATTAATTAGATGAATGTTCATAAAATTCCAGCATGGTCTACACATTGGTGATCAAACCAATAAAGAAGCAATATTCTTTATGGAGTTTATGTTCTGGTATGAAAAATGAAAAAATGACAAGTAAATAATTTCAGGTGGTTATTGCTTCTACAAAGAAAATACAGGGAGGTGATAAGATCTGAAGGAACTGGAGTGGTATATCTTAGAAGGTTGACAATGATCTGATTTCTGACAGATAGAAAGTAACTATACATGTGAAGTTCCCAGGGGAAAACTTCTGCTGTTGAAAGAGTAGAAGGTATAAGGTGGTAAAGAATTTAGTGGGTTTAAGAAAGGTGGTGAAAGTAGGGTTGTGCTGTGAGATGAGACCAGAGATGTAGCTGGGAAAGATGTAGCTGAGTATACAGACTCAAAATTTCTGGAACTGCTTCTTAGTGTACGTAGCCTTGGTGACCTTGAGCACACTGAAGTTCCCTGTCTGCTCAGTGGCCAACAATGGCCCAACATAAAGTCCCCCATCTGGATGTCTTGAAGCAGGGAGATAGGTGCATGGATATGATTGGAATTAAATGGTGCTTCTCAAAGTGATTGAACGTGTAGATTTAATAAAACTCTTAAGAAGAACTTTGATGTTCTTGACCACAGGTTTGATGTGGCAATAAAGGAAAAATTTATTTGTTTGATTATTATCTGCTTCTCTCCACTGGAATATAAATATCATGAGGAATTTTGTCTTATCCTCCAGGACCCTATAACTACCATCACCACACGATGATTAAACATCCTGAAGACAGCATACTCATTTGACTTAGAACACAGGTATTACACAAAGCAGACACTCAGTAAATTATTAATGAACTCAATGAGTAAATAAATCAAAGAACAGTATATTGGATAAACAAAATAGGATTTAATGAAAACAAAGAATAGTAATAGGCAATAAGGTTTCTACAATAATACAGACTGAAAAAGTCAAGAGACTAAACTAAGCAAGGATGGAATAAAGCAAAGAAGATCAAGAGTTCTACTTTGTATAAACAGGATGTGTCAATAGAAGAGGCCTACTGATCATAAATGATAAAACTGAGAAAAATAAAAGGTGACTGTGATATGACAGATCAGCGTGTCATATTCATCCCATCCCCCTACTCACAACCTCTGTCCAGGGTGCTACCTTGTTCCACTGAGATGAAAAAACTGGAAAACATATTTCTTAGGGACCATTGAATCTAGGACTCTAGATGTGGTATAACTTTAGACAACTGGATTCATTTATATGATATTTGAAAGCAGAATGTAAGTGGAGGTGGCACTGTCAGCCTCTGCTATTTTTCTGGCAAGCACAACCATGGAGACATTAGGTGTTTAATGACAGCATTTTAGTAGAGGTCTCAAGGTCTGTTCAATAGCTTTATGAGAGTCAAGGGTTGCTGATGCAGATTGTAACAGGTTCAGTTGCAGTCTTTTTTTTTTTTTTTTTTTTTTTTTTTTGACAGGCAGAGTGGACAGTGAGAGAGAGAGACAGAGAGAGAAAGGTCTTCCTTTTGCCGCTGGTTCACCCTCCAATGGCCGCCGCTGCAGCCGGCGCACCGCGCTGATCCTGGCAGGAGCCAGGAGCCAGGTGCTTTTCCTGGTCTCCCATGGGGTGCAGGGCCCAAGCACCTGGGCCATCCTCCACTGCACTCCCTGGCCATAGCAGAGAGCTGGCCTGGAAGAGGGGCAACCGGGACAGAATCCGGCGCCCCAACCGGGACTAGAACCCGGTGTGCCGGCGCCGCAAGGTGGAGGATTAGCCTATTGAGCCACGGCGCCGGCTCAGTTGCAGTCTTAAGGCTGACGATAATAACTGCTGAGCTAGAGTAGTTTGCTGGTGATAGCCACTTCCAGCTCATGTCAGCTTCTGGGTTATGATATTATTGACTACCATGAAGAATTAGCAGTTTTCTCAGTGGTCAGTTACAGTATGTTACAGTATGGTGGGCTTGGGAGCTATTCTTGAAAGCTTGATATACATTTTGGTTTTTTAGCCCACTGGATGATTATGTTATTTAATAATATTACACTATAATAAGCACTTATTGATTTAGCTAAAATGAATTCTGTTCTCTATTACTCTGCTATGAATGATGCAATGTCTATTTCTAGATCTGAGGGATGGTGATAGTTGAGGATATCTAGAAATAAAGGGAAAGTTAGGAAGATAAGAAGAGTATAGAGACAGAAAATAAAATGAAGACATTTTCTTGCCTTCAACAGTTGAAACAGGTGGTATGATGAGAAGAAAGCAGTACCAAGACAGGCTAGAAAAACTTGAATGCATTCACATAGCAACAGGCGAGTATAAATAAATAAACATCCTGGGAGTTCAGCACAGAAGCACTGAGCATCCTTCACTATCAAAGAGGGTTCCTGAAGCAGGCAGCACCCAGCTAGGAGGTGAAAGCTTCAAAGAAGATCATAAAAACAGAAAGTCATTAGAAAGAATCCCCTTAACAGTTCAGATGAATTCAAATGGTCCGTGTACATGTTTTGAGCATTGTCACCAAGAGGAAGCATGGAATTGAGACGTTGGATACAGTGTCTGCCTTCTTTGTGAGCCTTGGTCACAAGGGCAAAGCAGCAGAAATGCACAAGAACACTTAGGTAAGAACAGAACAGAGGCTATCCTGGAGGCTTCTTTTAGACAAGGGGAACAAAAATGCCTCCCCAACAAAATCTGAATGGTCTAGGAAAATCCCATACAGTGAGGTATTGGAAATTATTTGCTTAATGAAACACTAGAATGATTTATAGAGTTATGGAATTTTCTTGGGTTTAGCAATGTTTGAGGTTTCTTGTGTGCACTTACCAACTTTAAACCAAGGATTACACAGGAAGAGAATGATGAATGTGAAATGGAAGAAAGGGAAGATGAAAATGACTGAATCTGATAGGTATGTTAGTATGTTTTGAGGTGTTTGTTGTTTGTCATTTTATTCATTTGCTCATTCATTTGCTTTATTTTTATCCTAATTTTACAAAGCATTTACAAGTTATGCATGATGGATTCAGTGATTTTATACTTTTACTTTCAAAAGTTTGTCTTTTGATTTTTATCTTGATAATATATACCATCTATTTACTCTCTTTTTTCCTTGCCCATGCTGTTTCTCCACTGAATTTAGAGAGAGCACTTGACAACAATATGAAGACATCACCAGTCTTAATGCTCACTGGCATCATTCTCATATGGGAAATTGTTTCAATCACCCATTCAGACATGCTCATTGTGGCAGTCACCACCTCCATAAATTGTGTTTTAAGACAGAAAACGTGCCCTCCCACCCTTGCACACACAGCAGTTGATGTGCCTGCCTACCTGACTCTTAGGCAAAAACTACAGGCTGCAATTTGCTCAGTCAGTCAGGTTCTGAACCCATAGGGTGGGTTGATTTCACTTTTCCTTTCTAAATTGCAATCTCTGACATCTTGGGGCTACTAGACTTCTAAGCAGGAGATGATAATGCTCTAAAAAAGGAAGGGGGAAAAGGAGGGATTAATTCTTATAGCTTTCCAATGCATGTTACCATAAAAACACAATAGTACTCTGTATTTTCACTTTGAGGATTATGAAAGTTAGCCTAAATGTGACCAATTAACTTTAACTGAATCCCCCTGCAGTGTGTCACAGAATTCTGCACCACGTGGGAGCTGTTCATCTTATTATAACAGACATTTAGAGATGGAACAGAAAATACATGTTTGATGAGGTTTTAACAGTCTAAGTATCCATGGATGCTATTCATGTGAGTTTCCATCAATAGGATTATGAAACAGCTCAACTTCAAAAATAATTCTGTGAGTCCAAAGGAAAGTGCACTATGATGTCTCATGGAGAAACATTAGATTTCTTCCCTCTAACACACAGAAAGAATATGTCAAGACAGACTCTCGGGGAATAGTAGCCCTGAGGATCCACTTCTCACAATGTTGATAGGGTGATGATGATGACGGTCATGTTGGTGGTGGTGGTGATGGTAAGGTTGTGAGTTGAATTGTGCCCCCTGAAGTTCTTATGTGGAAGTCCTAGTTCCCAGTACCTCATAATATGGTATTATTTGAAAATAGGTTTGTGGCAGATATTAGTAGTTAAGAGGACATCATACTGGTGTAGGGAATGTCCATAATCCAATATAACTGGTATTTTTACACAAAGATTAAATAGATATATAGATACACACAACGTGAGAATGCCAGGAGAAGAAAATGGCAAAGATCTATAAGCCAAAAATCAAAGATTATCCATAAACCAGCAAAATTTATGAGAGAGGAATAAAACAAATTCTCCTTCACAGTTCACAGAAGTAACAAAATCTAGCACTTTGATGTAGGAGACAATTGGTTTCTGTTGTTTCAATCACCTAGTCTGTGGCACTTTGTTACAGCAGCCCTAGAAACTAATACAGCTGAATTATAACCATAAATATTTAATAGCACTAACATACATTACAAAGCCCTCATAAGGTTTTTGTTCTTATCAAAAAGAAGGTCAAATATGTTTGTTTTCAATAATCTTTGGAAATGACAGCATATATCAAAAGATAATAAAAAAACAGAGACCACAATGAATTGACTTATCTGTATTCTATGACAATTGATCCCAAGTTTTTATTGGAAAAAAGATTGGATGGGAGAAGAGAGGAAGATTATAATTTTTAGATATTCCCTATTCTCTCTAGACTGTGTTTCAAGGTTAACAGTGCATCTCCAACAAGAAGATGTTGAAGGAGATAGGTGTGATCAACTCAGAGAAGAGTGTGGCAATAGAAACAGCAATGACAATACCATGAGCAACTTTGCTTCCAGAAATTTCCCCATTCTTTATTCCACTAGGCTTTCACCTACAAGTGTGTGAAATAGAAACAACAATTGCTATCCTTTTTTGCAGATAATGAAGCTGAGACTCCATAAAGTGAAATGAATTATCCAAATATCTTGGGGAAGAACTAGGTTGATGCAACTTCTAGGAAAATACGGTTGAAGAAAATGCTGTCAACAGAGGATTTTGTGTAAGACCACAGTCACAAAAATAAGCAAGAGGTCATTCAATTTCACTGAATTCCCTAATGTTCTGAATTCTTTTAGCATGACTGATGCAAGCACATCTAAGGATGTGGCCAGGGAAGGACCAGTGGGGTGAGCAAAGTGAGAAGCCACCATGGAATCCCAAGACTCAGGGCATAGTTTGGAAAGCCCTGGCCCCATGGGTGTTAACCTATGAAAAAACTGGAGAGAGCATGACATCAGGCTTGTTGACATCAGTGTCCCCAGGCAAGGCTGCTGGAGCTATATGGCCACAGCTTCTGCACACAGGGCTCTATGCTGACTTCTGATGGCAGCAGCCCAGGGTAAAGGCTAAGAGAGATTGCATCACCACAACTTTAAATAAATGGCAGAAAACACTCCAGCTGCTCCAATCTTCCCTGAAGATTGCTTATTGTTTCTTTACCCAGACATTTATCAAATCATTCAAAAAAATCTTTTAGACTTTCATTGTATTGCCTAAGAATAATAAATAAGATGAGTTTTCTTCCTGCCCTGTTAAGTGAAATGACAGCCAAGTTATCTTCCATTTGCCTTACTCTGTCTCAGCATCTCAAAGTCATCCCCCTACCCCTTATCGTCCACATTTGGTTGGCAAGTCCTCCTTTGCCAACTTCCCATGAGTATGTGATTTGCATCCTGTTTCTGCTCAGCTTCCCTTTATCTCACTGCCACTCAACCTCACAGTCACATAGCAGCTCTTTTCTGTGGTCTCATTAATTTGCCCATCAAGTTTTGAACACTTTCTTTATCCAAGTGGCTGGCCAAGCACTTGCCACACAAGGATAAACCACTGCATGTCCTCATGCCGGTTGCTCTCAAGGGGGCAGAATTATAAATGCATGGGAGGGTAAATGGTACTGAGCCAAGGGTGAAAGGGACAATAAGAGAACAAGCAGAGCATGTGAGGTTTGCTCAAAGGAGAGCCTCTATGTTGATCAGAGACTCCTCAAAACAGCAGAAGTGAATGCTGGCTTGTCAAAGCACAAAGAAGAGCTAATGTATTTGAATGGTCAAGGAAGCCTCAGGAGATGCAACAAAGGCCTCAGATAATTAGGAATAAACTTTGTCCCTAGGATTCAAGGAGCAGGAATTGCTATCAAAATAGCCAGCTCAGTAGTTACTGGCTGGTATGTAAATATAATTGCATTTTAAGTCAGATTCCAAAGATAGCTATGTTTTCTCAACGCCAATAAAACAGCCCATCTTCCAGCCCTCTTGCTTAGTCTGTTTCCTTAGAGGATAGCAATTCTTCAAAAATGAAAACTCTGAGATGCTGACACTAAAACAAATAGTGACTGCCACACAGAGCAAATCCCAAATGTCCATGAGAGGAGCTAGAACTGTCTAGCAGGTTGGGTAAGGCTCCTGGAGGAAATGGAAAGAACAAAAATGTTAAAGAAAAGCATTATGGCAGATGTGAAAGGAAAGAGATGGTGATCTAGGTATTTGAAGAGCATAGACCAGTGCAGGGAGAAAATCCTGTGGACAGTAATTTAGGATGCTTTGGCGAGGGGCAACGAAGTGAGGAGGCAGTCAAGAGCCATCTTGGAAAGAACTCCTTGCCTTGGGGAATTCCAAAGTAAGGTAAAGAAGACCCAGGGAACTAGAGTAAATCTGAATACAAGATTCATTGTAGCAACAGAGTAAATAGTGAGAGGTAATGCTATGGGGTGGTCAACAAGATAATAAGTTTAAAATGATGTGCAGAGCTTAGTACCTGACTAATGCTCAAAATCCATTCTATTATCATCACAATCATAAAATAAACTCTATGATACAAGGAATGTGAAGTAGATGGCATTTCATAGATTTGCAATTCGGTCCCCACCTGCATGCCATTCTTGCAGCAATTAAAGATAAAATAATTAAAAATAGCATATGATCTAAAGAGATTATATTGAGATTATAAAACAATAAGTGGAAAAAAAGATGCTAAGGTGAACAGGTTCATATGAAGAGAAGAAGACTAGAACCTCTGCCAGGTTTCTGATGTGGGGGTTTCAGTAACTGGCATTTATTAGGCAAGAGGGTAGGGTAGGTTTTGAAGAAAAGAAGATGTGCTTGGTGTGGGTGTATTCAGGATAAACTATGCCAGCCAAGCTTTGTGCTGGGTTGAGATGGTGTCTTCCATAAGTGGTGAACCTGAATTGTATTGGGTTTTTTGTTCCTTGCCAGTGTGCATGTGGCCTATGTGGCTAGACCAGGGACTGTGATACTGAGGCACACACCTTTAGACTGACAGTTAAGGGTACCAAGTCATTTGATTTTCTCTAATATGAACAATGTTTTCTCTTACACTCAAACTCTTTATCTACACTTACTTCCTAAGGCATGTCATCTCCTTTTCATCAAAATCTATGTGGAAATCTCCCATCAGAAGATGTCCCTACTACAGAGAGATTATCCAAAAGGAAAAATTTCATGAAATTTTAATGCCTAAAAATCATTCCCCTCTGAACACAGGGGAGTTTCTGAGATAGTGTTTCTAAGTGGAGAATTAGGGATCTTTTTCTGGCCTCCAGAGCCATGCTCAATCTCAGCACCCAACAAGCAGTGATGAATCTCAAAGAATGAGGAGAGGTTATACTGGAACTGTTATGGTGCTCAATTTTTTATTCTTCCTTGTGATGTGTTTCAGGTCTCACAACATCTGCCTGTTTAAATTTCAGCTGGGAATTTTTGTTTCTGGTTAAACAACTTCCTAATTTCTTATAATAATGACTAAAATTTCCTTGTGCATTCTAGCTTTTTCATGACTGACTTTTTCTTCCTTTTTAATCTCCTGATAACTTCACGGCGCATGCATTATCTTCTTCAGTTGAAATCAAGCATCACCGAGATGGGCTGATTACCTCAAGGATACATGATTACTACCCAGGCTAGAAAGAACTGAATGCTGGAGCTCTTACTCCAAGTGCAGAGTACTTCCTCCTGGGCCTCATTCATGAGTTTTCTTGGAGCCTTTCCTTCTCTAAGAGCAAACTCTCACCAGAGTACACAACATGGGATCAGGCAGCACGTTCAGTGAGGAGACTCTTGACATCCACCTGCTCACTCATCCAGAGAATACACCAAGCAGCTCAGGCAGCACTGATTACAAAGGTCAGGAGTTGGCATGTGGCTGGAGAGCTTTGCACAGCAGTAATCAGGTGCAGGCGCTTTCCTTCCTCTTAGAGTTTTCCAACTTGATAAGGTAACATACTCAAGGGTGTGAGTTGACCTTGGGGAGTACTATACATTTGTGCTCATGACACTCATCTTTTAAAAGTGACACAGAGGTTTATGAGGTGATGACATTAGAGAGATTTTTGCATCCTGCCATATGCAACAATGTGGATGAAGCTGGAGGATAGTATGCTAAAGGAAATAAGCCAAAGAAGGATAAATGATACCTAATTCCAATTTATGAGATACAAAAATAAACTCAGAGAGTAGAATGGTAGTTGCCAGGGACTAGGGGTAGGCAGAAATAGGAATTGTTCTTCCACAGGTATCTTGTTTCAGTTATAAAAGATGAATGAGTTTTCAGGATCTGCTGTACAAACACACACCTATAGTTAACAATACTGTGTTGTGCCCTTAAATTTTTTTTTTCCAGGAAGGTAGGTATCTTGGTAAATGTTATCACAATAAAATAAAATGAAGTAAAAAAGGAGATATCACAGAGAGAGAAAATGTTTTGGCAATCAATTCAGTTTATTAACATAGAAACTTAGACCTGAGAAAACAAAGCCACTTGCCACAAGACACAAGGTTAGTCAGTGGTAGGATTGGCAGCAGAATGTGTGTCTTGTGATTCCCAGTCTGGTGGTGTTTCCACACATCATGCGGCATATGGCTGCAAAAGATGCACCAAAGTAACTGCATTCGTGTCTCATTAATTGAGCCAGCAGGAGAACTTAGATTTAACAAATAACAAATTGGAAGCAGCCCTCAAGGCACCAGTCCAAATCTGGTCTGAGAGTTTAGCAGCTTGGGATCCCAAGTTCTGAGTCATAGCCATTCCAATGACTCACATTTCATTGCTGGCCTTTTTGGGCATCTCGCCATATTTGTAGGACAAATTTTAAATAAATAGGCAGACAGGCTCAGTGCAGACCAGAAACCAGAAAAACCTACTCCTGTTCTGCTTGAAGTTACTGAAAGTAGTTGTCTGTTATTACTGGTTAATATATATAAATATGTCCTTTCTAGTCACCTGTGTAGTTGCTTAGAAGTCTGAATATGCAATTGTCTATCACAGTTATTTAAGGAGTAGATATCCACTAGTGTCAAAGTCTCTAAACTTTCAAAAAATAAGGAATCCTTTTGATTCTTCAAAGTTTTTTGTCCTTTAAGAACCATCTGATCAAATGTAAATCCTCAGAGAATAGAACTGAGAAGCTCTAAGAAGTGCTACCCAGAAAGGATAAATAGCAATGACAATGGATATATGTAAGTGCCAGGAACTAAATTCATATGCCTCATCAGAAATTAATGTTCATTGAGCATTTACTGTATACCAAACACCCAGGTAGGTGCTGGGGAAACAAAGAAGAATATGGGATCTCTTCTTTCAAGTTCAAGGATCTCAAAAACAAGCAGGACAAAGAGATGTAAATAACCACAACACTACACAACTAAGTGTTTTAACAGTGATATAATACTACCCTGAGGAAAAAACCTAGGGTCGCCAAAATTACCTAAAAGCAGGAAAAATATCTAAAAACAGTGGCCATGACCATCAGTTTATCAGTGCCTATTACTTAAAATTACCCTGTGTCAATGCCTCTGGTTTAAAATTAGTCTCTTCAGGGCTGGCATTGTGGCATAGCAGATTAACCCACTGCCTGTGATGCCAGCATCCCATATGGGCACCAGTTTAAGTACCAGCTAATCCATGTCTGATCCAACTCCCTGCTAATGTACCTGGCAAAGCAGTGGAAGATGGCCCAAGTCCCTGGGCCCTTGCATCCATATAGGGAATACCTGGATGAAACTCCTGGTTTCAGCTTGACCCAACCAGCAAATGGAAAATTCTCTCTCTCTCTCTCTCTCTCTCTGTGTGTGTGTGTGTGTGTGTGAGAGAGACTTTGCCTTTCAAATAAATCTTTAAAATTAGTTTCTTCAAGGTACAAGTCACTACTCTGTGATTAGGCACAAGAATAATTTTTAAAAGTAATCAGTTTCTGTTGGTCATGACTGTATGAGTGTATATTACACAATAATTACCTGATGCCACCCACTCAGTAGCACTCTGATATACCTGGCTATGACTGCTTATCTATTCACTTATTCATGCATGCATATGTTCATTTGTTGAACCAAAAATTGTAATTATACTTCTGTTAACTAGTGAAGAAGAAAGAGAAAAATGTGGTTTAGGAGTTATCACTTCACTTAGGTGACCAGACAATTTAGGTGACTACCTTACAGAATTACTAAGCCAGACCAAAACCGAGAATTATTTTTGTAATTATTCTAGAACAATGCTGACATTATTGAACAAGCTCCATACATCCAATTATATTGTATGGAAACTGTGTCTACCTTCATGTCAACATTCTAAGAATACCTTATTCTTTTTTTTTTTTTTTTTTTTTTTTTGACAGGCAGAGTGGACAGTGAGAGAGAGAGAGAGAGAAAGGTCTTCCTTTGCCGTTGGTTCACCCTCCAATGGCCGCCGCTGCAGCCGGCGCACCGCGCTGGTCCGATGGCAGGAGCCAGGAGCCAGGTGCTTTTCCTGGTCTCCCATGGGGTGCAGGGCCCAAGCACCTGGGCCATCCTCCACTGCATACCTTATTCTTATACTGCCCCTTGACTATCTAAAAAATATGAAAAAAGTCAGCTAGAAAGAAAAAATATATCTATATTTAGAAGTCTTAGAAGATGTATGGGCCAGCACCACAGTTCAATAGGCTAATCCTCCACCTGCGGCGCTGGCACCCTGGGTTCTAGTCCCGGTCGGGGTGCCAGATTCTGTCCCAGTTGCTCCTCTTCCAGGCCAGCTCTCTGCTGTGGCCCAGGAGTGCAGGGGAGGATGGCTCAGATCCTTGGGCCCTGCACCCACATGGGAGACCAGGAGAAGCACCTGGCTCCTGGCTTCAGATCAGCGCAGTGCGCCTGCCACAGCACGCCAGTTGCAGCTGCCATTGGAGGGTGAACCAACAGCAAAAGGAAGACCTTTCTCTCTGTCTCTCTCTCTCATTGTCCACTATGCCTGTCAAAAAAAAATGTATGGAAAGGAATCACATGGGCTCAATAATTAATTAGATGACTAACTTTGGTGTTTCAGTGTCTTATACAATCTTCTTCTACTTGAATATTTTAATTCCAAAACAAAATGTGAGTACTCAAAGAGAAATTTTTTATTTTCTGGATTTGTAATTTCTTCATATTCTTCCACACTTGGGAGACCAGCCCTGCAATACTTGCAAAAGTTCTGAAAAGCAATCAGTTCCATTTCCAACCCCAGTGATTGTTCTCAGCTTCACAGCTTGTAGTCTCTGCCAGGAAACGCAGCAAACGTTCCTTCTCAAAGCAGGTGCAGCAGCCTGACAATAATCCAATAAAAAACCTATTAGCTAGGTCTCCATGACACTCCTGGTATCCATGGGACCCACAATATCTTTAATGTAGATAATAAATCCAGACCATTTCCTTCCACAATTGCTCCCAATATGGCTCCACTCCTAGGACTATTCTACTAACCTTTTGTTGTTACGTTTCCTCATGAATGCTGAATCACTGTCTAATCTTTGCCATGAAACATGTGTGGTCCCACTCAGTGAAACAGATCAATCTGCTTGTGTTAGTCAATTGCAATTGCCTACTGGGCCATATCTTTATATTGCAAGCAGCAGGTATACTCCGGACCAGGTTGTAAATTATCAGTCATGAGCTGGTGGTTAAGTGATAGTGGGTAAAGAGGGAACACAAGAGGAAGCGAATGATCATTGGGGTCACTGCATATATCAGTGAGTAACTGTACATATAAACTACAGAACAAGTCAATATGTTAAATACAAATTCAAGGAAAATATGGTCCAGTTCATCCCAGATGTTACTTTTCCTTCAATATTCCTGTTAGCTTACCTCATTTAATTTGGAAATCCTTTATGGTGGTCTATACTGAAAGTTAGAACTTTTCTTGCACCTGGGATTAAAGACTTTCATAATTAGGCACCCTACCTGCATCCAACTCCATCTCTTGCTATTCTCTTAGTAGTGTTTTATTTATAGAGACAAAAGTGGCTTACTCTTAAATGAACATATTGCTCACTTTCTCGTTACCTTGTTTGCTAAACTAAAATCTGCATGAAGACAGGAGACAAAATTTACTTTGCTCATTCTCGTACCTCTGGCACAGTACTTTTCACCTAATGAATAGGCAGGCTTTTTGTTGAAATAATAAATTAATTTTTTTGCTATAAAATTAATATCATTTTCCTTCTCTGTATTTTTCTAGTTCTGTTATAGAACTCATGTCTTTTCATTTCTTGATTTTAAAAGTCAAGACTTTAAGAATATTTAAAGGTCATCTTGACCAAAACTCTGTTTTATAAGTGAGGAATCTGAAGCCAAAATATATATGTCATCCCTCAGTGTCTGCAGAGGACTGGTTCTAGAAACCACTACAGATGCCAAAATCCATGGATGCTTGGGTCCTTTATATAAAATAGTGTAGTACTTGAATATACTCTTGCATATCTTCCTGTATACTATAAATCATCTCTAAATTATTTATAGTGCCTGCTATAAGGTAAATGCTACATAAATAGCTGTTATACTATATTATTTCAGGATAATGACAGGAAAAATGTCTGTACCTGTTCCATACAGTCCTGATTTTTTTGAATATTTTCAATACACAGTTGGTTGAATGTAAGAATGGAGGAACCTGAGGATACAGCATGTTGTACATCACTTGTCCACATCACCCAGTCCATCCTAACCCAGACTAGAACCAGGTATGGGCTTTTGCACAATCCGAGTTCTGCAGTAAGTTCGTCTGGTCTGCACAAGGAAGCTGTCATTCCTTGAAAGCATGTTGTCAACTCCTGCACAGAAACAAGGAAGACTCTATCCCAATATTTGATAAATATTGTTCACTGACATGTTTTTTCTCTGATTTAAAATTTTGAGCTCTAAACAATAAAACAGTAAAATCAATGTTGGGTGAATTTTAAAGTTGTTAAATTTTGTCTGTCTTTCATGTTTAATGAAAAATTAAAGTCACCTCAAATATGTGGTGATTTGTTTTAAACTAACAAAAACATCTGTGTAGCTATTAAATGTCTTGCAAGCTGTAACAAATCAACAACCACTCAGAATCAATAGTTCTCCTGGGAGACTATTTTCATTCACCAGTTCTTTTACAAAATGTGACTGAAATATTAGAACAAGAATCAGGAAAACAGGAAGGCATGGGGGAAAAGGCAGTGCTGTTTAATTAGATGAGAAGGAAACTTCCTCAAAAGGCTACTGGCAGTATTATCCATGCACCGATTCTCTGGAAGACCTCATCATAAGAAATACAGGAGGTCTTGTCTTCCTCAGCACAGTATGCCTCAGTAAACTAGTGGTAAATAAGAAGATAGGATGGTAAGATCCTAAACCCAGCGGCCAGCACTGTGGCATAGCAGGTAAAGCTGCTGTCTGTGACACCAACATCCCATATGGATTCCAGTTCATGTCGTGGCTGTTCCCAGTTCTGATCCAGCTCCATTTAAATGGCCTGAGAAAATCAGCAGAAGATGTCTGGATATTTGTGCCCTGCCACCCATGTGGAGACCTTGATAAATCTGCTGGCTTTGGCCTGGCTCAGCCCTGGCCATTGCAACCATCTGGGAAGCAAACCAGCAGATGGAAGATATCTCTCTCTCCCTCCCTTCTTCTCTCTCTTTAATTCTGACTTTCAAAATAAATAAATATTTTCAGAAAAGAAAAAGAAAAAAAAAATCCTAGGCCTAGCTACATGGCAAATCGGTTTGGTAGAGAGTCTTATAATTGAGCATTCATGAACATCAGGTTTTAAATAAATACAGAGAAGACTGTAGCTGTGCCCATTTGCAATTCCCTGCTATCTACTTCCTCTGGTTCTTGGAGACATAGGTAAATTATGTTTGCACATTTCCCGCATATTTATCTATGGACATTTGACTAAGATATGCACCAGTGGAATGAGAATGCAGACAATCTGCCGCCTCCACCCTGAATCCTGGTCATTGAAAACTGCCTTCACGTTCTTTGCTAGTCACTTCTGCCTTCCAACTGCTGGCAACACTAGAACAATCTTAGCAAACACAGGCTGAAGATGGCAGAGCTGTCATCAACCTGATCCCAGTACGTCTGAGTAGAATTGCCAAGCTAAACACCAGCCTGTCACTGCTATTTAATCCACTGAACTGTGGGGATTGTTACTGCAGATTAATATAGTACAATTCATAAAAATCTTACCCATGTTACAAGATTGCTGTGAGGTGCAACCTTTCTTTGAAATTTCAGCCAATACTATAATCTTCAGGTTTTTAAATTTCAATGAAAAATGTATAACTATTTATTTATTTCATCTACTTGAAAGAGAGAGAGAGAGAGAGAGAGAGAGAGAGAGAGAGGTTTCCCATCTGCTTGTTTACCTCAAAAATATTTTCAACAGCCAGGACTGAGCCAGACCAAAGCCAGGAGCTAGGAGCTCCATCAGAATCTCCTACAAGAGTAGCAGGGACCCAAGCATTTGGGCCATCACCAGCAGTCTTCCCATATGCATTAGAAGGAAGCTGCATTGGAAGTGGAGCATCTGGAACTCAAACTGGCATCACCACATCAGTGACTTTAATTCAGATCTCTTTTAAATGTTTTATTAATCTAAAGAGAATGGATTTCATGTATTTTATAGATACAGCTCTAAGAAGATAACCATACTTTCTTCCCCACCTCCTCCATCCCCCTAACCCCTACTTTTATTTTCATTAATTTTTACAAAGACATAATTTTAATCCACTCTTTAATCCCAGGCTTAATTAAGCACTAACCATAATATTTAACAAGTAAAAAGTAGAAACACCGGGGCCAGCTCTGTGGCTCCCTTGGTTAATCCTCCACCTGCAGCACCGGCATCCCATATGGGTGCCGGGTTCTAGTCCCCGTTGGTCCTCTTCCAGTCCAGCTCTCTGCTGTGGCCTGGGAGGGCAGTGGAGGATGACCCAAGTGCAACTATACTTGCGTATATATTTCTATTCCTATAGAATAGTAAATTTGACCACATCATGATCTGCTTACCCAAGAACCTTTCTTTGTCCTCTGTCCCTGAAACTTCCTGCCTTTTCCACACCACTGAGAGCTCATATTCACACACATATACACACTTGCCCACAAATATTTATTGAACACTCACTGTATACTGTGAGGCATGGTCTCTTTCAGGATTCAGGAAAATAGTGATAAGCAAAGCA
This sequence comes from Oryctolagus cuniculus, assembly GCF_964237555.1. Taxonomy (NCBI): domain Eukaryota; kingdom Metazoa; phylum Chordata; class Mammalia; order Lagomorpha; family Leporidae; genus Oryctolagus; species Oryctolagus cuniculus. The sequence continues at coordinate 32,891,325 of NC_091441.1, read as the reverse complement.
CAAAGAGTTCCCAGGTTTAAAGAGCTACCCTGCTAGTAGCAGAAATTCACAATTAATTTATAAACATGCAAATAAGAGAAATGTGAAAAATTTTAAAATGTTCACTGAGGAAGATAACAGGGTAAGTTGATAGAGTGACATGAGGAGGGAATTGTTCTGTTCTCCATGGACAGGAAAGACCTGTCTAAAGATGTGGATTTGTGCTAAGACCTAAATAAAAAGAGCCAGTCACATGAAAGTTGGAGGTATTGGATTTCAGTCCATGAGAATGGCAGCACGCTAGGGCAAGAATGAGTTCATTGTGGCCACCAGAAAAAGCAGATGATTGTGGCTGCTGAGGGTAGGGAAGCAAGGGTGAAGGGAGGGATAGGCCAGAGCTAGATTACCTGGAGGCTGTAAGTTGACACAGGAGCTTGGCGGGAGTATTGTGGAATGCAGGAGCAGGTGATGAGTTAAATTTTCTTGTATGGGTCTTGTGTTGTGGCATAACAGGTAAAGCAGCCACCTGCAATGTTAACATCTCATATGGGCTCTGGTTGGTGTCCCAGCTGCTCCACTTCAGATCCAGCCCCTTCCTAATGCACCTGAGAAAGAAATGGAGGGCGGCCCAAGTGCTTGGGCCCCGGTACCCATGTGGGAAACCCAGATGAAGCTCCTGACTCCTGGCTTCAGATAGGTACAGCTCATTGAGACCATTCAGAAAATGAATGAGCAGATGGAAGATCGATCGATCTCTCTCTCTCTCTTTCTCTCTCTCTCTCTCTCTGCCTCTGCCTCTCTGTAACTCTGCCTTTCAAATAAAAAATAAATATTTTTAAAAATTAAATAATAAATTTTCTGCTTATGAGGCATCAAGAAATAAGCTTTGTATCTTTATACTCTACACAACCTCATGCTAATTCTTGCCAAATATCGGTAGCTCCATTTTGAGTTTGTTCTTAAAGATTTATTTATCTGAAAGGCTGTTATATAGAGAGAGAAAGAGATCTTTTTTTAACTTTTATTTAATGAATATAAATTTCTAAAGTACAGCTTATGGATTACAATGGCTCCCCCCTCCCCATAACTTCCCTCCCATCTGCAACCCTCCCCTTTCCCGCTCTCTCTCCCCTTCCATTCACATCAAGAGTCATTTTCAATTCTCTTTATATACAGAAGATCAATTTAGCATACATTAAGTAAAAATTTCAACAGTTTGCACCCACATAGAAACATAAAGTGAAAAATACTGTTTGAGTACTAGTTATAGCATTAAATCACAATGTACAGCACATTAAGGACAGAGATCCTACATGAGGAGTAAGTGCACAGTGACTCTTGTTGTTGACTTAACAAATTGACACTCTTGTCTATGGCATCAGTAGTCACCCCAGGCTCTTGTCATCAGTTGCCAAGGCTATGGAAGCCTTTTGAGTTCACCAACTCTGATCATATTTAGACAAGGTCGTAGTCAGAGTGGAAGTTCTCTCCTCCCTTCAGATAAAGGTACCTCCTTCTTTGATGACCTGTTCGAGAAAGAGATCTTTCATCCACTGATTCACTCCACAAATGGTCACAATGGTTGGGGCTGAGCCCAGCCAAGGCCATGAGCTAGGAACTCTTATCAGGGTTTCCCACCTAGGTGGTAGGGCCCCAGCACTTGGGCTGTTTCCTGCTGCCTTCCCAGGTGCACTACCAACTAGCTGGACTGGAGACGGAGCAGCCAAGACTGGCTCTAACGTGGGATTCCAGCATCACAGACAGCAGTGTAACCCACAGCACCACAACGCCAGCCCCACCTCAATATTATTATCAGAGAATGTCAACCTTAGAGGTTGTATCTAAAGTTATGGAAGAGGAAACACAAATGTAATACTTACTATTAGCTATACTTAAAGACATATGTACTCAGATTTGAAAGTAAGATTGCAAGAGAAGAAGTTACCCACCCTTTCAAGCTTTTAGTTCTGAGACACTGGAAAACGGGATGGTGTCATTTATGGATGAGGCTGAAGCTGAAAGCAGAACCTGCTCTTGTTTATTGACTATACCTTGGATTAATTTTCTGAACAACTGGAATCCTAGCAATATTTCTTCCTTTCTCAACAAGTTAAATTTTTACTATATTTGTCTCCATTTGGGGAATGAACCAACATATGAAAGATCTCTCTCTCTCTCTCCCACTTTTTCATATATATCTCTCTCTGCATTTGTAAATAGCCAATGTACACTTCCAAAACAATAATTTTTCCCACTGAGAGTAAAAGGATCATCGTAGTTTTCTTTTCTACTCAAATCTTCATAAAATGTTTGACTTGCAAACTTACGTTACAAAATTTTAGACCATATGACTTAGTACTGGAAACAAAAGAATTAGAGGTGTTACATATGTTTATAGTATTCCTGCTGTTTTTATTATCTTGAAAAAGTGATTACAAGTTTAGAGTCTAAATTCCAGTTTATTGTTGCTCATCATTTTTAAAACTTTTTGTATACATTGCCATTTGTAGTATAAGTATAGGCACCTGGTGAGTATTTAATAAATGTTCATCACTACTGCTTTTGGGGAATTTTTACTTAAGTAAGTTTATAAATGTGATGTATCTTCTTCCTCAAATAGGTTTGACTATCATTCATATTTTTGCAAATGTAAAATATCAAGATATTCATTGTATGATTGGAAACAGAAGTATGGTTTATAGTATCTCAGATACATAGTGAAGAATGGCAGAGAAAAATCTGGATATTTTATTCCCATTCACTCACTTCTTAACCCACCCTTCTTCCTTAAATGCCTGGTCAAGGAAAGAAATGAATGCTTCCAGTTTACTTTCTTGTTTTTAAAGATTTTAGTTGTTTATTTTAAAATCAGAGTTAGAGAGAAAGGGAGATAGAGTGGGGGGGGGGGGGAGAGAGAGAGAGAGAGAGAGAGAGAGAGATCTTGTATCTACTGGTTCACTCCCCAGATGGCTGCAGTGGTCAGGATTGGCCAGGCCAAAGCCAGGAGCCAGGAGCTTCATCCAGGTCTCTCACATGGGTGGCAGGTACACAGGTACTTGGGCCATCTTCTGCTGCTCTTCCCAGGCCATTAGCAGCGAGCTGGATTGGAAGTGGAGCAACCAGGATTTAAACCAGTGCCCATATAGGATGCCAGGCTTGCAGGCAGTGGCTTTACTTGTTACCTCACAATGATGACTTCTTGATTTGATCAATTGAGGTTAAATTTCCCTGAAGCATATAAAGTGTTTAGATGTGTCATTTAATAGGTTTTCTTATCTTTTTTTTTTTTTACTTTTTTTTTACTTTTATTTAATGAATATAAATTTCCAAAGTACAGCTTATGGATTACAATGGCTTCCCCCCCTTAACGTCCATCCTATCTGTGACCACATACTGCCTAACAGTAGATAAGTAGGCAAGTTTTCCTTACATACAGAGAAGTTTAAGTTTAAGGACCTGGCCTAAGATGATACATCTAGGTATCAGGTCTCTGGATGTGCTACCCATCCTTCCATTTTCTCCTATAAAAGCCAACCTCTGGCCAGCGCTGCGGCTCAATAGGCTAATCCTCCGCCTGTGG